>NC_090939.1:278205294-278830294 GCF_040938575.1 Ambystoma mexicanum
ATTTCTTATAGTTGAATGATGTGTTGATATCATTTTGATATGATGGAAGGTGGTTTTGCAAATAGGTCCTGAAATGCAGGCTAATGAATGTCCTTGTAGTCCTGTGTATTTGCGCACTGGACAGGTATCCATATTTTGTAGTAGTTTCATTTTGAATTTGTCTTTGCCTTTCACATACTGATTGAGGAACTGGCATAAAGATTTGAAAGATTGTGTGTCAATGTTACACATTGACCTGCTTGGCCATTTGTACACTGAACGTTTTGGTTCAGTCGGATGGAGAGGTGATACTGAGGTTTCTAGGGAAATTTTTGTATACAGAATTTCTTGTTCCACTATGGTATTATTAAGTTTTTCATACCCTCGTCCACTTCTATGTATGGCAATTGTGTTTGTTTGGTTTTGTTTGTACGCTTCTTCATTGAAATATGGTTCTGTGCTCGTGGTGTGACTCCATTCACCTCCACAGATATTTAAGAAGTTATTTTTGTTGACATTCTGTTTATTGAGAAGTCTTTTTTGTAGTTTAGTAGTTAGTTTTGTTAGTGGTTTCATTCCATTTAACACTAAAATAAATAACTTCCTTTTGAGAAGGATTGCACTATCTATGAGAGCTTTTAAGATTAATTTTCCACAGTAGGTTTTAAGGATTGTGCATGATTTCTCTCCTGTTTTTATAAGATTCTGAAGGACTCTATGGCGGAAAATTATTTGTAAAATACTTTTTTTGGTATGGTTACTTGACACTACATCAAGATTTATAGGAGCAGTGTTAGCAGTAGTGGTAGCTGAATTCTTGTTAATCACTTTTTGTTTCATTTTACATTTTGAAAGAGGAGGCAAAGTTTTTGTACTGGAAGCTTGTTTTGTTTTGCTTAATGACTCTATTAGATCTTTTGTTGGAACTTTTTGTACAAATTCTGCTAGAGATGGATGCTTATTTTGGACACTTTTATTTTCATTTGCTCTACTTCTGCGTTGCTTTCTACGGACTTGCTTTTTGGTAGGCATTCTTTGGGGTCTGTTGAAAAAAAAGAAGGTATGGGTTGGGCTGTTCTGCAATGTATGTGTGCTGTGTGCATGAGTGTCTGAGTATGATGGTAAGAATGTATGTGGAGGTGTGTGATTGTGCAATGGGCAGCTACAACTAGTTGGGAAGGCTATTCTTGTATTTGTGAGTTAATATACTGGGGTTCAGATGACAATACAAAGTAAGCTACTGGTGAGGAGAAGCACTAATACTAAATCTAATGGTATATAATTAAAACAGTTCTTTGTTCTGCAATACTAACATTCTAGGGGCTGATTTATGGAATTTGTGCACCGAAAAACAGGCATTTGTGTGCCATTCTTCAAGCAAATCCCTGTTTAACAAATGGGGATTTGTGGGCAGAATGGTGCACAAACCCCCGTTTTGGCACACAAATGTTATGAATCAACACCACAGTGTGTTTGAGTAACAGTTCGAAAATTATGGTAATATTGTACTTACTTTTTTGTTTGGAATGAGCAGGTTTCTTCTGAGTTGTTGTTCGTACTTCAGATGCTGCTGCTTTTCAGGAGAGAGTGGTCTTCATTGCAATTGTAAAAGAAAGAAGTTAGTAATTTTGTGTGTTTATAGCACTATTGTTAATTTAGACGTTGATTTCTTTGTTTTGGTAGTAGTAGTGTTGTTTTATAACTGAACATATTGTGTGCATGCAGTTTCCTTTGACTATGTGCAGCCTTTATATTTTACTTATAATCTGTTAGCTCAACATGCTTTGCAAATGAGTATAATACTAACAGGGTAATTCATAGAATTTCGCACAAAAGTGGCGCACGCGGCTGGTGCACAGTGTGCGCGTGTGAATGTCTAGGCCAGCCGCGTGCGCTAAAATCGATTTCCGCGCACAGCGTATTCATGGAATTTAGCCTCCAAAACCAGCCGTCGCGTAGAGTGCCGCAGCGACCCTGCAGCAGCGCCAGTTACGCCCCCAAGAACGCCCTTGCGCAAGGAAAAGCCATCAAAATTCCCAATTCAGCGCAAAGGGCTGCGCTAACCCTGGACCAGTTTACAGGTGTGCCAAACAGCAAACGCCAAGCGGGGAACGTGTATTACTGGGGTGCGCGTGAAGTTTCACATGCGAAAGGGCCTGTGCGAGTGGGGTACGTGTATTACTGGGGTTCGTGGGAAGTTTCACACGCGATTTCAGCAGGGTACGTGTATTACGGGGTTCGCGGGAACTTTCACACATGAAAGGGCCTGTGCGAGTGGGGTACGTGTATTTCAGGGGTGCGCTGGAAGTTTCACATGCGATTGTGCTGGGTACGTGTATTTCAGGGGTGCGCAGAAAGTTTCACACGCGATTGGGCTGGGTACATGTATTTCAGGTTTGCACGGGAAGTTTCACACGCGATTGGCCTGGGTACGTGTATTTCAGGGGTGCGCAGGAAGTTTCACACGCGATTGGGCTGAGTACGTGTATTTCAGGGGTGCGCGGGAAGTTTCACACGCGATTGGGCTGGGTACGTGTATTTCAGGGGTGCACAGGAAGTTTCACACGCGATTGGCCTGGGTACGTGTATTTCAGGGGTGCGCAGGACGTTTCACACGCGATTGGGCTGGGTACGTGTATTTCAGGGGTGCGCGGGAAGTTTAACACGCGATTGGCCTGGGTACATGTATTTCAGGGGTGTGCCGGAAGTTTCACACGCGATTGGGCTGGGTACGTGTATTTCAGGGGTGCACGGGAAGTTTCACATGCGATTGGCCTGGGTACGTGTATTTCAGGGGTGCGCAGGAAGTTTCACACGCGATTGGGCTGGGTACGTGTATTTCAGGGGTGTGCGGGAAGTTTCACACGCAATTGGCCTGGGTACATGTATTTCAGGGGTGCGCGGGAAGTTTCACATGCAATTTCAGCAGGGTACATGTATTACGGGGTTCGCATTAACTTTCACATGCAAAAGGGCCTGTGCGAGTGGGGTATGTGTATTTCGGGGGTGCGTGGGAAGTTTCACACGCGATTGTGCTGGGTACGTGTATTTCAGGGGTGCGCGGGAAGTTTCACACGCGATTGGCCTGGGTACAAGGATTTCAGGGGTGCGCGGGAAGTTTCAAATGCGATTTCTGCAGGCTATGTGTATTATGGGGTTCGCGGGAACTTTCACATGCGAAAGGGCCTGTGCGAGTGGGGTACGTGTATTTCAGGGGTGCGCGGGAAGTTTCACACGCGATTGAGCTGGGTACGTGTATTTCAGGGGTGCGCAGGAAGTTTCAAATGCGATTGGGCTGGGTACGTGTATTTCAGGGGTGCACAGGAAGTTTCACACGCGATTGGGCTGGGTACGTGTATTTCAGGGGTGCACGGGAAGTTTCACACGCGATTGGGCTGGGTACGTGTATTTTAGGGGTGTGAGGGAAGTTTCACACGCGATTGGCCTGGGTACGTGTATTTCAGGGGTGCGCGGGAAGTTTCGCACGCAATTTCAGCAGGGAACGTGTATTTCAGGGGTGTGCGGGAAGTTTCACACGCGATTGGGCTGGGTACGTGTATTTCAGGGGTGCGCTGTGAAGGAATAGCGTGTGAACCCCAACGCCTGGAAAACACACGCACCGCACCCCATGAAAAGCACATACAGAGCAATGGAAATCCACATGGGATCTTCAAGCCCTGCCAGGGCAACGCCCATGCGCGATACGTCACAGACACGCTTACGCGCTAAGAGCCTTTGGTCCAATGGAATCGCATGCGTGTGCTGACGCGCTCACGCTCTAAGGGCCTTTCCTCGAATTACACGCTGACGTGCAATTTTTTCACGTGCCAAATCACTCCGTATCAAGCTGGCCACGTGTCATGCCCACGCCGCTGGCGCACGCATTGGCAACCATCATGGACTACTTGGTACTCATTTATCCTTTTCACGCCTTGGTCTTTTATTTCCATTTGCTCAACTTTGGTTCTTTCTTATTTTATTCAATTAACTACATCTACCATAATGCACCTGGCTACAGTCCTCAATTCCTGGCTATTCTCATTCATCGTTATTGGAACCACAATCCCCAGTAGCCCTAGCGGCCAGTGCTGCTTCCACTTGCTCAGGACCAGAGAGGGAGGAGGCAGATTGTCTTCAGGTGTGCGGCTCCAGGTGCTGTCAATTAGCCTGCCTCAGAACAGGGCAGGGCTGTATATAAGCAGCTGCCTGCAGGAGCACAGTGTCTTGCATCTTGAGTTCTCCCCGCTCCTGTTTGCCTTGACCCTTTACTTTGTTTGCTGTTCCTGTTGCCGCATTATCCTGTTTTGTTCCAGTGCCCTTTCCGGGCTCCCTGCCTTGTAGCCGATCACGCTCTGCTGCCTTCTACCTACAGCCCTTGTCCTCTGGGCTTCCTGCCTTGCAGCCTATCACAGTCCTCTGCAGCCCTCTACAGTCAGCGGCCCTGCTCCTCTGGGCTCACTCCTTGCTGCCCTGCTCTTCTGGGCTCCCTGCCCTGCAGCCTGCCTCACTCTGGCTGCCTACAATACTTGTCCTCTGGGCACCCTGCCCTGCCGCCTGCCTCACTCCGGCTGCCTACAGTCCTTGTCTTCTGGGCTCCCTGCCCTGCAGCCTACCTCACTCCGGCTGCGTACAATCCTTGTCCTCTGGGCTCCCTGCCCTGCAGCCTGCCTCACTCCGGCTGCCTACCGTCCTTGTCCTCTGGGCTCCCTCCCCTGCAGCCTGCCTCACTCCGGCTGCCTACAGCCCTTGTCCTCTGGGCAACCTACCGTGCAGCTTGAACCCTCTGCTGTCTCCAAGCCCTTGTTCCCTGGGCCCCCTACCTTGCAGCCTGCACCTCTTTGCTGTCTACAGCCCTTGTCCTCTGGGCTCCTTCCTTGCAGCCTGCTCCCTCTGCTGCCTCCAGTCCGTGTCCTCTGGGCTCCTTCCTTGCAGCCTGTCTCCCTCCGCTGCCTACAGCCCTGCTCCTCTGTGCTCCCTACCTCGCGGCCCTATTCTTTTGGGCTCTCTGTCTGTCGCCTACTACTAATCGCTCTCTGTCCTGTTCTTCTGGACTCCCTGCCTTGCAGCCTACTACAGTCCTCCGCAGTCAAATACAGTTTGCCTGCACCTAGTGCCACTCTTGACTGCAGACCTGCTTCCTACTTTGCAGCCCTTCTGTTTTCCTGACTGCTGCTCCTTGTTATCTTCCTTGAGTCCTCTGTACTCCACCTTAGGTTATATATTTCAGTCTAACTGCCTTTCCTTCATTTCCTTCTGCTAGATTGCTAATGGACTTCCTTTTCGCTGGATATTTCTGTTCTTGTCTTCTCATGTGTCTTATGTAATCCCTTTGTACAGAGCTTGCCTGTTGGTTTCCGGCAGGCAACCTCTGCCCCTTCCTTTGTTGTGTTTTCAGTGTTACAGACACCCACTGCTGTTGTTCCTAGCCATGAGCATACAGCGTGGGCCTCTGTTATAGCAATCTGTGCAGAAGGCTGGAGTTTCCTAAGGTTCGTGGAACACTCTTTCCCATTTCAGCATACACCCCAAGAGGGAATCCAGTTTGTTTGTACCTTTGTATCTTTTGCCCCTTTTCGCTCACAGCTACTGTTTCCTACTCTTCTTTCTTGTTGAACTTCCTGCTGTGTGTGCTTATCTGCTACCTTACTTCAGCATAGCCACCAAAACCCTACCTGGGTATCCTGTGCCACTCTTGACAGAGTGCCATTTCTGACACCACGCGAAAACACACGGAAGACCACGCTCATGCACTGAAGGCCCTTTTTCTGCCCCCAAGAAGCCTGAGCACGCTCCTGCCTGCCATCTGCTGCTGCCTGCCTGCCTGCTACCGACGTGCCCTGCTAATTGCTGCCTGCACATCAGCCAGGGGTGCAGTTGCTGTGACCACCACTGCTGGAACTGAAGAGTCCCGACTGGGATACCATCGCTCCACAGCCCAGCCCCAGGACCCAGTTGCCCACCCACACCTGCCTCTGGGGTTGCCATGTTGGGCACACCACCATCTGGCACCACTGGCAACCCCCAGCCAGAGAGGCAGAGGGCCACCAGCTTCACTGCCACCGAGGTTGGTGTCCTGGTGGAGCAAGTCCTGGGGCAGTATGATGCCCTCTTCGGAAGTTTGCGCGCCGACAAGGAAGGACGGACCAGGATCTGGACGGACATCGTGACTGCCATCAACGTGGAGGGGGTGGCAGTCCGCAAATTCAAACATGTCAAGAAGCGCTGGGAGGACTTCAGGTCCAGGACCCTCAACAACGCCCAGCCTCTCTTGTCGGAACATCAAATGAGGGTCCTGGAACGCATATCCCCAGCGCTCCACGTCCAGGTCCTTTAGAGGCAGACCCGTCTGGAGTCGAGCGGTAAGTGTACATGCATACTGATTGTAAGCTGTGCGTGTGGTGGTGTGCCAGTAGTGTGCAGGTTGCACATGTGCTTTTGTTGGGCCATGTATGGATGTGTATGTACAGGGCCGTGAGGCTAACACATGCAAGTCCTCTCATGTGTGAGACACATGGATGGTGCATGTGTGTGTAAGCTTGCATGCCAAATGCAGATGTGTGAGCACACATGTTTGAATGACTGTGTATGTAAGTTGGCATGGTTGTGGTTTCTCACATGGATGTCGGTTCCAGCTGCATGTATCTGCATCGTGTACATGTGTACATGTGCATGTGTGTGTATTTCACAAGGGTGAAACAGTGATGCAACATGGATGCTTGGGACACTGATATGTAGAAGACTGATTGCCAGATGTGACATGGATGCCGATCTCATCACTGCGACAGTTGGTGGAGGTGTACACATTCATGTAAGTGTGGTGGCTTGTGTGCATGTCTAGTGCACTCTGTAACGCTCACCTGGCTCCCACGGAGGCGCTGGTCTAGTCTGGGCTGCTGTGGCCTCTTCAGGCGTGATGCGCAGAACTCGGACCACCGATTGAACAGGACCCCCAAATCATGCTTGTCTGGCCCGTAGGAATATCCTTCTGCAGATGAGAAAGGGGATTAACTGTCTGCAGAATAGTGTGCTTGCTCCCCCTTTTCCCCCTTCGTTCTTCTCTGACTTCCTCCAAAACCCCCGGTTTAAGCTCACCTTATGGTTTGGAAAGATGAACTCTCCATCCTGCTTCTGGTGCAGGGGCGCGCATTCGTCAAGTTACTTCACTAGTTTTCAGAATGGCGCTGGCAAAATCCACTTGACATTTCGGAGCGATACGCCATAAGTATGAAGATTCAAAAGTTCAAGTGTGAGCCTCTTTTTATGTTGTCTTCCTAACCTGTGATCTGTCCTTTATTTCAGGTGCAGAACGAAGGCGATGTGTTGAGGGGTTAAATTGCCGATGGTAAAATCAGGTGAGTTAGTGATGAGGGCGACCCCTCTAAATGTCTTTATAATTCCCCAGTAATGTCTTTTGTCCTTTCCCCATAGGGACCGGGGTGCGGTACCTGCCAACGAAGCGGCGCCGACCCGAAATGTGGAATGGTTCACCAAGAAAAGCCGGTAAGTATTATGGCTAAATATTCGGCTTTCCTCCTGTGTTCCCTCTGCTCACCTTTTGTCTCTTCTTCTCTCCCCTAGGTGCAGAGATGTGGCGACCGGTGCTGACAGCCGCGATGGAGCCGGGAGATGTCTCGAGGACAGGTGAGTGAAGCGCGGCACTGCAGCGAGCAACGCAATGCTTTTAAATGGAAGACTTTCTTCAAGAATGCTGGCGTGAAGATTCCAGATGCAGGTAAGAAGTTTGAATAAGTTCTTGGTTTTCACCTTTCTCTTCTCTTCTTTCCTTATAGGTGTTCCAGCTTCGAGGCGGGCGTGGCTGGAGTCCAGGTGCAGGAGCAGACACGGTGAGCGTTCAACTGCTGGGATGCAGAACAACGCGAAGCACGTGTGGCTGTCCGGGGGCGTGGCTTAAATAGCCTTGGAAGAAGTCCAGGTAAGTATTCTTCCTCAGCCCCACCCAAGTAACAAAATAGTCCCTTCAGTAAAATTGTCCCTCCTAAGCCTCATTTGGCTTGGGTCTTCATGCAGCATGGTCTGCATCAGGTGAGTATGCAGCATGGTTGGTCTGCATCAGGTAAGTGCACCAAACACTTTCCTTTATGAGCCTGGCGTCTATGCGCCAGGACTGATGTCCAACATGAGCCTGGCGCCAAAGGGGCCGCTTGGGCTTTTACCCGGGGGAATGATGCCTGCTCCCGGGGGTGCTGGGCCTGGCCTGGTGCTCCGGGGATAGGCATCATGACACACTCACTGTGTTTCATGTGATGTCTGGCTCACCTTTGGCTGCTCATGCTGTTGTATGTGTATGGATGGTGCTGGCTGTTGCCATATGGCTGTGGAATTGCTCATGTGTGTGAGTTGACATGCCATGTGTGTTGGGGATTGTGATGCCATGTCTGAAGTTTGACACTGCCACTCATGTGCAACCGGCATGTGTGTATCAGTCCATTGTACAGTGTCCTGATGCCTGTCTCCTATCTCTCCCTGTCTGCAGCGTCAACTGATGAAGAGGGCGGAGAGGGTGCTGTGGAGCACAGCGGCGGGGATCACACTACCAGCCGGAGACGCAAGGCCTGGCTCCCCTCCCAGGTTGTGATTACGCGCTAAGAGCCTTTGGTCCAATGGATTCGCGGGCGTGTGCTGACGTGCTCACGCTCTAAGGGCCTTTCCTCAAATTACACGTTGACGTGCAATTTTTTCACGTGCCAAATCACTCCGTATCAAGCTGGCCACGCGAAAACACACGGAAGACCACGCTCCTGCCCTGAAGGCCATTTTTCTGCCCCCAAGAGCCCTGAGCACGCTCCCACCTACCATCTGATGCTGCCTGCCTGCCTGCTGCCCATGTGCCCTGCTAATTGCTGCCTGCACATCAGCCAGGGGTGCAGTTGCTGTGACCACCCATGCTGGAACTGAAGACTCCCGACTGGGATACCATCGCTCAACAGCCCAGTCCCAGGACCGAGTTGCCCACCCACACCTGCCTCTGGGGTTGCCATGTCGGCACACCACCATCTGGCACTACTGGCAACCCCCAGCCAGAGAGGCAGAGGGCCACCAGCTTCACTGCCACCGAAGTTGTTGTCCTGGTGGTGCAAGTCCTGGGGCAGTATGATGCCCTCTTCGGAATTTCACGCGCCGACAAGGAAGGACGGACCAGGATCTGGACGGACCTCGTGACTGCCATCAACGTGGAGGGGGTGGCAGTCCGCAAATTCAAACATGTCAAGAAGCGCTGGGAGGACTTCAGGTCCAGGACCCTCAACATGGCCCGGCGACTCTTGAAGGCAGCGGATGCTAAGGGGCGCCGGGGCCACCTGTCGGAACATCAAATGAGGGTCCTGGAACGCATATCCCCAGCGCTCCACGTCCAGGTCCTTGAGAGGCAGACCCGTCTGGAGTCGAGCGGTAAGTGTACATGCATACTGATTGTAAGCTGTGTGTGTGGTGGTGTGCCAGTAGTGTGCAGTTTGCACATGTGGTTTTGTAGGGCCATGTATGGATGTGTATGTAAGGGGCCGTGAGGCTAACACATGCGAGTCCTCTCATGTGTGAGACACATGGATGGTGCATGTGTGTGTAAGCTTGCATGCCAAATGCAGATGTGTGAGCACACATGTTTGAATGACTGTGTATGTAAGTTGGCATGGTTGTGGTGTCACACATGGATTTCGGTTCCAGCAGCATGTATCTGCAGCGTGTACATGTGCATTTGTGTGTATTTCACAAGGGTGCAACAGTGATGCAACATGGATGCTTGGGACACTGATATGTAGAAGACTGATTGCCAGATGTGACATGGATGCCAAAGTCATCACTGCGACAGTTGGTGGAGGTGTACACATGCATGTAAGTGTGGTGGCTTGTGTGCATCTCTAGTGCACTCCCTGTGTTTCATTGATGTCTGGCTCACCTTTGGCTGCTCATGCTGTTGTATGTGTATGGATGGTGCAGGCTGTTGACATATGGCTGTGGAATTGCTCATGTGTGTGAGTTGACATGCCATGTGTGTTGGGGATTGTGATGCCATGTCTGAAGTTTGACACTGCCACTCATGTGCAACTGGCATGTGTGTATCAGTCCATTGTACAGTGTCCTGATGCCTGTCTCCTATCTCTCCCTGTCTGCAGCGTCAACTGATGAAGTGGGCGGAGAGGGTGCTGTGGAGCACAGCGGCGGGGATAACACCACCAGCCGGAGATGCAAGGCCTTGCACCCCTCCCAGGTTGTGATCTCGTCAGGGAGTGAGGTGTCTGGTGCTGCCCCTCAGGCTGCAGCTGCCGAGGGTAGGTCCAAGAGGCAGAGGTCGGATTTGGACTCCTCGGCAGCAGAAGGGGCAGCTGAGACCCCACAGGGTCCGACAAAGGAAGATGGCACGGAATCATCCAGGTTGGTGGGGGGTTTGGTGGAGGAGGAGGCCGTGCAAGGGACAGAGACGGGGTCTGGAGGGATTCCACTGGTGCCAGTGGTGCAATGCAGGGGCAGGGACAGGAGGCAGCACATGCCGCCGCGGAGGTGCCTGTGTGTAATCCTGTCCCCGATCCTGTGACTGCGTGCCTACGTCCAGACTCGTTTTCAGGGAGGGGATCCGCTTACAACAACTGGCTTCCTCTCCCTGCGGATGTGGCTATCCGGGACCGGGTTGAGCCTGTCCTGGGTGGTGTGGCGTTGCGTCAACGGACCATGCGAGGTGACCTGCAGTGTTTTCATGGGGAGACTGCACGTCATCTCGAATGGCTCGTTGGCCACGTCAGCCTACTGGGACAGGTCACCCAGGCCGGATTCCTCCATTTGCTGAACCTTGCTTCGACCCCCTCCTCACCTGAACCCCCTATGCGCCAGTCATCCTCTGTACCATCTTCCCACCCATGTATCACCTGGGTACCCTGTGGAGCTGCCTCTGACCGTGCGGCCAGGCTGGTGGAGGACACATCCCTGCCACAGTCGGGAGTCAGACGTCCAGCAGGGGTGGCCACCTCAACAACTGCACCCTAGCCAGAGGAGGATGTGCAGGCAGCAGGAGCCAGGGCACGGGCACAGGCACAGCAGCAGCAGCAGCAACAAGGTGGGAGCCATGATGGCTTGGGGCCTTCGACATCGGAGGGCCAGGCATCGGCCGGAGGGCAGGAGGACCCAGGACGGGAAGTGTCTTCCGTGTGGCACCGGTTAGGCCATGCTATAGATGCGGAGCGGCAGTGGGCGGGAGTGGCACGGCTCACGATGGTTAGGGCGGAGAACTCCATGCAAAGGGCTCTGAGACGGGCCAAGTGCCTCGAGGCAATTCGCAGGGACCTGGATGTCCGGATGTCATCGTCCCTGCGAACCCTCGGCACCATGGAAGAAGACCGCCTCCGGGACATCGAGCAGGAGTTCGATGATGCCCTGGCCCGGGAAATCAGGAAGTGAGCCGTCGGACTAGCCCGCTGCCATTGTATAAAGTTAATTAGTGTTAGGTTTCCTTTTGGTTTTCATTTCATTTGGGGCGCTTGGACAATGCCCCACCTTTTTGTATATAGTTGTTCATTAGGTAGGGTTTTTGTAGGTTTCCTTTCAATGGTTGGGCTCATGGACCCTGGATTTGTACTTTGTATATAGTTCAACACTGGATTTCACTTAATTTAAGTTTCTTTTTTACCATGGATCAATGGATGTGTCTTATTTTTACACTTTGGATTTGGTTGGACGGACAGACTCTTTGGACCCATTTGCTTTTGGATTGATTTGTATTCTGCTTTCACACATTTTTTTGAATATTTTGGATTTTATTCATTTGGTTAATTTTTGAATACACATTTATTATATACTTTACTGATGTGGTCTTATATCATTTGTTTTGTGCATGTCACAATGTTGATCTTTTCACAGTCATGTGTCACCATTGCATGGGTCTGAGGGACATTGATTCATGGCCATGCTGGTTATGTATTTTCTATCATGACTTTGGGAATTCAATGTGGGGTGTTTGGACTGGGGTGGGATTTGGGTGGCCATGAGAGGCATGGGTCTGGAGTGTGATGACATGTCGGGGGGGACATGTGTGGGGGCCTGCTGGCAGGTGCCCCTGACTGCTGGGGGGGTGCTGGGGGACATGTGTGGGACATGAGCGGGGACCTGCTGGCAGGTGCCCCTGACTGCAGGGGGGTGGGGGTTCTGGGGGACATGTGTGGGGGCCTGCTGGCAGGTGCTCCTGACTGCTGGGTGGTGGGGGTGCTGGAAGACATGAGTGGGACATAAGGGGGCCTGCTGGCAGGTGCCCTGCACTAATGGGAGGTGGGGGTGCTGGGGGACATGTGTGGGGGCCTGCTGGCAGGTGCCCTTGACTGCTGGGGGGTGGGGGTGCTGGGGGACATGAGTGGGGGCCTGCTGGCAGGTGCCCTGTACTGCTGGGGGGTGGGGGTGCAGGGGGGAATGCGTTGGTGATCAGTCGTGCAAGGTGACATGTGGCTTGGCTGGGGGGCATGCCCATGGTGGATGGGCTGCCTGCAGGACATGACCAGGGGTGCAGGGTAGTCCCCTGTGGTGTGGGCTGCCTGCAGGGGCCTTGGAGGGTGTAGAGGGAACACCTGGGAGGACCCACACTGCCAATTCACGTGTAGGACTACCCGGCACCCCTGAAATACACGTACCCTGCTGAAATTGCGTATGAGACTTCCAGCGAACCCCAGGAATACACGTACCCCACTCGCACAGGGCCTATCGCATGTGAAACTCCACGCGTACCCCAGAAATACATATACCCCACTCGCACAGGCCCTTTCGCGTGTGAAACTTCCCGCGCACCCCAGACATACACGTACCCCACTTGCACAGGCCCTTTCGCGTGTGAAACTTCCTGCGCACCCCAGAAATACACGTACCCGGATCCAATCGCGTATGAAACTCCACGCGAACCCCAGTTATACACGTACCCCACTCGCCCAAGGCCTATCGCATGTGAAACTCCACGCGTACCCCAGAAATACACATACCCCACTCGCACAGGCCCTTTCTCGTGTGAAACTTCCCGCGCACCCCAGAAATACACGTACCCCACTCGCACAGGCCCTTTCGCGTGTGAAACTTCCCGCGCACCCCAGAAATACACGTACCCCACTCGCACAGGCCCTTTCACGTGTGAAACTTCCCGCGCACCCCAGAAATACACGTACCCCACTCGCACAGGCCCTTTCGCGTGTGAAACTTCCCGCGCACCCCAGAAATACACGTACCCGGATCCAATCGCATATGAAACTCCACGCGAACCCCAGTTATACACGTACCCCACTCGCCCAAGGCCTATCGCATGTGAAACTTCATGCGAACCCCAGAAATACACGTTACCCACTCGCACAGGGCCAATCGCGTGTGATACTTGACGCGAACCCCAGAAATGCACATACCCGGATCCAATCGCGTGTGAGACTTCACGCGAACCCCAGTTATACAAGTACCCCGCTCGCCCAAGGCCTATCACATGTGAAACTTCACGCGAACCCCAGAAATACACGTTCCCCTCTCGCACAGGGCCAATCGCGTGTGAAACTTGGCGCGAACCCCAGAAATACACATACCCGGATCCAATCGCGTGTGAGACTTCACGCGAACCCCAGTTATACAAGTACCCAGCTCGCCCAAGGCCTATCGCATGTGAAACTTCCCGCGCACCCCCGAAATACACACACACGCTATTTTTCTCACAGCGGGTGTCCGTGTTTGTCGCGTACCCCTTTGCACGTCATTTGTCCTAGAGGGACACAGTATGGGACATTCATCATAGCTTTTTGTTAGCGAACATTTTTTTCATGCGCAGGGACGCTACCGCCTGCCTTCGTGTGGCGGACGTGTTTAGGCCCGTGCGCGTCTTTGACCATGCGCTGGTTTGCCCTATTCGATTCCATGAATATGTGTTGTAGGCGAGCGTGTGGGCGTTCCACGCACTTGCCTCCTGTACTTCCCCCGTGATGCCCACATTTTCACGCATTGTTCCCCATTCCGCGTGTCACGCCCCATGTTACGCCTACTTTTGTTGTGTGCGCCGCGCTATGTGCGCTTTCGCTGTGCGCTTAGCGCACGCTGTTTGAAGGCATGTGCGCCAGCGTGCACCGAACAGGATTTCAGCGCACATCCATGGATTTCCACGGGCACGGACTTCCATGAATCGCTGTGCGCAGGTTTCGCTGCGATTTTCGCACTGGCACTGCGATTCGCACGCTTTCGCACGCTTGCGCTGATAATTTCAGCACACATTAATTCCATTAATCGGCCTGTAAGTGTATGAAACTCAATTCGTTTCTTAAGGCTGTGTTTTTGGATGTTAGGAGATAGAAGAAATAATGATATACTTATTTTGCTATTTGTATAGGGTAAATGATAGAAATTGTATAGAAAACGTTGGAATGTATGCATTTGTGAGGATGTGGGTAATAAAGCAGAAGGATGTGATGTACAGGCAGTGGTGTTATTTCCGCTGGGAGCTTTTCAATGATATTGTCTATTGGTGTGAGTGTATAAAGATGCCTGAATTTATCCTGGCTGTGTCTAATTTTATTATACACTACTAAGTGTTTTTCTACAATTATACTGTTATTTCTCCCATCTTTTAATATTAAATTAGACATTTTTAGATAGCTGTGTGTGTAAAAAACAGAATTTAGATAGCAGACAGGTTTGGAAGTGACAGTTGATTATAGCAGATGGGAAAAATTACAGTAAGTTCATTTTATAGGTTATACAGGTTAAGTGGCAGTTACTCTGTTTATATGCATTTATAAGAGTTGTACATGTACTGTGCAGAAAATATGCAGACCTGTAGTTTGTATTCATGCATGTGGATATGCATGCAGCTGCAAGTAGACATCTTGGAGACTTGTACAGTATTTTTTGTAGTAGGTGCTTTCCAATGATATGAGACTTGTACTCAGAGTGATCAACAGTACATTTGAAGTGCTGAACTATGATGATGGAGTTAGATGTAGAGGTCTTGGATGTGATTGGTGGATGGTTGTGTGACTGCTTAGCTATATCCAATGAGGGAATGGCACAGAGAGTGAAGTGGAAATGGTAGAAGGGCTGTCTAAGAGTTACGTGTTTCGCGGACACCGCGGCTGTCCGCAGACAGGGCGTGCCACATCCGGGGTTTTCCAGTAAATCCCGCATGGAAAGGGGGCTGTAGGGATTAGCTAATCAGGTGTTGAGGTTGTGGATTTGTGTTGAAAGAGGCTGTGTGTAGTGAAGATGGCAGAGGTGGAGAATGTCAGGGTGTTGGTGGTTGGAGATATGTTTGTGCATGGTTTACAGCAGTATGCTCAATGCAGGAATGTGGCGAACAATTTTGATGTTAAAGGAGTGGAGGTGGTGTGGAGCACTGTGCCTGATTGCAATGTACAGGGAATTGTACAAGTTTGTGAAGATATGGGTAGGATGAACAGTCCCCATGTGGTAGTTTTGCACTGTGGTGTTTTGCATTTGGGCTATGTAAGTGCCCCTACTTTGTTGGCAGATTTGGAACACTTGGTTCAAGCAGTAATGAATGTCCTTCCAAATGCCAAAGTTATTTTTTTTGGTTTGTACATAGGGCAATATGGGACAATAGTTCTGTTTTTTGTCCTCAGCAAAACATTGCTAGGTGTGCAATCAACTGAGGCATGTTTTCTTTCATGCTTAGAGCTGGTATGTTCTTCTGTAATAATGAGCAAATTGATTCCAGTAATGCTGTTTATTTTAAAGAAGATGGCATTTCTTTATCTTTTATGGAAGATGCCATGCTGTTTTGGAACATAAGGGTTGCTTTGGAGAAGCTTATCTGAAGATTTTAGGAGTAAAGTAAGAAAAGAAAAAATAATACAAAATGACAGGTGTCTGTCAAGCATCTGCAAAACAACAAAAAAACAGCTCTTTTCAGAGCCAACCTCCAAGGGGAAATGTGGTACATTATTTAAATTTAAATTCATCACGCTCAGATTTTCGATAAATCCACGGACATGGCGGTTGTCCGGGGACACTGCGTATTACACACAGGGATTTTGGGGTGGAGAGGCATGCAAATGAGAATGAGTAGAGCAAGGGATTGGTCAATAACGTTTACTGGGTGTGTTGTGTAAGGAGAGAGTTTGTCAGAAAGTCTTTTTACTGAGATAGAAGAACAGATAGCTATGGCTGTGTGTTTGAGAAAACAGATCATCTGGATTTTGGGAGACTCATGGATACATTGGTTGGAGGTGCATGCAGAACGCTGTGGAGTAGCTGGACATCTTGGATTCCCTCATGTGGAAGTGCACTGGCATGGAGTGCGTGGAATGAAGTGGCTGGACTTGGTACCTCTCTATGCTACTTTGGAGACGCAGCATCATCCAGACATAATTATAATTCATTGTGGAGGGAACAGTTTAGGACATGTGTCTGGAATTTCTTTACAATTTGCAATGAAAGAAGGACTTGGGAAGGTCATGGACATGTTTCCAAATTCCCAAGTAATTTATTCTTGTATTGTGCAGAGACAAATTTGGCTGCGTTCTTCTTTATTTGGTCCATAAATGGAGAAAGCGAGGCGCAATGTCAGCAATGCTGTTTGTGCCTTTTTAAGAGATGTTGGCATGTCCTCTTTTCACAATGAAAATATTATGTTTCGTAGCACATACATTTTTCGCAGAGATGGAGTCCATCTTACTTATGCTGGCAACCAGATTTTTCTGAGAAATGTACAAAATGCATTGTAACCTTTTTTGGAATCACAGCAATCCATTTTGCAGTAGGTGTTGACCATTTGAAGTCTTTCAAACACAAAAAAACACCACCAAAAGGCTCTTTTCAGAGCCACCACTTCCTCCCATAGAAAAGTGCAATGGTTATGAGAGAGCAGAACCCCCCCAAAAATAAATGTCCGCGAACTGTCCGCGGACTTCTAAAAAATGCACAGGGCCCTGCACTATTTATTTGTCACTTCTATTTTTAAACTGTGAAAGGCGGCTCTGAAAAGAGCCTTTTTTGATGGCTTTTGTTGTTTTATTTTTTTGGGTTTTTTTCACACGACACACGAGGAAAGGAGGGAAAAGGAGGCTAAGGAAGGAACACCAAGCATGGGGATAAGAAAGGGCAGGTGGAGGGAGGAAGATGTAGGGTGGGCTTATTTAAGTAGGTAGCAGACCTTCTCATGCTCCGTGACCTCAGTCTCGAAAGCACTCCAAAGATTCTCCCCCCTGCAGAGTACTGCGTTGCAGTACATACACAATATTGTGACCCTCGAAAGGTAAGGGACAACAGCATCATGAATGGCCTGTAAGGCAGCTGGAGGGATGTGCTCTACCACAGGAGTGTCTCTTGTGGTGACAGCAGCGGAAACGGAGGATGTTGTAGAGGAACTCAACCTACTACTTTTATCACAAGGTACAACCTTGTGAATAGCCCCACTGTGGAATGACCTTAGGTGTCGCTTCATTGATGTTGTACCAAAGCTGTACGAACAGGTCTCCCACGACTCAGCACCATGTGGCACTGATTGCAGGTGACCCTATTTGCATGCGCTTTTGGCACTCCACCAAGAGTGGTAAACAACTGCCACACCCAAGACTCAGGGCGAGTGCTGGTAGTAGGGACTTCCACTACCTCATCCTCTTCTTCCTCTTCATCCGTCTCTTCTGCATCCTCATGCCTGTTCCCCTCTTCAGGCCCATGGGGACGTGGTGGTGGTGGAGGGGGTGGGGGTGCTGATGGCGAGGCTGAAGCAATTTTAGATGCCATCAGGAATCAGGAAGAAAAGCAGCAAAAGCAGGAAAAACAGGTCAATCTGTTCGGTTAGTCTGAAGTGCTGGAAAGACAATGCTCTGTCAGGTAGCCAGAAGCACAATGAGGATCAGCTCTGGGGTGTGGCCTTTTATAGGGGTGCGGGTGCGCGCTTCACGGACAGCCGTGCTGTCCGCAGACACTTCAAACACCCAAAAAAGCCTCAAAAAGTTTCAAAAAAGTATGTAGATCAACAGGGACATTGTCTGGGGCATGTGCAATGGTGAACTCTTACTGTAAAATACTTTGGATTGTCCAAAAAAGGACCTGGACAATTCCGCAAATCAGGACACACGCTCAGCGTGAGTGCGGTCACATGATGACATCTCAGACACGTTTGCGAAGGGGACGGCTTTCCGCAGGACACCAAATGTGCAGGAACAGTTGCGCACATGTGCGCGGGTGTTCTACGGATAGTGTTTGGGTCCTCCAACTAATTAAAAGTGCGACACAAGTGTGACGGACTGTTACGGTCAGGTGCGATATTTGTAGGACCTATGGGTGTGGTGCGCATGTGGGTAGATGTTGATGATTTTAATTACGAACAGTACGAACAGGTATTGTGTCCTTAGGACACCCCAATTTTTGTTTCATTACGGACATCCCGGACACCGAAATGTGTTCTAAGAACAGTCCCATCTTGATTGCGGAGAGTACGGACAGGTATAGTGTCCTTAGGACACCTCCATTTTGGTTAATTGCAGACATTCCGGACACCAAGTGTGTTCTAAGAACAGGTGGAGGGAGGAAGATGTAGGGTGGGCCTTATTTAATTAGGTAGCAGACCTTCTCATGCTCCGTGACCGCAGTCTCGAAAGCACTCCAAAGATTCTCCCCCCTGCAGAGTACTGCGTTGCAGTACATACACAATATTGTGACCCTCGAAAGGTAAGGGTCAACAGCATCATGAATGGCCTGTGAGGCAGCTGGAGGGATGTGCTCTACCACAGGAGTGTCTCTTGTGGTGACAGCAGCGGAAACGGAGGGTGTTGTAGAGGAACTCAACCTACTACTTTTATCACAAGGTACAACCTTGTGAATAGCCCCACTGTGGAATGACCTTAGGTGTCGCTTCATTGATGTCGTACCAAAGCTGTACGAACAGGTCTCCCACGACTCAGCACCATGTGGCACTGATTGCAGGTGACCCTATTTGCACGCGCTTTTGGCACTCCACCAAGAGTGGTAAACAACTGCCACACCCAAGACTCAGGGCGAGTGCTGGTAGTAGGGACTTCCACTACCTCATCCTCTTCTTCCTCTTCATCAGTCTCTTCTGCATCCTCATGCCTGTTCCCCTCTTCAGGCCCATGGGGACGTGGTGGTGGTGGAGGGGGTGGGGGTGCTGATGGCGAGGCTGAAGCAATTTGAGATGCCATCAGGAATCAGGAAGAAAAGCAGCAAAAGCAGGAAAAACAGGTCAATCTGTTCGGTTAGTCTGAAGTGCTGGAAAGACAATGCTCTGTCAGGTAGCCAGAAGCACAATGAGGATCAGCTCTGGGGTGTGGCCTTTTATAGGGGTGCGGTTGCGCGCTTCACGGACAGCCGTGCTGTCCGCAGACACTTCAAACACCCAAAAAAGCCTCAAAAAGTTTCAAAAAAGTATGTAGATCAACAGGGACATTGTCCGGGGCATGTGCAATGGTGAACTTTTACTGTAAAATACTTTGGATTGTCCAAAAAAGGACCTGGACAGTTCCGCAAATCAGGACACACGCTCAGCGTGAGTGCGGTCACATGATGACATCTCAGACACGTTTGCGAAGGGGACGGCTTTCCGCAGGACACCAAATGTGCAGGAACAGTTGCGCACATGTGCGCGGGTGTTCTACGGATAGTGTTTGGGTCCTCCAACTAATTAAAAGTGCGACACAAGTGTGACGGACAGTTACGGTCAGGCGCGATATTTGTAGGACCTATGGGTGTGGTGCGCATGTGGGTAGATGTTGATGATTTTAATTACGAACAGTACGAACAGGTATTGTGTCCTTAGGACACCCCAATTTTTGTTTCATTACGGACATCCCGGACACCGAAATGTGTTCTAAGAACAGTCCCATCTTGATTGCGGAGAGTACGGACAGGTATAGTGTCCTTAGGACACCTCCATTTTGGTTAATTGCAGACATTCCGGACACCAAGTGTGTTCTAAGACCAGTTCCATCTTTATTGCGGACAGTACGGACACGTATAATGTCCTTAGGACACCTCCATTTTGGTTAATTGCGGACATTCCGGACACCAAGTGTGTTCTAAGAACAGTTCAATTTTGATTGCGGACAGTACGGACAGTTATAGTGTTCTTAGGACACCCCCATTTTGGTTAATTAAGGACATCCCGGACACCCACGCCGCCCGCGTACACCCTTACTGCCTAATAACACAGAGGAATAAAGTAACAACACACTTAATATTTTATTATTATATACAAATATAAAATTTATGAAAGAGAGGGGGAAGCAGAAACTGACACAAATACAGGAGAATTAGTGGTTTGGAGAGGCTGGATGGGAGGGGATGAAGGGATGGAAGTCTCATCATAACTTTTTCCTTGGTGGTGAGGGTTTGGGGATAGTTGACTGGGAAATGGAGAGGGGGAACAGGTACAGGTGGGACAATGATATTTCATTTTTTCTTTTATGTGGTCCTCCACAAAATGTTTTAAAAGATTGACATTTCCATTAGCATATCCATTTTTTGTTCCATGTGCTGTAGAGCATTTTCTAATGTCTCTTTTGCTACATTATTTTCTCTGTATGGTCTGTTAAAAATATATATATATGTGTTAAGTACACATAAAGTAATGTCTACCATTAGTGTCTACCATTAGTATCACTGTCTTCACTCATTTCATCACATGGGACATTTTCTTCAAGCCATTCCAAACTACTGGACATTTCTGTGTAAAGAAATATATTACTTTCAGTGTACCAAATACAGAAGGTTTAGAAATATATAAGAAAAAATAAGTTTACTTACTAGTTTCTGGTAAGTTTTGTTGTCACTGTTGTGTAGGTCTGCTGTTGCTTCTTGCTGTGCAGTTTCTGTGAGGTAATTATGTTGGAGGCTTATCTTTTTTGTTTTGGTACATTCCATTTTAGTACATATGCTATTTAAATGGACGGTTGATGTGTTACATATATAGGTTCCACTTCTTATTTATTATTACATATAATGAGTTCATGTGCTGCTTTTTTAACTTGTTTAGTGTCTATACGACATGATAGAACAATTTAAGATACCCCCTGAGTTTTTAGGTACTGTTGATGTTGTCCGCATCCGTCCGCAGACATACGCACATTCTTTTTTTACTGAATTTCATAGGTTTTTAGTAGCTCAAGTTAACCATAACCTTGAACAAAGTTTTTTTTACTAAATTTCATAGGTTTTTAGTAACGTAACTTAACCATAAATTCCCTTTAACAAAGTTTTTTTATTGAATATATATATATACACTAAACGGCCTGCGGCATCGGCGGTGTAGTTATGGTTAAGTTGCTCAACTCATAGGAAGAGCATTTTTTGGGTGGCTTATGACTTCGCTCCCCCTGGATGACTCGTCACCAAACTTTGCAAAAAATAGTATATGGCCCGCTCTGAACTTTTTTGGTAAATTTGGTGAGGTTTCATCAAGGGGGGGCAAAAGTTAAGGGGGGTCCCACAATTTCTTTTTCTAAATAGACTCAATGGAAAAAACTTTGCTCACACCTACAGCTCAAACCGCTGGACGGATTTTCACCAAATTTGCGGCAGGAGAGGCGGCTTGGTCCCGAAAGCGTGCCTTTTCTAAATTTGTTGAAAATCCATCCAGTAGTTTTTTTTAAAACAAGCAAAATGCAGGTCAAACAAATAAGTGATATCTGGCTCTGCTTCACTGACCCATTTCCTGTTTTCTAGGTGGACTGGACCCTGATTGACCCGGAGGGCCTCGTCATGTCTGTGGACATCCAATGCACCCGCTGATTAGCTGGAGGGAAGTATGATGTGCATCATATTTTTCTGAAATGCCTGCCATGTTGCATCCGTGGATATTCGTGGATAGCATGGTGGCGAACAGGGATGGAAGACATGTTTTGGGGGAATCTGGTGTTGGGTAGATGGGCTGGAAAGGGTGGGGGGTTGAAAGATGGTTCATATGATGTATATGGTTAGGTGGAAGAAGACTGTGTTGTGTCCGCAGCTCACGGGAAGGTCCTCAGGTGAGCATGTTATGTGGTGGCTGCAGGCAGGCTTCATTAGGGTAGGGGAGTGGAATGTAGATATGAGGATGTTTGTATAGGCTGCATTATGCTGTGGTGTTTGTGGCCAGCTACTAGACTCTTGGGTGCGTGGTACTAGTACTAGTACTTCAACTGGTGGGCAGACACCCAAGAGTCTGCCCACTAGTTGAAGTACTGTAATAGCATGTGTAGAGAAGTGTACAGGGCTGCAGGCAGTTTAGGGTAGGGGAATGGAATGTGAATGGTTGCAAGTACTGCAATAGTATGTGTACAGAAGTGGACATGGCCTCTGGTGATTGATGTAATTGTGTAGGTTGTGGCCAGTGTGCAGATTGTTGGGTGCATGTCTGTATTATGCTGTGGTGATTGTGGTCAGCTACTAGTCTCTTGGGTGCAGAGGCCATGCACCCAAGAGTCTGCCCACTGGCTGAAAATACTGTAATAGTGTGTGTACAGAAGTAGACAGGGTCTGTGGGAGCTGGCTTATTGGACTGTCCTGAGATTATTGGGTGTATGAGTGTCTGTGCGGTGGTTGCAAGTAGTGTAATAGCATGTGAACTGAAATGGATAGGACCTCAGGTGACTGCCTTATGTGTGTGGGTTGTGGTCAGTGGACAGAATCTTGGGTGCATGGCCTGTATTATGCTGCAGTGGTTGTGGCCAGGCCCTAGACTCTTGGGTGCATGGCCGAGGGCCGTAGGCCATACACCCAAGAGTCTAGGGCCTGGCCACAATCACTGCAGCATAATACGGCCATGCACTCAAGAATGTGACACTGGCATATGGATTGCCGAAATATGTGCATACAAATGCAATTTGCTGATTACAAAGAAGCATGACACCAATGATTGTATATTCACTGTATATATTGTTGAGGTGCTGTACACCTTTTTGAACTCAGTGTAGAAAACTGTTGATGTGGCAATAGCAGATATGAACATTGTGGCACTGTGGGCACTTATTGTCTTTATTGCATCTGCCCACTGGCTGCAAGTAGTGTAATAGTATGTGTACAGAAGTGGTTAGGGTGTGTGGCACCCCATTGGCTGCAAGTCATGTAATAGTTTGTGTACGGAAGTGGACAGGGTGTGTGGCAGGTGGCTTATTGGACTGCCCCGAGATTATTGGGTGTATGATAATCTGTGCAGTGGGTGTGAGTAATGTAACAGTATGTGAACTGAAGTGGACAGGGGTTTAGGTGGATGCCTTATGTGTGTGTGGGTTGTGGCCACTGGGCAGATTCTTGGGTAGTTCACTGTATTATGCTATATTGGTTGTGGGCAGTCAGTACAGACTTGGGTCCACCCAAGAGTCTATCCACTGGCTGGAGGTACTGTAACAGTATGTGTACAGAAGTGGACAGGACCTCAGGCGGCTGGTTTATTGCACTAAAGAGTCTGCTGACTGGTTGCAAGTATTGTAATGAAATGAAAATGAAATTAAATTAAATTATATGATATTTTATTTATATCACGCTCGTACACAAGTGTTTCAGAGCGCGACCAGGCAAAAGGGAGGGGAACAAGGGAGAAAAAACAGCGATCTTACTAGGACCAGTGACATTTAAGAAAGTGCAAGTGCATGGAATAGGGAAACAGGGCAAAAGTGCATGGAGCGGGGTGTGGAAAGTGTGAGGCAGAGGAGAGAAAACATAAATAAATATTAAATAGAATAACAAAAATAAATAAGGGTGATAAACCATGGTAGTGCAGCCAGCAAGTGGCAGGTGAAAGTTAGTCAGAAAGGTATATCTGATAAGTGCAGAAGAAAAGTGGGAAGGGAACTGTATGGGTACAGATACAGAACCCTAGTGCAGATGGTGGCCTGGAGGCGGTGCAGGAGGGTGGCAGGGTGAGTAGGTACCTGGGCCCGGTGCACGATGCCAAGAGAAGAAACAGGTCAACAGGGGAGAAGGGGGCAAAGGGAGGCAAAGGCAGAGGCAAAGAGGAAGGTTGTGAGATACTTCCGGAACCAAAGATGTTTTTCCTCAAGCTTCTAGGTGGCCGGGAGGCTGTTCAAAAGTTAGGCACCAGCCGAAGACAGAGATCTACCTCCATCTTGTTTCTTTGCAAAACGACTAACGCTGAGGGAGTTAGAAGTAGAGGAGCGAAGGGCTCGAGAAGGGACGTATTTACGGACGGATAGTTGAAGGTATTTTGGACCCAGGCCCCAGAACGCCTTGTGGACAATGCAGAAGGTTTTACATGTAATCCTTGCATTCACTCTGACCCAATGAAGGGATTTCAAGGCTGGAGAGATACGATCCCAGGGCTTGAGGCCAAGGACAAGTCTCGCAGTGCTGTTCTGGATGAGTTGTAGAGGGCGGAGAGTGGAGGCAGGTAGATTTAGAAAGAGGCTGTTACAGTAATCCAGTCTGGAAAGAACCAGAGCTTGGGAGACAGTGAGCTTTTGAGGGAAGGAGAGTAAAGGCAGAGTACCTCTAAGGAGGTAAAGTAAAAAGTTTGATTTTTTGGGGACATCAGAGATGTGTGCGGAGAAGGAAAGTGTAGAGTCAAAGATAAACCCAAGGTTCTTAGCGCGGAGGTGGGGGTGGGTGGAGGGCCAAGGGAGGCCGGCCAGAGAGTGAGAGGAAAGGATGGAGATGGTGTACCAATAAGGAGGATCTCAGTCTTGTTGGCATTTAGATATAGATCATTTGCGGCACACCATTTATGAATGGCGATTAGACAATCAAAGATGAGTTAAGGAGAAGAGGAGGCTGAAGCAAGCCTGAAAATGAGTTGGGTGTTGTCAGCATAGCACTGGAAAGTTGAGCAGAACATTGAGATGCAGTAAGCATTTGCCAGGTATTGGTTGCAAAGCCCGGGCAAGAGGATAGACCCCTGGGGGACACCACATATGGAGAGGGAGGTAGAAGATAGGAAGGACCCAAGTTTCACCTGGGAGGGTCGATCAGAGATAAAAGAGTTCAGCATTTCTGTACACATAATAGTATGTGTACAGAAGTAGACAGGGCTTCAGGTGCTGGCTTATGTGTGTGGGTTGTGGCCAGTGTACAGATTGTTGGGTGCATGGATGTATTATGCTGTGATGATTGTGGCCAGCTACCAGACTCTTCGGTGCATAGCTGGAGGACATGCGCCAAAGAATCTGCTCACTGTCTGCAAGTAGTGTAATAATATGTGTACAGAAGTGGATAGGGTGTTTGGCAGCTGGCTTAATGGACTTCCCCGAGGGTTGTGGCCACTGGGCAGATTCTTGGATGCATGGTTGTATTATGCTGTGGTAATTGTGGCCAGCTACTAGAGTCTTCGGTGCATGGCCATGGCCATGCACCCAAGAGTCTGCCCACGGGCTGCAAGTAGTGTAATAATATGTGTACAGAAGTGGACATGGTGTGTGGCAGGTGGCTTATTGGACTGCCCTGAGCTTCCTGGGTGTATGATAGTCTCTGCTGTGGGTGGTAATTGAGGCCAGCTACTACAGTCTTGGGTGCATGGCCGGACACAAGAGTCTGCCCACTGGCTGCAAGTAGTGTAATAGTATGTATACAGAAGTGGACAGGGTGTTTGGCAGGTGGCTTACTGGAGTTCCCTGAGATTATTGGGTGTATGATAGTCTGTGCAGTGGGTGCGAGTAATGCAATAGTATGTGAACTGAAGTGGACAGGGCCGCAGGCGGCTGCGTTATGTGTGTGGGTTGTGGTCAGATGTTTGGGTGCATGGCTGTAGTATACTGTGGTGGTTGTGGCCAGGCCCTAGACTCTAGGGTGCATGGCCGGAGGCCGTAGGCCATAGGCCCTACACCCAAGAGTCTAGGGCCTGGCCACAACCACCACACCATAATAGGGCATGCACTCAAGATTGTGACACTGGCATATGGATTGCACAAATATGTGTATAAAATGCAATTTGCAGATTACAAAAAAGCATGACACCAATAATCGTATACTCACTGTATGTATTGTTGAGGCACTGTACACCTTTTTTTAACGCAGTACAGAATACTGTTGACGTGGCAATAGCAGATTTGAACATTGTGGCATGTGGAAATGCAGGAGAAATCTGTGTTACATTGTCTGTGATAAAAGAAAACATAACATGTTAGGGTAGGTACTTCATAATATCGAATTGCATTCCATTGCATACATTTGTGTACTTTGTGAACCCTCATAATTAGCACTTCCAAGTACTATGCTTTAAACAAGTGTACAATGTGCTCAGTTCCTGTGTTTGTTCACATAATCATTGGGTCTGTGGGAAAAGAAATCCATGCAGGATTTAAAATAAAACCTTCTACGTTCATTTGTTGTTATGTGGCACACTCTGTTTCATTGACGTGTGCACTACTTACAGGAATGTTTGAGGTGCATATCTATGTGGTCTTCTGGTTATAAGCACTGTTGAAGTAGGAGGAATTGAAATGGTATATGATTTTCCTTTTGGAAGTGGTGGTACTATGGTTGCAGTTAGATACGAGTTAGCATATTCTAACTGTTTATCTGTTTCCTCTTTTTAGCAGTATTTGTATATGCATTTACTTGCTGTTGCTGTTTTTTAAGTACTGTAGTATTGCAAAATAATATTACAGGATTGTGGGGGAAGTTAGATACCTGTTGGTGTATTCTAACTGCTGCTACTTTGAAAGTTGTTGAGGGTACGTGTGTCGCACTGTGATTGCTGAAGGTTGATTTTGGCAGTTTGACCACTAGAAGTAATATTGTAGTACTGCGGGTGCAGTGAGATACCAGTTGGTGTATTCTGGTTGTTTATACTTAGTAAGTGTTGATCGGTTTCCTCAGAAGAACTTTCTTTTTTGTTGGTGGATTTCAAATTGTGTAGTAATGGAAAGTAATATTGTAGTATTATGGTTGCAGTTAGATACCAGTTGGCGTATTCTAACTGTTTACAGTTTCTCAGTTTTGCAGGGTATGTCTTCAAGCACGTTCATTCTTGTTGGTGGATTTACATTTATCACTAGTGTGAAGTGCCTTTGCGGTACTATGGGTGTAGTTACATGCAGTTGTGTATTTCTTGCATTGGTATGGGCATTGTTAGACACCTGTTGCCTTATTCTACCAGTTGGTCGTTTCAGGAGAGTTTGTAGACCCTCATACTCAGTACTTTTCTTCATAAGTACTATGTGGCATACAATATTAGTGTTTCCTTTGTACAGTTGCTGTTTCCGTGACTATAATCATTGGGTCATTGGGAAAAAAAACTGTATAGCAGCGCAACTGATGTGTTCATGGGCCTGTTGGTGTATGTTAAGTTGTTTAAGTTTCACAGGGTAGAACGAAATTTTTGTTTTGCAATTACATATGTGATGGTGGGTATTGGGCAGTAGCCTATGCTACTTTTGTAGATCAGTGAGAACAGTTTGGTTTCAAGAATATTAAGTAGGCATTTGCAAGATTTGCTGGTAATCTCTGCTTTAGAGTAATAGAAATATCATTGCATTCAAAACACCCACATTTCTATTTAATGTTCGCAGTAGAGTGACCTGCACTGGTTGTGGTGCCCGTGTGGTAGATTATGCCTATTTTTGTGAAGGTTTTCTTGCCAAGTGATACTTGCCCATGTGCAAAACTTGTAAGCGTGCAGTTGTTTTTGATACCATCTGCATTGTATCGTAAAAGCATTACTATTACATATTGGCTATGTGATTGTAAGATGGAATGATTGTCTGAATTGCAGGTAGTATATAATATGCCACGGTTTGCATTTAGTACCAGCTGTTGAAATGGAATGGATTCACAGTTATGTATAGATACATACACAAAGCACTCGTTAGGGACTTGTTCCTGCACCGCATGGCTGCATAGCGTGCATGTATGTTTCCACATGTATGAAATCTGCAAGATTTCATTCATAGGTATGTTTTTGCTTTCCAGTACATGCAGTAAGTACTTTAGAAATTCTCATGGATCTTCTTACGTGTTTATAGTGAATCTCACCATTCCCACACAGTAGTCCAATTCCTGCCTTATTCCTGAGACACTGTAAGTGTTGTCAGGATTGTTTGTTGCATTTCTATGAAGGAGTAGCATTTGCAAACACAACTGGTCTGCACCGTTTAAGCAAATGTTTTCAACAATTGGTGGCAATTGGAATAGAACTTTGATTGCTACATTTGCATATCAATTTACACCAGTTGTGTTGGACAATTTGAATGGAATAGACAGTTCTGTTTCTGAGTCATTTGATGGAAGTCCACATGCTTTTTTAAAAGGCAGTTCTCTTTGTTTGTGCAGTTGAGTAAGCATTTGCCTTTTCAGTAGATCCTTCTGTGGTTGTGGGAATTGATGGTGTACCAGCTGCTTTCAATTTCTTTGGTGGTACTGTTTTGAGATTATGTATAAGTTGTGTTTGCACTAGTTTTCTTTTACAAAGTTTCCCTTTTTGAGGAACAGGGTACATTTTGAGATGGGGTGTGTAGAGTGCACATATTCTGTTCTACGATGCAAGGAATGTCAGCCTTGACTTTGCTTGCATCAAAATTGACTAGAAATAGTCCTTCAAGTATATGTAGGTGTGACAGTGCTACATAGCTCATGCCTTCTTTGAAGACTGTGCTGCCAATGTCAATCAATGCTTGATCTAGGGTTAGATTCATGAATAGTGACTGCGTATGCTAGAGACAGAGAAAACTGTTCTCTGCGTACATACATGTCTTTGAAAAGAAGGAATCAGGCTGTTGAGCGTCCCATCCTTTTAACATCTGAAAGTTTGTCGAAGTGGATGTTGACAAACTGAATGCTGTTGTCACGTGGGTATGTCTGGAAGCCAACAACTATACCAAGTGCTCCATTAACTAAACCTTGTTCCATGTCAAGGTTACGCTTTAGCATTACTCTACTGTTTAAACACAATGTCAACATTTTGTCCAAACCAGCTGTGTTGGAGATAGAGTTTTCTACGGTATTTAGTCATGCTGTGGCTTGTTGACACACAGGTACTGTCATACCGTGCATGTCCAGTTTGTCTTTTGATTAAATTTGCACTATTGGTTGCATTTCTTTTTTCAACATTGTTTCATTGAATTCTGCACAGCTTGCTAGGGTTGGCATTAAGGACATACAGTTTACATTTTTGTGTGCTAATTGTTCCATGACATTAACAGCACATGTGTTATGCCCGTATAGCTAATGGATACGTCTGCTATTTAAGATAGACTGTGCTTCCTTAAAAAGCACACCAATCTGAATGCTTTTCAAAATGTTAGCATAGGTGAGGTCTGTAGACTGACACATGTTTTCAGTTAGTTCGTTGTATTGGAAATGTTGCCAGAGATTTACATTTCCTTTGCTGCTAAGTGTCTTATGGCACCCTTTGTGTCCTAAGGTTTTAAAAACAGGTTAACCTTTCACTGGTGTTAATTGAAGAAGATCTCCAAAAACAGTAATGTGTTTTCCTCCAAAGAGTTCTTCGTAGAGTGTTTTAAGGACCTCTTGCAATGTGAGGTGAATCAAAGCCAACATTAGGTTGGAGACCATGCTCACCTTATCTATTAGGAGTATTTACATTTGTTTCAAAACTCTGCGTAGCCCCATAGCAGCTTCTGCCGAAAGTTTGTAGTAGTCTAATTTGTTTTGGTGTTCTACTGGAAGCAGTAACAATCAGTGTAAAGTAACACCACCTATATTGTATGCAGCTAAAAATATGGGGGCAGTTACAACAGTTGAAACCTTGTTGTGTGTCAATTGTTGGAGGAACTTGCTGATGATTTTTATTAAGAATGTTTTGCCTGAACCAGCTTGACCACGTACATACAGGAGTACAGGTTTATAGTTTTGACAAGTAAAATTTTTAGTTTTGTGCTGCACACCATGTTCAATTTCTCTTGTTACTTCTAGGAAAATGCTACGCTGCTCATTGTTCAGTTGTGATTTCAGTAGAGCAAAGTCTTCTTCAGATTGCTCATACTGACACATGGTGTGTTCTACTTCACTCATGGCTAATTTTGCCTCGTTTTGTATGAGTGGCTGTCCAAATGGTTCTTGGCTTCCTGTAAGAGAAGGTTGACTGCTCTCAGGAGTGTGTACATTTAGTTGTGCTTGAGGTTCTTCTTCTTGTTGGCGTTCATTGTCCAACATGCTTTTGTACTGTGTAAAGTTTATATCTTTATCTCTAGAGGCTTCCCTCCTCTAACCTTTGAGTGGTATCAAACACATAATGCAGCCCATTACTAATTAGAGAATCAACACCAGTTGTTGTTAGCACTTTTTTCCGGATCGCATAGTCATGTGACCACTAAGTAACGCGTGACGCGGCACGCATCCGAGAACCTATTAGGTCCTTTCCTCTTCCGGTATGCTTCGTATTATTCGCACGTACCGAGATGTAGGATTTACCAGACGTGGCAGCACCGACTACAGAATCTTACAGGTAAGAGGTATTTAGTGCGTTTTCAGATTATGGTCATACAACGTAGATTTCCGTTTTTATATTTCACGGAACAGGTTGGAGAAGTGGAACTTTTTGCCAACCCCAACCATCAACATCAACATCCATATCCTGATGTTTTCTTTCTCCCCTTCGTATTTCCCAGACCACCCCAACTCATGGACATTACTCCAGCACCCAAAGATTGATGTCCGTATATGACGTAATGTCACACACCAACTTTATCAATCAACACTAAGAAACAGTATCAGGTAAACATGACGTTATGTTGTGAGTTTTTTAAATTGGTCACTATTTAACACAATGGGCTCACATAATGTTCTGCATTCATTTGCCGAGTTACAACGGAACCCTGATTACTATTGATCCAATCATTCGGAGTGAACAACCTGACATTCGACTATGGCACAAACAGTTTGGTAAATAACTGTCCATGCTTTTGCTGCACAGAATTACACTAAATGATTTACTTAGCAATTTTTTAGTTAAAATGCACATGCCACGCACAAGGGATGTTATTTTACACTATTTAGTGGTGGATTTCGAATGGGTGCACAAGGCATTGGGCAGGCAGTATGCGCTGGGTTACGAGCATTGCTGCACATATAGTCTTAATGTAATTTGGGAATAACAGTGACACCCCCAATTGCTTAATGGGTATCTTAGCACATCCAAATCAGGCCCAGACTGTGTAGAGGATTACTTTCACAATCTGTATTCGAATGATGGTGACAATCCCAAATGAGGCTAATAATGTCTCTGGTATTTATTCTTCTGTATATATTTCTGTTCTGCGTCTGGGCATTGAATACGTGGACATGTGATGCTTTGCTATTGGTGACATGAACTGAACAATTACTCTTGTGCACCATGGTAATGTATTGATATCAAACTGGTTTCAATAATGTGTTGGATGTTTTCCCATTATCTATGCACTTGACCACTCTATGCATGATGACCACACTCAATGTATCTTGGGGGTTCTTGATCCATGTTATTTTGAAAATGCTGTGCACAATTTGATTTTGGTTTGCATTATTTGTTTGATTGTATAACACAGATTCTTGCCTTGAGAAAGACCATTGAAGGTCGAAACACGTGTCGGCAGACTTCTCTGGCATTCTTAACTGAAGGATTCAAATATAATATTCCTGCTACTACTACCCATGTTTCAGTTTGATAATTGACTCATATCAGTGTTGGAACACATTTGGTGTCTGTTCGAATAACTCTTTCGGATCTAGCAGCGCAATAGACTAAGTGGAACTAAACCCTTCACTGTTAACCTGTGCTTTCTTGCTGTAGGCCTGAGGTCCCTACTAGTTCCACTTCTTGCAGCAGCTAGTGTTGTCTGTACTAGTAAATTTATCTTGCCTACCCTTGTTTTGCTCAAGCGCCTTTGCCCATTGGCATACCTAATTTTTACTGTTATCCTTGTAAAGTTTATATCTGTTATAGTGCTTTCAATTGTATTGAAAGCATCTTCATAGGACGGATGGGTGTCCAATAAATCTTATTCTTTTCTCCATGGTTTTAAAAGTTGCAGTAGGGACATGTAGTAAAGGTCTCTATGTTGAGGAGTTTTGAACGATAGCTTCATATGATTAATCAGGCTGCGTTTGGTAAGTTTAACCAGGCTGCCCTCACAACATTTGACTATGTAGGTACCTTTTTTCTCATCTGGTTTAATATTATTATTGTATCAGAAGTTTTGGGCTATGTGGTATAGGCACATGCTTTCCAAAGCAGTACTCCTGTTTGGGTAGTATGCTTCCAATACGTTGTTTTTCAAAATGTCCTGGATGTTGGAATCATTTTTGGCCATGGTTTCTATGTCTTGGTATGATTTGAGAACTCTTTTTCTGGATGCAGCAGGACCAAGGCTTGGCCTGACTATGTTTTCAGATTTCCCATACAAGGCTGTGCCGGTGAAAGGGTCTGTGGCTTTGTAGCAGCCACATTCTCTATGGGAGAACATTTTTATGCCAAAGCTGTATAATTTCTGTGACAGTGTTTTGACAGATGATATTAGCAACACAGAAAGATGATGGCTGGAAGGTTTTGAATTAATCATAACCACGGGGAAAGCTCTGGGCAACCCTCCAGACCATCGTTTCTCAGCCTGCCAAGCCATTACAGAAGGGGAAAAACCATATGCAAATCAGGCTTGGTCCTACCCCAAAAGTGGCCGTCCAGCTGAACTGCTAGGTCACATCCCTTCTGCACGAGACCACAAGCATCCCCAGACATGTTTCAGCCTTGTTGGGCATCATCAGTGAGGAGTAGCTTGGGTTTCTAGGCCCGGCAGACTCGGGACCCACGTCTGGGCATACCCGTCCCACTCGGGGTGACTTTAGCAAAACAGAAAGGTGATGGCTGGAAGGTTTTGAATTAATCATAACCACGGGGAAAGCTCTGGGCAACCTTCCAGACCATCGTTTTTCAGCCTGCCAAGCCATTACAGAAGGGGAAAAACCATATGCAAATCAGGCTTGGTCCTACCCCAAAAGGGGCAGTCCAGCCAGAACTGCTAGGTCACATTACTTCTGCACCAGACCACAAGCATCCCCAGACATGTTTCAGCCTTGTTGGGCGTCATCAGTGAGGATTTCAGATGACATGTCATTCCAGAGGTCTTTCAGCTCTGTTTTCTCAGCTTTGGTTAGGTAGGCTGTGACATGTCATGCAACTGCAGTGGAATTGTCTGCAATGTACTGCACATCTATGTTTGCATTTCATAGGAGGGCAATGATTGCATTGTAATCATTGATGTACTTTGATGCTTCAGTTCTTTTTATACAGTATGCGTTCTTGGGTGATTTGCCTTTCACACTGTGTCTAACAGAAGACATGGAGCTGTTTAATTGTCCTTTTGCTGATACTGGTCTAGGGAAACCAAAACGGCATTTGGTGTAGTATTGCCTTTGTTTTTATATTTGCGCCAACAATACTTGCCACACTTGTGTTGTTGAAACTGCAAAATGTGTACATGTAGGTCACTATGTGAATTTTCTGAAGGGATTTCGCGAGTGACATATTTGTGAATGAACTGCAAAACCATGGCATCACTGTCCTGACCAAATTTAGGAGCATCTTTAATCCACAAAAGCATGTAGATGTGTGGTGCTCCTCAGGCTTGATATTCTTTTCTCCAAAAGAAGTGCACCACTTCTCCGAGGTGAGGCATTGTTTTATTAAAGATGAAGTGCAGCATGGCAATAAAGTGATGATGGAAGTACCTTGGCACATTTACAGGGTCAAGAGAGAAGAGTTCTCCTGGTGTTTTCATGTCTATCCCTGCTTTGTTTTCGTTTGCTATTGTCTGTGATAAAAGAAAACTTATCATCTTAGGTCAGGTACTTCATAATGTAGAATTGCATGCATAGGAAATCATGAAAGTCTTCCCAAGCATACTCTGTGCAACTTAAAATGACAACCCATGTGGGTGGGCCAAGGTGGCGTAGCATACACCACACATCTGAGTGCCGTTGGAACCAGTATTCTTTTGTACCACGCATGTTTACCAAGAGATTTGTAATACTTGACTGTAAAACTTCATCTTTCTCTTGCACCTTTTGAAGTAGTTGCGTAGCAGACATGTTTAGAAAATTAGAACCTGTTTTCAATGTGTGTGCAACTCCGTAACATAGAGTTGCTAGTTCACTTTCAAAGAAGAGGTGGAATATGTATTCAATGTTTTATCTGAATCTGGGGTCTTCAGAATACATTCGCAAAGAGCGGTATTCTGATGCTGTTATTTGTGTGCATCTTTCATCGTACCTTCCACCTTCTCCAGTAGGAAACAGTAGAGGAAAGGCTTGTACTTCTACACTTTTTCCCATATGCTGATTGGAGATCCTTTGGCTTTCGGCATTTGATATGTTTCTTGTCCATCGTCTATGGTGTCTTTGGAGGGCAGTGGTGATTTGCATAGTGGCATAAAATATTGGAGGCTGTATTAGGATCTAGAAGTTCAAATTGGCCAGTTGATGAGGAATCCTGAATTGTTTTGGTTGTTTCTCTCAGGTTCTCTTCAATGTTTATTTCTTTGTCATATTCATTGTTCTCTTTAAGATATAGCGCACTATCTGCAAAGTATTGAGCGGTTAGTAATTTCGTATTTGTTTTCTGCTATAAGATAGAGAGCTAATTGGAACCATTGGGATTCCTCATTGTCTTCTATTTTGTACATTATATCTACAGTTTTGGTGCTCTTTGTATAAAAGGCTCTGCAGCAACACACACTTACTTGGTTTGGTACTTCAGCAGATGTGATTTTAAATGTTGCTATCTCTTTTTTGTACATGTGTAATATAAGGTTGGCATCTGTAAGGTTGTCGCAACTCTCTTCTAAAGTTACTGGATTTTGTAAGTGCTCTTCAGTTCCAAAATATTTGCTTTGGATGTGGTCTATTTCTTCGAACAATTCTTTGGTTGTACCATGTAGGAGAATGTAATTTAAATGCTCCACTGCTAAAGCAGGACTTTTTGCACAGTACAGTCTCTGAATGAGATGTTCTACCGTAGAATGGTGTGTTGCTAACATTTTGATTTGGTGGAAGCTGCTTTTGCAATCAGGTCCAGAAATGCAGGCTAATGAATGTCCTCATAGTTCTGTGTATTTGCGCACTGGACCGTAGTCCATAGTTTGTAATATTTTAATTTTTAATTTGTCTTTGGTTTCACATACTGATTGAGGAACTGTTGCGAAGATTTGAAAGATTGTTTTCGTATGTTACACATACGGTGCACAGCCATTTGTAGACAGGACGGATTGGTTCAGGGCAAGTTTGCTGGGGATATTCTTGCAATCAGTGTTTCTACTCCCATAATGGTATTGTCTACCTTTTCATACCCTTGTACACTGCTATGTATGGTAATTGGGTTTGTTTGCTCTTGTTCGTTTGCAAAGGTATCTATGCTGATATCGCATCTGTTGTGAAGTACATTTTGTAGTTTACTACTTAATTTTGTTAGTGGTTTCATTCTGTTTAAAATTAATATAAATAATGTCCTTTTGAGGAGCATTGCACTACCTATGAGAGCTTCGAGGATCAGTTTTCTGCTGTAAGTTTTAACGGTCGAGCGTGATTTCTCCCTTGTTTTTATAAGGTCCTGAAGAATTCTGTGGTGGAACATGTTTTTGCAAAATACATTTTTGGGAATGCTTACTTGTGGCTATGTTACCGTTGATAGATGTAGTGTTAGCACTACTGGTAGTTACATTCTTCTTAATACATTTAGTTTTACATTTTGAAAGAGAAGTCACACTTTGTTTTCCTGCTACCTGGTTCCATTTTGCTAAGTGACTGTATTAGATGTTTTGTTTAAACTTTTTGTACAAAGTTTGCTAGAGGTCGATGGCCATTTTACATAGCTTGAGTTTTATCTGCTCTATTTCTGCGTTGTTTTCTACAGAGTTGCTTTTTGGTAGGCATTGTCTTGTGTCTGTTGGAGAAAAAAGAAAAGTGTGGGTTTGGAAGTTGTGCAATATATTTGTGTGTACTGTGCATGAGTGTCTGAATATGAATGTAGGTATAATTTGAGGAGTTTGATTTTACAAAGGGCTGTTTCTTTTGGTTGGGAAGGTTGTACTGATATGTGTGTGTGTTCATGTGGGAATGGTTTGCTCCAGTGTGCATGACAGTGTAATGTGTTTGAAGAAGTAAGGACATTGCAATGTTTTTATAACACTAGTGGGTGTTATGGTGACAATAGAAACAGTGGACCTGGCAAGGTGCAATGAATAAGGATGAAGCAAATGCTGTGGGCTTGGTTAACATTGCCCATCCCCACCCACTCTGGTCCCCCTGCGATGTTCTCTTGTGCCCCCCTTCTCACACACAGGTGTTGCCTGTTTTGCTTGATTCTTCTACCCTGTTCCCCCTCAACCGCCTCCAGCCTACTTCTGCAGGAGTCTCTCCTGATACATTCTGGTTTCACCATCACCGTCTTTTGGCCAATGCTGGATTTGACTTTTATGGACTTCATTGATTCACGGTGCGTCACCCTTTCTCAACTTTCATGCTGGACTTCCTTTGCAGCTTGTACTCATGGTGACCCTGAATAATGCTGTTCCCATCTTCATCTTGTATCCTGGCTTGCAACATTATGTGTTACTAATGACTTCTGCAATTGTATTCGCTCTCCACTCCTGCTTCTCCACTCTTTTTGACTGCTTACTCTCTGTTCTCTCCTCCTTTCCCTTCCCCCTTTTCCTATCTCCTCCCCTTACTTTCTTCTATGCACTCTATCAGAATTGTCCCTGGACCTAATATGATAGCAACCTCGTCTGTTTCCTCCACCCTCCCATTACTGTGTTTTTCCTCCCCACCGCCCCTCCAGCACTATCTGAAATGCCATCAGGCCTAGTATGATAGTCGCTTGTTTTGTTCCTCCCCTCCCTTTCTGCACCCCACTTCCTCACCTTTTGCTTTTCTCAGGCTCTACCAGAAATGTCGTCAAGACTACTACGGCAGTCGCCTGTCTGTTTCCATTTCCTTCCCACACTCCCCCTCCCTTCCTTATCTATGTCTTAGCTCTTGCACCATCTGAAATGACGTCAGGCAGAGTACGATAGTTAATTTCACATCCTTACTGTTCATGACTTGAATGTCATTGTATTTTCCCTTGTTCCCTCCCTTGCCTTGAAGCGCTTTGAAACACATTGTGTATAGGCGCTGTATAAATAAACGATCATATCATATCATAGGCTACAATACAGCAACACTGCACTGTCTGAGTAACAGGCAGAACACTCCAACAGTACTGCACTTACTTTTTTGGATGTGAAGATTAGGTTTCCTCTGGGTTGTATCTTCCAGCAGAGACATCACAGCTTTGAGCAGGCGGTTCTTCAGTGCAATTGCAAAATAAGGAAGTTAGTGGGTATGTGCGTTAATGGTACAGTAATAGCAGTAGGAGAACACATTGTTTTACATTGTAGGAGGATTTGTTGGCAGGAAGAGTTAGTGTGCGTGTGCAATTTTACAGCACTGCATACGAGTGGGGACTTGGGAGTATTAGCATTGTTGGTATGGGGGCCAGATAACTGTGCCCTATGGGGCTGCAGTTTTGAAGTGTGTGAGATGTTTTTGCACTATTTGTTTTGGAAATGGATTAGTGGAAGTCATAGTAGAGTGACAAAAAGGGCAGAAAGTTGTAGAGATTGGAAAGGAGAATGTTACCGTGTGTGGAATTTTGATACGTTTCTCACACTTAGATGCTCGCTACATGACTGCAGAAATTATTTTTAGTTGTGGCACGCATGAATCCAAATGTACAGATAGCACTGTTTCCAATGTACACATGCATGTCTTTGCTTTCCTGACCAATGGTGCATTTTGTCAATTGTGCAATACATGTGCTTGGCATGCTTTCCTAATATACATGCAGTTTCCCTTTTTTGTGTTCATTCTGGGCATTTCACATAGGATCTGGCACTTGCATGTGCTGTGCAAATGTTCCCAATGTTTTTTTTTTTTTTTTTTATAAAGAAATCACAGACAGTGGTGCTGAAATTGAAATATGTGGTTTGCAGTTGTTATGCTGGTGGGCTGTACAAGAAAACTGTGAAAGCAAACAGCATTGTAAGTAACTGTCAGTTGATGTGAGGAGATGGTAAACATTACAGTATAATTATTTTGTAGGTTATGCAGGGCAAGTGGCAGGCATCCCTGTTCACATGCATGCAATCTATGTACTTGCTATGCTTTGGTAACATACATGCAGTTTTCATTGTCTGCGTGCATTACAAAACATATGCATACCTGTAGTTTGTGTTGATGGTTGTAGATGTGGATGAATCTGGAAGTATAAATCTTGGAGAGTTTTACAGTGCTTTTGGATGCAGGTGCTTTGGAATCATAGGAGACCTGTGCTCTGAGTGTTGAACAGTACATCTTCAGTGTTGTACTGAGTTGTTCGAGTTAGATGTAGAGATCTTGAGTGTGATTGGTGGATGGTTGTGGAACTGCTTAGCAGTAGCCAATGAGGGAGTGCTGCAAAGTGTGAACTGGAAAGGGAAGAAGGGCTGCCCCTGTATTACGGGGTCCGGGAACACTGTGGTAGTTCGTGGATCACACGTGCTACATCTGGGGCTTCTCAGCATGCCTGGCATGGAAATGGGACTATACTGTGGGGATTAGCCAATCAGGTGTTAAGGGTGGGCTTTACAGGAAGGGAGAGTAATAACTTTTTTTTATTGCTGTGTTGGTTGTGTAGTGAAGATGGCTGGAGTTATTGTATGGATACTGGGAGATTCCTTTGTTTGCGATCTGTAGCGGTATGCAAAGGCAGGGGTGTTTCTGCAGATCTTGGTTTTCTAGGCCTGGAGGCTTTATGGTGCACTGTGCCTGGCCGCAGTTTACAGACACTTTTTGCTCTTTGTAGAAACATGACTACTTTTGGTAGTCCTGATGTTTTGGTGGTGCACTGTGGAGGAGAGCATTTGAGGTAAATCAGTGCCCAAAGTTTGATTCTTGTATTGAATTTGTTGGTGGAGTACCTAATGCTGCTTTCCCTAGTGCAAAGGTGTTTTTTTCTGAAATACTACCAAGCGCACAATGCAATAACCCCAATGTCTTCAATCCCCAGCAAAATGTTGGCATGGGTTTAGTTTTGCGGCATGCTGAGATGTCTGTTTTCTCCAATGACAACATTGACTCCCTTAGTGTGCACTATTTTACCACATATGGCGTTTCGTTGTCCATTCTTGGAAAGAATCGTTTCTTTCGGAATCTAAGGGATGCTTTGCAGAGGTTGATGTAAGGCAGTAAGGAGGAAAATAAGAGAACCCCCCAATTAAAATACAAAATCAAAGGTGTTTGTTTACAAGCACCTTTAAAAAAGGCTCTTTTCAGAGCCACCTCTAAAGAGGAAACCTCCTACCCTGGTTGAAATTTCTTTCCCCACCCCTGTGAATTTCACGAAATGTCCATTGACAGCATGGTATTTCACGGATCGCACGTGCCACATCCTGGGCTTTTGAGGATGGCAGGCATGGAAATGGGACTGTGGAGGCCAGGAGATTGGTCAATAAGGTTTCCTGGATGTGGTGTGCAAGGAGAGACTGTTTGCTGAGAGGAGTGCAGTTGGTTATGGCTATGGCTGTGTCTTTCAGGAGGCAGAGTGTGTGGATTTTTGGGGACTCGTGGATACATTGGTTTCAGGTGTATGTAGAGCACTGTGGAGTGGCTGCACATCTTGGATTCCCTCATGTGGATGTGCACTGGTATGGAGTGCGTTGCATGAAGTGGCTGGATGTGCTTCCTACTTTGGTGACGCAACATCATCCAGCCATTATTATTGTTCATTGTGCAGGGAACAGTTTAGGCCATGTTACTGGAATCTCTCTGCAGTTTGCGATGAAGGAGGCACTTGGGAAAGTCATGGACATATTTCCAAACTATCACGTAATTTTTCTGCGCATTGCCCAGAGACAGATGAGGCTGCGCTCTTCATCATTTGGTCCGCAAATGGAGAAAGCCAGGCACAATGTCAACAAGGCTGTTTGCGCATTTTTGCGAGATGTTGGTATGTCTTCCTTTCACAATGAAAACATTACATTTCGTAGCACCAACATTTTCCGCAGAGATGGCATCCATCTTACTGATGGTGGCAATCACCTTTTTTTGCGCAACATGCAAATTGCTTTGCAGCCGTTCTTGCAAGCATAGGAAGGGTGTGTGCAGTAGGTGTTGGCAATTTCAAAACTTCCAAGAACAAACCGTTAGCCCCAAAAAAGGCTCTTTTCAAGCCACCACTTTGTCCTGGAAGAGAATCCAATGGTTTATATACTGCCACCCCCTGCATGCTTTGGAAGTCCGTGGACTACCGCGTCGTCCATGAACTTCACTTACTGCGCAGGGTCCTGCACCATTTCATTGGCACTTCTATTGTTAAACTGTGAAAGGCGGCTCTGAAAAGTGACATTTTAAAAAAAATATATATTTTGTGAATTCTTTTGGGATTTTTTAAACACGACACACAAGGGAGGTAAGGGTAGGGAAGGGGCAAGGGGCACTTACCTTTGTGGTCCCTGACCATAGCCTGCTCACCCCTGCAGAATACTGTGTCGCAGTACACACACAAAACAGTAACCTTTGAAAGGAAAGTATCTACTGCTGTGCATATGACTTGCAAGGCTGTTGGAGGAATCCTCTGCCCCACAGGAGTGTCACGTGTGGTGAGAGTAGCAGATGTCAAGGATGCTGCAGTGGAACCCAACCTACTACCCTGTTCGAAGGGGATGACCCTCCAAACTTCTGCTTTGTGGCTGGATCTTAAGTGTCGCTGCATGGAGGTAGTCCCATAACTGTACAGCCCAGGTTTGCTGTGACTGAGTACCATGCCACACTCATTGCAGCAAACCTTGGCCGCACTAGCCTTGTGCTTACCACAAACAGTGGTAAAAAGCCTCCACACCCAAGATTCAGGTCGTCAGCAGGTAGCAGCGACTTCCACTACCTCATTGTCGTCTTCCTCTTCTTTCTCCTCTGCATCGTCATGCCTGTTCCCCTCCCCAGGCCCTTGGGAAGGTTGTGGTGGTGGTAGAGGTGGTGGGATGGTGCTGAGGCAGAGGCAGCAGCAGAGGTAGCCATGGATGCCATTGTCCAAGAAAAAGTAGTCTAGAACCAGGAATAGACCAATCTGCAAAACAGCAGGAACCAAGCAATGTGCCAAATAGCTGAACAGCAACCTGCAGCAGTAGTCCTGGTCAGCCACAACCAACAGCAATCCCAATTACAGCCAAGTAATCCAGCCATGGAATGCTTATGATAACAAGTGCTCTGTTCTGGAAATCTAAAAACAGAATGAGAAGCAGCACTGGGGTGTGGCCTTTTATAGGGATGCTGGGGAGCGCTTCACAGACAGTCCGGTGGTCCGCAGACACTTCAAACCTCAACCTGGGCTCAAAAAGTTCCAAAAAGTGTCCAGGTCACCAGGGGCATGGTCTGGGACCTCTGCAAGGGTGAAGTTTCACAGTATAACACCTTTCATTGGGCACAAAAGCACTTTTTTGCTGTTCGGGGGCCCGGACCCTGTTTGCGAATAAGGACCGACACTCAGCGTGGGTGTGGTCACATGGTGATGTCGCCGATGTTCGCAAATGGGACGGCTGTCGGCAGGACACCTATTGCACGGGATCCAGATCCATTGTGCATATGCAAGTAGGAGTCCTACGGACAGGGTTGAGGTCCCCGTACTAATTAAAATTGTGACACACGTGCGGCAGACAGTTCTGAACAGGCGCAGTGTTCATAGGAACCAGGGGATGAGATGCGCATGCGTCCAGGTGTCTGCCGGACATGGATGGGGCCCCCAAACTAATTTAAGTATGGTACTGCTTTGCAAACATGCTGGATAGGCATGATGTTGTTAGAGCTGTCGGGGAGAGATGCGCATGTCCCAAAGTGTCCGCCGGACTGGCTTGTGGTAACCAAACTAATTAAAAGTATGCCACAACTTTGTGGACATGCCGGACAAGCGCATTGTCCGTAGGACACAGGGAATGAGATGCGCAAGTTCCCAGGTGTCCATCAGACATGGGTGGGGTCCCCAAACTAATTAAAGGATGTCACACCTATGCAAACATGCCGGATAGGCATGATGTTCATAGGACTCGGGGAGAGAGATGCGCATGCCTCCAAGTATCCGCCGGACAGGGTTGGGGTCCCCAAACTAATTAAAGGTACATCACAGCTTTGTGGACATCCCAGACAGTACTGTGCTCCGCGGACTCCAAACGGGGCTTTTAATAAAGAAAACACACACACAGCAACAGTATACACATAGAACTTTATTTACACACATATATATACACAATTAGGAAAGGCAAGGGGTAGCAGAAATGGTGACATATACAGGGGAAATTGGGTTTTCCACATGTTGGACATCAGGGGAGGAAGGGATTGAGGTCTCATCATAACGTCTTTGCTTACAGGGAATTTGTGGGGATGGTCGGCTGGTTCAGGGGGAAGTGGTACAGGTGTAGGTGGGGCAGTGGTATTTAATATTGTCCATTATAAGTCTCTGTACAAAATCTTTTAATTCGCCAAAAACTGTTCATTAATTGGTAAATTTTTGCCTCCAGGCTCACTAGTTGATTTTGTTCACATCAATGACATGTGTGATGTCATCTTAATGAATGTTAGTCTTAGCAATGCACAGTGGTGGTGCGAGTTATGGTTGCTTAGCTTACCATAGCTGGTGAATTTCTGGGGTTTTCGGTTTTACTTGTAACCATTATATAGATAGGTTGTTATTAGTGCAAGGTAACTATAGCGTCCCTTTAACAAAGTTTTTTTACTGAATTTTATAGGTTTTTATTAGCGCAACTTAACCATAACGTCCCATTAACAAAGTTTTTTCACTGAATTTGATAGGTTTTTAATAGTGCAACTTAACTATAATGTCCCTTTAACAAAGCCTTTTCACTGAATATATATATATATATATATATATATATATATATATATATATATATATATATATATATATATATATATATATATAATTACACGGCCCACTGTAGCAGGCCTGTAGTTATGGTTAAGTTGCTAAACTCATAGGAAGAGCATTTTTTCGGCTTGTAACTTCGCTCCCCCTGGAGGAATCCTTGCCAGACTTTGCAAAAAAAATATATGGCCGGCTCTACATTTTTTCGCCAAGTTGGGTGAGGATTTGTGCAGGGGGGGCAAAGTTATAGAGGCATCCCAACATTTTTTTCCCCATAGACTGAATGGGGAAAAGCTTTGCACACAGTTACAGCCCGAACGGCTGGATGGATTTTCACCAAATTTGTAGCTGGGGCTTGGGTCAGAAAGCATGCTTTTGTGTGCTTGGTGGAAATTCGACCAGTACTTTTATTGCAAATTACTGAAACGTACATCCCAAAAATGTGTGATATCTGGGTCTACTCCACTGACCCATTTTCCTGTTCGCTCCGCGGACCGAAGTCTCATTGGCCTGCAGCACGCCGTGATGTCGGCGGACGTTGGACGCGGCCGGTGATTGGCTAGAGGGAAGCGTGCTGTGCGTCAAAGTTTTGGGGAAACGCGGCCATGTTGTATCGGAGGACAGTGCACCAGCGGAAGGGTCTGAAAAATATACCGTATGCCATGTGTTGGCAGCAAGTAGGAAGGGAAAGGGTGGGTGAGTGAGAAGTGGTTAATGTGACATATGTAAATAGGGGGAAGAAGACGGAGGAATGCCTGCAGTATTAGTGCGCATTGCGTCGATTCGCGGGTACAGCCGACTACTTTGTGTGGTGATTGTAGACAGCTGTCGTAACGGTCCGTTAGCTTATGCCGCAACCTGTTTGCAGTGACCACTTTCCGTGGTGAGGGGTGGCAGGTGAATTTCAGAAGGGGAGTGAATTGCACATGGCATAGGATTAGTGGGAGCGCAGATGCCTGTGCTATATGGATGGAAAGCGGTAGTTGGGCACATGGTAGCATGCATGGGTGCATGATGTATGGTGGGTCTGTTGAAGGATTAGACTATTGGGTGCATGACCGAAGGCCGTAGGCCGGTGGCTATGCACGTAAGAGCCTAGGGCTTGAGCTCATCCACCGTAGCAATGCATGTCAGACTCTGTATCCGGTAAAGGGGGGGCGCCTGCATAGTGTGGTGTGTGCAGATTGTTTGGAGTAGGTTTACTGTTACGAACAATATGTGGTTTGGTTGGCAGTGACACAAAACTAGTGAATGGAAGTCGGTACATCTGTAGTATGTGAATGACACTGCGCAGGGGTGTAGGAGACAGTGTTTTATTTTTACAATATGGTAAATGTTGTAATTTAGTACTGGATAGCTCAATGGCGGTGCAGAGGTTGGGTAGGAGTTCTGGTGGGAGTGTTGTGTATGTGGATTGTGTTAGTTGGTGACATAGTGACATGTGTGGTGGCATTACGTTGGGGTGGGTGTGTGCAAGGCCTAGACTATTGGGTACATGGCTGAAGGCTGTAGGTCGGAGGCCATGCACTCAAAAGCCTAGGCGTTGAGCAGAACAACGGAACTAATGTATTATTGACTCTGCATCCTGTCAGTATGGTAGAGGGTATGGTTGAAGGGCAGCTTATATGTGATTGGATAGTGTGCTATGTGTAGATTGCTTGCAGTATGGGCCATGTTGTGAGTAGTTTGTGGTTAGGTTGGTAGTGACACAATACTTTCTGAGTGGAAGTGGGTAAGACAATAGTATGTGAATGAAAGGGTGTAAGGGTGCCGGAGACAGTGTGATGTGAATACATTATGGTGACTGTTGCATTTAACGCTGTGCATATGCATTGCGGTGTGATTGTTGGGTAGGAGTGCTGGTGCCAGAGGTGCGTATGTGCATAGTGGTACCTGGTGAAATGCTGACATGATTGGTAGAGTTATGGTGCGGGGAATGTGTGCAAGGAGTACACCAACTGCAGCCTTGCAGGTGTGACAGTGCATTAGGCACATGGTGATGATGTTTGGAGAATGGGTGTGGAGCACATTGTACATGTGCTACATTAGCACAAGTGAGTTCCAAAGGGTGTATTGTGCGTTCCATGGTTCTGGTGAAAGTTGCAACATGGTACAGTATTTGGTGTATTGCAGAAGATGGTGCAGTGAGAAGTTGTGTAGTGTGGCCACAGGGTGCAGTGTTTATGTAATGTGAGTATGGAAGAGGGTATGGTTGAAGTGCTGCTTACATGTGCTTGGTTACTCTGCTGTGTGTAGATTTCTTTGCAGTGGGTGTGTTGAAGGATTGCACTATTGGGTGCATGTACGGGAGGAGATGGAGCAGTGTGAAGTTGTGTAGTGTGGCCCCAGGGTGCAGTGTTTATGTAATGTAAGTATAGAAGAGGGTATGGTTGAAGTGCAGCTTACATGTGCTTGGTTACTGTGATGTGTGCAAATTTATTGAAGTAGGCCCAATGTTGTGCAGCTGTTGTGAATAGGTTGTCAGTGACACAATACTTTGTGAATGGCAGTGATGCCGTGGTATGTTTGTGGATTCTGCTAATTGTGACACTTTTCCATGAATGGGTGCTATTTGGTGTGGGGGAGTTGGGTAGAAGTGGCGCTACGTATGTTACGTTTGTGCATTATGTTAGGTGGCGAAATGGTGGTATGAATGGATCCACATGGTGGTCATGGGTATGGAAAGGGCTGCACTGTTGTGTGCATGGCCAAAGGTGTGGTGGGTGCGCCTCTGGATATTTGTGGAAGCAGCAATCATGCATTCTTTAGCAGAGGTGGTGGAGGGGCTTTGGAATGAAACGGGACGTGTACTGAGAGTGTGTAACGGTAAATATGGAGTGGTGTGCAGAAATGATAGTCTGCTATGCAGAGATTTTGTATGTGATTGCTGCATGCGTGTTTGAGAATTTGCCAGCACCCAATGGGGGAGTGGAGCAAAAATGCTTGTGGGAAGAAGTATTGTGAGTGCGTTACTGGGCCGTGGCCCTAACTGTAGATGGGAAAGCGCACGGGCCACATTATGAGCATGGTGGAAATGGAAATGGAATTGTGGGAAATAGGCAATTAGGTGTTTAGGGTGCGGTTGCCAGGAAGGGGTGGTACCATATCGTCCCAATACTGTCTCGTGAGGTTGGTGGAGATGGAGAGACTCACAGTGCTTATCGTCAGTGACACCATTGTGCGCCATCTGCACAGGTGTTGCGTGCAAAGAGACGTTGCTGGTAATTTTGGGTTGGAAGGAGTGGATGCTTTCTGGGGCTGTCAGGGTGACTGCAGTTTTGGTGGAATGGTTCAACTTTGCAGATATGTGGCCTCCGTCACGAACCTTGACTTTGTTGTCGTGCACTATGGAAGTCTACATTTGGTTTATATATCGTGTGGATGTTTAATCTGCCACCTGAAGAGGTTGCTGAATGTAGTAATGCAGATTTTTCCTACTGCTAAGGTCATTTTCTCATGCATAACACCAAGAGGAGTATGGGCCCATGACAGTGTAATTTGTCCCTAGCCAGAGGTCGGAAGGCGTGTATAAACAGAATTATGTGTGATTTTAAGCAGACTGCTGGCATGTTCTCAACCCATTATGAGGTGATGAGGTTGCACAATATGCAGTGGTTCCGTAGAAATGGCATTTATTTGAGCGCCATTGGCAATGCTGTTTTCTTTTACACTGTGCAAGACACATTGATCAGAATGTGGTAAAAAAGTGAAGAGAGGCAAACAAAAACGCATATAAAGAGGAAAAACAAAAAAGTTGCTCGCACACCCGTTAAAAAAACAAAAAAAAACAAGAAAACCTTTATACATCTACGACGGAAGATCCAACCCCATTGTGAGGTTCATATTACTTACCCCGCCACCCTCCCACCACAACCCTCACTATCATGAAAAGGTTGCAGATTATGCAGTACTTTTAGGATTACACGTGCCACATCCTGGGTGGCCATGTGGATATATGTGGATGAAAAAAGCGTACATAGTTTTACAGAACTTTGTAGCGGACGTGGTTTGCAATGGCACAACATTTGTACTGTAAATGTGTAATGGTACATTTGAAGTGTTGTACAGGAGTGACTGTGCTGGATGATGGCGGCTTCGATGTGTTTGATGGATGCGTCTGTGCCTATTTACGCATAACCCAATAAGGTAGAGCTATAGAGAAGGAAGAAGGACTGCTCCAGCTTTACAGGGGTGCGGTACTCGCGCTATTTTTGGAGGCACACGTGCCAGAATCTGCCCTTCACACCACCTTGCCTAATTGACATGGCAGTGTGGGGATTAGCCAATCATGTAGTGTGGGTGTGGTTAACAGGAAGGGGAGGTGAAACTGTTGTACATCATCATACTCTGCGTACTGAGGGTGGCTGACATGGCAAAAGGCATTGTGTTGACTGTAGGTGATCCCTTTGTCATAGATCTGCACAACTATGCCCTGCAAAGACACTTTGATGGCAATTTTGGTTTGGAAGGAGTGGACTCATTGTGGAACGCTGTGTATGAGTGCAAATTTGCTGATATACATGCACTTTGCAAAGACCTCGCTACTTTTGCAGCAGTAGATGTTATCGTCATCCACTACAGCGGCAACCATATGGGTTACCTGGCTTGCTTAGATTTGTTCCGTAGACTGAGGATTTTGATGGATGTTGTGAGGATGCTTTTTCCCACCGCCAAGGTGCTTTTCTCATCCATAATACCATGAAGAGTATGGGCCACTGCTCATGGATATTGTTCCGAGCCAGACGCAGGAAGGTGTCTCATCAACAGAAGCATGTATACTTTTGCGTCCGCTGGTGGAATGTTCTTCTGCAACAATGACCTCATTAGTTGTGGCAATACAGAGTTTTTCCAAGAAAATGGCATTTTGTTGTCTTTGTTTGCCCGTCTACAGGATGCGGTGAAGAGTTTAATGTACTAATGTGAGCACAAGAAAACACAAAAGGTAATAAAAACCGAAAAAAGGTGTTTCTGTAGATGCATCTAAAAAAACTAAAAAAACATGCTCTTTTAAGAGCCAGCCCTTACCACGAACTCCCCCTATCCTGGTTGCAAGTTATTCCCCCACGCCCGCACACAGCACAAAAGCCACATCCAGGGATTTTGCAGTTGGCGGCTACAGAAATTGAACTGTGGGGATTGTCCAATCAGATGCTTAGGGTGTGCAGCAATAGGAAGAGGGACTCCTGATTCACTGTGGCCCAGCCCTCAATGTACTTGGGGACTGCACGTGCCACATTCGACTCTTCTCACCATGCTGGCCTATGGAAATGGGACTGCAGCGATTGTCCTATCAGGTGGTGCTCAGGGTGTGCATCACAGGAAAGCGCACCAAAAGGTAGAAAGAGACTCCTCCTGCTTTGCTGGGCGTGGCCCTCGCGGTACTTAGAAAAAGGCACGTGCCACATTCTGCGCTTCTCACCAGGCTGGCCAATGCAAATGGGGACTATGGCCTTTGGCCAATCATGTGCTCAGGGTGTACGTCACAGGAAAGAGCACCAATAGGGAGAAGGAGTCCTCCTGCTTCACCGGGGCACGGCCCTCACAGTGATTAGGGAAAGGCACGTGGCACATTTTGCGCTTCTCACCAGGGTGGCCAATGAAATGGGAACATGGCCTTTGGCCAAATCGGGGGCTCAGGGTGTATGTCACAGGAAAGGGCGGCAATTATTTGTTCCATTACTTTCTGTAGTGCAGCTGGCAAACTTGGCAGGATGCACAGTTTTCCTCGTGGGTGATGCCTTTGCGGAAGATCTAGTTGTGTATGCCATCCAAGAAGGCTTTTTGGCAATTTTGGTTTGGAGGGAGTGGAGATTTTGTGGCGCAGTGTAGAAGCGTGCTGTTTCGGCAGAGTGCTTGTAGAATGTCAATGCATAGCCACTTCTCGGCATGTACATGTTGTGGTTGTGCACTTTGGAGCCTTCTTTTTGGGTTTGATGGCTTGTTCCTGTGTGTACTGTCAACTGAAGAAGATGATGAAAGCAGTGCAGCACATTTTTCCCACTGCCAAGGTGCTTTTCTCATGTATATCCCCGAGAATAGTGTGGAACTATTCCAATGATTCCTGTCGCCAGCCAGAGGTCGGAAGGGGTCTCATCAACAGAAGCATGTGTGACTTCTTCAGTGCTGCTGGGATATTCTCCTGTGAGAATGACAACATTTGTTCTCGCTATGTACACCTTTTCAAAGGAAATGGCATGTCTTGGTCGACCAGTGGCAATGACATTTTCTTTCAAAATTTACAGGCTGCAGTGAAGACCCTATTGTCAAAATGTGAGCTGACATAGAAAACACAAACTAACTTATAAAAACCGCAAAAATAGGTGTTTGTATGGAAGCACCTTTTTAAAAAATAAATTTTTTAAAAACAAAGACTCTTTTAAGAGCGGCCACACCTAACGACATCCCCTACCGTGGCTGAAACCTATTCCCCCACTCCCGCTTGCGCCCAGCATGAAAAGTCATCAAATATTGTGATACTTGAAGGGTGGTACGTGTTAGACATGCCCCTTTTGCAGATGACGCCCATAGAAATGGGCCTGTTGAGCCTACGTGATTGGTCAATACGTTTTCTGGGTGTGGTGTGTACGCACAGAATGTGGTACACAGTGTATTTGTCGACAGACATGCAGAGGGTGCAGTTATGGCTGTGTGTTTCACAGCGCGCGGGATTCAGGGGACTTCGAAATATAGTAATTGAAAGTGAATGGAAAACACTGTGTAGTGTCTGCTCATTTTGGAATCTATCATGTGGATGTGTAGTGCTATGAGTACCTATAATGAAGTGACTGATTTTGGTTTGTCTGTCTGACACTTTGGTGACACACAATCATGCCGATATTATTGTTGTTGATTGTGGAGGGAAAATTGCTCAGCATGTTATACGAGTTTCAGTGCCCTTTGCGATAAAGGAGGCACTTGCCCAGGTCATGCGATGTTTCCGATCTCTTCCATAACTTTCTATAGTATTATGCAGACATCGATGTGGCTGCATCATTTTCTATTTGGTTCGCAAATGGAGACAGTGTGGTACATTGCGAAGAAGTGTATTTGTGTCTTTGTACGACATGTGAAAATGGTGTACTTCACACATGGGATTATGACGTTTACAGCACGAACACTTTTCCCCAGCTATAACGTTCATTTTACTATGCACCCATGCTGATTTCTGCACACCCCATCCAAAAACATTTTTGTAGTAAGTGTTACGCGGTGACAGTGTTCAAAATGCTCTGTTACACCTAAAGAAACCTCTTTCTACAGTGACCCCCTTTCCAACCGATTGAACTACAGTATTTTGCACAGTGCAACGCTTGCCGCCCTGCATCCGTTCATTGGCAATTCCATTGTTCATCTCGAAAAGGGGCTTTCTTTGTTTCCCTTTTTTCTTTTCGCAGTTCATTTTCATTTATTATGGTCTTCTGACACACCCCACAGAAGGAACAGAAGGAAAGGTTGTGTGCAGAAGGGGCAGGACCTGCATGGATACCATAGGGGACGTGCCCAGAGATGGAATTATTGGGTGGCCCTCACCTACATAGGTGCCAGTCATTGTCATGCTCCCGGAAGGACTCTTTCCACGCACTTCCAAATAGCTGCGCTCTGTAGAGTAGCGCGTTGCAGTACATGCACAACACAATGCCCTTTGTCGGGTAAGGGTCTGTAGCGTGTCATATGGTCTAAAAGGTTGTTTTTTAGCTCTGCTGCCCTACAGGAGTGCCCCATTTGTTGCCCGCAGCAGATGTGGCAAATTCTGTACATGCATCTATCCTACATTATTGTTGGAAGGCTGGTACACTGCCTACTGGTCCCTTGTGCTTTAATTTTAGCTGTCGTCACATGCAGTACAAACACTTCATGCTACGCCATTACTCTTAGGGGTAGCAGTCACGAGATGCATGCATTCTGGAATACAAGAATGTTTACCACAACACAAAACACAGCTTCATTACGTGGAGGAAGAAGGCATTTATTCTCTGTGACCCATGCAGGTACAGTACTTTTCTAAGCACCACTAACATTGTTTACGCTCTACATATTGCACTATTTGCTCACTTGCCTTTACATGCACTTGTATGTGTGTGAGTAAGCTGCACCAACTTTGCCATTTTTCAGACTGATTACAAACTGTCCCACCTGCAGTTACATGTTTTCTTCAACTGTATGACCTGCAGGCGACCTTTTGACACTTTCTGTCACACTGCTCAGTGCAGACACAATGTCTGTTTCACAGGTCATGGAAAGGCAAGCAGCATATCAATCAAATTAATGCGACATTTACCACGCACACGTTACACTGCAGGTAGCTGTTCCTTGTGTTTTCCTTCATACAGTGAGGCATGCTTTAGCCATGCATTGGTAGGTTTGCTGAGCCACCCACATAGTCGGCAGGAGTACTTGAAATGCGGTAGCCTACTGTATGAATCTGTTGGGCTGGTGACAGGGGCGGTGTTACCATCAATGAGATTTGTGATGGCATCTTTGATGTCATGGGTGTTATTCCCTGCAGTACACACTGGTGGCCCGAGTTATGGTTGCTTAGCTTATCATAATTGGCAAATTTCAGGTTTTTTTTGGTTTTACCTGTAACCACAACATCCCTGTAACAATGTTTCTCCATTGAATTTCATAGGTTTTTGCTAGTGCAATTTAACCATACCGTCCCTTTACCAATGTTTTTGTTAGTGAATATAGCTTAAGCCACCTTAACTGCGCTCCCCCTGTTGCGTAGCCTATAACCACAATGATGACATTACAGATGACATAACTGGTGACAACACTAATTACTTTAAATATAACTGGTTACATCAATAATGGCATTAGATATAACATAATTGATAAATTAGCTCATAAAATCTTTGATTATCTTAATATCAATTCAGGCTGTGGACTTGGCCATGATGAAGGCTGTGGTCACTGGCCATCACCAAAGGCCATAACTAGTGGTCAGTTAGTGTTCCAAAATACCAATGTGCATTGTTAAAAGCCATGCTTAATAGTCCATCACTGTTTTAAAATATACAGTGCGCTACATTGAAATCTGTAGTCAGTGACTATGGCTAAAAGCCGTAGCTAGTGCCCATTAATATGTTACAATGTACAGTCGACACAGTCAAAGGCCATGACCAGTGGCTAGTATTGTGCTGAAGACCATGGCTAGTGGCTGGTTACTGTATGTGATGTAAAATGGGCACAACCAAAGGGCCTAGCTAGTAGCATGTTAGGATTTTAAAATATACAATAGACATGGCCAAAGGATGTAGAAACTCCTCATGGTCAAAGGTCATGGTTGGTGTCTCATTTATATGTTATAATATAGTGGGCACAGCCAACGTTTATGTGCAAATGTAACCACTGCTGAAGGCCAACATCTATGGTTGGTGGCCTGTTAGTGTTTTAAAATATACAGTGCACATGGGTGAAGGTTGTGGTAACTGTCAGTAGCTAAAGGCCATGATTAGTACCCACTGATTTGTTGACATACATTTGGCCATGCAACCGACGATGGTTGAAGGCCATGTTTAGTGCCAGTTACTGCAGTAATGTAATTAGTGATGTCATCAGCGATGTGATTTGTGATATCATCATTGTTGTAATCTCTGATCAGACACTCATGAAAGTTTTCTTTATTATTATTTTCAGAAAACTTGAACCCCTCATGAAGAGATTATCTGTAAACATGTTGAGATTTATATGAAAGCAAAGGGATTTTTCACAACAGAAGATTACTAAGAGTATAATTGTACCTGAATACTGTTACATGATACACAACATTTCCCAAAATGTATTTTCTAAATTACAAATGCAGCATTGTATTGAATAGTTTGGCTTTCTTCAGCCTATAACAGTGTGCAGGGGGCGTGAGTTCCCACATATTGGGAACCTTTTTAGTTTCTGAGATATATATACAGTTCATGTGCCAGGATTGTGTTTTCTCCCCTGCACCTTAAGCTCAACATATTGCTACCTACATCATTATTTCAAAACCTGTTCTCAAAATATAAGAACAAGGTGTGCATTGTGTGATCCTCTTTGCATTGAAGTGTTATTACGTGGCCAGACTGGGATTTTGATGCAGCATGTTTGGACCTGTCTTCATACTGTGGAATAGCATTTATAATGGTATAGCCCAGGATAGTCTCTGGAGGATAGCGCAGGGGCACCATTTCCCGCCTTAGAAGGAAGACGACACGGAGCAACACAGGTTCGATCCCTCGGGTCTGCGCTTAGAAACCTCTGGGTATCCGGGTCTGCGCTTAGAAACCTCTGGGTATTAAGCGTGTTATAAATAACCTATCATAAATCATATCATATAACTGTAGAATGTTCTTAGGTGGGGATGCTGTCATGTTTTTGCAGAACAAGTATGGACATGTTTTCTTATAGCATCATTACTGCCATTATGAGCAAAGCAAACATGAATATGTGCTTAAATGGGAATACTGGCATGTATTGGTGCAGCCAGCATAGAAATGTATGGGCGCAACCAGCATGAAAATATTTGTATGCTGGCATATATTGTGGGCAAAGGCGTCATGAAAAGATGTTGGCGAAATACTCCTCTGCGCTGTTGGTGACTTGCATCTATTGGACTTGTTCATGAGTTACCCTACTCAAAATCAGTTGCAAACTATTTCGCATTTTACACAATTTTTTAAAGGTTCTGACTCTCTCTCTATGCTCCATCACACTGGCATATTTGTGGTCAATACACCCTCCAATTAAAAGAATTCACCAGTCGCCAATGGGGATGTACAGCCAGAAACTGAAAACTGTAAACCATTCTATGTGGTCAAAATGAGATTCCTGCGACCATTGCTATAGAACCAAGACACCAATGGCCTCCTTCCCTGTGTAGTCTGTGAATGTATGTGACATTTCATCCGTTAAACAGACTGTCCTTGACTATCATTTCAAACTGAGGTATGAGTGTAGGGACGTCATTTGGGGGTCGCCAGAGATCGCAACTGCGACCTCTGAGGTCTCCCTTGCGCCCTCTGTGGTCACCCTTGCGACCTCTAGAAAAAAAAAGAAAAAAAACCTTTTTTTTTCTTTTTGTAATGTAAGTTCATGGGCTGTGGCCAGGACAGTGTGGCTCTTTACTTCTGGAGTGGCGGGCTTTCTTGTTAAAGCCCCTTAAAAAAAGAAGAAAAAGATGAAAAGGAGTGACACAAATCTAACACTTTCAGCACTGACCCTAAATAAGAAAGATTAGGAATACCAAAAAATGTGTCTTTCTGGAGTTCTATACAATAATTGCTAGACTCATTGAAGGTTTATTTCAGGCACACTTCAGGGGGTGAGTCACTGATTTAGTCTCTTCTTAAACGCCTAAACTCAGCCTTTCATCCTTCTGAGGTCGATAAATGAGTACCAACACAGGTTGGGTGATATTGGGTGTATATTTTTTCTAAATAAAGCGCTTAAGCGTAAATGCTGTATTATAACACATCATTATCATTTGGTCATGGACGTCTGCTTGCATTCACAGTAATTTGGTAATATGGGCCTATATACACTGATCTTAACGATACATATGGTGATCCTGTAGGAAATGCACATCACATTATAGCGGTGTCGTAACCATATTTTTGTAGTGTACAATGTTATGTGATAGCACTTCCTGTTTTGTCAATGGGTGAAGGGTCGCGTTCCATCGCATCCCGCAATATCACTTCGGGGTGGGGTCAAATGACATCACTTCCTGTGATGTCACCAGGGGGTCAAAGGTCGGGTGATGTCACTTCCATTACCCCTGGCATTTTGGCGAAATGACGTCCCTGTATGAGTGGTCTCTTATGTTAAACAGACGCTTTTTTGACTGGCTATTATTTCAAGCTGAGCTGGAAGAGATGTCTCTTCTGCTAAACACCACCTTTAACTAGACACTTTGAAACTGTGCTGGGAGTGATGTCTGTTTGATTTACAGGAATGCTCTCTCTTGCTGAGTGCAAGAGCATTTTTGCAACTTTTGAACATGAATTAACTTTTTTTTAGGATGTATAGTAACTTGATGCAAAACTTGTGTTACATTAAACCTATTCTGATCAAGCTTGATGTTACATTTTTTAACCAGATTGGTAAAATATGGATATACTTAAACCAGTTTGGCCTGTTGACCCTTATTTGATGTGCTACCACTTCCGCCCCGGTTTGCCCTACCTAATACTGATTTCTAGTGACGCCACTGGTTGGCAGCTCATGAGTAATTGGAGCTGTGTACACTTTCCAGCACTTAGAATCAAGTCCATGCTTGGAATGCTGCACTCTGTGCGCCATTTGGTGAAGCAAAGCAGATGACGTCCTGTTGATTAGGTTCCCACGCACGACCCATTAAGCAGCATAATCCTTCATAACGTGACAGGACATCTGAACGAAGAACATGGCGGGGAGTATGTACAGCTCGCGTCCATGCTGTGGGAAATGAAGTGTTCCATCCGATAGCCGCAAATGGCCGTTAATGTGGTGTGAAATGAAACAATCATTTGGGTTTTAAATCCGAGACAGATGCTACACAAAATGGAAGCCGTCCGACACCGGATGCTGGGGCTCGAGCTGTTAAAATGTCCTCAGTGTTGTGGTTGAAAAGAAGGTCCTTGGGAGCTGGCCCACTGTTTACAGAAAGCTCTCACAGCTGGGCGCGTTCAAGGAAGGCAGCACACGTCAACGGCCGGCGGGTAATCAAGAGCTGTTCCGTCCCTGGTACCAGCAGCTCCCATTAAAATTGATATCACTGGCGAAATGGCTGAGACAGTCAAATCACCGAATCAGATCACAAATATTGTAAAAAGTGAGGCATCCGCACGAATATTCCTAAAAATATTTCACATGTACAGAGGTGAATGATTTATAAATCCCCTTGTAATACCAGACAGATGTTTTAGACGAAAGTGGGGTCAGGAGGATTGGGGAGACAGATGGGTTTCTATGCTAACTGCGAAACTGCAGACTTACAAGCCTAAATTATATCTGTGTAGTGCCCTGCAATATTAAATATTGCGCTACAATTAATATTTATAGATCTAACCCAAGGGCCATAGCAGGGAGTTATAGACCCCAAAGACCGAGTTAAATGTGAGGATGTTTAATGAGGTTACGGGCACATAACTCTTGGTATGGCCTGACGGTGAGGTCTATAAGGCTATTATGACCAGTGAAATTTGGGGTTTTGGGAGGCAAAAAAGACTGTCTGGAGTGGTTTCTGGGAGATGGCTAGCTTACAACAATCACGTGATGTGGCGGGAGTGGAGGGGCATGGCTTAGAAAACAGCTGGGCTGCGTTTGCCCGGTACGTCCCAGCAAAGTAATGGAGGTGGCCAGGGGGCGATGGTGGAAGTTGCCAGGCCACGTCCTCCAGCTGCGTCCCAGTGCAGATTGAGCCGGTGGGGGACAGAGCCATCCACCCCTAACCCCATTAAGATAAGAATGGTAGGTTAAGGGGGGGATTTCTGGTGCTCGGCCTGCATCTGTGTGTTTTGGCCCCAGCTAAAAGGGCATGGTACGGACGGCGGGGCTGTCAATGCGCCCCCTTAATGAGAGGGTGTGCCGCACTGAGACCCTTTCCAGCAGCAGTGACTCGAGGAGCCACAAACTCCGTCTCTCATTGGGAAATTTATTATTTATTGGATTTGCCAGATATACTGGCCCATATGGGCCAGAAATTGGCCAATGTGGAGGCCCACTTCCCTCCCCTGGTTCATAATATAGCCTTATAGATCTCTGGAAGGGTAATTATTGTCACCTCGCGCCATCAGGTGGCGAAGAGTAATTATCCAAAATGATAATGACCCATCCCGAAGTCTATAAGGTAATTAGGCAATCGCAATACATGTTTTGGAGTTTGGCATTGAAGTAATTTAATAGTGTGCAAAGTAAAGAGACAAACTCAGAGGATTTAATGTGGCTTTATTTTGTAGTGTTTAAATAACAAGGTTGTCCTCATACGTTTAGTATTTTAATTGTAAACTTAGTTAAGCTGAAGTGGGTTTAACATGAGCATGCATTAGGCGTCATTTACAAGTAAACAGTTTATAAGAAAGTGTCTGTGAAAGTCGTGTTTTAGCTTTCTCTCTGTTATATAGAGTGATGCAGCGAAAAAAAGAGGTGCTCCAAGAAAGGGCGTTTCTTGTTGTAATGTAATTTTCATTTGTATTGCACCTTTCACCATTGGTATGGTCTCAACGCGCTGTTGGTTGAACGCCCTTGAGAGGGGGCAGAGAGTCCAGGTGTGAGAAATTCATCAGTGAATTATAGAATGGGTGTAATGTTCTGTTATGTTAAAGGTTCTTGTGCACTGTTGTCACCTGGGTGGTTTCTTGGCGCTCTGGCAGACCTGTAAAGCAATGGGGAAGGGGGGGGTAAGGTGGTAGAACTGAGTGGGAGAAAGAGTAGGAGACCTGTGATGTGTTGTTGACAGCTTCAGTTTGGTTGACACCGTAGACTTAGTGTAGATGTGTTTTTCGGTTGGTAGCCGCCATGTGCTGTTGGGCAAGGCTGGCTATGTGTGGTTTGTTTAGTTGTTGTGGTGTGAGCATTTTAACCGATACGAAGGTAGGTAGTGGTGGCCAAGTCCCTGTTCATCACCCATGTCGAGCGGGCATGTGGATGGGTGTATAGAGGTAGTCTGGAGAGTATGCGAGAAAGACATTGTGTGTGCAGCCAGACTGAATTGTTATCGTGGGGATAGCTGCATTCTAATGGCAGAGATGTTGTGCAGTGAGTCTTAGAGTGGTGCATGTAGTTGAAGGGTGCTGAAAGGTAGCCTGGAGAGTATGTGTGAAGACAATTATGTCTGCAGCTAGACCACATTTTTATCGTGGGAGATAGATGCATTATAGGGTCAGGGGTGTTGTGCAGTGTGACTTAGAGCAGTGCATGTAATGGGGGGGCATGGGAGGTAGTCTGCAGAGTATGTGAGAGCAGGAGAAGCATTATGTGTGCAGCTAGACTGAATTGTATCATGGAGCACAGCTCTGTTCTAATGACAGAGGTGTTGTGCAATGTGTCTTAGTGCTTCGAGTGGAAGGGTGTTGAAAGGTGGTCTGGAGAGTATGTGAGAGCAGGAGAGGCATTATCTGTGCAGCTAGATGGAGTTAGGTCATGGGGGATATCTCAGTTCTAAAGATAGACGTGGTATGCTATGTGTCTTATGGTAGTGCATGTGGTGGATGGGTGCCGAAATGTGGTCTGGAGAGTATGCAAGAGCACGAGAAGCATTATGTGTGCAGCTAGACTGCTAGGCCCTGAAGACCCTTCGCAAATGGAAACAAGGCATAGTCACAATATACTCGTGATACGACAGACACAAGGTTTGATTTTCCAAAGTACTATGGTTTATTGCAGGAAAATATGCTCAGACGGCCAACTGGGTCTAACGTCTCGCAACGTGTGTCACCCAGACCTCTTGAGATGCAAGAGAGCGAACATTGTACAGTAATCACATATACACAAAACAACAGCCTTCACAGAACATCAGAACCACCCATAATGTATCTTTCGGAGACTAGGGTATGATGATTGACAATTGCGACAAATATGACACATTATGACAGGTTTCTTGTTCTTTCGCAACAGTTGCAGACATAGTTCTTTGTTATTCAGTACACAGAGCACTTGTTTATCAAGGATATCGCGTTCTAGAGGGAGACACCTTCCGAAGCACCTTCTCTATTAGTTTCTATTCTTGAACTAGGGGTCAGCCTGACTAAAGGAAGATCCGTGAATGAGGACCGTTGAAAACATATAATTCATGCCTTTAACTGCCTATTTCTACAGCCGCAGCGAGACAGGCCGGCACCTGGTCTGCTGATTAAATGCCGTTGTTTCTGCTTACCCGCTTTCAATGACTTAGTGAGGGAGGAAAACAATGTATTTCTGCGCTGCTTGGAATTCCTCTCTGGATTGATCTATCAACATATAAGCTGGCGGACTTGTCCCACTGTATGGGTTACAAAAGAGCATTTTTACTTTTTTGCAAAAGCGTTTGACAGAAAGGAAAGGAAGCAAAATAGTGAAGGTTACACAAGATGAATACCCTATGGTTATATTGGCGAATCTGTGTTCGCAGTGATGGTTATGCGATGCGATTGGTTTTACGGCCATCTAAATACACCATCTATACTTAGTTAGGGTCGTAGTACAGATTTACAGATTTACAAGACCACATTTTTATCAAGGGGGATAGCTGTGTTCTAAAGATAGAGGTGTTGTGCAGGTAGTGAATGGGTGCTGAGATATGGTGCAGAGAGTATGTGAGAGCTGGGATCCATAATGTGAGCAGCTAGGCCACATTTTCATTATGGGGGATAGCTGAAGTCTAATGGCAGAGGTGTTGTGCAATGTGTCTTGGGTAGTGCATGTAACGGATGGCTGCTGAGATGTGGTTTGGAGAGTATGAGAGAGCAGGAGAAACATTAACATGCAAACACAGTCACCACCCTATAAATTGCCTTACTGACACACAGTGGCCCCCCTCAAAACTCATCCGAGTGCTCTACCTTGACTACCGTCAGAATTCATCCAAATGGCATACATAGGATGCTTTCAAATTCATCTAGCTGTAATACAAATTTAGCCACATGATATGATATGATATGATATGGTATTTGTAACGCGCCTATACACAAGTGTTTCAAGGCGCGACGAGGCAGGGACGGAGGGAAACAAGGGGAAGACAGACAAACGATCCTACTAGGCCAGGTGTCATTCAGATCGCGCAAGTGCAGAGGTAAGGGGAAAAGGAGAAAGTGCAAGGGGAGGAGGTGGGGGGGAAAGTGCAATACAAGGTAAGTAGCGTAATAAAATAATAAATAATAAATAAAAGGGCCAGCTGGTGGCAAGTGCGAGGTAAGTGCAGAGCAAGTGCTGGGAAGGGGGCTGTAGGGATACAGTGACAGTCCCACAGTGCAGGGGGAGCCAGGGAGGCAGTGCAAGTGGAGAGTGGCTGGGCCCTGGACCGAGGTCGCTAAGAGTGGCCAATGCAATGCAATGATTCTTACCGTTCTTTGGTGATGGTGAGGGGGATTTCTCCTGGGTTAAGTGGTTAGCTCAAAGGGGAGGGATGTGTAAGACAGGGTGCCGAGGGCAATAGCCATATCATGAGGGGCCTCCGGAAGGCCAGGTGGTCCTTTATGCATCGGTTGCTTAATGTGACATCAAAACTTTCCAAATACATAATAAACTATAGTTGTGAAATCATGACTGGTTAGTTATAAAAGTAAAGACTTCATGAAAAGAAGCAGAACTAATGGGAGGCAGCTGCCGCGTTGGTGTCCAGTTTTTCCATTTTGAGGAAATGCGTCCAGCACATTAACTGTCAGACAGCTGAAAACAAAATACTGCTATTCTGAGCACTGCAACATTTTCCCAACTTCAAGCCACCTATTCACTACTTGAAAGGGAAACGGCCGTGATCATTTTAGAATTATATACAATAAGTACCACCACCAATTGTATTATTTATGGGATAACGTGGTCCCTGCCATTCATGATAAGAATATTTGATCCAACCAAGGAGTTTCGTGGCCAAATCGAGGAATGAGGGTGAGTGCATTTATAATGTCATAATGTCACAGGACACGGCGTGATTTACAATATCCTTTCCGCATCTGCGGGTGCGTGGGGGGTGGTATTTTATTCTTTATAATATATGGTTGCACTGTGCACCCCTTCAGTGCTAGGTATTATAAGCCTAGTGATGAAAGATAACTTGCAATTATTTAAATGCAGTATACAGTACCTGTTGAGGTTGGAACAACAAACGCCAAAATGCAGCTTGTAATGTGTTGCAAATAGAGTGAATAGTAGTTGCATTGACCTCCTATTCACCAATTTCTATTATATTGCACCCTAACTGGCATCAGACCTAAAGTCTGACTCCATATAGACTGAGTATGCTTACCCCACTCTTTGGTTGTCATGGTTTCATGGATAAACGGTGTTGTCCCTGTATATGCATGATCAACCCTGTGTTGCCTCTGATTTTTGTTCGTGGTATTTTTGTCCATGCTTGTCCATGAATCAAGGTCATTTTGTCCATGGACTCTGTCAATTTCACAGCGGTAGATATATACATGCATATGCATTCAAGGGTGTGCACAATCCCACTAACAAGACAGAACTCTTGCACGGGATTGCAAGGTTTTGGTGGCAGGTCCTGATCCCAGACACCTGTGCAAAGATGATAGACCACCTTAAGAAGGTTCTGCTCATGTTTATGGAGTGCAGAGAGGATGCAACCAATATGTGAATGGACTGCGTGCCATCCCCTTAATACTTGTACTATCATGTTGAGTTATACAAAGATACTCCGCTTTTCACTGCACAATATCACCCAATAAATGTAAGAAGATTTAATGAACCGTGACTTTTCCTTTCATAAGTAAAGTAGCACATAATGTTGACAAATGTTTTATTGTGAGCACAAGAAGATAAAGTGGAACACAGTATGGTAAGGTTTACGCAGTGCAAGGGTCAGAATACAGTATACATTGAAATGGTCTGATCAAGTAGTTATGATATGATATGTTATTTATAACGCCCTTAATACCCAGAGGTTTCTAAGCTCGGACCCGGGATCGAACCGGTTTAGCTCTGCGTCGTCTTGCTTCAAGACAAGCATGTTACTGCTGAGCAATCCTCCCGAGATAAAGAGACGAAGTTGCACACTGAATGGTGGCACTGAAGGAGGGAAAAGGAGAAGGAGCAGTCAGAATCAGCAAAGGGGAACGGTTGACAGATTCCCATGGACCAGCCACTAGCCTCAGGGATCAAGGAGGGTAGAAGTGGATACAGCACAGGGTATCCGATGCTCTCAGGGATCAAATGGGGAGAGATGGGTGGCATGTATGGGGGAAAGTTGCCGGCTGCCACTGGACCAGCCACTGGTCTCTGGGATTAAGAGGCAGAGGTATGGAGCGAGGCGGCAGTGCAGACGGGCACAGGTTCTGTCTTGGCATCCAAGACAATTTTAATTCTGACTATACTGGACATGGTCACCCACAAAGATAAGTATGATGTTGCTCAGAAGACAGGAAGACTATCAAAGTTCTCCTGCAAATGCCACTCCACATACAGCTTAAAAGTGATCAAATATTTGAACAGTATACAGACCATATCATCCAGGCAGTGCTTACAGACACTAATAATGACTAGCGCATCCTCTGCTGAAATGACTTTTAATGCATGATCGGGTAACAGGATACCTAGACTCTTCTTCATCAGAGCCACTGTAGAGAGATGGAGACTTCATGGGGTATCAAACCGGAAAGGAAGGTGGAAGTCAATGGTGCCGAAGGCTAGTGATACGGGAAGAAGCCAGTAGGAGCCACCTGGGTGTGGGTTAGTAGAAGTCTTGTGGTACTCGGGTGTACATGGGATGAGGAGAAACAAGGGGACTTGGATGGGCAATGGTGAGAAGAAGACTGGGGTACCTGGGTAAGGTGGGCGAGGAAATAGCAAGGTGTGAGGAAAAGACAAGTAGGGGGCTGAGGGTGACTGCAGATTTAGGAGGAGGCTCAGAGGATGATGTCAACAGGGGGGTCAATATGAGTGCTCTCAGATATGGCATCAGGTTTGGTACAGCCCCTGCTTCAGCATCACCCTACTGATGATCTTCAACAATGTCAAGTTCAAAGTTCGTATCTGGGGGACCATATAGATGACACTAGCTTCCCATAGTGTCTCATAGTCAGGGCACTCTGTGGCTAGATGCTTCATAATCCTGTTGTGTTGTGCTTCTGGCACTCGGCAAACATCTGCCATATACTACCTTCTTATGGCGCATGTGGCAAGGGCATGGTCAACGCTGATGTGCTATTTCCGCAGGCAGCTTTTGGCTGACCACTTCTTGGCCTATGGAGGACTGGGGCCATCCTGGGATGGCCTCGTTTGCTGGTGCATGGCCACCCACCCTTGGAGCTTCTGAGAAGAAAAAGAAATAGCCATAAACACAATCTGTGTAAAGAATGCAAGGGTAAAACATTAAATACTGAAATTGAGGTAGCGAGAGAGAGAGAGAGGGGGCAATGAGAGAGAGAAACAGAGAAGTATATGACAAAGACAGAACAAAGCAGAGACATACAGAGGGAGGGATCAATCAAAAGAGACACGGATGACAGAGAGACAGATCCAAAAAGAGAGAAAGAGACCCAACCACACAGTTGACGGAAAGAGAGAGAGCTAGACAGAAAGACATATACAAAGAGAGAAGGAGACAAAGAGATGACAAAGAGAAAGGGAAACTGAGAGAGAAGTACACAGAACGAGAAACACACTTTGAGATAACAGAAATAGCAAGGCAGAGGGAGGCATACAGAGAGAGAGGAGGGTTACAGAGAGAGAGTGACAGAAGGGGAGAGAACAAGATAAACCAACACAGAGAGATGACAAAGAGAGAGAAAGATCAAGATAGAGAGAGACATTCAGAGAGAGCGTGAGACAGAGAGATGGCAAAGAGGGATAGAGTGAGACAGACACACATGCAGATGATGAAGAGAACGAAAAGGAGACAAAGACAGATATACAAAGAAAGACACACATAGATGTTAGACTGAGAGAAACACACCTAGAGATGACAGAGAGAGACAAAGACATACAGAGGGAGAGAAAAAGACAGAGAAATAACAACAAGAGAGAATGAGTAAGAGAAGGAAAGACAGAGCAATAGACACACACACATAGAGATGTTGAACAGAGAGAGAGATATCGAGACAAAGACAGAGAGATACACAGGGAAATAACAAAGAGCAAGTAAGACAGAGAGGGACATACACAGAGGGAGTGAGACAGAGAGAGACATACACAGAGGGAGAGAGACAGAGAGATGACAAACACAGAGAGAGTGAGACATAGAGAGACATACACAGAGGGAGTGAGACAGAGAGATGACAAACACAGAGGGAGTGAGACAGAGAGAGACATACACAGAGGTAGTGAGACAGAGAGAGACATACACAGAGGGATTGAGACAGATAGATGACAAGCACAGAGGGAGTGAGACAGAGAGATGACAAACACAGAGGGGGTGAGGCAGAGAGAGACATACACAGAGGGAGTGAGACACAGAGATGACAAACACAGAGAGAGTGAGACATAGAGAGACATACACAGAGGGAGTGAGACGGAGAGATGACAAGCAGAGAGGGAGGGAGACAGAGAGACACATACACAGAGGGATTGAGACAGAGAGAGAAATACACCGAGGGAGTGAGACAGAGAGATGACAAACACGGAGGGAGTGAGACAGAGAGAGACATACACAGAGGTAGTGAGACAGAGAGACATACACAGAGGGAGTGAGACAGAGAGATGACAAACACAGAGGGAGTGAGACAGAGAGAGACATACACAGAGGTAGTGAGACAGAGAGAGACATACACAGAGGGATTGAGACAGAGAGATGACAAGCACAGAGGGAGTGAGACAGAGAGATGACAAACACAGAGGGGGTGAGGCAGAGAGAGACATACACAGAGGGAGTGAGACAGAGAGATGACAAACACAGAGGGAGTGAGACATAGAGAGACATACACAGAGGGAGTGAGACAGAGAGATGACAAGCACAGAGGGAGGGAGACAGAGAGACACATACACAGAGGGAGTGAGACAGAGAGAGAAATACACCGAGGGAGTGAGACAGAGAGATGACAAACACGGAGGGAGTGAGATAGAGAGAGACATACACAGAGGTAGTGAGACAGAGAGACATAAACAGAGGGAGTGAGACAGAGAGATGACAAACACAGAGGGAGTGAGACAGAGACAGACATACACAGAGGTAGTGAGACAGAGAGAGACATACACAGAGGGATTGAGACAGAGAGATGACAAGCACAGAGGCAGTGAGACAGAGAGAGAAATACACCAAGGTAGTGAGACAGAGCGATGACGAAGAGGGAGCGAGTGAGACAAGCACACACACACAGATGGTGACGCGAGACAGAGAGAGGCATAAAAATAGAGGGAGACACACACAAAGATTTGACTAAGAGAAAGCGAGAAACACAAACGAAAAGAGGGGCATGCAAAGAGACAAACAGTGAGAGAGTGGTAGAGAGAGACATATGCAGTTGGGGAGAGAGAGAGACAGATGACAAAGAGAGAGAAAGTGAGAGAGGGAGAGACAGGGAGAAGGCAACACATATCACAAAACGAGAAGGCGGGAGTGATCAAAGAGAGGCATGGAAAGAGAGAGAGAGAGAGAGAGAGAGAGGGGAGAGAGAGAGAGAGAGAGAGAGAGAGAGAGAGAGAGAGATAAAGAAAGTTGACAAAGAGAGAGGGAAAGAGAGTGAGATGGGTAGTCACTGGGGATTTCCGGCCCTCTATAAAGCACTCATTCTGAGTTTGCGTTTAATTACACTTTTGGCTGATTAGGCCTTCCGTGAAAAAATAGACTTGCATGTGAATACAGAATTCACTCAATTGCCAAAACTACAACATTCTCAAAATAAAGAATACAATGATTCAAAGAATGTAAAAAAGTTCTAAAATACATGTGTGATCCATAAAATGTTAAAATCATTATCAACATTCGCTCAGCGGCCTAATGCGTTATACATAAGCAGGACTTCGTGTCAGATTTTGTGCAGGGGCTCCTGGCACTGGGGTCTGTCTGGAATGTCTAATTTCACATGGTCTTTGATTATAGTACAGACCAGAATCTGGGAAAGAGAGTAGTTTGTGCTTTAGGAGCAGTGTGGGGGCAGAAGGCACATGGGCACTGTATCACAGAGGTGCTCCATGGTGTGCAGCTGTGACAGGTAGTGATTTGCTCAATTATCCTGGTAGTCTTCTGGGTGTTCAGGGTGGTGATGTTTGCTATTTGACTTAGAAGGTGCTTCTGGGTTGAGTTCCTGACGGATCGGGCCCCAGCTAATAACTCGAGGGCATGTCTGATTTCTGATTCGTTTCTTCTTGTGTGAAAGACCCAGTACATGTAATAAGGTGTGTGTAATATCTGGGATGGGCCCAGTGTAATATATGGTAGGAGGAGCTGGCCAGTCACGGAAGTGTGTCTAATGTATTCCATTGCCCTTAAAATGATGCGAGTGCCACCGTGCCGCCTTTGGCATTGCCACTGTGATTGTTGCGAGACATTGTGTTCAGGCAAAGTACTCCTCTGTGACTTATGGCATACGGATAATGCCTGTCTGTCGCAATATCTCTAAATAAATGTTCCCCATGCAGTCCAGTTGTGAAATGACTACACCCATGTAATAAGAAAGTGATATCACTGCTTAAATAAGTGTAACAAGTTATTTTTATAGTTGAGTTGTGACATCAAAATGCCCGCTGCTTGAGCCCCAACATCAGAATTTCAGAATTTCAGCTGTCAATGGAGCACTTCCATGAAGCCTGGTTTGGTTTTGTCATGCTGTCTTCCAAAATACCTTTCTGTGAACCTTTTAAAGCATTAATGGTTTATTATTATTATTTTTATCATGAGCACACACCTAGCTTTGCTTTGAGAAGCAACAGAGTGCTTTACAGAGGTATACAACAATACAGATACACAAGGGAGTGCTTTTCAGAGGTAACACAACTGATGTACAGCGGGAGGTAAAATACAGCTGTACGGGGTGGCAGGGAGGAGAGGTGCAAACGGGATCTAGTGAGTCAGGGACCACGGGGGTTACGTGATGACATAGGTGTTGAGGACAAAAGACTCCTTGAAGAGGTGGGTCTTCAGTTCTGTTCTGAATTCTAGGAACGCGGGGACCAGTCTGATGCTGATGCGGAGGGTTCCATAGTCTTGGGGCGTAGGCAGAGAAGGCTTGTTTTCTGGCCCTTTCCTTTTTGCACCAGTGGATTTCAAGTCTGCACGTGTCCTGACTTCTGGTGGGGCGCTGTCCGCCATAGATGCTGCGTTTCTGAGGCCAGTGAAGGTCCCTATGAGGGCCAGGGTGATGTGCTCGTATCTGCATAGACCCTTGATGAGGCAGGCGACCGTGTGCAGGACACTATTCAGGGGCACAAGGGAGGAAGACGTGAGGCCTTTCGAGGAGGACATTGACCCCATATAGGTGGGAAAGGACCAGTGCTTGAACGGTGGATCTAAAGCTGTACGGAGGGAAGAAGGGCTTCACTTTCCGCAGGCGGTAGAGCGGCTTCTTGAATTGATAAGGAACCGTTTATGTTACTAAGTTTTATTTTGTGCACTGCTGGGCATTTTCACAGGAGAATACGAATCCGTGCACATGATATTACATTTCAAACCACAAAATTGCTTTTAAATGTATTGCAATAAGTTGTTTTTTGCAATGAATTACAAGCTGCATATTAGTTTCTTTTTTTCCCAACCAAACATTTCCTGAATTGTTTATATAGATCCGTAACTGGAAGATCTCTTGCAGCAAAGTACGCCAGAAAGCATGTATTGAAAAGGGACCACTGTTTGTGTATTTTAAGGACTACACGACCCCTTACCATATGTAAAAAATTATAATTCAAGTCACCTTGACGTTCTTTGGCCTTATAAAAACACACAGCATTTGGCAGCGTTCCTGTAATTGGTCACAGATCTCCTTGGTGACTTGCAATACCCTTATCATTTAGAGTCTGGGCTATTTTATCCCATTTATAATACTTCGAAGTCTCCAAAACCTGCACTTAAATCTGTGAACAATGTTCATATTAAAGTTTATGTGCCAGATCTGTACTCATCCGAATCAAGAAAAATACCTCACCAGACATTAACACCCTGGGAGGCGCCCGTAGCCAATGAAAATGCTCAGAATGCGGGCTGTATTCACAACGCAAAACCTGCGTTCCAAGCACTTTCTTTAGCGTCTGGCGCTTCCCTTCCCTTCCCTCATCCCCGCTCCCCCTTCCCGTTACACCAGTGTAGATCACAGCACGGGAGCTAATGTGTGAATTTTTTATTTTGTTAAAAAAAGCAAAACGTCCCTTTATCTCTCCGCATGGCACCGCACAGTTCCTTTAGCCAGGCAGTCCCCTCTTCAATGTTGATGAATCAGTGGCTGAAGCCTCTGTGCGGCATCGGGCGTGAGATAAAGCTCTGTTTTTCTTGCATTTTTACAAAATAAACAATAAAAACACTAGCACCCGTGTAGTCACCTACATGGCTGCTAATGGAGATATGCCCCTCGGTGGCTGGGCCCAACCTGTAAATAACGTCCCACCACCCTTGGTACAGGACCCTCGCTGTGCTTGGGCCCTTAACTTGGGCAGCGGCCGTTACCTAAAGGGTGGGCACCCACCTCAAGGGGCATATCGCCTCAATAGTAGTATTTTATTGTAGTTGAGATGTGACGTCACAATGCCAGCTGCTATGAATACTAACAGAAACTTCCGAAAAAGTGTCAACAATATACCGTCGGAGCTCAGAGCACAATTTGGGGCCTGTGCCCTCATAGCCGTAAAAATCTCGTCTACAGCTGTCTATGCTTGATTGTGGGAGAAGGTGCACAGCTGTTGAATGCCGTTTGTTTGTACAATAGGAGACTGAATAGAAAAGTTATAAGCAACTAATTGAAAAATAAACGACAGAAAGAAAAGACTAATGAGACATTTGAAAGATAAAGGTAAATAATAAGAAACAGACTCAAAGAGTAAATTAATTAAAAACGATCATTAGAAAAAATTAAAAGAGACGTATTGCAGGAAAAAACAGATGGATTAAGGAAGAAGGAATACAAAGGAAGAACGAAAAGTGAGGAAATTGAGAAAGAGCAGATGCAGAAACAAAATTGCAGAAATAGAACAAGTAGAGGAAATATAAAACAAACAAATACATGGAAAAAGTGCAGTGCTAGAAAAACAGCCAGGAAAGGATAGAAGTCTTGGAAAACAAAACTAAGTCAGCCATTTGGGATTGGGTAGAGCAGAGAATAGCTCTACCAACCCAACGACCCAGGCACAATAAAGCTTGTAGACCGACAGAAGGGTCATTATTGTGGGATAATGACTAACCCAAAATGTTTGCCCCGGGGTGTATAATTTGGGGAAGAGTCATTATACCTCCTAAAGTCTAAAAGGCTGTTAGAAGATGGAGCTGTGCAGCTAAACAGGAAAGCTCCTTCAGTGTGGGGGGGGAGGGGAATGAGCACACACAAGTAGCTTGTAATGTTAATTAAATCAACATGGATTAGTAATAACAAACTTTCTACATTTTGTGTTTTATTGCTGGTTTTTACTTTGGGAAATTGGACTGCACATGCTCTGCTCTGCCTTAACACAGCTAAAGGCAATTGTTTTGCACATGCTCTGCTCTGCCTTAACACAGCTAAAGGCAATTGTTTTGCACATGCTCTGCTCTGCCTTAACACAGCTAAAGGCAATTGTTTCATGCAGTGCTGCTCGGGATGCTGCACAAGTCCGAATTTTTGTAATGAGGTTTATACCAGAGTTTTTTGACTGCATTCCGAGCACTATTATTGGTTGAGATGAGGTCTGTAATGGAATCCATGTGCTAATTAAGTAATAAACCCCAAGATGGGGTGGGGGCATTACCGGGTCAGGTAATGGCCGGGGCATTAGTTACAGGCCTGAGCAAGCAACCAATCACACCAGTTGGTGTGAGAATTGGGTGGGGCCATCCGGAGGGTGGGGGGAGTTGTCAGGGTTGGGGGAGGGCAGGCAAGAGTGGAGCCGTGCACAGGGGATAAAATGGTGGACTCCCACAGCTCAGGTGGCTCGGAACATGGGCAATACCAGGAGGTAAAGCCTGCATTCAAAGCAAGCTCTCTGGTTGGCTGGGAGGCCTCATGACAGCGCCTCCGAGGTGCTAATAAGAAACACAATACCCATACTGTTCTTAAAAGGGATATATGATATAGACATGCTGTGACTTTATGAAGATGATTGGACTGCAGACTTTTATATGGTCAAAGAACTCCTCGGTGACTTTCAGTTGCGGGCACTTCCCCCCTTTGCATGATGTACAGCTGGGGGGGGCATTTTATTGTGCACTGTATGTTGTGCATCTGTGCAACAAGTGGATTCTCATCCTTCTGGGGTTGATATTCACGGCAACAGCAAGATTAGAGTTCCCCTAACGTTATGCGTAGAGTGATTATGGCTGCAATGTAATAGTTACAACATGTACAAAACGGTGCACTCTAGCCCAGCCACCGTTTAGGGAGGTACTTTTCTTCAAAGCTTTATAGAAGTTTTTAAAAAAAATGGTTTAAATAGACACGTTTTCTAAATGTTGCAAAAGATCATATCTAGGTCAAGTGGATTTAATGAAATAGGTTTGCACAGCTGGGTTCTAAACAAGCACAAATTGAGTGCTGTTGGTTGCACGCCAAGGCTAAGCTCATTATTCTGTTCGAAAGCTAGCAAAGTCAGTAGCATGCACAAAGGGCCAGGAAAGGGGGCGAACCGTGGCAAGTGCTGTTGCTACAACAACGCATGTCTAGGCGAAGGAGGGGCACTAAAATGGAAGTGCTCTGCACTGGCCGCGGGGCAAAAGTGAAAAGGGGCAAACGCGCCACCAGCCTTCCCCTCGGACCCGCTCAGGAAGACAAGCTTGAGCATTTGAAAAAACAAATGTCTTATTGAAGTTCTTGGTGTTAAGATTCAATCTAGCAAATTGAGGGCTGGGACTTCAGTGTTTTTCTATGTAAATTAGGAAGTATTTATCCGACCTGTGGGCGCTCAAAGGGCCTCATTACGAGTTGAGCGGTAATCGTAAAATAAGCAGTATTTCAGATGACCCCCTTGTTCATCACTCGGCAGAATCTTGGGTTTTGTCACCCATACATTGAAAGTGTGCCAATTTGTAATAAAGCGTCAATGTTTGTGCCAGCCGGCAGGACATCCTTTTATGTGCCTGCAAGCCCTACTTATGGACCTAAGCCAAATATGAGTCTGCAGTGCCCTGCAAGCACGATCAATATTGCCATTAGCACCTGGGGCCTCCTGTGAGGCGGATACAGGGACGCTTTGAGGACACCCGCCTTTGTCCTCGCTGCCCAGCAGCAATCCCTTGTCATGGACATGAAGAAAAGACTTCACTTCCTCTGCTGAGCAGGAAGTGATGGTATTTCTTCATTTCCACAGCATGGAAGCAGAGCTTTGGGGGAGCAAAGGCGAGAGCGGATGCAATGCTGCCAAAAAGTAAGTGTGGGACGGGGCACGAGGGATGGGAAAGCATGACACAGAGTGGTGGGTGCCAGATGGAACGTGGGAATCTTTATCAGCATCAGGATCCAAGGTTACTCTTGCAATTGTTGCCCTGCCTTCTGAATGATTGGCTGTCAGGATTGCAATGTTCTACCCCTGGCGCTAAGTGGAGGTATTGCCTCCACTTACATTGGCGGTAATGAGATAAACAAAATTACAACATTCAATAATTCCACCTATGCCCAATGGAGTCCAACGGGTCTCCCAAATCCCTAATAATTATAACTCTAAATCATTTGGAGAATGACCCTTACCACATTCGGTAACGGTAATTCAGCTTGGCGGTGTTTGCACAGTTATACTGCCAAACCTGTTAAGAAGCCCAGGACGTTTATTGAAACTGAATATTGTGACATTTCCAAGATGTAGAACAGGAAGAGGAGTGAGCAGGTAGTTCTCATTCAGACATGAAAGCTGACAAGGAAAATAAGTCACGAAAACAAACATGGTCTCTAATTTCTCAAGCACCGTGGGGGTGGCAGCGATAGGGGCCTGCTGTTTTTCAGTCAAACTCCACTTGACAAAATGAACACCAGATGCCTCAGGGCAGGGGGGCTATTGTGAAAATAGGAAATTAATAGAAAATTAAGCTAATTAAGTACCAGCAGGGTGGTTCTGGAAAAGAATGGCTCTGAGAATATTAGGAAGTGAGATTTCCCAGCCTGTATTTCAGCTCTGAGCATATCCATTCAACGTCCTTTTTTTAATAGCATACTTTCTTCACCCACTTAAGCAGTATTGTATAGCACATTACAATAACACAGTGACTATTAAACACAGTAGAATCAACACATTTTAGTCAAAGCGGCAAGGCCACGAAAAGGAGCAAAATGTTTCCATGAGGAAATAGGTTTGTTCCATATTCTCCCTAGTCCGCGTGACCTAGATTTGACTTAAACGTGTAAGAACCCATTTGATTTTCAAATAAGTTATCGATAGTTACTCTTACCGCTTAGCAGTCATGTTATGAGTAAGTGAAGAGTAAGTTAATTACTTGTTTACACATTTCAGTCAAGATGAAGTCAGACGTTCTACCCGAAATGAGGTTGTGAACATGGTTTAGCTATCCATGCAGTCAACATCCGCTACAGCCAAAAGACTAGCTAGCCCCCAGTCTCAACAGTTCCGACATCAGCTTAGCCCCGGGTCTTTTCCAGACCTAGCAACTCCCCTGACGGTAGTAACGGCGCCAGTAAACTACCAGCGCCGTTAGTACCAGACCGGCAAACTACGAGTTGTGCTCGCGGGTGCCTGTGTGCCCGCTGGACCGGCACCCGCGAGCACAGCATGTCGGATGCACCGGCACCATTCACGAATAGTGCCGGTGCATGTGGCTTCCCCATTCCCACTGAGCCATATGGGGCTCAAATGGGAATGGGGAAGAATATTTTACGGCTCCCGGCAATGGCCGATTACCGGGTCCGGCAAGGCAGTAATGAATCGGTAATTGCCCATTCCAGGGCGCCGAAAAAATGTGTACGTTTGTTGGCAGCCTGCAGGTTTTACCAGCAAGGCTACCGCCATACTTGTAAGAGGCCAGTTGTTTGTAGGCTGGATGAATGGATTATGTATTTGATTGGTGAGTGGGAGAGTGAGAGGATGAGTGCTGCATGGGTGTTGCGGTGAGAGGCAGAGTAAGAGGGTGAGGGATGGACGATGGATGGATTATGAGGGGGAGTGAATGAGATGGGGAGTGTTTAATGGATGGGTACATGTATTGGTGAGTGAGTAAGAGGATTTGTGAGTGAGAGAATGAATGAGAGGGTGAGAGATTGATGAATGGACTGTTAAGTGAGAGTGAGTGATAAGGTGGGTGTCGGATGGATGCATTGGTGGGTGATAGGTTGAGAGTTGAAAGGGTGGATGAATCAGTGAGGCTCATAGTTAGGATGTGTGTTAGGTATTTACATTTTAATATGGATGTAACCGCTGAGGGTGTATTTACAGCTATGCATAATATGGTGTGTTTACAGTCAGTTCAGATGGTGCAGCACACTCTTGCTGGGTTTGTAATGGATTGTGTATCCTGTCTCCAGGGGAACCTGTTAACATTCTAGGTTCTTTGCATGACTTAAGAAAGGCTCTGCTGCTATGTGAGTCACTGTTAGAGGAGCTGTTGGACAAAGAGGGTCTCGTATGTTATATGAAATAAATACTTCAAAAACTCACCTTGTGTCAGGTGTGGTTGAAGACCTAGCAATGTGTGTGTTGGATGGATTGAGACACAGTGTAGTTGTTGAATAGATATAGGTGTTGATGAGAGTGAGCAAGTGACATGGTGAGCGCTGCTGGATTGATAGATTGATGAGTGCGAGAATACGTCAGGGGAAGAGTGCTAGATGGATTGGTGATTGAGAAAGTGAGAGTGCTAGTGTTCGGTGGATGAGTTGGTGAATGAGAGAGGAGCATGAGAGTGTGTGTTGAAAAGATGGATTAGTGTGTGAGATGGAGTGAGAAGGTGAGTGCTGGATACATGTGTGCATGGCTTCGTGGGTGAGATAGTGAGTACGTGTGTGTGGGCTGGATGGATGGACTGGTCAGAGTGATTGAGAGGGTGAGTGTTGAATGGATGCATGGATTGATTGGTTGGTGACAGAGAATGAGTGGGTGAGTGCCGTGTGGATATGTGGATGCATGTATCATGTATAGGTGAAAGCTAATAGCCATGCATAAGATTCACTCACCCATGTATTTGAAAAAAGGGCAGTGCATAGCACAAATGTCAGCATTTGCACTGATATTTGCCACCCAGATGAAGTATCAGCACACCCGTGGCGCATGCACATTTTGAAGGCTGGTGTTGTGTTGGATGGATTGATGGATGGACGTGTAACTGAGAGAATGGGTGAGATGGTGAGCATTGGATGTATGTATGGATTGGTGAGTGAGAGGGTTTGTGTTGGATGGATTGGTAGCAGAGAGTGTGTGGATGGGTGTTGGATGGATGGACTGGTGACTTAGAAAGTGAATGGAATGTGAGTGGATGGGTGGATTGTGAGAAAGAGAGGGAGATACAGGCTGCATGTTGGGACAATGAAAGGATGGAATGTTGAGGGACTGTGAGGGTGTGCATTGGATGGATGAATTGGAGAGTGGGATAGTGTTTGAACAGCTGAGTGATGGATGAACGGATAGCTCAATTGTTGAGTGAAAATGAGTGGGAGGTTGAGTGATAGATGGTGTATAAAACGGTGATGGATGGATACATTGGTGGATGAAAGAGTTAGTGAAAACGTGAGTGATAGATGAATGGGTTGACGAGCAAGAGAGTAAGACAGTGACTGGATTCATGTGTGAGTGAGAGAATGAGAGGGTGTGTTGGATGAATGCATTGATGAGTGCATCAGTGAATGAGAAGGTGATTGGTGAATGGACAATCTGTGAGTGAGAGAGTGATGGTGAGTGTTGGATGCATGAAAGGATTGATTAAATGGATTGGTAATTGATTGAGTGAGAGATGAAGAGATGGATGGATTACTCATCGAGAGAGTGAGAGGGTGAAGGATGGATGGGTTGGTTCGTGTGAAAGTGAGTGTTAGGGAGATGGTCTGAAGAGTCGGAGTGAGTGTGAGAGTAAGCATGTACTTGTTTGAACAAGGTCACTTACAGGAGAGGACAGACAACACCAACTGGCCTGTTTGTGATTGGATACATCACTATTGAATAGACAGTCATTTATATAGTGTCCAAAAAAGACAAGATGATACCTTAGTTAGGCTAAGTAAGACAGTAATCTGGAATCTTTCGTAATCATCACATTTCTTCATCAGGCGTAGGAAAAATAAGGCTCTTGAAATAGCAGGACAGCTTAAGGAAACTGTACGCTCTTTCTCTCCATACACACATATGTATATATGTATATAGGTCCCCATCCTATAGTTAAGTTGAAACCATTGTACATAGATATTTCTCAAAATTCTATTGCTAATAACGTTTGACTCACTGGAGGGCTTTGGATAACATTTTCCCTCCAAACGTTTCTCACAGCCCCCACCCCCCAACTGGACGTTTTGGGAAAAATTCATAAACAAAATGTAAAAGGTATTAAGAAAACAAAAAACACTCTTGTTGGCCTATTCTTATTAATTTTCTCATAGACATTTGTGGGAAACTGTAGTGAAAAAAACGGTAGATGGATTTGGACCAATTAAGAAACAACTAAGGCACAAACTGTTGACTTAATTTCTTGACTTGTTTATGGTAAATCGTCCAGTAGTTTTAAAATATCCAATTGAGAAGCGGTGACCCTTGGTCCCAAAAACTCCAATGGTGCTTTGCAGCAGAGAGACTTTTCAGAAATGAAAATCCACCATTTTATTTGTTTTGCTCAATGCAAGCGATGCCTGCGATAATACCCGTGGAAGCCGAAAATTGTGCCTAGAAAGCTATTTGGAGTAGGGAAAAGGATGCAAACGCATCAGGCTACAGGTGTGTAGGGGGCAAGATGGCTCCTCATAAAGTTGGGGAGTTACGGTTGGTCTGGGGAGCTAGCTACAGTTAGAACATTTTAATCTTATTGGGGGAATACCAGGGGAATTTTGCGAGATTCCTACAGCAATAACGCACACTTGGAAAAGAAACTGCGTGACACGAACCAAAGAGTGATAGCAGGCCAGGGAGGGAAAAAGCAATTGAAGGTAATGGGTGGACCAAGAAAAGAGGAGGGGGAAAACGGGAATGTCTATGAGGATGGGGAAGAGTTTTTAATTTTCCAGCGTTGTCAAGGCAATACTGGGGGAATCTCGTGAGAATCGGAACTCCTTTACTATTATCAGAGGAATACCAGGGGGATGTTGTGAGAACAGAGAGTGAAAACACAATATTTACACCTGCAGTGATCATATCTATCTACTAGGCAGGGGGCAATGGGTCTTTGTTCCACTGGCCATGATGAAAGGCCATGGCGAGTGGGCCACAAAGAAACATATTGGTGCATCATGCTCAGTGGCGAAAGGCTGAAGGCCATGGCTAGTGGGCCCCAAAGAAACGTATTACATTTAACTTGTACAGTGGCCATAGCCAAACGCCATGGCTCGTGGGCCCCCACGAAACATATTGGTGCAACATGTACATTGTCCAAGGCGCAAGGCCATGGCCAAAGGCCAAGGCTAGAGGGCCCCAAAAAACCTATTAGTGCAACATGCACAGTGGCCAAGGCTGAAGGCCATGGCTAATGTGCCCAAAAGAAACCTATTGGTGCAGCATGTACAGTGGCCAAGGCTGAAGGTCATGGCCACTGGCCATGACCTAAGGCTCTAGCTGCTGGGCCCCAAAGAAACATATTTAGTTATTTATGTATTTATATAATCTGTAAAGTGCCTAAACCCTGAGGCACCAGGGTGCTGTTGCAGACCAGTTACATTTATCCATAGGTTTGAGTTATTGGTGCAACATGTGCATTGGCCATGGCCGAAGGCCCTGGTTAGTGGGTCCCAAAGAAACTATGGTATGACACAACCCTAGAAACTTAGTGAAAAAGCATTAGTTAAGTGAGAGTTGAGGTAATCAGATTTAACATGAAAAATACATAGCAGCAAAACATTTGAAATTCAGTGAAATGACCTTGGTTATAAAGAGTTAACGTGATCAGATTTAACACAGCAAAACCACTGAAATTCAGGACTCGCATTTCAAGCAAGTCCACCTTAACGATGCACAGTGTATGACCACAATGATGAAATCACAAAGGTATCACTGATGATATCACTGGTGATATCACTAATTACATGATACATGAAATCACAGATGACATCACTGATGGCGTCACTAATAACTTCATACATGACATCTCTGATGAGATCAATAATTACTCCATATATGGCAATACTGATTATATAAGCTAGAATGGTTGTGTTCTCTTCTTTTGATACATATTATATTTTATTACACTTATTTGTAGTTTATTGCTAATATAACCACGGTTATATGAAAACATTATTTTTAAAAAGAGAAAGTTAAAAAAATGAGATTAATACAAACAAAAGTGGAAGATTACACCTACAGTGAGCTGTGTGGTAACCGATTGGGCAACATGTCAAGGGGTGCAATATGGCCCTGGCTACTTGGCCTGAAAGATATGTATATTGGGCACAGCCAAAGGCTGTTGCCACCAAGTGGGTCCAAAAGAAACATATTGTGGGACCATGTACAGTGGACAAAGCTGAAGGCTATGGCCATTGGCCATGGCTAAAGGCCATGGCTAGTGGCTCGTTATCAGCCAGTGGGCCTGGTAGTCACGTACAGTGGCCATGGCACCTAGTGGGTCCAAAATAAACATATTGGGGGAACATGCACAGTGGAATGGCCACTGGCCATGGTCGAAGACTATGGCTATTGGAGCAGTAGTGTTTTCAAATATGCAGTGGGTACAGCTGAAGGTAATGCTCACTGGCCAGGGACAAAGGCCCTGGCTAGTGGCTGCGGCCACCCAGTGAGTCCAAACGAAACATATTGGGGGAACATGTACAGTGGACGCGGCCAAACGCCATGGTTAGTGGCTTGGTAGTGTTTTACAATATACAGTGGGCGCGGCCAAAAGCCATGGTTAGTGGCTTGGTAGTGTTTTACAATATACAGTGGGCGCGGCCAAAAGACATGTATAGAAGAAACAGCTGAAAGCCTGGGTCACCCAGTGGGTAAAAAAAAAAACATATTGGGGAGCATGTACAGTGGACAAGGCCGAAGGCTGTGGCCACTGGCCGTGGCCTGAGGCCTTGGCAATGGGCTGTAAATAAATTATGGTTTAACAAAACCCTTGAAATTCACTGAAACATTAGTTAAGGTGCAGTTAAGTTGCACAGGTTTAACACAACAAAACCCTTGAAATTCAGCAGATATGGGAAGTCATGACCAGTTTAACTCGGCACATTACCATTGCAAAGCCCATGGGTACATGCATAAGAGAAGGGATTCGCAATGACATACAAAAAGTCATTTTGTGGACATGGCATTATGGGGGACATCAACGGGAATGCGCTGAGTTAAGCTGGTCATGACTTCCCATATGTGCTGAATTTCAAGGGTTTTGTTGCGTAACATCTGTGCAACTTAACTGCACCTTGACTAAGATTTTCTCTGTGTATACATATTACAGGGCTTGCTGTAGCGGCCGTGTAGTTATGGTTAAGTTGCTCTACTGATAGAAAGAGCACTTTTTGGGTGCCTTATAAGTTTTCCCCCTCTGGACAAATCCTCACAAAACTTTGCAAAGTAATATATGCCCCCCCCCCAACTCCCTGGATTGATTCTGCAAAGTTTGGTGAGGTTTCGTCCAGGGGGGGGCAAAGTTATAGGGGGATCCCAAAATGTGTGGTTTTTCTCATAGATGCAATGGGAAATTCTATTTGCTCACACCTACAGTCAAAACCGCTGGATGGAGTTTTCACCAAATTGCACCAGGAGCGGCATCCTGGTCCCGAAAGCGTGCTTTTGTAAATTTGGTGTAAATCCATCCACTTATTATTTTAAAAGGGCCAAAAAGTAGGCAAACAAAATTACTGATAGCTGGGTTCGGTCTGCGGACTCACTTCCCTATTGGCTCTGCGGATAGGCCTCTGGGCCAATCATGGTCCGACGTGATGTCTACAGACATCGGACATGCCCGCTGATTGGATGGTGGAAAGTGTGAGGTGCATCATATTTTTTTTAAACGGTCACCATGTTGCATCTGCAGACAACCGCCTTTGTCCATGGACAGCGCAGTGGGGAAAAAGTCTTGAAAACACATTTGGGGTTATTTGGTGGTCGAAAAGGAGCTGGAAAGGGTGGGGGTGGAATAAAGATGATATGGAGCTGTTTTTATAGGTGAAAAAGGTAGGCATGGCTGCCGCCCACTCCACAGACACCGTGGTAGTCTGTGGACAGTGCCATGAACAAACAGCTTGGAAAAGACATTTGGGGTAATTTGATGGCTGAAAGAGGGCATAGAAAGGGTAGGAGAGTGGAATAAAGATGAGCTGGCGCTGTTGTATTGTTTAATTCTAGTGTGGTGGTTGTGGCCAGTGGATGATTCTTGGGGGCATAGTCTTAGGCCATGGCCCTAAAAATCTGCTCACAGGCCACAATTAGTTTCAGTCGTTTAAGTAAATGTTGTGAACAATTACTTGCAATTGGGTTGCGTTTACAAGTTTTATTGATTTCAATCAAACATACAGAATACTATTATTCATTAAACAGTTAAAGGCAAACAAAAACAATGAATCCAATTGAGCTTAACAAATGCTTAACAACAAGAGTAAAATACCCAACAATATTCATAAATGATCCCAAAGTAAGGGAGGAAAAGAGAAAGAAAAAGAAGATAGTATATAATATATAATAAAATCACTTGCAATTGGAAGAGATGATTGATTGTTACATTTGCATGGCAATTTGCTCCAGTTGTGTTGCTGAATTGAAATGAAGCAGAGAGTTGTGTTTCTGCATCCTTTGATGGGCCTTTGCTGTTTTTTGAGAAGAGATATGTGTCCCTGTGTCTTCTGATGGACGTGCAGTTGAGTTTGTACTGAACAGTTTTGTGATGTATTATTTGATGGAGAAGCACTTGGTCTCTGGTTCTCTAGCTGTATTGTTGGGAGATCTGTTATAGGTACAATTTGTATTAGTTTTCTTTTTAAAGGTTTTCTTTTTTGAGGTACAGGGTACATATCTAGATGGGAATGTACAATGCACGTAGCCTATTGTATTCTCGGATGCAAGGAATGTCAGCGTTGACTTTGTTTGCATCAAAGTCAACTAGGAATAGACCAATGAGTGTACGGAGATGTGAAAGTACTACGTAACTCACACCTTCTTTAAAGACTGTGCTGCCAATGTCAATCAATGCACGTTCTAGGGTTAGACCTGATTTGTGAATAATGACACCATATGCAAGAGACAAAGAGAATTGTTCACTACGTACATACCTGTCTTTGAAAAGAAGGAAACATGCTACTGTGCAGCCAATTTTTTTAACTACTACAAGTTTGTCAAAGTGAATATTGACAAACTGAATGTTGTTGTCATGTGGATATGTTTGGAAGCCAAGAACTTTACCATTTGCTCCATTGACTAAACCTTGTTCTACGTCAAGAATACATTTTAGAATTGCTCTGCAGTTTAGACACAAAGTAACTTTTTCCCCAGTCCAACTGTGGTACATAGATAGCTATTTAGTCGTGCTGTTGCTTGTTAACACATAGGGATTGTCATGCTGTGTACTTCTAGTTTGTCTGTGGAGCTGATATTCAGTATGGGTTGCATTTATTTTTTTAACATTGCCTCGTTGAATTGATTACAGCTTGCAAGGGTTGGCATTAAGGACAGGCATTTTATATTTTGCTGGGTTAATTGTTGCATGGCATCAGGAGCATATGTGTTTCGCCCATAACGCTCATGGATTAGTCTTCTATTTAGGATGGATTTTGCATCTTTAGTAAGCAGACCAGTTCTAATGCTTTTTAAAATGTTAGCATGGGTGAGGTCTGCAGTTTGACACATTTTGAGTTAGCTCTCTGTACTGAAAATGTTGCCAGAGATTTACATTTCCAATGCTGCCGAGTGTGTTGCAGCATTGTTTGTGTCCCAATGTTCTGAAAATAGGTTGACCTTTTACTGTAGGAGCTCTCCGAAAACAATAACGTGTTTTCCCCCAAACAGTTCTTTGTAGTCGGTTACTGGGACTTCTTGCATTCTGAAGTGAATTAAAGCCAACATGAGGCTGGAAATCATGCTTACTTTATCTATTAGGTGCACTTTCATTTGTTTCAGAATTCTGCATTATTCCTAGCAGCTTCTGCTGATAATTTGTAGTATTCTAATTTGTTTTGGTGTTCTATTGGATGGATAAGTAGTTGGTGTAAAGTTACATTCCTATGTTGTAGGCAGCGAAACCTGCGGGGGCTGTTACAACAGATGAAAGGTTGGTGTTTGTTAAGTTTTGTTGAAATTTGGTAATTATTTAAATTAAGAATGTTTTTACTGAACCAGCTTCACCACTTGCATACACAAGCAGAGGTTTATCATTATTACAGCTACAAGTTTTAGTTTCATTTTTAAAACCATGTTCAATTTTTCCAATGACCTCTCGATAAATGGTGAGTTGTTCATCATTTAGCTGTGATTTGAGCACTGGTAAGTCTTCTTCAGATTGTTTATATTGACACATGGTATTTTCTACCTCAGTCATGGCTATTTCTGATTCATTTACAATGAGTGGTTCTCCAAGTGTTTCTTGACTTCCTGTAAGGGAAGGTTGACTACCCTCAGGAGTGTCTTCATCTACCTGAGCTTCAATGTTGCCATTTATTGTCCAACATTTGGTTGCATTGTTTAAAAATTGACATTTTCTATACTGCTTTAATTTGTTTTGAATGCAGCTTCAAATGATTCATGGTCACCTAATAATTCTTGTTCTTTTCTCAGAGGTTTAAAATGTTGCAGTAGGGCCATGGAATACAGTTCTCTGTGTTGCTGACATTCACATGATAATTTAATATGCTTAATTAGGCTAGGTTTGTTAAGTTTTATTAGGCTTCCTTCAAAAGTTGAGATTGAATATTTGTCAGTTGTCTCATCTGGTGTGAAATATTTTTTTGTAGGAGTAGTTTTGGGCTATGCCGTACAGGCCCATGTTTTCTAAAGCAGTTCTTTTGTTTGGGTAATATGTGTCAATTAAATTGTTTTTAAAATGTCCTGGCTGTTGGGATCATTTGTGGCTATTGTTTCTATCTCTTGGTAGGACTTTAGAACTCTTTTTCCAGAATGAAGCTGGACCAAGGCTTAGCCAGACAATGTGTTCAGATTTGCCATATAAGGCTGTACCTGTTAAACGGTCTGCAGCTTCATAGCACCCACATTTATACCGAAGCTGTAACATTTTTGTGACAGTGTTTTGTCAGATGATATGTCATTCCAGAGGTCTTATAGCTCTGTTTTCTTAGCTTTGGTGAGATAGGCTGTGACATATCTTGCAAAAACAGTGGAATTTTCTGCAATGTATTGTATGGCTATGTTTGCATTCCACAATAAGGCAATTATTGCATTGTAATCTTTAATGTACTTGAATGCTTCATCCCTTTTAATGTTGTAGGTGTTTTTAGGTGATTTGCCTTTTACACTGTGTCTAACAGAAGACATCAAGCTATTTACTCGTCCTTTTTTGCAAACTGGTCTAGGGAAGCTAAAGCGATATTTGGTATAGTATTTTCATTTGTTTTTATATGAATCAGCAGTATTTGCTGCAGTTATGTTTTTGGAAGTGTAAGATGTGTGTACATAGGTCACTATCTGTGCTTTCTGAAGGGATGTTGCAGGTTATGTATTTTTCAATGAACTGTAAAACAGTGGTGTCACTGCCATGGACACATGTGGGAGCATCTTTTATCCACAAAAGCATGTGGATGTGTGGAGCTCCTCTGGAGTGATATTCTTTTCTCCAAAAGAGGTTTTGCACTTCTCCCTGTGGGTGGTGTCGTTTTATTGCAGATGAAGTGCAGCATGGCAATGAAGCGATGGTGGAAGTGCCTTGATACATTGACCACGTGCCGTGTAATATTGCATCTTTTGAATTTTCATATTCTGACTGTCAGTGATGAAAGACACCTGACCTAGATATGTCAGTGAAAAAAACAAGTGACCCAGATATGTGATGCCATCAGTCATGTCATCAATGGCATTTGTGTTGTCATCTTTGATGTCTTGGGTGTTAGTCTTAGCAGTGCACGGTGGTGGTATGAGTTGTGGTCACTTAGCTTGCCCTAACTTGTGAATATTTTGGGGGTTTTGGTTTTTCTTGTAACCATAACGTCTCCTTAACAATGTTTTTTTACTGATTATTTTATAGGTTTTTATTAGTGCAACTTAACTATAAAGTCGCTTTAACAAAGTTTTGTTACTGAATATGTATATATACATTACATGGTCCGCGGTATACATTATGGTTATGGTTAAGTTGCTAAACTCATAGGAGGAACACTTTTTCGGTGGCTTGTAACTTCGCTCCTCCTGGAGGAATCGTCACCAATGTATATGACGGGCTCTGAATTTCTACGCCAAGTTGGGAAGTTGGGTGAGGTTTCATGCAGGTGGGCAAAGTTATAGGGGGTCCCAAAAATGTGTTTTTTTCTCCATAGACTGAATGTCGAAAAACTTTGCGCACGGCTATAGCACGAACGGCTGGACCGATTTGCACCAAACTTGTGACAGGAGCGGGGGCTTGGGTCAGAAAGCATGCTTTTGTGTGTTTGATGGACCAGTACTTTTGTTGCAAAAGACTGAAATGTACATCCAAAAACATGTGTGATATCTGGGTCCGCTGCACTGACCCATTTCCCTGTTCACTCCGTGGACCAAAAGTCTCGTTGGCCGGCTGTACACAGTGCTGTCAGCGAACAGTAGACGCGGCCAGTGGTTGGATGGAGGGAAGCGTGCTGTGCGTCAAAGGTTTTGGGAAACGCTGCCATGGTGTATCGGACGAGAGTGCGCCGGCGGAAGGGTCTGGAAAATATACTGTATGCCATGTGTTGGCGGCAAGAAGGGAGGGAAAGGGTGGGGGAATGAGAAGTGGTTCATGTGAGATATGAGACTAGGTGGAAGAAGACAGAGAAGTGGCTGCAGTATTCGTGCATATTGAACCAAATTGCAGTTACCCAGACAACTACTTTGTGTGGTGATTAGAGGCAGCTGTCATAACGGCCAGATAGCTTATGCTGTGACCTTTTTGCATTGACCTCTTTCCGTGGTGAGTGGTGAAAGGTGATTTTCAGAAGAGTACTGATTTGCACATGACAAGGTTGGAAGGGAGCGCGGGTGGCTCTGCTGTGCGAATGGATTGCGGTAGTTGGGCACATGGTGGCATGCATGGGTTCATGAAGTTGCGGTGGGTCTGTTGAAGGGTTAGACTATTGGGTGCATGGCCCAAGTCCGTAGGCCGTAGGGCATGCGGTCAAGAGCCTAGGCCTTCAGCACACCCACCGCAGCAATGCATGTGTTACTCTGCATTCGATATAGGGTGGTACTTCCATAGTGTGATGTGTGCAGATAGATTGGATTAGGGCCAATGTTGCAAACAGTATGTGGGTAGGTTGGCAGTGACAGAATACTTTGTGAAAGGAAGTGGGTACGGCCATAGTATGTGAATGAAAGTGCACAGGGGTGCAGGAGACTGTGTTTTTTCTACATTATGGTAATGGTTCCACTTTTTTGCTGCATAGCTCCATGGTGGTGCACAGGGTGGGTAGGAGTGCTGGTGGCAGTGGTGTGTATGTGGATTGTCATACTTGGTGCCATGGTTACATGCATGGTGGCATTACGTTACGGTGGGTGTGTTCAAGGCCTAGACTATTGGGTGCATGGCCGAAGGCCGTAGGCTGTAGGCCATGCACTGAAGAGACCAGGGCTTGAGCACACTCATGGCAGTAATGAATTTGTGACTCTGCATCAGTTAGAGGGTGGTGACTTGCCCGGAATGGGTGAGGAGCACATTTCAGACCCAATAAAGCAGCAGAAGTGAGCTGGCATGCGTGTATGTTTGGTTGTGCAGGTGAGGTCACTGTTAGAACATGGTAAAGTTTTTATGTGTGGTTGGAGATGGTGCACTGAAAAGTCACACAGTGTGGGCAGTGGGTGCAGTGTTTGCATACTGTCAGTATGGAAGAGGCTTTGGTTGAAGTGCAGCTTATATGTGCTTGGATAGTGTGCTGTGTGTAGATTGCTTGGAGTAGGGGCAATGTTGTGAACATTTCGTGGTTAGGTTGGCAGTGACACAATACTTTCTGAGTGGAAGTGGGTAAGACCATACTATGTGAATGAAAGGGCGTAGGTGTGCCCGAGATGGTATAATGTTTGTAGAATATGGTAACTGTTGCATTTAATGCTATATAGCTCCATAGCAGCGCAGAGGTTGGGTAGGAGTGCTGGTGCCAGTGGTGCATATGTGCACAGTGGTAGCTGGTGACATGCTGACATGCATGGATGCATTACAGTGCAGGGAATGTTTGCAAGGAGCACACCCACTGCAGCAATGCAGGCTTGACAGTGCTTGAGGCACATGGTGGTGATCTTTGGAGAATGGGTGTGGAGCACATTGTAGACGTGCTACAGCAGCACAAGAGAGTTGAAAAACGTTTATCGTGGGTTCCATGGTTATGGTGATAGTTGCAACATGCTACAGTATTTGGTGTGCGGTAGGAGATGGTGCAACGATAAGGTGTGCAGTGTGGCCACAGGGTGCAGTGTTTATATAATGTGAATATGGAAGAGGGTATGGTTGAAGTGCAGGTTATATGTGCTTGGTTAGTGTGCTGTGTGCATATTTATTGAAGTAGGCCCAATGTTGTGAAGCTGTTGTGCTTAGGTTGCCAGTGACACCAGACTTTGTGAATGGCAGTGGGTAGGGTTGGGGCAGGCTGTGGTATGTTTGTGGATACTGCTAATTGTGACACTTTGTCGTGAATGGATGTTCTATGGTGTTGGGGGAGTTGGACAGAAGTGCCAGTAAGTATGTTACATTTGTGCATATTGTTAGCTGCCCACATGGTCACATGCATGTATCCATAGTGTTTTGGTGGGTGTGGGCAAGGGCTGCACTGTTGTGTGCATGGCCAAAGGTGTGCTGGGTGCACCGCAGGATCTTTGGTGATGCAGCAATCGTGCATTTGTTAGCAGAAGTTTCTGGTGGAGGGGTTTTGGAATGAAACGGAACGTACACTTAAAGTGTGTAACGGTAAATATGGAGTGGTGTACAGAAATGATAGTGTGCAATGCAGAGGTTTTGTATGTAATAGCTGCATGCGTGTTTGATAATTTGACAGCATTCAATGAGGGAATGCTGCAACAATGCCACTGCAAAGTGAAGAAGTATTGTGTCTGCTTTACTGGGCCGTGGCACTCACTGTAGATGGGAAAGCGCATGTGGCACATCCTGTCATTATGAGCATGTTGGCCATGGAAATTGAATTGTGGGAAATAGGCAATTAGGTGTTTAGGGTGTGGTTCACAGGAAGGGGCGGTAACATATCTTCCCAATACTGTGTCGTGAGGTTGGTGGAGATGGAGAGACACACAGTGCTTATCGTCGGTGATACCTTTGTGCGCCATCTGCACATGTGTTGTGTGCAAAGGGGCGTTGCTGGTAATTTCGGGTTGGAAGGAGTGGACACTTCATGGGGCTGTCAGGGTGACAGCAGTTTCGGCAGGATGGTTCAGCTTTGCAGATATGTGGCCTCCGTCATGAACGTTTGTTGTGGTGCACCATGGAAGTCTACATTTGGGTTACATGTCATGTGGACATTTAATCTGTCACCTGAAGAGGTTGCTGAACGCAGTGATGCAGATTTTTCCTACTGCCAAGATCATTTTCTCATGCATAACACCAAGAGGAGTATGTGCCCATGCCGGTGCAATTTTTCCGCAGCCAGAGGTCGGAAGAGTGTTATAAACAGAAGCATGTGTGAATGTATGCAGACTGCTGGCATGTTCTCCACCCACTATGAGATCATGAGGTGGCAAAATATGCAGTGGTTCCGTAGAAATTGCATTTATTTAAGCGATATTGGCAATGCCGTTTTCTTTTACACTGAGCATGAAGCATTGACCACAATGTGGTAAAAATGTGAGGCGAGGCAAACAGAAAGGCATATAAGGAGAACACATTTTAAAAAAGTTGCTCGCTCAGATGGAAAAAAAACTTTATACATCTACGATGGAAGAATTAATCCCCTACCCAGCTTGATATTGCTTCCCCACCGTCCCCCATCCTTCCTTCCCCCCTCACTATCACGAAAAGGTAGCAGATTCCATGGTACATTCAGGATTACACATGCCGCATCCTGGGTGGCAATGTGGATGTATGCGGACGGAGAAATCGTGCATACTTTTACAGAAGTTTGCAGTGGACGTGCTTTGGAATGGCACGACACTTGTACTGTAAATGTGTAACTATACATTTGAAGTGTTGTACAGGAGTGACAGTGTTGGATGATGGTGGCTTCAATGAGATTGGTGGATGCGTGTGTCCTAATTTACCCATAACCCAATGAGGTAGTGCTGCAGAGAAGATACTGGAAAGGGAAGAAGGACTGCTCCAGTTTTACAGGGGAGCGGCCCTCGCAGTACTTTGGGAGGCGCACGTGCTAGAATCTGCCCTTCCCACCATGTTGCCCAATTGACATGGGACTGTGGGGATTGTCTAATCAGGTAATTAGGGTGTGCGGCATTAGGAAGAAGGACTCCTGCTTTACCTGGGCCTCGGCCTCGCCATAATTGGGGAAGCACACGTGCCACATTGTGCGCTTCTCGCCATGCTGGCCTATGGAAATAGGACTGTAGGGATTGTCCTTTCAGGTTCTCAGGGTGTGCGTCACAGGAAAGCGCACCAATAGGAAGAAGGACTCCTCCTGCTTCACTGGGGCGTGGAGCTTGCGCTAGGTTGGAAAGTGTACGCGCTACATTCTACCCTTCTAATCATGCTGGCCAATGGGAGTGTGACTGTGGGGATTATCCAATTAGCTGCTTGGGTTCCGCCTCACAGCAAGGGGCGGTAACACATTTTACTTTATTTTTTGTACTCAGATCGGTAGAAATGGAGAGACGTAGAGTGATGTTACTCGGTGATGCCTTTGTGATACATTTGCAAGGGTATGCCCAGGAAAGAGATTTGCATGGCAATTTTGGGTTGGAAGGAGTGGAGGCATTGTGGTGCGCTTTCGATGTCTGCAATTTCGGCCTTGTCATTGACCTTTGCAAAGAAGCGGTCACTTTTGCGCCTTTTCATTATGTTGTGGTACAGTACAGAGTTCAGCATTTGGGTTACGCGCCTTGTTCATATGTGTTGCATCAACTCAAGAGATTATTGAAAGCAGTGAAGCATTTTTTTCCCACTGCGAAAATTCTGTTCTCATCTATACCGCCAAGAAGAGGGTGGGACTGTTCTAATGCAGTTTGTTCACACCCAGAGGGCGGAAGGTGTATCATCAAAGGAAAAATTGCTATTTGTTTGTTCAATTCTGGAATGCTCTTCTGCAACAATGACATCATTGATTCTTAAAATGCGGATTCATTCCATGACAATGGAACATTGGCAATGGTATTTTGTTGCTCCATCTAAAAGATGCATTGAAGAGCTTACTGTAAGAATGCGCGGAGTACAGAAACAGACAAATCTGTATCAAAAGCGAAAATCGTTTTCTTATCCATACCACTAAGTATGCGCCTGTTCTAATGCAGTTTGTTCACAGCGAGAGGGCGGAAGGTGTATCATCAATGGAAGCATGTCTACTTTTTTGTATGATGCTGCAATGTTCTTCTGCAACAACGAAATCATTGATTCCAAAACTGCAGACTTATTCCATGACATTGGCATTTCTTTGTCCAATATTGGATATGGTGTTTTATTGTTCCATCTACAGGATGCGGTGAAGAGCTTACTGTAAGAATGGGTAGAGCGCAGAAAAAGAAAAAATCTCTATAAAAACCACAAAAAGAGTGTTTCCCTAAAAGCATCTAAAAAACAAAACCACAAAAGGCTCTTTTTAGAGCCACCACTACATATGAAATCTGCTGTCCTGGTTGAAATGTATTCTGCCATGCCCGCACACAGCACAAAAAGTACACGGACACTGCATTACATCCGGGATTCTACGTGCCACATCTGGCCCATTTGCAGAATGACACACATGGAAATGGGTCTGTCAAAGCTAAGAGATTGTGCAATAAGGCTTCTGGGTATGGTGTGAGCAAGAATGTGTTGGAAGCGTAAAGTTTGCAAAATAGTCACCAATAAAATATTATAGCACTGTATATAATGTTGCTAGCAGGTAATTGCAATAGCTACTGCAAAGGGTGGGCAGGGACTTTGACATGCATTTCGAATGAATACCGCCGACTGCAACTTGGTCCAAATACCCACTGTGTTCCTTTCTTCTTGCCTGTGAACAAAGGGGAACTCTACAGGTTGCTATGAACAGTACAATGCAACAGCAAATGTATATATCCAACGTCTGATGCACTAGTCCTAAACAGCTTGTGCAGTGGCGCTACCATATGTCTGAATGTCTCACCACAGGTAATTTGTTCTCGCAGATATTGATCTGCAGCATATTGTATGACATGTATTACGCCACAAAACTGCTATTTGTACGTCTTCAAATATAGCAATCTGTGCATCGAAGCGAAAGTACCGTCACTTGATGGCACAACATTAACCGTATCTGTAGCATTCATGGAGATGAGTACATTTTGCCAGATAGGAATGCTTTTCATCAGGAGACAAGCAGTTTCATTAGGGAGCACAACATGACAGTTGTTCAGGCAGCTGCACGCGGCCACAGTACCTTTGCAACTGGCACTGACAATCTTTGAGATCCGAAGATTTTGTTGTTTACTTAGCTGTGCTTACATTTAACTGTCTGTGAGTTAGCAAGCAGCAACAGCGTTTATATTTTTCCAGACTCACTATGGACTGTCATATGTGCAGTGCAATCTTTTATGCACCTGCACAAACCGCATTGAGCAACTTGCAACGTTACCTCACGGTGCTAAGTGCAGAGACGGCGTATCAGTTTCATGGGTTATGGATGGGCAAGCAGCTCATCAATCAAAGCAATGGGCCATTTAACACACCCACTGTACACTGGAGCATCCTGCTCCTTGCTCTCAGTGGGCCTCAGGCAGCCAGGCGGGATGCAGCCAAAAACCAGCAGCTTTGCAACACGAAATCCGTAGGCAGCAGGACTCTTTGAAATGCTGTAGCCTGTCACATGAATCGGTAAGGTTGGCGGCAGGGGCGGCATTACCAGGAGACAGAGGATGACATACGCATACGTATAGCTGTGTAACTGATAGATGTCCGGTGCCACGACTAATTAAAAGGGAATGAGAAGATGAAGGACATGAGATCAGTCCTGTAGTCCTATGGACACTTCCATCATGATTGGACATACGCTGGGCAGGTGCACTCTGAGTAGGAAACCTCCATTTTGCTTATCTGCAGAGTCACAATGCAATTACAGCATGAAAGCAACACATACGCACACACTCACAAACAGTTTACATGTACACGTTTAATTTGTAAGAAACATCGCCAGTATTAGGACAGGGTAGGGGTAGTAGTAATTGTTTAGCAATTGTTCAAATTTTATGCACGGGCTGTGTACATTGCTTTTTACAGCGTCTCATAGATTTTGTGTGGCTATATGCTGTTTCAGAAGAGGTGCTGCCTCTGATGCAGTCCTTCAATGTAAAGTATGTCCAGTTATACATAAAAATATGTGTGAAGTGTACATAAAGAAATACATATTAACTACATTACTTTTTAGACTGTGCTGCTTGCCAATGCATTTACTATCGTTACTAATTTAGTGTAGAGTGACGTTCTCTTCCAGCCATTCTAGGGTGCTTGGCATTGTTGTGTAAAAAAAACAAATACCATGGTTTGCTATTGTGGTACTCTGCAGAAATTCATAGGAGAGACTTCAGTGCAGTTACCACGTTGCAGTTACGTTCTGCTCGCAATACTTTGCATTCCTTACTCTGCTATTTGCTTCTTCATTTCCATGTACAGCGGCATTGTGGTAATATTGTTGGACGCACACGTCACTTCATCTACATTCCATTATGGTGCATACTCTATTCCTTTGGTCTGTTTGTTTCACAAGTACAGAGTTTTCACACTTAACTTACTTCATTCTCCTTGTAATATACATACATGGTGCTATTTGCACATGTTTATTCACTTTGGTGAATGATAGGAGTATGTAAGAGAACTCATGCTGTTTCCAGCAGTTTGAATGCTAGCCGCTATATGCGCACAGATGTACAGTTTATGGTTAGTGTGCTCATCGGTATGGAGACATCAATTTTGCATGCTGTATGGTACATCTACACAAACTAATGGCTTCCTCGTAAAAACCTATGAAATTCAGTGAAAAAACTTTGTTAAAGGGACAGTATGGTTAAGTTGCACTAATAAAAACCTATCTAATTCACAGAAAAAACATTGTTAAAGGGACGTTATGGTTAAGTTGCGCTACAAAAAACCTATCACCTTCACTGAAAAATCTATACTGAAGGAACCTTCTGGATCCGCTGCCCTACTAAAAAACTATCAAATAAACCAACAAAAAACATTAAAGGGACGTTATGATTAAGTTGCACTCTTAAAAAACCTATGAAATTCAATGGAAAATCGTTGCTACAGGGACGTCATGGTTACAGGTAAAACAGAAAAACCCCAGAAATTCGCCAGTTATGGTAAGGTACGCAACCATAACTTGCGCTACCACTGTGCACTGCAAGGACTAATGCCCATGACCTCAAATATGACATCACAAATGTCACTGATGACATCACTGATGCCATCACATGTGCCTTTAGTTTAAATAACAAGCCTCCACAAGGGATTGTTAATATAATGTTGCCACAATACTATCAGAGGTCATTGGGAGAACTATCATGAGATACATAATTCAATATACAATCCATTGCTATAAACACCATTGCACTACAAACTTCTTTCCAGTATAGCAACCACCTCATGCAGAAACATAGGCATTGTCTTCAGCATGCACCATAGTCACACTTTTGCCATGTTAGATAGTACAATGCTGAATGCTTTATTTTCAGAGATTCGTGTACTGTGAAACATGTAATAAGTACCTAATGCCCCCCTCACTTACTACATATTTGTACTACTACACACAAACCATAAGGAGAGCACAATGCACACAAATATGCCCACATATCCGGAAAGTAAAGTAAGCAAAAAAGCAGCTCAGCTGTGTTACCAGAAAGTGTTCATAACCTAACTGATTATCTTTATCCACAGAAATGATTGCTGTGTTTCAGGTCTGCTTCTTCTCCTATGTACATGAATCACATGATGTGACTTAACCCTTAAGAAAAGGGTGTAAGGACATATGAGAAGGGTAAGGTCTACACATTCCTTTTGAATGTTCACTTGCTGCCAGTCAGTGAATAAAACCACCTGCCCTACAAATGTCAGTGAACAAAAAAAGAGCGAGCCAGACATGTGATGGCATCAGTGATGTCTTCAATGACATTTTCTGATGTCATCTTTGAGGTCATGGGTGTTAGTCCTTCCAGTGCACAGTGGTAGCGCAAGTTATGGTTGCTTACCATAACTGGCAAATGTCTTGGGTTTTTCAGTTTTACCTGTAACCATAGCGTCCCTGTAGCAATGTTTTTCCATTGAATTTCATAGGTTTTTAAGTAGTGCAACTTAACCATAAAAAACCCCCTTTAACAACGTTTTTTGTTGGTTTTATACTTATATGTACATATATGTATATATATTTTTTTTATTTGCTGTGTTATAGTTATTAAAACTTTTCACACAGATTACACATGAATAATAAAATCGATCACATTATCACAAAATAATTTTAAAACAATTCATATTACAGACAAAATCAAGCTAAACTGCCGATTTGGATTCAGAATAGTATATCATGATTGCTAATAATTACGTTCAATTTCTTCACTTCTCCCTACACTCTCAGCTATTCACTGCCCTCAGGTTCCAAGTGATTAGCCCACAAGTGATTAAGAGATCACCATCCTCTACTCGTGGGCAAAGGATTGCAGATATTTCCACTTGGTTCTTTCAACTTGTCCTGCAGTACAACCTAAACACTCATTCAGTTATTCACAATGACATCCAACTCTAGTTTAGCCTCTGCCACCTGCCACACTCTACTGAGGGCCAGATCTAGGGAGAGATTATATCCAGATACATATTGCAGCCAGAAAGCCTTGTGTCTAATGATATTCAAATCCTCCACATGTTTCCCGTAATGCAATGCATAAGTGCTTACCATAGCATTGCAACTAGTTAGCACATGCCTGACTGATTCCTAGAAGGCTTTATCGCCACACAATCTACATACTCTATTTTTCTACATGCACTCAAAGCCACGACCCCATGCTGCTAGCACCTTCAGTTTGTTGAATCAAATTAACATAAATAGTATCCATAACACTGGAGAGGGGAATTGGTATAGGTATTGCTGAGGTTTCCTATATACAAAATACATCCTAGTAAATATTGATAAGGATTTCATTCACCCCACATAGTCATGATTCGATGCCCAGCCCCATTTTTCCACTCTCCTCTTAAAAGTATGCAATAACATTCCCACAACATCTTTGCAATTCAGAGTCCAAGCAATTAGAACAAAGAACCGGTAAGTACTAGCCGTAACCTCCTTTAGAGGATGCTTTTTTTTGCAAAACTGTTTTTTATTTGCTTACAAACTGACGGTAGTCAAAAGAACAAGGCACTGTGAACCCCAACTCCCGCCTCCCCCCTTCTTCCAAGCCATACAAAGGGAATTACAAGTATGTACAGGTACATCAAAAGTCTTGGTGTATCAAGCACTTCCTTTCGTCCACCAAGTTAAGCAACGTCCCGCTGACATAGACAATTAGATAGCAGGCTGTTGACCGAACCTTTCATATGACATTTACATATCATACCTTAAGTTTATCACAAGGGTTAATGAATACTGGATTACAGATGAGGGGAAACAAAAGTTGCATTTCCTGCAGAATCTAATCCTGTGGGGTGGAATCTGCCATGACCTCTGTTCTCTCAGCTATGTATGTTCGGAATGGTGACCAGTAGTCCTTGGGTTTGCTGCTGGGTGGGAGCGTTTGGTTATATTGTGTCTCTCTCAGCTCACACCTTGACATTGTGTTATGCAATTTCTGAAAGCTGGGGGCTCTATTCGCTCCCCATGCCCTGGCAATGAGCGATCTCGCCACTATGGATGCCATTCCTATGAGGTGTTTCTCACTCTGTGTGCCTGCCTCTACCATGGCAAGCAACCAGATCATTGGGGATTGCTTTACTTGGGTGCTCAGCATCATGGATACCGCCTCAACTATTTTACACTATAGTGCTTGTACCTGGGGGCATAGCCATGCTACATGGTAGAAATCCGCTGGGAACTGACCACATCTTTTGCAATTCGGGGACCTGTCTGGGTAAAGCTTATTCAGGCGAAGAGGGGAGTAATATATTTGATGTAGAAATGTGAAGTGTGTCAGGCAAAATCTATTATTTATGGATATGGTTCTGGTTTGTGTGCATATTGTATCCCCCTGGTCTCCAGTCAATGTATTCCCCAAGTTGTCCTCCCATTTACCCCTGCAGGGATTTGCTTGAGAGGGTCTGTGGGACCGTACCTTTCCATATGAAGAAGATACCAGCTTCCCTGTGGGAATGGCGTGGTGACATATGTCATTATAGGAGAAGTTATAGGAGCATTTGGGAAATCCGGCCACCTGGATCGTAGTACCTTGCGTAGCCGATAATACAAGAACAGCGTTATGGGGGCCCACTCTCACTTACCCCTAAGTTCATTACATGAGATAAATCTGCCATTGAGTGCCACGTCCCCACTGCGGTAATGTGTAGGTTTGTGAAGTGTTGTTGAAAGATTGCCTCATGTGTACGTGAGATACCTCTGGCGTGATATATGGCCATAGAAGGAGAGTACACTGTTCCAAGCTGGCCCCTCGCGTCAGTTGGTCCCATGCCTTAAGTGTAACCTCCAGGGACTGCACCTCTGTCTTGACATGCTGTTCTCCCATGCCCCATAGCAGTCTCATTGGTTGTATGGTTGCTTTCTCTAAGAGTGTATGTGGTAGGTCACCCATGGGGGACCACCACCAGATGGCGTATTGACCCTGCGCTATCAGGTAATATAAGACAAGGTCAAGCACATCCAACCCACCCTGTGGGCATGGGCAGCACATTGTGTTGAGTGATACCCAGGGCTGCCCCCGGCCCATATCAGTTTATTCATCATACTCCTGAGTCGGGCCCAGAAACTTGCGGGTGGCCATATCGGTACGTTATTGAAAATGTATAATAATTTAAGTAGGGCTACCATTTTGTTTAGTGAGATCCTGGCCGCCTGGGAGATGCGGAGACGTATCCATGTATCTACTTTAGGTTCCAGACTCCCCAGGGCCACCATGTAATTCTCTTCATATAATGTAGTGAGGGGCGTAGAAATCCGAATGCCCACAAAATGGTTTCCATGTGGGCGCCAGGCTAAGGCATCGCCGATGTCTTGTTGGGCCACACAAGTGGTAAGCGGGAGAACCTCTGACTTGGACCAGTAGATCTGCAGGCCTGATAACGCCTCAAATTCAGTGATCTCCTCTACCACGGGGTCTAAATTAGTTTGTGGGTGTTTAACATAAATTATCATGTCGTTCGCATATAAGGAGACGATGGAGGTATGTGAGTGAATTCTTACGCCTCTATGGGCATGAAATTCACGTAAGGCGCATGCTATGGGTTTGATTACTAGGGCAAACAATATGGGAGACAAGGGGTAACCCTGTCTAGTGCCACGAGTCGGGAAAATTGCCCCAGATTGTATTTGGTTGCTGTACACCAGTGCCCTTGGAGCTGTGTATAGTAGGCGTACCCATTGTAGGAAAGTGGTGCCCAGGCCCGCCCAGCGGAGAACCTCAAACAAGAAAGGCCATTAGACAGAGTCAAATGCTTTTTCAGAGTCCAGGGCGGCCACCGCTATAGGGATGTCAGGGTTCACGTTGTGCATCAGCGCGAATAGTCTCTGTAAGTTATTTTGCATAGAACAGCCTGGTATAAACCGTGCCTTGTCAGGGAGGACCAGGCTGGGCATGAATGGGAGAAGTCTATCTACCAAGAGCTTAGCTAGAAGGTGTCCAGACATTTGGTCGACCTAAAACTGGTCGAATGACATTTGGTCGACGCAATTTGGTCGAAAACCAAATGGTCGAATTTTTTTTTTAATTATATATTTAATTTTCGGGTTTTCGTTTTTTACAAAAATGGGTTTTTAGAAAAAAAAGGGGTGAAAATAAAAAATAAAAATAAATTCGACCATTTGGTTTTCGACCAAATTGGTTTTGACCATTTGTCTGGTCGACCAATTTTTTTCGACCAAATGTCTGGTAACCAGCTAGAATCTTATTGTCAGTTTTTACCAGGGAAAGGGGCCTGTAGGATGAGCACTTGCTGGGGTCTTCATCAGGCTTAAGCAGTACTGTCACTAGGGCCATTCTAGTGGATTCCGGGAGTGTGCCTGCAGCACTGGCTGCCTCAAACATACTACACAGGTGGGGGAAGGACTTATACAGTTCAGCTGTAATACCATCAGTTCCGGGGGTTTTACCATTTGGGAGGGAGCGGATTACTTTAAGGAATTCCTCATCCGAGGGAGGATCGTTCAGCAGCATTCCTTGCTCTGGGTCCAGCCACCCCAAGGCTATTTTGTCTAGGTAGTGTGTGATGATATTGTGGCCGGTGCGGTTTCGAGTGGTGTATAGTTTCCCATAAAATTCCCGGAATGTTTCATTGATTCTCCCATTGTCCCTGTTGAGTTCCCCATTATCCATCTCTCTTTCAACTATCGGGTCAAGATGCTGTTCCTGCCTGATTGCCCATGCTACTGTTCTACTGGGGCAGTCCCCCTCTCCATATTTAGCGGTTACTATTGGGTCTCCCAGGAAGCGCTCCTCTATGGCCATCAGGGTGTGAATTTCTTCCCTTATTTCCCCTTGCAGAGCCTGAACTTCTGGTGAGTTCTGCTGGGCCTGCCGGGACTTTAATTATTATTATTATTTTTTCTGTTACCAAAATGGACCTGCGGTTGCACTTTAGGACTCCTCAATCTTTGGATATACAACAACCATGTATATATACTTTGAAGGTTTCCCAAAACACCTTAGGGTCTAACACAGAGCCTGTGTTTATTTGGAAGAACTCTGTAATATTTTGGCAGAATTATTCACTGAAAGCATTGTCTTCCAGTGCACAGGTACTGAACCGAAGTTGTTAAGGTGGGGTGCTCGGGCCTGTGAATTTTACCAAGACTGGGGTGTGATCGGACAGGGTTCGGGGGAGGATCTGTGCTCTATGGGTGATGCGGGCCAGCTCTGGGGACATATGGATGTAGTCAATTCTAGAGGAACTGCCATGAATCCAGGAGTAAAATGTGAATTCCCAAATATTGGGATGGAGGAGTCACCAGGTGTCAATGAGGGCGTGATCTTTTGCGATGAACTTCCATTTCTGGGCCGCCCGTGTAAGGATTGTCTGGGCGGATAAGGATCTGTCCAGGTCTAATGAGAAGGCAATATTGAAGTCCCCGGCCCATACCACCTCGTAGTCTGGGAATGTGCATAGATGTTCAGCACATTTTTGAAAGAAGTCTGGGCTATCGTAATTAGGACCATATATGTTGATAAAGATGACAAACCACCCTGTTATTTCCCCGGCTTCCAGAATAAACTGACCTTCTGTGTTGGTTATCAGGTCATAGAGTTTAAACTACATGGACCGATGTTGTGTACTGCCCCCCCGGAGTGAGTGGTGTAGGGTGACCCGTACCTGTGAATGCCCCATCCAGCCAGGTCTGGAAGTTTATGATCTTTACCCAAGTGGGTCTCTTGGAGGCATAGGACATTCACGTTGTGGTTTATGGCATAGTTCGTAATTAAACATGCTTTTCTTGCCATTAGTAAATCCTGTATATTCCATGTTCGCAAGGTCATGTCACCACCCTAGGGTTTCTCACCCTCTTGAGTATTCATCATGTTATGTCTGGACAGAGGCTCATATCAGGGGGGCGCAGTGTCAGTGCCCTTGATTCCCGGTGGTGTAAGCAGTACCTGGGTAGTTTCAGTCGTGTAGAGTACCTTGTGCTCTTGGAAGAGTAATTCTCCACCTCCCTCCCACCCAATCCCTGTAACTTAACTTGAGTTAAACAATTTTCAGCCCGTCCCTCCACCCTCCCACGCAAGAAACTCCAACCTACCAGAAATTTTATCCCGCCCCCTCACTAAACATACTGAACATCAACCCCAAACAAGTCTACTTTGCCGCTGGGCACGGGGGATGCTGGCGGCTGCTGCGCCTCCTTGTGTCAGGAGGCTCGTTACCATGGTTATTGCGTGCTATTACATTCCCCTTAGTTGGTGTCGCTGGCAGTTGGCAGCGTGTGCTCTGGTCCGGCAGTCATATGTCAGCAGTATATTGCATGGATTTGATCCCTGTGATCGCCAGGCTTGGTTCAGGGGGACCTTTGAGGGGAGGCCCTGGGGTCGGGAATATCTGTAGCAAACAGCTTTGCTGCCTCAGATGATATGAAGAACGAAACCTTGTCGTCATGTACTACTCTGAGTTTCGCAGGGAACAATATTGACTATCGTATGCCCTTTTTCCTCAGGATATTTTTAACGTTTTGAAAGGGCTTTCTCTGGTCCTGCACTGGTTGGCTGAAGTCTGGGAACAGGTGTATTGTCGCGGAGCCCCACCGCAGGGTATTTTTTGCTCTCGCCGCCCGTAGCAGAGTGTCACGGTTTCTGTAATTGACGATTCGTGATATGATGGCCCTTTCTGGGGCTCCTGCCAGAGCTATTGTTTCCAATGAGCGGTGTGCCCGTTCCCAGAATTGCTTTTTTAAGCACTAATAAAATTGAGTCATCCTCAGCATTCATTATTTTAATTAAAATGTTTCCTCTATTGATCTTAATTATTGCGACCAATGAGGTAAGCCCCAATTCTATCTCTTCCTATATATATATATATATACACTACAAAAAAAACTTTGTTGAGGGGACGTTATGGTTAAGTTGCCCTACCAAAAACCTGTGTACTTCACTAAAAATAAAATGTCAACCTCCCCATTATGGTTCAAATTTGAACCAAAAAAACCCTGAAATTCGCCAGTTATGGTAAACTAAGCCCCCATACCTGCCATCACCACTGTGCACTGCTAACACTAACACCCAGAACATGAAAGATGGCATCACAAATGTCATTGATGACATCACTGTCGACATCACATGTTTAACCCCCTTGTTTTCGTTCCCTGCCATATATATATAGATATATATGTACATTCAGTAAAAAAACTTTGTTAAAGGGATGTTATACTTCACAGTGAAACCAAAAAACACTGCACATTCCCCAATTATGGTAAGCTAAGCAACCATAACTCGCATCATCTACGTGCATTGCTAAGACTAACACCCCGGACATCAAACAAAATGGAGTTGTCCTAAGGACACTGGACTTGTCCGTACAGTGAGCATATCATGTATGCACATGCGCAGTACAACCGTAAGTATAGCGAACATCGCGCCTGTCCCTAACTGTCCGTCTCACTTGTGTCGCACTTTGAATTAGTTTGAGAACCCGAACACTGTCCGTAGGACACTTGCGCGCATGCCCAAGTTTGTTACTCTGTATTTGCTGTCCAGCGGACTCCCATTTCTGTCGCGGATGTGTTCAGGATATCACCATGTGACCGCACCCACGCTGAGCGTGTGGACTAATTTGCACAGTTTGTGTGCTTCCAAAACAGTACAAAAGTACTTGTAGACACAAGGCAAAATATTGTAAAAATATCATTTCACATATCCCAGACAATAGATTACCTGAGGACTTGTTGTGTAAAATATTCGTACCGCTTTGCAGTGATGAAGACGGTCACGAGGCACACACCTCTACCCCTATAAATGGCCACACCCCGAGTGCATCTTCATTGTCCTTCTAGCTATAGCAGATTGAGGTGTACTGCCTTTACTGCTGTAGTGACCAAAAGGAAAATAATCGGTATGGCTTCCGTGGCTGCTGTTGGTTCATTAGCCTCTGCACCACTCCCAAACCCGCCACCACCACCTCCCCAAAGGCCTGCAGAGAGATATATGGGTGAGGATGTAGAGAGCGAGGAAGAAGAGGAGGAAAAGAATGAGGTAGAGGAACTCCGCACTACGAGCACTCACCGGGAGTCATGGGTGTGGCGGTTGTTTTCCATTTATGGGAACGTACCAAAAGCACGTGCAAACCTAGTGAGGTGTAACGAGTGCCAGGTGGTGCTGAGTCGTGGGAGATTTGGTGCGTACAGCTTTGGTACTACAACCATGAAGCAACACCTCACTTCGCTCCACACTGCAGACATTCGCAAGGTGGTGCCATGTGAAGAGCGTAGTTGATTGAGTTCCTCCACAGCATCCTCCTTGTCCGATCCTCTCACCACAAGAGACACTTCTGTGGGGGAGCGCCTCCCTCCAGCTGCCTCACAAGCCATTCGCAATGCTGTTGACCCTTACCTTTCAAAGGTGACAATAGTGTGTATGTATTGTGACGCAGTACTCTGCAGGGGGGAGAGTATTTGAAGTGCTTTTGAGGCTACGGTCACGGAGCGCCAGAAGATCTGCTCCTTACCTAAGTGAAGCTCACCCTATATCTTTCTCTGTCCACTTGCCCTTTCTTATCCCCGTGGCTGGTGTCCCTTCCTTACCTTCCTTAGGCCTCCTCTCCTAGTGTGTCGTGTGCTGAGAAGCAATAAACGTGAAAACAACAAAAATTACAGAAAAGGCTCTTTTCAGAGCCGCCTTTCTCAGTTTAAAAATAGAACTATGAAGTGACCGTTGAGTAGACCCCCGCGGAGTTGTGAAAAAGTTTGCGGACAGTCGTAGGAAAAAAAATGAGAGTGCAAGCAGAGCAAACACAATGAGGTGTACGCTGGGCGTAAGTGGTGGCTCTGAAAAGAGCGTTTCGATGGTGTGTTGTGTGGGTCAAAAACTGTGAATTGGAGAAAACGGATTGTCACATAGGTTATTGTGAATCCAAAAGAGGTTGCAATGCATTTTGTACATTGCGAAGAAAAATCTGATTGCCAGCATATGTGAGATGGACTCCATCTCTGCGGAAAATGAAAGAGCTGCGAAACAAAATGTTTTCATTGTGGAATGAGGACATGCCAACATCTCTTAAAAAGGCACAAACAGCCTTATTCACATTGCGTCTCGCTTTCTCCATTTGTGGACCAAAAGCAGAAGAACGCAGCCATATTTGTCTTTGTGCAATATGGGAAAAAAGTATTTGACAATTTGGAAACATGTCCATGAGCTTCGCAAGTCCTTCCTTCATTGCAAATTGCAAAGAAATTCCAGAAATATGGCCTAAACTGTTTCCTCTGCAATAAATGATAAGTATATCTGGAGGATGCTCTGTCAGTAAAGTAACACAGAGAGGTACCAAGTCCAGCCACCTCATGCCACGCACGCCATGCCAGTGCACTTCCACATGAGGAAATCCGAGATCTGCAGATAAACTGCAGCTTTCTGCATGCACCTTCCCCTTTCCATGCAGGATTTTCTGTAGAAACCCGTACGTGACACGCCCTACCTGCAGACAAGAGTTGCCTACATGCGGCACGTAACTCTTACCCAGTCCTTTCACCCTTTCCACAGCGGTAGCAAATCGAGTCCCTCATTGGACATAACTAAGCAGTCACACAACCATCCACCAATCACATTGAACATCGCTAAATCTAACTCCGTAATCAACATTGCGCACTTCAAAATTACTGTCGATAATTCTGAATGGAAGTCGCATATCATTGCAAAGCACCTACTTCACAAGCTACTGTGCAAGTGTTGCAAATTTCTATGTACAGCTCCATGCATGCGCACATGCATGAGTATAGAGTACAGGTATGTACATTTTAATCAGAGAACATGTGCAATCCTTATGATTTAATTTAAACAAATGAATGCAGCTAAATGTGCATAGGCAATACATACCAACGCTCCCCCTTTTAAGTGCAAGATGTCCGATTTATCATTGACAAACCGCACAACTTCTTACTGTCTTCTGCATAACCCATACATACGTTGCAAGCATGCCTATTTAGGGCGAAACTCGATTTTGTATCAGAAAATGTCGGAGTTGTGTACTGTGTACGGCCTACAGTAATGCTACTTGCAATGTAATCGTATGACAAAAGTAAGCTCTCCTGATTGCTGTGGTGACATCTCCCTCTGAGGGTCTCCTGATTTTTCGGCATCGTGCTTTTAATTTGCAAGTAGACATTTTTTTCCCATCTACTACTATGCCCTATCGCTTACAAACCTCTCTCCTATAGATAGTACACCTTGTAAAAAACAAGGCATTTTCATAACCTTAAAAATGTTAGCAATTATGAAGGACTTGCAAGTAACATATTGCAAATACCATACAAAGGCTGCACAGAGTGAAGTGAAATGCACACATGCACCGGGTTGAAATATGAAAGGAGAATGCTCTGACGAAAGATGCACAATTAATGTGTGCAGTATCATCACTGCTGTAAACTCACAAAGTAATTAATTTTGTTTTTTTGAATCGCAGTGAAGACTACTCTCCTGAGAATCAACAGCATCTACAATGAAGGCGACATATCCGAAGAAACCTGGTCATTTTGCAAAAAAAAGTAAGTACAGTACTACCTTTATATTGTAACTACTCCTCAGTGAGGCTCCGTGAGTTATTTGTTTAATTTGGGCACCAAAGCAAACATTGATTTCTGAACCATTCTACCTACTAATATCCATTTATTGAACAAAGTATAACAGGCAGAATGGCTCACAAATCCCTTTGTGTTTGGAATTCAAATAACATATGTAATCCTTAGAAGGTTAGATTTAGAAAAGAAGTTGCTGTTGTAAGTTTATGGCATTTTGTTTATTAATAATGTTTCTCGTCACCAGTAGCCCACTTTGTAGTACATCTGAAGCACATTGTAGTAGTATACAATCAGTAAAATAGCCTTACCAAATCATTGCAAGAGTCCAATCCACATTCAGACACCATGACAAAGAGCTTCCCCATCAGACTCATGCACACATGCACACAGCACACATACACTGTACAACAGACCAAAGTATGCCTTCTTTTTTCAACAGACACCAAAGAATGCCTAAATAAAAGTGCCCAATCTAAGCATCCATCTGTTGTAGAATTTGTAGAGAATGTTGGAACAAACCAGCTAATGCAGTCGGTCAGCAAAACAAAGGAAGCTTCAACTACCGAAACATTACCCCCTCCAACAAATTGTGTCACAAAACACAACAATATTGGCAAAAAATCAGCTACCAGTACAGCTAACAATGCTCCTAATAATCCTGATAGTGTAACAAGAACCCATAGTAAAAAAAGTATTTTTATCAAAAATGTTTCGTCACAGAGTCCTTCAGAATCTACTATTAAGAAGGGGTCGAAATCATCCTCACCCCTTAAATCCTACCATAGAAAGTTAATGCTACAAACTCTCTTGGACAGTGCAATCCTTCTCAAAAAGAAGTTGTTTATATTAGTGTTAAATAGGATGAAAGTACTAACAAAACTAAGTAGCAAACTACAAAAGAAACTCAGCAATAAACGGAATGTGAACAAAAATAATTTCTTAAATGTTTGTGGTGGTGAAAGGAGTCACACAACAACCACAGAACCATATTTTAATTAAGAAGCATGCAAACAAAATCAAACAAACACAATTGCCATCTATAGCTTTGGACGAGGGTATGAGAAAATCAATACTACCATCATGGAACAAGAAACACTGCTTACAAAAGTATCGTCTGAAAACTCAGAATTACTTCTCGATTCAGCAGAACCACACCGTCCAGTATACATATGGCCGTGCACATCAATGTGTGCCATTCCAAACAAAGCTTTCAAATCTTTACGGCAGGTCCTCAATCAGTATGTAAAAGGTAAAGACAAAAGTAAAAATGAAAGTGCTGCAAAATATGGATATTTGTCCAGTGCGCAAATACACAGGACTACAAGGACCTTCATTAGCCTGCATTTCTGGGCCTATTTGCAAAAGCACCGTCCATGATATCAAAAGGATAGCAATACATCATTCAAATGTAATAAATCTAGTGTATAAAATATACTATGCAAAAAGTCCAGCTTCAGAATTAGGCAATTTAAATAACACTCTTCTGATTGGTACACCCAAATATTTACAAGACGAAATTGACCGTATTCAGAAAAAGTATTTTGGAAGTGAAAGCCACTTACAAAATGCAATAGTTTCAGAACATAGTAGCAACAATTCTGCACATAGCAACCTTCTATTACACACATACAGAAAATAAATAGTAAAATTTAAAAGGTCATCAGCTGAAGTACCAAACCATGTGTGTGTGTGTTACTGCAGAACGTTTTACAAAAGGAACACAAAAAATGTAGACATAGCATACAAAATAAAGGACAATGAAGATTCTAAATGGTTGGAATTAGCTCTCTACCTTTTAGCAGAAAACAAATATGAACTAACTGAACGCCTAATATGTTGCAGTTACTGTACTACAAAATTAGACAACAGCCACACTCCTTCACATGCTATTACATATAATTTGGAATTGTTCCCACTACCAAAAATCCTGAAACAACTCACTTTGTATGAGAGCACAATAATTCAAACAGTTCATCCATTTCAAGCAATTATACGCCTGCATCCAAAAACAGCAAAATTACCTTACTCTGAAGGCATTCGTGGCAAAGTAGTTTATTTGCCATTAAATCTAACTGTTAATGTACACACTCTAGGAGTGCAACGTTCAATAGAGCATTCTTTAATAGTCTTGGTAAATGGTGTGCCAACAAAGGAAAAAAATGTCTAAAAGACAACAACGAGTACTACAAGGAAATAAATATTGATGAAAGCTTAAGGGAAACAACTGAAATAATTCAAGAGCCATCAGAAACTGGACAATTCGAACTTCTGGATCCTGCTACAGTATCCACTCTTTTGGAACATTACACAATTTATCCATTGCATTCCAATGAAAGCATAGATGATGCACTAGAAACTTACAAAATGTGACAAACCAAAGGGTCACCAATGAGTATATGGGAAAAAAGTATAGAAGCACATGCTTTTCCACTGCTATTTCCTACTGGCGAAGGTGGACGATACAATGATAGACCCACTCAGATTGGGGCATCAGAATACCGCTCATTACGAATGTATTTGCAAGATCACAGATTTAGACAAAATGTGGAATACATATTCCACCTACTCTATGAAAGTGAATTAGCAACGCTATGTTACGGAGTTGAACACATTTTGAAATCTGGAACCCCCTTTCAAAATATGTCAGCTATGCAGTTAATACAAAAAGTACAGGGAAAAGATGAGGTTTTACAATCAAGTATAACAAATTTGTTTGCAAACATGCGTGGTACAAAGGAATACTGGTTCAGAGACGTGCGTTGTATGATCAGAAACCTTCGACCAGTGACTTGGTTTGTTAGGCTAAGTTGTGCAGAATATGCATGGGAAGATTTACATGAGTTCCTATGCATAGAAAACAGCAACAAAAACAACATAGATATATTAACACCTGGAGAACTTTTCTCTCTAGATCCAGTTAATGTGTCCAGATATTTCCATCATTGTTTCATTGCCATGCCACACTTTATTTGCAATAAAACTGTTCCTCCCCTTGTAGAAGTGCAACACTTCTTTTGGAGAAAAGAATATCAAGCGAGAGGAGCACCACATATTCACATGCTGTTATGGATCAAAGGTGCACCGAAATTTGGTCACGACAGTGATACCACTGTTTTGCAGTTTATTCAAAAATATGTCACTTGTGAAATCCCTTCACAACAGACACATAGTGAGCTGCATGGGCAGATTTTACAATTTCAAAGACACAAATGTGGCAAATATTGTCGCTGTAAATATAAAAACAAAGTAAATACTACACCAAATGCCGCTTTGGTTTCCCTAGACCAGTAACAGAAACAGGTGAAGTAAACAACTTCATGTCTTCAGTTCGACATAGTGTTAAAGGTAAATCACACGTATTACATAAAAAGAAGGGAAGAATCAAAATATATCAATGATTACAATGCAATCATTGCCCTCTTATGGAATGCAAATATAGATGTGCAGTACATTGCAGACAATTAAACTGCTGTTGCACGACATATTACAGCCTACTTAACAAAAGCAGAAAAAACAGAGCTTCAAGAACTCTGGGATAACCTAGCATCAGACAAAACATTATCACAGAAATTGTACAGCCTAGGCATAAAAATGCTCTCTCATAGAGAATGTGGCGCCTATGAAGCAGCAGATCGTTTAACCGGTACTGCTTTGTATGGAAAATCAGACAACATAGTATGGCTAAGTCTTGGTCCTGAAAAATCTAGAAAAAGAGTTCTGAAATCATATGAGGACATAGAAACAATGGGCAGAAATTATCCCAACAGCCGAGGCATTCTAAAAAACAATTTACTGGACACATACTATCCGAACAGGAGTAGCACTTTCTTAAAGCATGTGTCTATACCACATAGCGCAAAACTTTGCATACAAAAATAATGTAAAACCCGATGAAAGCAAACGTAGATATAGAGTGACCGATTGTGAAGGAAGCTTAGTGAAACTTACCCAACGAAGCTTAATTAATCATGTAAAATTGTCATTAAAAACTCCTCAACAGAAAGAGCTTTATTACATGTCTCTGTTACAACTTTTCAAACCATGGAGAAAAGAGGAAGACATACTAGATAACTGTGACTGCTATGAAGATGCTTTCAAAGCAAATGAAAGCGCTATCACCGATGTGAACTTTATGCAGTACAAAACAATGTTACACAATGAGCAGCAACAGGAAGAAGAACTTCAGGCCCAACTAGATAAGGACTGTTCCAACAGTAGTCAACCTTATGTAGCAGGAAGTCAGGAACCACTAGGACAACCACTAATAGCAAATGAGGCTAAAGTAGCTATGGCAGAAGTAGAAAAAACAGTGTATCAGTATCAAGAAGATACAGAAGACTTAATTGTACAATAAGCAAAACTTAACAAAGACCTGCGCACCATTTTTGAAGATGTAACAAAACAAATTGTACATGGTGTACAACACGAAAATAAAGAATGTACCTGCCAAAATTACAAACCTATACTGCTGTACGTGAGTGGAGAAGCTAAATCAGGAAAACATTCTTAATCAAAATTATCAGCAGTTCCTTCAACAATTGACTAACAACAAACTGTCAGCTGTTGTAACGGCCCCCGCAGGTTTAGCTGCCTACAACATAGGCAGTGCCACTTTACACCGATTACTACTGCTTCGAGTAGAGCATCAAAATAAATTAGACTATTACAAACTTTCTGCAGAAACTGCAATGGAATTACGCAGAGTATTAATGAAAATGCTACTAATAGATGAAGTGAGCATTGTCTCTAATCTAATGTTGGCTTTGATTCACCTCAGACTGCAAGAAGTACTTAAAAGTAACAACGAAGAACTCTTTGCAGGGAAACACATTATCGTTTTCGGAGATCTTCTACAATTGACACCAGTGAAAGGTGAACCTATTTTTAAAACCTTAGGCCACAAACTCTGCCGGAATACTGTTGGTAGCATAGGTAATGTCAACCTTTGGTAACATTTCCAATACTGAGAATTAACTGAGAACATGCGGCAATCTGCAGATCTCACCTATGCCAACAACTTAAAAGGTATTAGAGTTGGTGTACCATCGCAAGAAGCACAAGTTGTATTGAAAAACTGGCACATTCATGCACCTTATGGTGATAATGCAGGTGCAACTGATGTTATGGAACAAATAGCTCACAAAAATGTCAATTGTATGGCCTTAATGCCAACTCTTGCAAGCTCTTTGAAATTCAATGAAACAATGTTAAATAAAGAAATGCAACCAATAATGAAAATTAGCGCCACAGACAAACTAGACGTACAAGGTATGACAGTACCCATGTGTCAGCAAGCCACAACAAGACTAAATAGTTTAGAAAAGTCAATCTCCAACACAGCTGGGTTGGAAAAAATATTAAAATTATCCTTAAATTGTAGAGTAATGCTTAAACGTAACCTTGACGTTGTGCAAGGGCTACTTAATGTAGCACTGGGTACAGTTGTTGGCTTTCAATCATACCCACGTGACAGCAACATTCAGTTTGTAAATATTCGCTGTGATAAAGTTTCAGAAGTGAAAAGGATAGGGCGCTCAATTGCTCGATTCCTTCTCTTCAAAGACATGTATGTACGTAGAGAGCAATTTTCTCGAACTCTTGCATATGCAGTTACCATTCATAAATCCCAAGGTCTTACCCTAGACAAAGCATTGATAGATATCGGAAACATAGTGCCTCATTACACGGTAGGCGGTAAGGGTTTACCGGTACCAGTATTTTACCGGTAATGGTAAATCCTTACCGCCTTACTACGAGGTCCCTTTGCAGGTTGGGGAATTTAATGCCTGCTTTTTGCTGGCGTTAAAAACCAACCCGCAAAGGGACCAGTGGAGCTAATTACGGTACCGCAATTTGCGGTACCGTAATTAGCGCCTTCCCCATTCCCATAGAGCCTTATGGGGCAAAAATGGGAATGGGGAAGGGCAATGGTGGAAGGGGGAATTACCACCCCGCCAACCTTGGAATGGGGCGGTAATTCCCCTTTCCTCCAAGGCGGTACCCGTAAATTACCAGCATGAACCAAGGCGCTAAAAGCGCCATGGTTTACCGCCTACCGTGTAATGAGGCCCATAGTCTTTAAGGAAGGCATGAGCTACGTAGCATTATCACGCTTACGTACACTTGACGGTCTATTGCCAATGAACTTTGATGCAAGTAAAGTCAAAGCTGATATTCCTTGCATTCTAGAATACAATAGACTGCGTTCAGTGTACACCCCTCATCTGAAACAATATCCTCTTCCAGATAAAGTGAAACATGGTAAAAGAAATCTAAATGAAACAGAAATGCAACAGAATCCAACAGCAAATTCCTCAAAGAAAAGAAAATAAGCTAAAGTATTATCAATTACCACAAACAAAGAAGAATTTATTAAGGAATGTATACCAGGGACGTTGTCAAAGAAGAAACAGAAATTCCAAAAAATGCACTCAGATACAGAACTAGCTGGTCCATTCAAATTTGCAAATGAAAGTGGGGTAAATTGCTATGCAAATGTAGCAATGAACATTCGATTGTAATTGCCACCAATTCTTAACAATATTTACTTGCGCAGTACAGACCAATTGTGTTTGCAAATGTTAGTGCTTCATAGAAATGCAACAAAGAATCCTGACACCACATACAGTGTTCATGGAATACGGCAAGAATTGGACGACGGTGCTGGAATGGTGAGATTCACTATGAACTCACAAGAAGATCCACAAGAATTTCTAATGTACTTACTATTAGTATTGGAAAACAAAAGCATACCTGTAAATGAAATCTTACAGATTTCATACATGTGGAAACATACATGCACTCTCTGTAGCAATGTGATACAGGAATAAATCCCAAATGAGCGATTTGTGTATTTTTCCATACCAAATTGTGAAAGCATTCCATTTCAGCAACTTTTACAGAATTCAAAGCATGGCAGATTATGTGCTATTTGCAATTCAGACAATTGCTCCACCTTACTGATACAATCACATAGTGCCTACATAATACTTATGCTTCTACGTTATAATGCAGATGGTACCAAAAACAACTGCAAACTGACTGGATTCACACACGGTCAAGTGTCACTTGGAAAGAAAACCTTTACAACAATAGGTATAATCTACCATGCAGGAGCTACAACCAATGCAGGTCACTACACTGCATACATTAAAAAGAAATGTGGATGGTTCGAATGTAATGATAGCACCATTACTCTAAAGCAGAGATTGCCAGCTAATCTTACAAATGCGTATTTAATCTTCTCAAAGCCAAAATGTAATAATTAATGTGTACTTCCAGATTGCCAAAAAATTATGTGAAAGACTACAAACAGTTAGAATACGCCAACAGGTATCTAACTGTCCAAGAGGATATAACAACAACTCAAATAAATGAATATCACAGATCTGTAGGAACAAATGCACAGTTAGAATACGCCTACAGGTATCTAACTGTTGTGAAAAATCGGCAGGAAGGCAACAAACATAACATTAATCAGAAAGATGAAGGAAACACTCAAAGGAAACAAAGAAGTAGTTAATACCATAGTAAATGAAGGTTTTTTTTAATCCGACAAGGATTTGTTTTACCCCAGACCCAAGGATTAGAAAAGCAAACGCAGAAACTGAGCACAATGCACAGTACACTGGTTTGTAAACTAAATATGAGGGTAAAAAAAAGGTAAAGGTAAACTGTCTATTATGCAATGCAGTAAGTTTTCATAAAATGCAAAGACTAACATACCTTTTTCTTTTATCACAGAAATTAAAAAAGGGATACTTCCGCCAAATACGAAAGGCATTTAAAAAATATATGTGGATTGTGAACAAAGTAAGGAGTAAGTATATTGGCAGTCATTTTCTACGCATGCCAATCTACACGTCTAATCTATGGTAGTAATATGCTGCAGTGGCTGTAGGCTGGCCCTTGCATCTTCGGTCTGTAACCTACCACCTATGCCTTACGACCAAGGTACAAAGAGTATAGTTCCGACGCCCATGCATCCAAGACTCTAGGCCCTGGCCACAACCACTGTAGCATGTGACACCCATGGAGGTGTACTAATGAATATAATAATACCCATAGGAAAAAGTAATGCAATTATGGCATGTTGTCAATTTCAATGTTCACTACCACTACGCGTGTGCTTACAACAGTTACAAGTTTCCTGTGCACTGCATGTACTGAAATGCTACCGTTATTGCACCCCTCATTTTCTGTGCGTACAAAGTGGCTATAGAAAACACATCATGAAGACCGAACCCCAGAACAAATGCATTGATCACCCATGTCTTACTGTCTGAACTGTTCCCAACGCTCTGTGACACAGCAAAAGAGTTTTATAAATATAGCATGTGTACGCTGGTTGTTGCTCCGCTATCGGAGGATCCAAGATGTCGGGCGCATCCAAGCAATCTGACGCAGAACATGTCTCGCAGCAGCCAACGGCAGAGACGTCGCGTGTCTGTGGTCGTAACGCCAGCCCCTTAGCCAATCGGTATCTTGTCCGTGGACCGAACAGGGAAGTGTGACCGCGAAGCGGACATAGATATCACTAATTGTTTCACACCTACTTTTTGATCATTTTAATGAAAAGTACTGCACGGAAGGTCACCAAATTTACAAAAGCACGCTTTCTGGACCAAGCCCCTGTACCTGCCGTAAATTTGGTGAAAATCCGTCCAGCGGTTTGACCTGTAGCCACGCGCAAAGTTTTTCCCCCATTCAGTCTATGGGAAAAAAAGACGTTTTGGGATCCCCCTATAACTTTTTCCCCCCTGGACCAAACCTCACCAAACTGGCCCATATACTTTTTTTGCAAAGTTTGGTGAGGATTCATCCAGGGGGAGCTAAGTTATAAGCCGCTCAAAAACTGCTCTTCCTATGGAAACAGCAACTTAACCATAACTACACGGCAATACCGTGGCCGTGTAATATATACATAACCAAGTGCCTTGACCAGAGTCTTGCTTTCAAAATGTAGAGAAGAGCCAGTCCGCTCAGCCCCCTCGAAGCATGGTCTCCTCATGCCTAGGTGGTTTCCGAATGCAGAGTCCATCTGTGATACAGGTCTGCAATTGATCAGATGTCCTCCTACCTACACACAACAGAATGCTGATCTCTGTCTATCTGAAAGGTTAATCATTTGCACTTTTCAAGTTATAAACACTCTCACCTACACCCAGAATAGCAGATTTAATCTAGGCTTTTAAGTAGTGAGAAAGCGTATCACACAAGGTTTCAAATATCTAACATACAACTCTTGGTCTTGAGCCACCCCACAAAGGGCCCAGTGTCTTCCAGATTGTGCACTGTTGTGCTGCTGTCTATACTGGCTGCATTTTCCAACTTCACATTAAACAGAACACTCCCCCCAACAAATGTAGGACATTTCATTCTTACTCCATTTAAAACCTAGTCCTTTTGAATGTTTGGTGGACTTGCATGAGGCAAAAATTTACTGTCCGTGGTCGCCTTTATCCATTGGCTGCAAATAGGTAGATGTGTGAACTTGAGCTGTGTGACGAAAGACATGCACCTCTTTCAAACCTAGCTTATTTCTATATTAATGTTCCAGACATGCAGCAGCTCCTACGATGTATCCCAGCTCGTGTGGCTGCCTCCTTACAAATGGGAACCCTTTGTTCTTATGATTCAATGGCAACTGTGATTTTACCATTGAATCCAATGGCAGATAGGTTCTCCACATCTACAGGCGGAAAAGAGAAGAAATTCACCACGTGTAAAATGAAAAATAATCCTCATCCTCGCTACTCAATAGATCCTCTGGAAGAAAGAACCTACGTTCTATGACTTGGGTGTAAATGGCTAACATAACTCCTCAGATGTTACACTGCTAAAAGAAAAAAATTCAAAATGCCTAACACCAATATTTCCCTAGCAGATTATTTTCATTGCAAAACATTTCATAAGAACTATTCAAGTCTTAATGGAGTGGAAAACCCCTTCAGCATCCTTTCACTATTTAAAACCTTGGCAAGCGTTGTGTGACATGGTTGGCCAATCTTTTCTTTGCTAGGATCGACCATTTTGAGCTGGGTTTACTCTGCAATTCCCTTATCCTGACTCCCGGGATGTAGGATGGGACAACATACCTCCTCTTTCCACAGATCAAATTCATACACTAATCTTTAGGGTCAAATCTTCAGCATCACCAAATTACCCTGATGCTGGTCATGTTTTCAAGCCCAACAACTCATTGTTACTTGCTGGAATTCAGTATGTCATCAATCTATCCTTTACTAAGTGAAAATACCCACAGAACTAAAGACACTGGTAGTTATTCCTCTTCTGAAGAATCACTCCTTAGATGCTAAGGATCCGGAAAGCCTTTTCCCCGATCTCACACCTTGTTCATAAGGAGAAATCTCTAGAGACAGCAATCACCATGTTAAACCAACTCTTTGGGGGTAAAGTCCACATCTACGCCAACCTCAATGCTGGCTTCTGCCCTGGAGTGAGTACAGAGATTGTGGTCATCGCTATGATGGACTACATCAGGACGATGGTGGACGACGGCTATGGAAGTGCGTCATACATTTAAATTTGTCACCTGTTTTAGATACCATTAACAATGCCATCCTCCTAGATAATCTCCATGCATTTATTTTTGTAAGTTGGTTTATTGCATTTTTATAAACACATAACACATAAACAATACCAGCAATGGAGCATCCACTGTGCAACATATTCTCACATCAGTGAATCACAGGGGCACATTATCATCAATAAACCATCACATAGAGAGTACTCAGTCAACCGGCCCCATCAGAGGGTGAGTGTGGAGATGGCAACAGATATTGCACATATGGTCCCCAAATGTCAGGGGGTAGCGCATGAAGAGGCATGGAGCATATAAAGACCACTTCCATGTCAAAACAGTAAGCCACATCTTCCAGCCATGACAAGACCCAAGGGGCCGGCCCCTTGCACCACGCCATGCCCACTCTCCTATGCTCCTGCACTATCAGGAGCCCAGCTAGGCAATGGGCATGTCTAGGCATGGTCCTCGTACGTCCCAACAGAACCACCAATGGTTCCTGCCCCAACAATATAAGAAATATTAACAATAACCTCCCCTCAGAACCCAGCAATTTGCTAACAATTCCATGCTAAATGTCGAAAATCGGTGGAACTCGCCTTACAACGCACAAATTCATCCAGTGTTGCAGGGTAGTAATTATGATGCTTGATCAGAGTGTAATATGTTTGATGCACAAAATTAAATGCTATTAGTTTAAGTCTGGAGTTCAGGGAAAACGTCTTGATCTGGAGTAATACATACTTCCAATTTTCCTCACAAGACCTCCCTTCCCAGAGACTGCTCCAATTTTTGCTTGGGACCCTCTCCATCCCATGGTAGCTCGCACATTAGACTGCTATGTAGCTGGGAAACCAGTCAACCCTCCCCTTGGGCTTGAATAGCCAAGTGCAGCAGTAAACATATTGGTGGTTGTCGTGGGAAGGTGGGTCATTTTGGCTTTCATTTCATTCTGTAGCCAGTAGTACATGCAAGCATCCAGCAGAGACAACCCCCCTCTCTCCATGAGTTGCTCCAAGTTCAAAAATACCCCTTCGGATATAGGTCACTGAATATATTTACCCCAATCTTGCCAATTAAACGTAGGTAAGCCCATTCCCTCATGATCCCCATAACAGCAACATATCATGCTGGTATTAATGGAGAATAGAGTGTTCCCATGTTTAGCTTGTCAGCTATTTTGTACCAAATAGCGTGAGCGTTCCATTGGGCCTCATTACGAGCCCGGCGGTAATTGCACCAATTACCATTGCCGGCTAGCCGGTAACACTGGGGTATTACCATTCTGGTGGCTGGAAATTCATGCGCCGGTAAAATGTTGTTCCCCATTCCCATAGAGTCCTATAGGACTCTATGGGAATGGGGACCACAGAAACACAGGCACCAGTAATAACGGTGCTGGTGCTTCCGTGAAAGTCGGTGAGCGGGTGCCGGTCTGCCTGGCAAGTCAGACCTGCTGGGCGGGAGGGCACCCGCCGGCCAGACTTGTACTTTGCTGGTACGGAAACAACAGTGCCGTTAAGCTTACAGGCACCGTTGTTTACGGAACGGCAAGGTTGGAATGAGGCAATGTCTCCCAATCCTGGCCTAGGCTTGCAAGGTCATAGTATTAAAGTTCTCAGTAAGTATGGGGCAGCGAGAGCCCTTTCAACTTGCACAGGTGCCCTGAGAAAATATTTGACATACCAGAAGGACAGATAATGGGCATGCCTCGCCCAATAATATCGTTCGGAATCGGGCAGTGCCAGAACCCCCCTGCATATGTTTGAGATAATGTAGACCATTTCACCCTGGGCTGTTTGCCGGCCCATAAAAACTTCAATTTATTTGTGATGGCCTCTTAGTCTGCCCTCTTTGGCCAAAAAAAAGCCCTCATTTAGCACTTGAGCCTCACCCACAGAGTACCCTGCGATTCCACTGACCTTGCATTGTTTTCAAGGAAACCAATAATTTCCTCCCATATTTCTTGAATGAATACCAGATCTCTGAGAGCTTTGGCTTGAACCACCAGTTTCTTGCACCCCCAGATCTCCCTTCGGCAAAACATACTAGAGTGACGGGGGAGTGATCAGACAGGGTCCTAGGGTGAATTTCACATTTCCCCTCCTTGAACTTCCCCACTCTGGAAGTTACAATATAGTCAAAACGAGAGGCTGACCTGTGAACGCAGGAATGAAAAGTATAATCCTGCTGCATCGTGTGTTGTAAGCACCAAATATCCTCCAACTCTTACATAGCACAAATATCAGCCACTTTCTGGGTCGTCCTGGAAGGGGATTGTAGCAGCCCAGTGGATCTGTCCTTGGCAGGGTATAATACAGCGTTAAAATAGTCCCCCCATATCACAATGGCATCTTTGATGGAAGTGAGATTGACCAAAGCCCAATCCGAAATATTTGGATCGTCACTATAAGGGGCATATGTGTTGACCAGCGCCACGTTTGCACCTTCCAGGTCACCAGTCACCATCAGGGCTCTCCCTTCCTGATCTTTCGCCACCCGGAGGAGCTGAAATTTAAGAGAGGTGTGAATCGGAATGGGACCCCCCCCAGGAATATGCAGAGATATGCAGAGAAGGATGAACAATACCTGTGACAACCCCACTGCTTCTCCCATCCATTTCCATAGTACGAGTGAGGATTGTTTCTTGTAAAAATGTGATGTTAGCTTTGTGTTGTTGTATATACAGTAGCAGTCTCCTCATCTTCCCAGGGTGGTTACCTCCCAGAATATTCCAGGTGACTACTTTGACACCCGACACTAACCCCTCGTGCAGCACCAAACCTTAGCGGTATGCTCATGACAGGCAGGCCCTCCACCCTCCTGCCGAAACCCTGTGACACTGTAATGATCGTGAACAGATTGCTCCACCAACCAAAAAACAACCAAACCCTAACCATTGGATCCCTCCCCCTCCTCAAAGGGCAACCCCAACTGGCCCATAAACCTTCTTCATACCCCCTCCACCAGGCCCCCAGACACGTTAGCCTGTGCATGGGGCGTCAGTGCCCTAGCCGAAACCAGCCCTGCAAAGCCATCATCGGAAACAGTTTTTAAAATCAGAGTGAGCATTAGGAGAAAGAACAGAAACAATACTTGGACCATGGTTATCCATAAGAGATTGTCTATCCTGGTCACAGGAGACAACGTTTGCCTACAATCCAGAATCCACTTGGCCCTTGCCCCACATTACCTCCTTTCATCATTTGGCCTTACACTGCCCCCCCGGATCAGTTATATCCAGTCTGTCGACGAATATACTTGCCTCTTCAGGGGATGTAAAGAACTGCACATTCCCTTTACAGTGAATGCACAGTTTTGCTGGAAAGAGCCTGGAGTACTTGACATTATATTCACGCAGCCTGCACTTCACACCTGCAAAAGTCCTTCCGGATGCCAGGACACCAGCAGAGAAATCAGGAAAGACCTGGGAGCGGTCACCATCGCGTGACACCTCTCCCTTGAGCCGGGTGAACTGCAGTACAGTGTTTCTGTCACGGCAATTCAAGATGTAAGCAATAATGGGACATGGGGGAGCCCCTACTACTGGCTTAGTCACTGGCATTCTGTGTGGTTTTTCAACAATAAACATGGAAGACAACTCATTTTTACCGAACACCATTGTGCACAGTTTCTCCACAAATTCTACCATCCGCCCGGTCTCCTGTTCATGTATACCCACCAGCCGTATATTGTTCCTTCACGTCCATCTTTCCAGGTCTTCATTCTTGGTTGACACCACCTTGATTGTGGATTCCAGTGCCCTAATCTTGAATGCCAGTGTCTTCGGGCTGTCTTCCAACTCAGAAATTCTATTTTGGCCACATCCATCAACGTGCTTGTCAAGTCACAGTTGCAGCATGTTGACTTTACTGTATAAAGTGACCAACTGACCATCCAGGCCACCAATACCGGCATTTAACTGAAGGAGAAGCTCTTTGGCACCAGCTTCTTGTTCCCCAGTTGCATCCAAAGGCATCTCATCAATGCCATCGATTCCATGTGCCTCTGCGTAGTTTTAGCTTTTTTGGCGACCGCTGCACCTTCAAACGACAGCGTTCTCTGGCTCTTATCTTCCTTCCGCATGATGAGCTCTCCTCCACTCACGGCCCCCGTATCCTTGGCAGGCTGTGTATGTCTGCAAGTATAGTAAGGCACCACCAGAGAAGCACATTATTCGACCCCGCATATACCGCCTTGCAGTGATGACCCGGAGCAGAGCTGTCCACCCACCTCATTTAATAGCACCACAAAGCTGCTGAGTTCTTCGGTTCAGGTCCCCCTCTGTGTTGAAATCTTGTGGGGCAGCAGCCTGCAGCGCACCCTCTCAGGAGTGGGGTTGTATGTAGGTATATGGGCTGCCGGCTGTGCTCAGGGTGTTCCAGTATATGACTGCTATTATGGGCTGTACAGCTCTATGCACGGGGAGGCAGAGACAGGTGGAACATGCGCAATGTCCCTGACTCCCAGATTCAATCAGGTACAGACCTTGCCATTTATTTACATTTCTTCACCTCATCAGGCAGCCTCTCTGCGACCCGATCAACCCCAAAGTGGCCATGGTGAAGGGACAGGATCTGGCTGTGTGTTGTGCCAGCAGGGTGGAGGAAGGCTGTCTCTCGCTCCCGAGGGCTGCCTCCAGTGCGAGCCCTCCAATCCTTTTTCATGGCACTGTTCTGGTCTGTTGGCAGCACTGCCAGAGACCCGAAGCCGACACATCTGCGGCCAGCACACCTTCACCCGCCGGTCTCTCTGGGTGTTCGCCCACAAGCAGACGCTCTCTCAGCCGGTCCGGGGAGCCCACCCACCAATGCTGGGGCTCATGAACCTAGAGGGCCAAATTTGGAAACCTGTGGTTCATCCCAGAGGCAGGCAGACACCAGACTCCTCAGCCCAGCTGCCTTCCAGAGCGCACCAACCAGCTTCTCCTCCTTTTGCTGTTTCAAGTAAAGGACGTGCCGCCGGGGATCCATGCTCGACTGCCGCAACACAGAATGTTGTTCGCCGTTACATCCCAGCTGATCGCAGCTAGACATCTTTCCACTTGCATGTGGTCACCAACAACACTAGGACGTGCACTGAGTCCTATATTCTGACAGGATTAATGAGACTGTTCGACGGAGCTCGCACAGACTCTGCAATCACGGTTCAGGATCTCTAGCGCCATCTCTAGATCATCTCCATTTCTTGAATGTGACAGTTTTAGCCATGAAATCGCTAGTCTCTTTCCTTTCATGTAGAAAACAGACCATCAGTCCTGGCCTATTAGGTTCTAAGATTTTTCATATCGTTTGTGGAGTGCCATAAGGATTGGGACCGTTGCTGTTGCTTTTAAATCTTTATCTCCAACTATTCGATTAGCTCCAACCCTCTACTGGGACTTCTTTTTCATACATATCCTGAGGTCAAACCACCACTGCAGACTTTCTTAAATTTCAATGCTAGAATATATCTGTGGCCCTTCCAGAACTGAAACTATCTCTCATCTCAATCAATCTGTAGTAAGCCTTTCCCAAAGCTGCAATTAATCAAATGTGACCCTGGGAGTGATGACAGAGAGAATGGCTGCCCAAGTCTATGAGGTAGTACAGTTTTGCTATGTGCAAATATGTGCAAATAAGATCTCTTTAATCATGGGTAGTATATTTCTCCGTTTCTCATCAAGTAGCTCTGATGAATGCCTATATTATCTCCAGTTGTGTCTATCTCAGGGGGCTCACAAAATTCCATTAAAAAGGACCAGAGAATTGAAATCTTAGCAGTTAAACCCTCCTCAAGATGCCATGTAGAACCGATATTACACCATCCTTCTCCCAACTTCACGGGCAAGGATTGTAAATATATTACAATACTTTTACTTAGTTCATAAATCTTTTTTATGCTACCAGTGCCCCCATTTTCAAGACCAGCTTCCCTTCTTATCGGCCACTCAGAGCCCTTCACACTTCCTCCTCCATCCTCGGTATGCAGTAATAATGACGCTGGGGAAATGGCCGCCAGGTGGCAACATTTCCCTAAAAATGCACCCTCCAGAAAATTAAACACTTTCCCTAAATATTCTAGGACTGGAGGTAATAATATAAAATGATACCCCTCCTAGAATATTTGGGGAAAGAATTGTAGGGATTAGGAAAAAAAAAGTTTCCTGCCTGGTGACTTTTTCCCGGTGACATTATCACATGGAACCCTATCCTCAACTCCTTCTCCCCAAATTGATGTGGGGATGCTGTACATATTCATTTCATGCAGCTTGACTTTGCAATAACCTTCCCCTAAAGCAGGGGTATGCAAAGAACGACTCTCCAGATGTTTTGGACTATGACTCCCATGATCCCTCACCATTTACTGTGTTGTCTGGCGCTAATGGAAGTTATTTTCCAAAAACACCTGGAAAACCAAAGATTGGAAACACCTCCTCTAAAGTTAAAACAAGACGGAAATCTACTCAAATTTAGAAATGTGCTTAAATCCAAGGCTCCCTGTCATCCGTTTTTACTGATTTTTACATATACATAAGCACGGAAATCATTCTGTTCCCTTTCAGAACGTATTTGTAAAAAATGAAGAAAAAAAAGGGAAATTAATTTCTCTTGGTTGGGTCTTTAAATTGTCAGTCATGTATCTCAGGTCAAAGGTTGTGCAAAGTAACCTAACAGAGAGGTTGGGAAAGGAATTGAGTTCCTTTTAGGTGGTTTCAATTGCTGGAGATATGCAGATCCTGACATGTTATGCGAGAACCCAGCTCCATGAGATTCCCATTACAGGCATCAAAGCACCAAAGGTTTTTTTTTCATTTAAATATATGTGGAAAAATACAATTTAACATACATTTTTTTTTACATATCAAAAAATAAACATGGATAAATACAGATAAAATGACCAGAAAATAAATAAAAATACAGAGATGGTGCAAAAATAAATACCATAAAACCAGGAGCCTTGCAGGTAAAACCATCCACACTGCATTTAATGAGTCATGATCCCCTTATCCTCGGAAGCAGCACCAATTGGTCTACAAAGCTTTGTAGCATAACAACATAACATCCAGCCCTCACGTTCCTTGCTGCCAATCAGGGAATGCAAAGGGCAGGGGTCACAGGGCGAAGACTGAGGCCACGCGACTAACAGCAAGCAGGAGAGCACTACCTACCAGCAATTGCTTGCTGCAGGATTCTAGACCAGCGCACCAGCCATAGGGTGTGGCTGCAGCTTCTGGCCTGTCCTACAGCATCTCCCAATCTGCACCAGAACCGGCCACGCCTCTCAATTAAATGTAAGTGCGTAGTGTATCCGTTGTATTGATATTGCTGATTGTGGACTGCACACAGTGTCAGGTCCAGCAAGCATCGCAGATGTTGACCTCGAACTGGCAGTGTTCATCCAGGTGGTAGCCCACGGTATTACCATTTTAAGGCAGGATATGAAATGTCCAACTTCTGTGCATCTAGGTCCTTCGATTGGCAACTCAGCGCAATTATGTGGTATTCTTTTGTGCACAAGCCCTTTTATCTTAAGAATGAATTCTGCTGTGTTCATGCCCTTTGATATTTAATCAGGACAATGAACTGTGATGTAACTCCCTTTAAATCTAAGTCATTTATGATTATACAAAGAATAGCAGCCTGTGACTCGTCTACATTTGAGCTTCAAATCAAGAAAATAAAGCGCAGCTCGTGTGCTTCCAGTTCTGGCAATTTGATTTTTTAAAGGAAGTTTGTGACTCATGTTTGTCGAGGCAGTTATAGATAATGGAAGCATTTTGAATCCAGTTCAGGCACATTCAGATATCAAGAAGTGTTCAGTAGGGCCGTGGTATTATTCCAGTCAAAGTGCACAAGTAAGCCCTGCCCTGCAACCAATTAGGCTAGGATAGGGCCAAGTGCACCCACAAAGAAAAAGGCACTTGAACCTGTAGGCTCTTTAAGCGAGGTAGCGCTACCTGAGATGGATGGGGATGCAAACTTTACTCTTACACCAATAATCAGACCGACTCAGGAAGTTGGCAAAACCTAGCTGTTTTAATTGCAATTGTCTAAAGCAGGGAGTTACAATGGACATCAACGGACGTCGCACACACATTCTCAAAGTTTCACATGAAGAAACACATATTTAAAACAAAAATGTGTGATGTCATACTACGTGGCAAAATAAGAAAACCTACTTGGGGTTGTGATAGGCTTAAGGGAAACATTTAGGTATACTTTCTATGGGGGACAGGACTGTGATTGGGTCTCTAAGATCAGGTGAACAGCTATGCCCACCCTTAGTACAAGTAATCTTTGCTGTCATGAAATACACGTTTCATTGGCTTTCAAACTATAGGGCTCTTCGCTATGTGGCCCTCTATGATTGGTTGGCACGCTTGTACCCTTCTCGAATATTCCACTCGCTAGCAGCACGCAAGCTGGTACCCCAGGTGCTGGAGGGTTGGACATGACTATGCCTCTACACCCAATTAGCCCATTATCCATCATCACAACTACTATCTGCCATTTGAATTTAGTCTTTGAACTCGGCCTTGCAAGTATCACTGCACCTGAGAATAGAAGGGAGTGTGAGCATGGTCTTATCTTCAGGTCTTGGTGTAGATTGCCCTAAGTCTATTTTCATCTTGACCATGTGACAGGAGACTGTGTTGTGAGCGCCTTCTTCACATTTACCACTATTAAAAGAATACAATCTGGCACTTTTAGTGTTTTTCCATTACACCTCGACAGGAGCTTGTCTAGCTTCTCACGTTCATTGTATTTTCTTGAATAGAAAACCAGTTTCTTGGCTGCCCCCAACCCTTGACACTGGGCCAGACAACCTTTCTCCAATCTTCCCTCGTCGTCATCTGTTTTCTTCTACTGCGCCACACTTTCAGCTCTACTGTTCATAGGGTCCTAGTTTGCTAAAATACGACATGGACCATCCAGATTCTATACACATATATATTTATATGTATTGGCAGCACCGCCTTCAGTCTATTCACCACGTATAGCCTGCCTCATGATTACTTAGTCTACTTGCGTTTCAGCATCTGTACAATTATAAAAACGACTTGCATTTTCTTCAGTGCCCTCCGCACATGCAATCTTCATTCCGCACATGAAATGCTGCTCAATTCTTTACTTCACAATCAGATTCTATAAGGTCTATACACTCTCTTCATTGGCATCTCTTCTGGGTGAGTCATTTCTGCTTCATGTGACATCACCAGTCTTCTCTTTCATTCATCTTCACACTTCTTCCGGAACCTCCTTTAAAAGATTGCCATTTCTCTGCAGGTACATCATTTAGGGCTTTCTCAATGGATACCTTGTTTCGAGGACTCTTTGTGGTATAGGGACCCTTATAGGCGTCGTGCATATCTCAATTCCTGGTTTCCAACATATAGGCAAAATGGGGGCGGGATTTCCGGTAGAGGCACTTAGCTCCTTACACTACACACTGTTTTTGTAAATGCTAATCTCACATTTTTCCGTTCACCAGAGTACCATTGAATTATGCAGTGCCATTGTTGTGACCTCTTGAGAGATGTTAGGTGAGAACTGGGCATTCCCCTTGTTACTTGTGAATTGAAAGGAAATGCACCAGTGCTGCAGCATTGATGTCAAATAGGTCTTCAAAAGTGTAGTAGCTGCCACACTTTCCGTTTGCAACCCCTGGGTCTGCCACTTCTATCCTTGGTACTTCCAGCAGGCCTCAATCACTTTTTCAACTCAGCTTTATGCTATATGAATTGCATGTGCAAAGCCGCTGGCCTGCGCAGGTTCTCATATCCAAAAAAACAGCATTGGCAAAGCTAACAGTTTTGGCTTGTGTTTAGGTATTAGATGGGCATATGCCATGTGCTGCCAAGATGATAAGATGTCAACAGGAAAAGTGTGTGAGTACCTGGGCAAATGAGAGCAGTATCTGGCAATTGCCTTTCTAACACCTATGCAAAAGCCAACATTGTTGTGGCGTTGTCAGTCCTTGCTTTTAACAGGGTTTCAGTGCAAGGAACAGATGTTAGGGGGACACATGCTTATAAATCTTGTGGCTGAAGACACATTTGGTTAAGACACATTTTTATTTCACCAGTATCCATCTAAAGCTGAAATTAAGACATTAACTACTGCAAGACTGCATAGATATATCACTTGAATACAATATACAGCACAAGGTTTGATGTTACTGCATGATAGAGCTAGCTCAAAGAGATCCCAAAGGAATGTGTTTTGAGAGTGGGTGGCAGGCTGTGGGTGATTATGACAATAGGGATTAACATGGCCATAGGCTGTTAAGGGTGAGAAATGACCAAACAACACCTTCCTCAGATGTAAGGCCAAGACTTGCTAAACTACTGACATGGGTTGAAGACAAAGGAGGGCCCTTGCAGATATTTCCCTTGGAAAGTGCAAAGCTGTGTTTCAGAAATAATGGCAAAAGAGAAATGGGAGTAAATCAGAACGGTTGACGAATATTTAATAATAATAATAATAATTAGGCTTTTATATAGCGCTACAAACCCTCAGGTATCTGAGCGCTGCTTATTATTACCCACGGTGTGTGGTGCTCATTTATCGACCTCGGAAGGATGAAAGGCTGAGTTTGGCCCTGCCGGGATTCGAACCTGCGTTAACAGGCTCTGCACGGGTGTCAAAGCGGGCGCTCTACTCGCTGTGCCACTTGACCTGCCAGTAATGAACGATGGGACAGTAGTGATAATAGATCACTATTGGGCTTGTGGATCTAGAGCTCATATGAAGCTGCTGAAGGACTGGGGAGGACTGTGTTCTATAGTGAATGTGCATGTTCCAGCATTGGTGATTCCGAAAAGTGATCTGAACATTGGTGAATTCCCGAAAGCAGATGCACGTCTCAGAAAGAAGAGGTCTGCAGAACTTTTGAGTCGCTTGAAGAGGAAGAACTATTTCTCAGCAAAATCATTAGAAGCTTTTGATTCTATTCCATATGAACACAGATTGTTCAGAAAGACCTCATTGATATTCATGATAATCTTCATGCCCAGGATCCAGATGGATGCAAATACTAAATGGTTGCAAATAACCAGATGGGAGCTTCTGCAGAGGATCAACACCACCGTAAAAGGGTTCAATGCAATCAAGGAGGAGCTTGTCTAGGATAAAACTGATGACTCTTCAGAATAGGTATGTCCTGGACATGATTACAGCTATGGATGGAGGTGTTTGCGCCAAAATTGGAGAATCATGTTGCACATTTAACCTTCTCATGACGACAAGATTGGCACCTTCACAGAGGCCATTTCAATTTTGACAGACCTACACGTCCAGATGATTGACAAAGTGGAAGACATTGCTGATGCAGTTGGTTTGGATCAGTTTTCTCATGCGTTCCACAATGAATTGCAGATATGTTCATGTTTCTTGGAGCCCTGTTGGTGATGATCATGCTTGGATTTTGTGTGGTCAGAGTTATAATCACTCAGTGCAAGAAGACTGCAAAGAAAGCTGTAGGAATGAAGATCATGATTGATGTTGAATCAGGATGCAAGACTAAGGAATTGACAGATGAAGAAATCAGAGACTATGTGAAAGCGAGCATGCATGCACCCGAAGATACAAAGTTTCTGTGGCCCAAGACACCGGAAGAAGTATGTGGGAAGATGGGTCTACTGTAGCCCTAGTGGACCTTGCACACTTATGACATGGAGTATTGATGAGCATGGGAAATCAGCAGGATGCCTGAAAGGAGTTGTGAAGATTTGGGTCCGAAAGAAGCAGTTTTTCAGACGAGGATGTCTTGATGTAAAGTTTGATAATGAAGTAGTCGTGAATTGCCCAGAGGCGGGTGTGTAGAGGTCCAGTCAGACATCCTGACTGCAAGCTGCGCCCCTATGTTGCCTACATGTTGGCAAACCAGAGATGACGACATGTGCAGGTCCAGTCAGTATACCAATACCGCAGAAAACCTTCGATACAAGATATCCATTGAGAAAACCCTACCTAAATGCACAGAGACATGGTATTCTTTTGGATGAAGTAACAGAAGAAATGTATATTTTAACAAACAAAGGAGCCTGATGACGTCACATGAAATGGGAGCTGATGCATCTAAAGGTTGAATGAAGAGAAGAAATGTAAAAGTATTCTCTAAGAATTAAAGAACAGGTGGTATAGATGAGCAAATTTTGGGCTCGAGATGAAGATGCTCATGCTACATAAACACTGAAGAATATGTAATTCTGTTTACACGTGTACAGTTGCTGAAATGCAAGTAGGGAAAAGTATTCATAAGGCTGCCTACCTAGTGAATCAGATTGCGGCGATGCGCCAATGTATATAAATGTATATAACCTGGATGATTCCACAACACACTTTAGCAGGCTCTTGAACTCCATGAACAAGAAAAAGACTTTAAAATGAGTGGCACAGTTGGAAATTACTGATGGCAAGGCAAGTTTCAGAGAAGATGGGGCTGGCCCGGAACCAAGTAGATAAGACCACAATGAAACTGATGCCCTTCAAGAAGGCTACAACGAATGTGAGAAAAGAAGACGCTTCTGTTGGGAGCAGTATGAAAAAACACTAAAGGTAGGATTAAATGCTGCAAATGGCTCGAAAAGAGTGGTCTCCAAGTCACATGGGTGAGATTGAAATAGCTTGCTTGGGTCAGGCTGTGCCGAAACTAGAAGACAGAGTGAAGCTACACTCCGTTTATTTCCCAGACAAAGTCAACAAGTACCAGGCCAAGTTCAAAAGGTTAATTGTCTGATAGACTGAAGGAGTGTTGATAGATGCTGGGTTAATTGGAGGGGAGGCATGATCACACTGAGCTTCCATGCACCTGGGATGGTAGTCTGCGTGCTGCTAGCGTGTGGAATATTCTAGCTGGTCGTGTAATGAAGAGCCCTATAGTTTGAAGAACCAATTAATCATTGTATATTTAGTGATGACAATGATGACCAGTTATTGGGGTGAGCTCTGATACCCACCTGACTTAGGTACCCAATCATAACCAGCGGCTATATAGAATGTATACTTAGATGTTCACTGAAAGCCAACCACAGGTACTCATACGTTTTGTAATTTTTCACGTAGTATGACATCAGTAGTGATGAATTTTTGTTATAAAAGAGCTGTTTTTTATGAAATGTTTCGAGATCAAGCTTTGCAATGTCACATGATGCCCGTTGAACTCCCTGTTTTAGATCATTGATATTAAAACAGAAGCTCACTTTGCCAACCTTCCTGAGTCATTTTGATTATTGATGTTTGAGTAACTTCTGCATCCCCATCCACCTCTGAGTATTGCTACCTTGTCTGAAAGGGCCCTTAGGAGTAAGAGTTCACACCTGTATGCCCAACATTAGTGCGAGCGAGTCACAGAATGTCAGTAATCTTTGGGGCTATTGCTAGTGGGACTATCTTACCCATGGTTTGGCAATCTCTGGCTCTCCAGATGTTTGGACTACAACTACCATCAGCACTAGGTAGCATTGTCAATGGTGAAGTATTATGGAAGTCATACTCCAAAGCATTGCGGTTGCAGACCCCGGACATAAGCTAAGGTTAAAGTCATGCTGAACCCGGTGTCACAAAACTTTCACCAGAACTCCTACAAGAGCCGTCACAAGGAGTGGGCAGCAGGGGCAAACTCCCCCAGGTCTCGCACTGGGGGGCTTGCACAACCGTCCTTGAGTAGAAGTCAGCACAGTCCACCCATGTCCTTTATTCACACGGGGGACTGTGCTGTCTGTTCTCTGCCCCTGCAATGATTCTCAGCTAAACAAACAGCAAAATAATGGGAAACAGTAGAGCTCAGAAGTGAGCTCTGCCACCTCCCGTTATTCAGCTGGCAACGTAGACATGCAGAATGACAAGAGAGAACTCCTCTCCTGTCAGTCAGTGTGTTCTGGGTGCACAGCATGAACACGCTGAAAGGAGAGGAGTCTTCTCCTGTCAGGCAGTGCGTCTACATGCCAGAGTGAAGGGAGGGCCATCCGGTCCTCCCGTGGCTGGGTGGGTGCTTTTGAGGGGTGCAGGGAGGTAAGGTAAGTGTTTTTTTTATTTTAAATTAAATGTCTAAATGTGTGTATTTAAATGAAATGTGTATGTATATGTGTATGAATGTGTGTGTGTATGTTGGTGTTTATGTTTGTGCCAATGCTGTGTTTGGTTTTATGTATGCGTGCATGCAAGGAGTTGTGTGACAAGTGGATGAATAAATAGGTTACAGTGTTGTATGTGAGTGTGTGTGCCAGCACCAACCCCTGAATTTAGCGACCCAGCGGGCTACTAAATGTAAGGGTGGGGGCATGGCATCAGGGGTGCACATAGGCTAACATTTGGGTGGGGCTAATGTTTCAAATGTTGGTCGAGCCACTTACGTCAGAGCCTGTGGGGGAGGGGCTAACTTGCTTGTCTGGGGGCATCTAACTTCTTTGCACATTCGAATGAGACTAGTCTGGTGAAGATTCAATGTTACAAGCAGTTAACTCCCTCCTTCATTTCTGAAATGTCACACTTAAGGACTGCTGTGAGAATGAGCTGTCTCATGTCCCCATTTCCCTTAAAATCACTCCACTGGCATGCAAGTGCTAACCCCACATCAAAATTTCAATTGCCTGAACATGTATGCATACGAATGCAAGTACTAACAGTGAAATGCTTTATGTTATTAATTGCAGGGCCTTTGTTAACAGCAAAGCCCAGGCATCGTTTGACGTCTGTGTTCTGTTCAGCCACAGCTCTTTAGGTCAGCCAGACAGGGGTAGAGCCAGCCTTAACATTTTGGGGAGCTAGATGACAGTTTTGAAAGTGGATAGTGAGTGGGGCCAATAAACCCAATGCACTGTCGGTCCCACCACTGAGGGATGGCTGCTGGCCCTTTCAGCTTTTACAGTTGAAATGGGCATCCAAGTAGCTGCCCCCATGTTGGCAGTCTTGAGAAAGAGAAACATATTGATAATCTGCAGCGTTTAACCACCTTGATGCATTCTTATTGATTTATTTAAGCACTTCTCAGCTGCTTTGGACTGTTTTTCTGAACTGGAAGACAAGGGGTGCTCCCCAAACATGAAAAACAAATGGGCACCCACAAGCCCTGACACATCTTCAGCCAGACCTACTCCCACTTCCCTCCCAATTACCTGAGGCCAGCTAGGAAGCTGAATAGCTATTTTGCATTCCCTTTGGCCATTAGTTGTACCATCCCAATTCAGAGGCTATTACCTTTCACCATGCTATGCTAATCACTCGATGCATGAGCCATCTAAAAGCTGAGCCCAGAAGTTAAGACTTTGGCTTCATCAAAGTGAATCTGTTGATATTGCATGGGCAGGCTTTTGTCATCTGCATGTTTGATGCTGCTGCCGCTCGTTAACAAGTTCTTAAACATAAGCAAATACAATTCTATGTCAAAGCCTCTTGATGTTGCTATCAGAGCTACGGGCTGGCGACACATCGAAAGATGCCTTCTGCCTCAAAGTGGACAGACTTCAGACGTCCCTAGCCAGGAGCTGGTGTCGCCCATGCAGCCAGGTTGAGTCAACTAAGTCCAACATTTTCGGGAGGGGGCTAGAGCCCGATCTTCTCAGTGGTCTTGTGCCACTGCTTAGCATTCTTGTTAGTCTGGGTTATCAGGCCAACTATTGCTTTAGTGAACAGACATTGGTAGAAATTGACTTTTTTCACTTGTGCATTCCACCTAGCATAGGGAAAGAAGCCGGTTCCAGCGAGGGGAGGATTAGGAGGGTGTAGGGCAGGTATTTTAGTCACCACCATAAACATTTGCCTCTTCCCCTCAGAGGATTTATCATGTCAGTACAAAATCTGCACCCCTTTTGAACCTACAAAAGGCACATCAATATTCCAGTACAGTGCAACATTGACAAGGGATTTCACAGGTCACCTGCTCAGACCCTCAAGTGGTCCTCTGGGAAATGTCTCACTTCCGAACCTAACGACTTAATTGGAGTTGTAAACACACCACTGGTGTAATAAAAATGTTTGACCAGGCCTGCCTTTAGCCACACGATTTAAAAGCACCATGGTTGTCTTGCACTGAAGTCCTGTTAAAAACAAGTATTGGCAAAGCCAACAGTTTTGGCTTGTGCTTAAGTAGTAGCCATTTTCCAGGCACTGCTATTAGATGCTCAGGTAATCGAACCAGTTTGCACTTGCTACCATCAACAGCCAGTTAATACCAATATAGCAGTGCCTTTCCCATCCCTACACGAAAGCCCAAACTGTTAGCATTGCGAATGCTTGTTCTGCTTTACTCTTGATGCACAGGACCAGGCATCAAGGGTAAACCAAACAAAAGTCTTACTATGTGGCTAAATTGTACCACATTGAACGGAGGCCAGTCTAGCCAGTAATAACACTTATGTTGCACAGCCAGCCCGGACATACTTTCTGTGGCATGGCATTTTTACTAGCTGGGAGTCCTTATATGGTAATACTGGCTTATAATGGTGCAGCCTGAATGGACATATATGGGAACAACCAAAATGAATATATTTTTATACTGGCATATGTTTTGGGCAAAGGCAGCATGAAATGTATTGGAAAATGTTCCTGTGCCTGGTTGGTGACTTGCAACTATTGGGTTTTTCCATGTGCTACCATACAAAACCAATAGCAAACTGAATGGTTCTTTTTACCCAATTTTGCAGAGAAAGTGCTGTCAAGTACATCATTTTAAGTCAATGTTTCAAACATTTTCTTGCGGGTGAGAAAACCCTCAAGCAACCCTTATTTGGTTGGGCTCCCTCACTGTGCTCTGTCGATCTTGGGTTATTGGCACAAACATTTAAGCCTCTTCAGTTCAGAAATGTACCAGCCTCCACTGTACATCATCTATCTGTCACTGTGTATGATGTGTGTTTTGATGTGCACACAGCGGCAAAGCACTCCTTAAGGATGGCGTCACGCACAACATGCCATCATTCCATCCTATGTATCGTTATGCATATGATAAAAAAGTTATTCTGGCATAATCTTTTCTTCAGTGGAGAAATCTAACTTTGCTGTAGTTGATTTGCAGTTCTAGTAATAAACCATATTTGCGTTCCGCCACACAAAGTCAAGGAAAGATTTCTCGCATCTTCTGTTTGCAGTGGTGCCGCGGCTTGGCCAGTGCAAAAAATTGCAAGGTGGCCTCACCAAATAGTTTGCCCTGGGCCTCACCACACCATGTGACAGCCATGCACCTTTAAACAGGATTCCTTGAGCAGGGGAACCGCTTGCCTGCAGAGTTCGAAAATCTTTCTGGCATCCATTGAAGAAGGCACTTCAAGGCACCTGACTGCACCAGCTGCTAAAGGCCTGGAGAGTGTTCTTGGGTGGAGAAACAAAACAAAACAAGTCAGGCTATGTGTGCAAAAATAAGAACGCTTACATTGTGCAAAAAAACTGAAAAAGCAAACATTGCAAAATAAAGAAAGCAAACAGTGTACAAGTACTAGAAAAAGCAAGCACTGTGAAAGAGACAAAAACCTTTGAGCACAAAAGTGAAAAAGCAAGCCTTGTGCAAGAGAGAAAACAAACCTTGTGCATGAAAGTAAGAAAGCAAACATTATGCAAGAATAAATCGAGCATTGTGGAAGAAAGAGAGGAAGCAATCACTCTGCATGAAAACAAGGAAGCAAGCATTGTGCAAGAAGGCGAAAAGGGAAACAATATGCTGAAAAAGTGAAAGCAAGGATTGTACAAGAAAGAAAGAAAGCAAACATTATGCAAGAATAAATCGAGCATTGTGCAAGAAAGAGAGAAAACAATCACTCTGCATGAAAGTGAAGAAGCAAGCATTGTGCAAGAAAGAGAAAAAGAAAATTATCTGAATGAAAATGAGAAAGCAAGGATTTTACAAGAAAGAGAGAAAAGCTAACACTGTGCACAAAAGTGTGAAAGCAAGCATTGTGCAAGAAGGGGCAAATGCAAGCATTGTGCAAGAGAGAACGCAAAGGTTGTGCAGGAAGTAGAGAAAGCAAGCATTGTGCAAGAAAGAGATACCACTAACATTGTCGGAGAAAGATGGAAAAAACTGTGCACAACAGTGAGAAAGCAAACATTGAGCAATAAAGAGGAAAACAAGCATTGTGCATGGAAACGAGAAAGTAAGCATTGTGCAAGAACTAGAGAAAGTGAGAATTCTGCATGAAAGTAAGAAATCAAGCATTGTGCAAGAAAGAGAGACCAAAAGAATTGTCTGAGAAAACAAAAACGCAAACATTGCACACATATTAAGAAAGCAAGCATGTGCAAGAAATATAAAAGCCAAACATGTTGCACGAAAGTGAGAAAACAAGCATTGTGCAAGAAAAAGAGAAAGTAAAATATATTTAACATGGATATGAGTTTAGGAGGGGTTACATCTAACAGCTAGTAATGAGCATTGTGATATGTTGTTGAACCTCTGGACATCATAGTATAATCTGATCATCGGATGGCAGATAGTAGTTTCTGAACGTTAGAGTATTGATAAACCTCAAGGGCGTGCGCTGATTCTAACACCTTCCGGCCAATGAGAGGAGGAAATGCTGCCACGCGTTCCATGCTAGCTGTATTGTTTGCTTACTGGAGAAAAGAACATTGTTTTAGAACGAAGGTAACCAATATATATCTGTGTGACTTCTCTAGGAAGCCTGACCATGTGGAGGCTACCTGTTTGCTATTCTTTCCAAATTCCATTTCAGTTCGGGGTTCCACAGTGTTTTTGTACAGCTTAGACAACAGCTCCTGTGTTGGATTCAGGGTGACGTGAAAGATTGAAAAGCCCACATGGTAACATCACTAGAGTAGCATGGTCCCAGAAGAGGAACGTTCTGAGGGTCATGAAAGATGGTCCCTGTTGGCTTATAGACTGGCTCCATCGTCGCCACTGCATGGGTGAGCGATTTCTGTGTGTGACCCAGGTTGCATGCCTCGTGTGCCAATTATAAGCAGATGTTGTGGCAGGACACTGTAGTAGTGTGCATGCTGAAAGACAGAGTGGCTAGGCCTGGCTCGGTCGTTGGTATATGCATTTTTAATGTACATTTGAGATCGATGGCAAGTGTGATGGTTGTTCATATGTGTGTAAGGTGTTGATTGTCAGTGGGAAGAAAATGCATCTTCAGACACGACACACGCTGCTAGGGTCTGTGCCCGGAACTGCCTCCCACGCGCGGGGGCGGGACTTTTTTTCAGACGCCCTACGTCACCGCGTAGCGGGGCGAAGGGCGGATATAACAGCCTCCTGTGGATACTGGGGCAGCTGTGAATGTGGTCTGCTGGCCTGCCTACAGCAGCAACACTGTGTGCCAGTCCATACACCAGCAGTCTCCCGAGCAAGTGTCTGTGTCAGTATCTTATTCCCAGTTTTATGTGGAAATGTGTCACTTCTAGCTGCATGGCTTGCAGTGTGTTTGCACTTGCTGAATCTAGCCATGGTGGCCTTTGATGTGCCACATTTAAAGAAGGCAGCTGCTCCTGGCAGTGTGGATGGGCCTGTGTGTGTCAGCGCCTCCCGTTACCTTCCGTTTGAGAGACATGCAGAATGTGTATCTATCAGCACCAGGGACCTGGAAGCTGTAGGTCACTCCCTGCATCTGACAAAGTGTGCAGCATGCTGTGGGTCTCATGCAGGCGTGTTTCAAGCGTTGCACTTGCGCAGGAGTGTGTTTTGTGTTGTGGTTCCATGCGTGCTATAGACCTTCAGCTGGCAGAAGCCATCTTGTCGAATACAATTGCCCACATATGGCATTTGGTGAAGGGACATTGTCCTTACTCATGCATTCATGCAGGTGTTCTGGTAGGTGTGTTAGAAAGACTAATCACCTTAGTGTTTGGAACTGCGTGTCATAGTCATAGGGTGCACTGTTCCTTCTGTGGGATTTCTTCCTCAATTGGTGTCAATGTAGTAGCACTGGACTCTAAGCTGGCGTTTCATTGATGGGGCCCCATTCAGTCCGGTAGATGTTCTCAACACAACACTGAAAATGTTGAGTGCCTTGCTTTCCTCGTGTGCATTCTACAATGTATGTACTTCTGTTTGATCCGACAGCACTTTATTCCTGAATGAGCTAGGGATGTACATGAGCCATGGATGGAGCGAGGCCCCAACCATGAAAACAGATGATGGGGAGGTGGCAAGGAGAGAAAGGCAATTAGTTGCCATGCACACGGAAGCCCGTAAGGCTGTGCACATGTTACGTCTTGTCCAGTCCATGATTCTAGTATTCACAGATACCGAGCTCAGCATCATCATTGAGGGCGGGCTACTCCACCTCAGGACCAAAATGGAAGTCACGTGGTCACTAAGGTGCCAGATCGGGCTGTATTACGTGGGTTGAAAAGATCCGATGAAGGTGCTGGTCTGTCACATGTGACTAGGTCGAGTGGAATTGTGGAAGGCTCAAATGGTGCTGTAAAACCGTGCCCTCCAAGGCCGGAGCGTGTGCAGTTAGGCAGGTCATTGTAAATGTAACTTACTAAATGTATCATACTGACTTTTCTGTATAAGGCTTGTTATGTAAAATCTTATAAAAACACAGATGGGAAATTTTATAGGACGGGATACTCTGCCAGATTCCCTGCCCATTTGTGCACAGATGTATGGAAATAAAGCTTATCTCTACCTTTGCGGCCTGGTTTCCCTATTAAATTATTTGGTGATGGATTGCTGGAGCCATCACCATGTACTACTGCACAAGGAATTGAGCAATGAGCAACAGCATTCAGATTGAGATACATACTTGGGGCACAAGATTATTTGGGTCCTCTTGTATTTGGGTACGACGTTCATTCATGAACATAGTTTTTTCAATGGGTTTTTGGCTGAAATTATGTTTCCGAACAAAACAAATTGAAAAATATAGGGGGTTGTGGGTATGGGTATATAAGGGGTGGGTGGTTGGGAATAGATTACAATTAATAGGGGAGGGGTGGTTGGGGGACCCTCCAAAAATGAAAATGAACATTTTTGAAAAAAACAATTTCAGCTAAAAAACATTGAAAAAAACACTTTCAATGAATGTACATAGGACCTGCATTTGAGTAGAAGGATCATTACCTATCATTAGCAGCCTGAGGCAGCTATAGGCCATGTTCGAGCCACTCAGAATGTAGCCTATAACTCGCACATGGAGCACATTCTAAACACCATTAGTTCCCCAGGCACTATCTCACTCAGTGTCCTTTGGCACCCACTGGCACTCTCACTGTTACCTACGCTCTCTTACCAGCACCCTCCTTCGCCCCTCTTCTTTGCCTCTCTTCACTGACGCCCTCTGACCTCCTTCCAAGCCTGGGCTGCGGCTGCTGAGCATCATTTGCTGGGAGGCCGCCATGGACTGGGATTCCATCAGTCTCACTATTCTTCACTTTGGAGGGTGTGCGAAAGAGAAAACGAGGGTCAAAATGGGTTGCTACTAGAATTACATGCCTCTAAAATGATTATGCAGCATTGCAGTGGCCACCGGACAACAACCACAAAAATTGCTGCACTTGAGACCGAAAGCACATTTAATGCAACAAACCATACATAATGATTACATCATTTGTTTAAGTTATGCTTTTTTGTGCATTCAAAATGTTAATACAGCAGAGGGCCCTTTTATTTTCCAACAGTATTGTGATACTACAATTATACAAAATTGAACCCTGAAAATGATCAACACTTCCAAAGGGGTCTCGGATCGTTAAGGAAAGGGTGAATATTCTCAGCTAGGTCATTTAAAGGAAAACAACAGAACCACGTTTTTCTATATGGTCCATCTCTTTTCAAAACTTCTCATGATCATTAAAATGTCTTCTCGCCTTGGCCAGCAAAACTTTATAAATGATAGTTTTTCAACTTGTGCTTCTGATTTGTTTCTCCATTGATTTTTGAGGCTGAGGGTTATCAATCAATTTCTGCCTCACTTCCAATACACCAAGCTTCTCTATTGGGCCCAACATGGGATCCCCTGGCGCCCTGGCGGATCTAAAAGAAAGGGGGGTAGGTTAGGGTACAGTTTGGAGAAAGAGCAAGGGAGCTGGGATGTGCTGTTGGCAGCTTCAGTTTGGTTAACACTGTTCACTGAGCTTTTTGGTGCAGTATCCGGTCGGTGACCGTCGTGTGCTGTTGTGTTAGGCCATGTATGGTTTGTTTGTTGTTGCGGTGTAGTGAAGTGCGTGCGGGTTGCTGTGGTTCAAGAGGTATGGTTGTGTTTAGGTAGGGTTTGAGAGGTGAATGAAGAGGGGTGAGTTTTTAGTAGGGTTGGTTATTAGCATTGTTGTATGAAGAGAAGCACACTCATTTTGTGTGTCTTTCAAGGTTTAGATGAATGTCTTTGTTACAGTGATCTTGTTTCAGCATGACACAAGGTTGCCTCTCACCTCTCTCTCCATATGTTACTCTAGTCAGTCCCTACAATTCTATCTTTGTTGTTGCTCAGGTCAGCCCTTACATCCCAGTCTGTGCTTGATGCAAACTGGTCCCCGTGGAGCTATCTAGTTGTGACCTAAACCCATAGCTCTATTTGTGTGCGATGCGGTTAAGTTCAGTCATTACCACCATGTCCAGATTGACACAAGGGAATCACCATACCTATATCTCAGTTGATTTTTCTTGTCTGTGTCGGGTTAGTCGTTTTTGATGTCAGTCCATTTCCAGGAATTCTGCTACGGGTTTGTGTATGTCAGTCTAGTGCATTCCATCTTCTACTTACTGGCTTGGGTGTGGGTTTCTTTGTGTAGCGCTAGTGGTCTCATTTCGGCTGGCGGGTTAGCTTATATGGAGGGGTTGGTTTGAAGATGGTTGTCTTGTGAGCGTGAGGTAATAATTGAATAGTGTGGATGCAAAGTTGTGTTGGGTTGGAGGTTTAGACAATGGGTTTTGTTGTCAAGTCTGTCAGAGGGATGGTTGGTGGTGGATAACGTTGATAGTTGTGCCTGTTGTTTGTGTCAGCCTTGTTAGCTATTGTTCTGTCCTGATTGGATTGTCGCTCTTGGCCGGTTCAGCCTTGCATTGTCTCTTTAGTTCTTGTGGGTGGTCCCCTTCTCTGTTGGTTCTCAGTGTTGTCTGTACCGTCATGGGTTTTTGTCAACTGGCGCTCTTTTAATGTATTTTCGTTTTTATTGTTTCAGTTTCTGTCTGGTTCTGAGGAATTGAAGAGTCAAGTTTGATCAGTTTTCTGAATTTTAGATCGTCTTTTGTGTTTCTTATTTCTTTCGGGAGGTTGTTCCAGGTTTTGCCACCAGGTGGGAGAAAGAGAAGCCTCCAAGTTTCTTCTTTGTGTATGGCTTTGGTTACAGACGGATTTCGTTGCTTGATCTAAGGAGTCTCATCAGCTTGTACATGCTTATATTCCTTTGGAGGAATTCTGCTCCCTGCCTGTTGATTGCCCTGTGTGATATGCACATTGTTTTGATTTGAAAGTAATACGCTGTTTGATTGGAAGCCAGTGTAGCATTTTTAGCGCTGTGTGATGTTATCTCTCCTAGATAGTTTGAGTAGAAGTCTGGCCACTGCGTTTTAGATGTGTTGCATTTTCCCCAGCAGGCATTCCAGCATTCTGAATAGAGGCTGCTGGCATAGTCGATTCTTGGCAGGATGAGGGTGATGATTGTCAGTGTTTGGTGGGACAAGGGCAGGAATGGTAGGATTCTTTTTGTTGGATGAAGGAGGAATAAGCATTGCTTAATTATTGCATTTACTTGTGGTTCTAATGTTAGTGCGTTGTCCATTAGGACTCCCAGGTTTTTGAATATGTCTGATGGTGTGGGCGCAGTTCCCAATTCCATCGGCCACGATATGTACGTGTTGATGTCCTGGTTTTTGGATACAATCATGATTTCTGTCTTTCCTGGGTTGATTTTTAGGTTGTTGGAATTCATCCAGTTGTACATTTCTTTGAGAAATTCTCCTAGAACTGTGGAGCTGTGTTTTCTTCATGGGCATTCAATTTTGTAGATTATTTGAGTGTTGTCCGCATAGCTGTAGCACGTAAGTTTGTATTTTTTGAAGTTCTTGATTAGTGCAGTCTTGTAGATGTTGAAGTACAGTGTTGATAGTGAGGATCCTTGTGGTACTTTGCAGTCATTCACTCGTGGAGAAGATTTGAAGAGCTTTATCCAGACAGTCTCTGTTCTGTTTGTTAGGAATGATTTTATCCACAGAAGTGCTAAGTCCGTTGTACCTATTTCTTCTAATCTCTTGATGAGGGTGTTGTGTCTTACTGTGTCGAATGCTGCAGAGATGTCAAGCAGAATCAGGGCTGAGGTTGTGTTGGAGTCGGCGTTTGGATTGGCAGGTGGATAATGAAGCCGACTTGTGCTTGGTCCATCAACTGATGTTTTTCTACGTGCTCTTGGGTTAGTTTGTATATGTAGGTTTCTAGGAGTTTTGCTGGATAGGGGATGTTTGAAATAGGTCTGTAGTTGGAGAGGTCTTCCACGTCGCCAATTGTGTTTTTAAGGAGTGGTTTAATATATGCTGATTTGAAGGATCGTGGTACAGTCCTTTTTGCGAGCGACAGATCCAGGAGATTTCTGTAGTATTCTGTTCCTTGTGAGAGGATTGATTTTTAGATGTCTGCGGGGCATGGGTCAATGGGCGAGCCTGCTTTCTTGCTATATTTTACCAGCTTGATGAATCTCTCTACTGATATTAGCGGGACATTTTGGAGTTTGTGCTCTAGCTCCTCGTTGGATCTGGTTTGTTGTGTGTTAGGATTGGTCGGTCTGTTTTGTATGATTTGTCGGATGTTGTTGATTTTATTTTTGAAATGATCTGCTAGGTTGTTGCATTGTTCCTATGAAGGTATCAGAGTGTTGTTACAACCCATTGGGTTTCTCATTTCGTTAATGATGTTGAACATTTCTTTTTGTATGTTGGTGGCTTTGGTGATTCTGCCGATTCTTTGCCTTTTGAATTTCTTTCTTCTACATTCGGATTTGCCTCTGGAACTGAGTTTTCTTACCTTGGTCATATTCTTTCCTCCATTCTTTTTTTAAAAAAACCTTTATTTATCATTGGCATAGCATTATGTACATATCAAACAATTTGTTTCAATCAATCGAGAGAAACATATTCAGTACAACATTTAAACTAACTGCCTGCTAAATGGTGTCAAATGAGAGATTATATCGTGCCTCCTATCGCAATAAATATATGAATATTGGCCTACGCCAAGCTGCTTATAAATCGCTTGCGAAGAAATCTGTGTTGCAAGGTCCTGACCTTAAAATCAATGTAAGCTGCCATTTTAGGTCAATCCGCCATTTTAGGTTCGCTTTGTAAAGTCACCCTGTGAGTTAAAATGGTGGACGATGTCATTCCAAAATACAACATGGCCATCTTGACCTCTGTATGTAGATAATATGTAACTTGCCTCCAGGCCACGTGTTGAGGTCGTGAACTGAGACCTTGTCCTTTGTTGACCTGTGTGTAAAGGATTGCTCGTGCAATGAAACTAATCCGCGAGCATACGTTAAGAACAATGTATTCAAATACTGAACGTAGAACACTTGTTTAACTACATTGCATTAATGTTTGAGAAGACCTGCATGGGAAATCCCAGAATACACAGTTGCCGTATAGGCTTGTTGATATATGTATTAAAGCAAACCAGTTATATGCGGATGTGTGAGACTTGGCATGAACCCTAGATCAGTGATGTATTAGTGGAATATTAACCGGAAGTGGGGCTGGACATCATGCTCACAAAGAGTATAAAAAACCAATGCATTCGAATGTACAGCGTCTCTCACTGAACACACTAAACCACGCTGGAGTTCCTTGTGTTGCACTGAGGGCCGATAGCTATCTGATTTTTGCTCTGTTCTTAGTAACTGGATTCAGTATAAAATAAAGTACTTTGTATGTTCCTTCTTAACCCGTGTTCGGTGTATTTCCTTTTGGGGTATGCAGCCTCGATATTTTGATTTTGTTTTCACAGTTGGCGCCCGAATAGGGACCCTCAAGATTGATGCCGGATTGTTCAAGGTTGACGCAGGCTATCGGGCCGGGATCGGACGGGGTGACAAAAAGGGGCCCCACTGAATGAGACGTGACACCTCAGCAGCGCTGCACATCCCGATCCCTGGACAATTAGCTTGTGGTCCGAGACGGCATCTTGACGAGGGTTCACTTATCGAGGCGGGCAGATTTGCCGAAATCACCATTCACAAGGTAAGATTAGTTAGGTAAGATTCTTTGAAATCCAATCGGACCTCCATAGGTTTGTTCAGGTGAGTCGTGACCCGACTCTTAATTCAACCCTGATAATTTGAATTTGGCGCATTGTATCTGCAGACACAATTATTGACCAGGTAACACCAATAATTTGATATGCCTGGGAAATTGTCTACCTGCTTCAGGGCGTTGTTCCGCAGCGATAGACAATCTTTGGAATTTAGCCATCCCGCACCACAGGAGGGGTCGCCGGCATGTACTATGTATTGTAAGCATGGCATTGTAAGTATAGTATTTAATGACATTTGGCACAGACAAACCAGACATGCCTCCGAACTTCAGTGGCCAATCAATGGTAGTTTTGAAATCCCTCGTATTGAGTACTAAGATTAAATTATATTAAAGAAAAAGGCTAGACATGCAGCATTTGATGTTTTGCAGAATTGGAAAAAAGAAGCGTTGCAACAACTTAAACGTAGAAAAAAACATGCGCACGGTCATAAGACGAACGCCGAAAAGGTATTATTGTATGACCAAGATAAACATTCTGAATCGACTAGGAATATGGATAGGGCTTTCTCACTTGGAATTCAGAAAATCTATCCTTCCAAAGACCGCCATGCTTCTGATGAATTCATAGACAAATTGTGAAATGAATGAAGGCCTGGTGCCTCCGCGCCACCTCCGTATGTTCCTCTTCCTGCTGCTTTGGCTCTTCCTCCTGCTATTCCTGCTCCACCTGCTGTTTTTCCCGGTGTTCCTGCTCCTCCTAATGTTCCCCTTCCTCCAGCTCCTCCACCTCTTCTTATCGCACCAGTTACAGTACCTCCATTGAATTTGCCTGCTCCCTCTCTTCCAAGTGGTCCTGAGCCGCTTGTAGTCGACCGAGGTGCAGGGTCAAAGGTTGTCACTCACAATACTGTACCACCAGAGAAGAAATGTGATTTGATTGCATGGGCTAAGCATTGTATGGAGAGGGATGATCAAGCTAATGTTTTTGCCACACTTTGTAATATGGATAATTTTCCTGAGAAAAATGTTTTTATTGAAGGTTTAGGGATTCATTTATGCGTAATGTGGGGAAAATTAAATAATACAGATATCACTCAAGGGTTAAGGGATCTAAATACTTTAGCGTTTTCTAGAGACACTGTGGAGAAAGTAAATGAGCATGTCAAGGGGTTATTTAGGTATAAAAAGGAGTTAGAAAAGTTGCAGAATGAGGATGACAAGGGGGAAAGTATGTATGCACAGAAACGGTTCCTTCCTTGTCGTAAATCGATATCTGAGGAAGCACGAATTTGTACGAAGGACGCGCTTAAATGGATTTCAGATATGCCGATAACTCCAGTTGAAGTATATGACACATATAGTCAGTATACGCCAGAAATGCAGAGGAAAGTGATACAGGTAATGATAGAGTACCTACAGGATGATTGTGTAAAAAGAAAGATTAGTTGTCCCACAGAGTTAATGAGTATTTACAAGAGAGCTTTTTCACTTGACACTTCTTCGACTGCTTTAGCGCTCGACTTAGCTCTGTTGCTTAGTAAGCGTTCGGAGCCACCTACTTCTCAGTTGCCTATGAGAGAGGTTCCTCTGACATTTGTCCCAAAGGTTGAGATTGTGGCCGATGCTGCACGGGATATAGTCGCTGTGGACATTCCTGCACATTATGTATCACAGTTGGTTCACGTCCCGTTCTCAAGACAGGAAGTGAATACTATTAGGCAATCTATTCCTGATATTAGGAAAAATCCGACAGGATTCTATAAAGAAATAGAGTTCGTCTTGCAATCCTCAGTGTTCACCTTAGGTGATATTGATTTGTTATTCCCTGTACTCCTGCCCGTAGATTTGTGGAAACAAGTTAGAACTATAGACGATGTGCCAGGGTTGGGAGATACACGGGTGACTATAACTAGACTCGATGGAGAAAGGCCAGCTGGTGAAAGACCGCCTCAGGTGATATTAACTTTGCTTGAAAGAATTATTGCAAAATTGAAAACTATAATTCCAGAGAAAAGAATTATTTGGGCTAAATTATGGCTTGTGTCCAAGGAAAGTCTGAGGGTGCTACCAAGTTCTTTAATCGGTTTGAACAGGTATTCTCAGATTTCAGTGGACAAGACCTAGGCACAGAGTCTGGGAAAAGGTTATTTGTGGACACATTTGTGCGTGGATTGCTGCCTGACATCCAGTCACAAATTATGTCTTCTGAGAGCGCTTGGCAGGCGATATCGCAATCAGAAGTACTGCACATGGCTCAGTACTACGAGAATCGTGTCAATAATGAAAAAGGTAGAGTTGAAAAACGAAACGGTGATTTGAAGACTAAAGTGCTATTACAGCAAATTGTTAGAGGCCCCAGAGGGGGTAGTTCTCAGGTTAGAGGTCACTATGTCCCACAAGGGAATGTGCCCTTGGGTCCTGTGAACATTAACCAGTGCGCCTATTGTCGTCAAGAGGGTCATTGGCGTGCACAATGCCCCGTCCTTCGACAAAGGTCGGATAACACATTCGGGAATATGGGTAGACAATCCAGAGGTCGCCCGGGTGTAGGGGGCCTTGGTAGAGGTCAGTTTACACAGGATCCTCAGCAACCTTTTTCACAGGATAATCAGACTTCGAGTGTGGACACCAGGAACATATTTGATCATCCTTCCGCTGCATATTTATCTGAAGAGCTTCCTTCTGTTGATATTCTGTTTTGTTCGGATTGCCCGAAGCAGGGTTTGGAACCTACACCTATTCCCGTCAATCAGAAAGGTCCCTACGTTGAAATGGTGGTGGGAAATAGGAAACATCAGTTTTTGATAGACACTGGAGCACAGAAGTGTTCCATTGATCATTCGCGGGATCCAAACATTCCACTGTCAGGGCAAACCAATGTTTCTGTAGGGTTTTCTGGCACACCAGTTATTTGTCCGGTTTCTTCGCTGGTACACATTTCTTTGGATCCCTTTACAGACCAGTGTGCATTTCTGTTGACTTCGAATTGTGGAGAGAACTTGCTGCTGGGGTTGAATCTGTTAAAAGAATTAAATGCAGTGATTTATTGTTCTTCTGATGGAGTGCGCTTGACGATTTCACCACAGCAATTTTCTGTCTCGCAATTCTTGACTAGACCTTTGCCGCCAGAATTCATTCAAGTACCAGAGAGCTTATGGGCTGTTGACGACAATGATGTCGGTGTTTTACAGATTGAACCTGTTAAGATAGTTTTGAAACACGGAATCAAGCTGCCACGCATTCCCCAGTATAAGATTTCAGTTGAGGGCGAGCGAGCTTTGAAATGCATTGTTTCCGATTTTGTGCATCGCGGGGTGATTGAAGAAATTTCAGGAAGTTTGTGTAATAGTCCGATTTTACCCATGTACAAGAAAGGCGATAATGCAATTCCATTCCGTTTCATAATTGATTTACATGCCATTAATAAAGTCGTCGCTCCACAACTTCCAATTGTGCCTGATGTCACGACAATCTTAACCATGATCCCAGCTACAGCTACTTATTTTAGATTGTGGATCTAAAGAATGCTTTCTTTATTATTCCTATACACAAGAATAGTAGATACTTGTTCACGTTCACCTTAGGGGGACGCTCGTTCACATTTACTCGTGCACCTGAAGGATACACAGAGAGTCCTAGCATCTATAGTAGGGCTTTGAAAGAACAGCTTGATACCCTTGAATTGCCCTCTACTTGTACATTGCTTCAATATGTTGATGACTTGCTTTTAGCTGCTGACTCTGAGAGCGCCTGTAAGGAGGGCACTTTGTTATTGCTTATCCATCTAGCTAAGCATGGTCACAAAGCTTCGCTTAACAAATTTCAATATTGTTGCCAGGAGGTCGCCTATTTAGGCTATCTTCTGTCAAAGGAGGAAAGAAGATTGACACCTGAAAGAATAAAACACATTTCTGGCATGTCTGTCCCAAATACACAGAAGGAAGTTAGAGCCTTGATGGGTATGGCTTCTTACTGTAGGTTGTGGATCCCAAATTTTTCACTAGTGATCAGACCGATGTTGGCTTTGAAAAAGAAGGGCATTTCTTTGCCATTGCTGTGGAACGCGGAACACCAGCAATCGTTTGACTTGCTTAAGACTGCATTATTCTCTGCACCAGCTTTGGGCACACCAAACTATGAAAAGGCCTTTGTGTTGTTTGTGCATGAATGTGATGGATGTGCTTTGGCTTTATTAATGCAGGAACATGAAGGGAAGAATAGGCTGTGCGGTTACTTTTCTTCTGCCCTTGATCCTGTAGCATGCGCATTGCCATGATGTTTGCGAGCTGTCGCTGCTGCTGCTGCTTCTGTAAAACAGAGTGAGGGAATGGTCCTAGGCCTTGATCTAACCCTGATAGTGCTTCACTCTGTAGATGTTCTACAGAACCAAACCCAAACGCAACACCTCACTTCTTCACGGTTTCCAAGATATGAATTGATCTTGTTTGCTCCTCACAATCAAATTAAGAGGTGTTGTGTTCTTAATCCGGCTGAAATCCTACCTTTCCCGCAAGATACTACTTGCGGCGATGAAGAGTCACATGATTGTCTGTATACTACCGAACAAGAAACAAAGGGTAGAATTGATTTGAAAGACACTCCTTTGGATAATCCGCAAGGAGGGTTGTTTTGTGATGGGTCCTGCTTCAAACTTCCGGATGGTACATCCACAGCTGCTTATGCCATCACCACATTAAGCACGGTTGTGGAAACCAAGAGAATCACGCATAACTCTGCGCAGGCCGCAGAGATTATAGCATTGACCCGAGCTTGTGAACTTTCCGAAGGGCTTGCAGTAAACATATATATGATAGTCAGTATGCCTTTGGGGTGGTTCACAACTTTGGGAGACTTTGGTCAGAGAGAGGGTTCCCAACTTCACATGGCAATAAAATCCAACGTGGCTCCCTAATAGTACAACTACTCTCAGCGCTTGCGCTCCCTACTCAGTTAGCAGTCATGAAATGTGCAGCACATCGAAAGATTACAGATGACATAGGGAAAGGGAATGCTTTCACTGATCAGATAGCTAGACAAACTGCTACCTATCCCTTACGGAGATGTATGTTTCAAGGGAGACTGTAAATGCTTATGCAATGGATGAGGCTGTTGGGTCTGTACGGGATATCCAAGCTGATGCCACGTTAGAAGAATCCAAGAGGTGGGCTGAAGGCTTGGGGAAACTTGATGATGACGGGTGTTGGGTGGACATAGTTGAAGGGAAATGGCTACTCCCTGACGCATATATAATGATGATGGTCGTCATGGTCCATGGTCCTACGCATGTATGTGCCCAGAAGATGACAAAAATGTTAGAGAAAGTTTGGGCAAAATTGCCCAGCGCTACGTCCAGGATTGCATGATTTGCTACAACACAATGTGGGAAAGGGGACAGTATCTCCAAGGGGAAGTTTTGGGCCACCCTCTGTCCCCTTTGAAGTTATCCACTTTGACTTTATTAAAATGGAACGATGTGACAATAAAAAATATGTGTTGGTGGTCATCTGTGCTTTTAGTAAATGGGTTGAGGCTTTCCCCGTTAAAGATGCTACATCCATGACTACTGCAAAAACCATGTTAAGGGAATACTTCCCGCGGTTCGGGCTGCCAAGTGTTATCTGGTCGGACAATGGTCCACATTTTGTCGCTGCTGTAATTCTGCAGATATGTGCAGCATTACAAATCGACAAACGGTTCCATTCGGCCAGACATGCTCAGAGCTCCAGACTAGTAGAAAGACACAACGGTATCATCAAGAACAAGCTCGCTAAGACGTGTGCTGGCACCAAACTAAAATGACCGGACGCCTTACCGATCATGTTATTATCCATGCGTACAACCCCTCAAACTAAAACTTGGCTCTCTCCATTTGAGGTGGCAATGGGGAGACCTGCCAATATCTGGAACCTTCCTAAATGCAATTCATTGAGAAATGTTGAAAATGTATTACTTTCATATTATTGCAGCCAGTTGACTAAAAACCTGTATTTGATTAATCACCAGGTACGAGAAGCTTTACCTGTGCAATACGAGGGCCCGGGCCACAGTTTACGGCCTGGAAATTGGGTGCTCATCAAGTCATTTGAGCGCTCTTCCTGCCTTGTGCCTCGCTGGCGTGGCCCGTTACAGGTCCTGTTGGTCACCCAAACAGCGGTGCGGGTCTCTGGAAGAAAGAACTGGATCCATGCATCCCACATCAAGAAACTTCCTCACCCAGTGCCACACGTTACAGAAGAAACAGAACCCCTCGCTAATGCTGCAACCAACAATCCAAAAGCAGTAAACAGCGCAGAGAGTGTGTCGGAGAATCTCTCTGAGCCCGTGAGGCTTGGGGAAGCCGCCATTTTGTCTCCACACTCTCCAAAAGTTTTGCATCCGGAAACTGCTGTTTCAAATTCGGCATCTTCACTTGTCTCTGATACGTTGCTTTCAACGGGAAGTGACGACACATTGTTTCCGGATCAATCAGTACCGGGAAAAGTAAGGTACAATCTGCGTCCAAGAAAATAGACTTATGGCACGGTTTTGCTGTGCATCTGATAGACTTACGGCACGGTTCGGCTGTGCATTCGAAGAAGAAAAGGATCATCAAGGGCTTGTTTTTGCCCAAATTTGAGAAAGAGTATTCTGTTGGCTAGGGTTGTGGAAGGACTAAGAAGTCGCGTGGGGGTCGCAACGAACATTGGGGGTATCCATATGAAGACTACAATGCCTGCTACCGCTACCGCTCATATGGGACTTGTAAATGAGGGGGTGACCAACCGGGACAATGGACAATATGCCTAGGCCCCGAAAACGTATTGCTGTGTTTTTATAATGATATTTGGGTTTATAATAGTCACTGTCTTGGGATTGAGGTACCTTGAGGAAATGCATCCTTTAGAATCCTTGTTGCCCACTGAAAATGTACCTACTGTTCCTACTCCCTTTGTACATTTGCATACTCTGTCCCCTAGGGACTCTCAGCATAGACAAAGGTACCACAATAATACTCTACTACTTATCATGAATGCTACTCATGCCATTTTTAATAAGTCTAACTGTTGGGTCTGCTCACATCTACCGCAACACGGGGATAAGCTGCTAGGTTGGTATATTCATCCTTTACCTTTGACAACTGCTTGCTATGCTTCTCTTAGAGCACTGTTCTTTGGCCATTGGAATGATAGCTTCTTAGGGAACTTTGATGGCACCAATTTGAATAGTTTTGAGAAACGTGTTTTGACTCCCCTGGGATGCTCGCTTTTCGCAAACAGGAGTAAACCTAACGTTGCTTCTATTAGGCCTTCTGATAGACTGTCTCGTCCTTTCCAATCTTTGATTTCCTTTAAGATGGCTCCGATAGGCAATAAGGATGCCATGCCTCCTTCTTACACTGTTAATCATAGCCCCGATTCAGTTTCTTTTTGCATACAGAGGAATGGAACTCAGTCAATGGGAGATTTTCTAGGTTGTGCCAACGTTGCAAATTTGACTGGGGAAAACAGACCTCTGTATGTAGGCGAACCTGTCTACTTTGTCTGTGGTAATGTGGCATTCCCATGGTTGCCCAGGGATTGGCTGGGAACCTGTTATTTAGGGATTCTGCCACCTGGGGTGTTTATAGCTAGTACAAAAGAAGTTTCAACGGCTCATCCACGGCGGGAACGAGAATGGTGACACCCCAGCACAAATCTTGGGATATATAGCTAAATCAATTGTGCCATTTTGGGGCAGATAGCGAATTCTGAAGATATCAGAAGACTAGCGAGAGTACTGGAGAGAACCATCAACCGGACCACGGACATACTCTATAATATGACATTAGAACAGAAGGCGATAAAACTAGTAGCACTTCAAAACCGGATGGCATTAGATGTCATTCTGGCTGAACGTGGTGGAGTGTGTAAATTAGTGGGGTCCGCTTGCTGTGTTTTCGTACCAGATTCCTCCCCAACCATCTTCAAGGCAATACAGAATCTGCACGTCCTTAGTTCAGAAGTGCATGTTCCCGAGGGAAACTGGGATCTTAGCGCTTGGTTCTGGGACTTCTTGCGATCTTGGGGTTGGAAGGTACTTTCGATCTTGCTGATTATTTTGGGAATTCTGTTGTTTCTTTGCTGCTGTATTCAGTGTCTACCTAGTATATGTTCGATGCTAGGGGGATGTTGTGCACAAGCGATAGGCTTGATAGGACATAAAGTGTATGCCCCAGATAAAACTTCCAAAGAATATGTGTTGAAAGAAATTTTAGCGAATGACCTAATGGCAATAGATATTTCCAACAGCGATTCAGGGTGCATGGACGATGATGCATGGAGTTATTTGCAAGGAGATCCAAAGTAGTTTTAGCACTTGGCATAGGCCAAAAGGAGGGTTTGTCAAATGAGAAATTATATCGTGCCTCCTATCGCAATAAATATAGGAATATTGGCCTACGCCAAGCTGCTTATAAATCGCTTGCGAAGAAATCTGTGTTGCAAGGTCCTGACCTTAAAATCAATGTAAGCCACCATTTTAGGTCAATCCGCCATTTTAGGTTCGCTTTGTAAAGTCACCCTGTGAGTTAAAATGGTGGACGATGTCATTCCAAAATACAACATGGCCGTCTTGACCTCTGTATGTAGCTAATATGTAACTTGCCTCCAGGCCACTTGTTGAGGTCGTGAACTGAGACCTTTGCCCTGGTTATAACACTGGCGCTAAACCATGGCGCTATTCGCACCATGGTTGGTGCCGGTATTGTAACAAGTCTGCCATGGTGAAATGGGGAAGTACCACCCCATTCCAAGGTTGGCGGGGCGGTACTTCCCCATTTTACCATGGCCCTTCCCCATTCCCATTTTTCGCCCCATAGGGCATAATGGGAATGGGGAAGGCGAAAAGTACGGTACCGCAAATTGTGGTACCGTACTTACCTCGAAAGTCCCTTTGTCCCTACTTTAACGGCTGGTCTAAACCAGCTCTTAAGGTAGGGTCCCGCCGTTAAGGTCGGGTCCCGCAAAGGGACCTCATAATTAGGCGCTAAGGAGTTAATGGCACCGCAGCCTTTTACGGCGCCGTTAACCCCTTAGCGCCAGGGTCGTAATGACCCCCCTTGTCCTTCATTGACCTGTGTGTAAAGGATTACTTGTGCAATGAAACTAATTCGCGAGCATACGTTAAGAACAATGTATTCAAATACTGAACGTAGAACACTTGTTTAACTACATTGTATTAATGTTTGAGAAGACCTGCATGGGAAATCCCAGAATACAAAGTTGCCGTATAGGCTTGTTGATATATGTATTAAAAGCAAACCAGTTATATGCGGATGTGTGAGACTTGGCATGAACCCTAGATCGGTGATGTATTAGCGGAATATTAACCCGAAGTGGGGCTGGACATCGTGCTCACAAAGAGTATAGAAAAACAATGCATTCTAATGTACAGCATCTCTCATTGAACACACTGAACCACGCTGGAGTTTGTTGTGTTGCACTGAGGGCCGATAGCTATCTGATTTTTGCTCTGTTCTTAGTAACTGGATTCAGTATAAAATAAAGTACTTTGTATGTTCTTTTGTAACCCGTGTTCGGTGTATTTCCTTTTGGGGTACTCAGCCTCGATATTTTGATTTTGTTTTCACAATGGCACCGTGTTCACAGCACTAGTCTCTATCTGCCCCTCCTCTTCTGTTGAATTGTTCGTTTCGTGTGCATATATGTTCTAAGTGGGGCCCAAATGTTTTTCGGTCTGGATTGAGTTTGTATATCCCTCACGTACATCTCCTCATTTTCCTGGTTGAGAATCAGGTGACGGAGCCATGATTGGGTGTTGGGGGGAGTTCGGGACTTCCATTTCAGGAGAATGAGTTCCTTGGCTACCGCCACTGCGAACAATCTTCGCACTTTTATGGAGGCCTTTCCGATGTCTCCGAATATGTACTTTGCTGGGGTCGCCGTGTGGATGCAAAGTTGTGTTGGGTTGGAGGTTTAGACAATGGGTTATGTTGTCATGTCTGTCAGAGGGATGGTTGGTGGTGGATAAGGTTGATAGTTGTGCCTGTTGTTTGTGTCAGCCTTGTTAGCTATTGTTCTGTCCTGATTGGATTGTCGCTCTTGGTCGGTTCCGCCTTGCATTGTCTCTTTAGTTCTTGTGGGTGGTCCCTTTCTCTGTTGGTTCTCAGTGTTGTCTGTACGGTCATGGGTTTTTGTCAACTGGCGCTCTTTGCATTTTCGTTTTTGTTGTTTCAGTTGTTTCCGTTTTGTTCTGAGGTCTTGAAGAGCCAGGTTTTGATCAGTTTTCTGAATTTTAGATTGTCTTTTGTGTTTCTTATTTCTTTTGGGAGGTTGTTCCAGGTTTTGCCACCAGATGGGAGAAAGAGAAGCCTCCAAGTTTCTTCCTTGTGTATGGCTTTGGTTACAGACGGATTTCATTGCTTGATCTAAGGAGTCTCATCAGCTTGTAGATGGTTATTCTCCTTTGGAGGAATTCTGCTCCCTACCTGTTGATTGCCCTATGTGATATGCACATTGTTTTGAAAGTAATACGCTGTTTGATTGGAAGCCAGTGTAGCATTTTTAGCCCTGTGTGATGTTTTCTCTCCTAGATAGTTTGAGTAGAAGTCTGGCCACTGCGTTTTAGATGCGTTGCATTTTCCCCAGCAGGCATTCCAGCATTCTGAATAGAGGCTGCTGGCATAGTCGATTCTTGGCAGGATGAGGGTGATGATTGTCAGTGTTTGGTGGGACAAGGGCAGGAATGGTAGGATTCTTTTTGTTGGATGAAGGAGGAATAAGCATTGCTTAATTATTGCATTTACTTGTGGTTCTAATGTTAGTGCGTTGTCCATTAGGACTCCCAGGTTTTTGAATATGTCTGATGGTGTGGGCGCAGTTCCCAATTCCATCGGCCACGATATGTACGTGTTGATGTCCTGGTTTTTGGATACAATCATGATTTCTGTCTTTCCTGGGTTGATTTTTAGGTTGTTGGCGTTCAGCCAGTTGTACATTTCTTTGAGACATTCTCCTAGAACTGTGGAGCTGTGTATTCTTCATGTGCATCTTTGATTATGTAGATTATTTGAGTGTCGTCCTCATAGTTGTAGCACGTAAGTTTGTATTTTTTGAAGATCTTTATTAGCGCAGTCTTGTAGATGTTGAAGTACAGTGATGATAGTGAGGATCCTTGTGGTACTCTGCAGTCATGCACTCGTGGAGCAGATTTGAAAAGCTTTATCCAGACAGTCTCTGTTCTGTTTGTTAGGAATTATTTTATCCACAGTAGTGCTAAGTCCGTTGTAGCTATTTCTTCTAATCTCTTGATGAGGGTGTCGTGGCTTACTGTGTCGAATGCTGCAGAGATGTCAAGCAAAATCAGGGCTGAGGTTGTGTTGGAGTTGGCGTTTGGATCGGCAGGTGGATAATAGTGCTGATTCTGTTCCTCTCGTGGGTCTGAAGCAGACTTGTGCTTGGTCCATCAACTGGTGTTTTTCTACGTGCTCTTGGGTTAGTTTGTATATGTAGGTTTCTAGGAGTTTTGCTGGATAGGGGATGTTTGAAATAGGTGTGTAGTTGGAGAGGTCTTCCACGTCACCACTTGGGTTCTTAAGGAGTGGTTTAATATATGCTGATTTGAAGGATCGTGGTACAGTCCCTGTTGTGAGCGACAGATTCAGGAGATTTCTGTAGTATTCTAATGCCGTTCCTTGTGAGAGGAATGATTTTTAGATGTCTGCGGGGCATGGCTCAATGGGCGAGCCTGCTTTCTTGCTATCTTTTACCAGCTTGACAAATCTCTCTACTGATATTAGCGGGAAGTTTTGGAGTTTGTGCTCTAGCTCTTCGTTGGATCTGGTTTGTTGTGTGTTAGGATTGGTCGGTCTGTTTTGTATGATTTGTATGATTTGTCGGATGTTGTTGATTTCATTTTTGAAATGATCTGCTAGGTTGTTACATAGTTTCTATGAAGGTATCAGAGTGTTGTTGCAACCCAGTGGGTTTCTCATTTCGTTTATGATGTTGAACATTTCTTTTTGTATGTTGGTGGCTTTGGGGATTCTGACGATTCTTTGCCATTTGAATTTCCTTCTTCTACATTCGGATTTGCCTATGAGTTTTCTTACCTTGGTCATATTCTTTCCTCCATTCTTTTTTTAAAAAAACCTTTATTTATCATTGGCATGGCATTATGTACATATCAAACAATTTGTTTCAATCAATCGGGAGTAACATATTCAGTACAACATTTAAACTAACTGCCTGCTACATGGCACAGTGTTCACATCACTAGTCTCTATCTGCCCCTCCTCTTCTGTTGAATCGTTAGTTTCCGTGTGCAGATATGTTCTAAGTGGGGCCCAAATGTCTTTCGGTCTGGATTGAGTTTGTATATCCCTCACGTACATCTCGTCATTTTCCTGGTTGAGAATCAGGTGACGGAGCCATGATTGGGTTTTGGGGGGAGTTCTGGACTTCCATTTCAGGAGAATGAGTTCCTTGGCTACCGCTCCTGCCACTGCGAACAATCTTTGCACTTTTATGGACACCTTTCCGATGTCTCCGAATATGTACTTTGCCGGGGTCGCCGGAATATGGATGTCTAGTATTTCACTCATTGTCTCTGCTATCTCCTCCCAGAACTGGTGAATCGGGGGGCAGTACCAGTACATATGGATTGCGTCCGCTGCATCTGTTCCGAACTTGGGGCAGGCTGCCCGTTTGGATGGGTAAAACTTGGTGATCTTTTTTGGTGTAACATGTAATTGGTTTAGCAGTTTGAATTGTATAAGGCGAAGGTTGGCGTTAAGGGATATGGTTTTAGTAAATCTGCAGTATTGCGTCAATTTCTGCTCGTCAATTTCAATATTGAGGTCTCTCTCCCACTTACGCTGCATCATGTTGGCCGAAGGGGTATGCAACTGCACCTTCCAGTATATTTCAGCGATGCCGCTCTTGAGCCCTGTCTGAGTCAGGATCTGGGCCAGAAACTCATGTACCAGTGGTTCCTCCGGGAAAGTCGGCCAAATCGCTCTGCAGGCTGCTTTTAAACAGTGGTATTGTAATGTTGGTATCAAACCAATGCCGATTCTGTCCTTGATCTCCAGCATTGTAATGAAACGGCCTTCCAGGAAAAGGTCCCCCAGTTTGGCTCCACGTTCCACGTCCCATCTGTGCTACAGCGTGCGATCCATGGTTGGTTCCAGGTCTGGGTATGCCCAGAGTGAGGCATGCAGCCAATACGGGACATCGCATCCCACTGTTTTCAGGATTTGCATCCATGCGCGGACCGTGGATGATACGGGATCCGCCAAGACCCTCTCCTCCTTTGCTTTGGTAAACAACATACCCTGGAGGTTCTTTGGTGCCGCCGCAAACTCCTCGGCGTGTATGTGCGCATACTGCTCCGTGTCTTGGGTCCAGTATCTGGCAAACGGAGTTTGGGCCACATAATAATATAGCTGATAGTCTGGTGCTGCCAGGCCCCCTGAATCGTAATGTTCAAACATTTTAGTCCAGCCAATCCTGGGTGCACACCCTCCCCATACGAAGTGTGTGCTATGTCTCTTCTTTCCTCCATTCTAGTTCCAGCTTCTTGTTGTTCTTTTTCATAGTGTTTAGTATTGGGGTGAACCATTTAGCCAATGCTCTTTTTTTTGACTGGTGAATGTTTTTTTCTGGGGAGATGCTGTCAATTGTATCAACATGCCATGTATGTAGCAGGTCTGTTTTTTCCGTCTAGGTCAGCCTCGTCCAGTTCAGTTGCAGATGGTTTTGTCAGCTCAAGTTGTTCTATTAGGTTGCTCGCTTTGATGGCTTTCCAGTTTCTTTTTGTGGTGGTTGGGAGTTGGAAGAGCTGGTTGGTAGCTTTAGTTGGTAGTTTGATCACAAATGGGATGATCTGATGGTCGCTCCAGAGTTTCTGTATTGGTGGTGCAGTAATGATACATTTTTTTTGGTTAAAATTGTGTCCTGCCGTGAGTGTTGCTCCTTTGACAAATTGTTGTAGTTTCATGGTTGCTAGTTGCCTGATTAGTGAACTTTGTGAGTTGGCGTGTTTTTCTTCAAACCATATGTTGAAGTCCCCCAGGATTATCAGATGTTCATATTGGATGGCTATGTTGGTGATGGCTTGTCGACAAAGGTTGCATCGTATGTCGGTGGTCTGTAAACCACTATGAATTAAATGTTTGTTTTTGGGTTTGCTGATAAGTGAATGACTATGGATTCGCAGTTCTCGATGGTTAGAGGTTTGTCTGTTTTTATTTTCTGGTGCTCTTTGAATGCTATTGCTAGGCCTTCTCCTTTTTTTCCTTTCCTGTTTAACTGTAGGCATTTGAAATTGATGCAGAGGAAGCTCTGGTGTGTGATTTTGTAGTTGTCATCCAGCCATGTTTCTGTGATGAATAGGATGTCGATACCGTTGTCGCACAGAAGGTAGGTCGAAGATCTTTGTTGAGTGTTTTGACAACGATCTTGCGTTGATTAGGTTGCAGAGGATTTTATGGTGTGATTTGGTTTGTGCTTCATTTTCTGCGTGGCTGTGTTCTGTTGTCCGGCTTTTTTGATTTGTTCATTGGGTTGGGTTGGGTTGTTTTCCGGTGAGTGGTTGTTCGGGAGGTATGCTGTTAGGTATAGAGACTTTTCTCTTTTCCAGGCGGTAGTTCTGTTTTCGATATTGTTTGTGGTGTGTGTTCCTCAGTTTTGGATCTGTGGTGGCATTCATTTGGGTTTGTTCTATCTACCATTTGTCTTTCTCTTTGTCCTATTAGTTTTTGTGGCTTTTCTGTGTTAGTTGGCAGTCAGTTGTTGGGTTGATGTGGGAGTATTTCTCTATTTTTTTATTTGTTTTTTGTTTGGGTTTTCAGAGTCGGTTTCCTTGTAAATGAGTCGGTTTATGTTTCCTTTGAGTTTCCTTTGAGGTTGCAGGGGCAATAACTACCATGTCTAACAAACTATGTCCAGTCGGAAGTAAAATAATTTACTTCCCACGGGACATAGTTTGTCCAATTACTTTAGGACACTCCATTTGGCGAGGCAAAGCCTCTCACTAGGAGCAGTAAACAAAATTACCCCCATCTAAACCTTAGGCGATACGGCAACTGCACAATACCAGGTAGGATTGAAACTTGCCACTAAACAGAACAGATCCTTATTAGGCACCTTATTAGGCACCAGTTAAAAACCAGCAGGGACCATATTCCTATTATACAGGTAACTCTTTCCTTTTAGTCTAGGGAGTTACAGATATTTTATTTACAAATGACCGATGGTTTTCGTAATGCAATAGTGATCATAATTTACTTTACTCCTTTAGGAATACAGTTGACCCTTGTGCATTTGAATGAACAAGGTAGGAATGCTATTTTGGCAAACCAACATTGGGTGTGGAAACACACTATGGTCATCCGCGTGTTCAGCATGGTGAGGGTAGTTACTGTGTAATAGACAGTCATGCATGTGCATGATTAAACATGGAAGGGAATGGTTGAAATGAACAAGCAGAGGGACTATAATTGGAATAATCAATGTCTACTTCTGTTATTAAATGTTTAACATGTGAACTTAAAAGCAAGGGGGAGATAGATTTGGTGATTATCACAAATCCATGTGAACAATTGTTACAAAAACCTGTACCTGTGCATTATATGAACCTTGGGGCAAGTGCAACTGAAAAATGGTTCAGGACTGCGTAAACTAGTGCTGTCAAGATTTCTAATTTCATGATTTGGAAACTGGTTCTCGTTTATGTTTTGTATCTACAGAAGTCTGCTCCTGAAGAAGGGGCCATTCACCCCGAAACCTGTTGAGCATGAAGGACTTTATGAAAGAATAGACCATTACTGGAAGAGGATATTACGTTTGTTTTTGGAACATAGGATTATACCAATTTGGTTGGAACTATATCTGTATTAAACTATGCTTTGTACATAAACAAGCTTTTTGGCTGTTACTCAGCATTAACACTGTGCAGAGGACGGGAGTGTCTAAAAGTTTGGACACTATCTTTTTGTACTGTGACTTAGCTGACACTATTTGCAGCTCAACACACCCTGGGTTGTTGGGAGCTGTTTTTTCTCTTCTCTTGGGACTTGTTTGTGATGGCTGTTGAACAAGCATCTTTTCATATTTTCTGCTTCCCTCTTCTGTTCTCCGGTTCCTTACCTACTTCTGTGACGACCTTGTTTAACTGCTCGTGTGCACTGTCCATGTGTGGGATGGTGGCGTGTGGCCTACCTTTGCTGTTATCATGCAGATCCCACACGCACCTGTTGGTGTTTCCAGAGGGCACAGCTCCTCTTTTGTCTGTGTGCACCCTCAAGCTCAATTTGGTTGTCAATCCGTGGCATGTGGTGCACGGGTGGCAGTTGAGACTAAGGGATTTGCCTCCTGATAATCACTTTTCTGAATCCCGCCCTAAATCTTTTTGAAAGCCATAGCAAATGATGTGGGTATTTTGGATGAGCCATGCAACCATTAGAAAGCACAGTTCTCGGAATGCCTGGTTTATTCTTGTGCATGACTTTCTGAGTGAGCCTCACAGTGCATCTGTATTATGGGGCATTGACTCTTCTGAGCTTCAGAGATTTCTGATCCTGGCTTCTGCTTTCTGGATCATCTGTGTGGATTCTCTTTGACTGTGGTTGGATTCCATTTGCCTCTCCTTTGTACCTGATTTTCCTATTCATGCGGCGAGATCAGTGGTGTAGCTAGAATTTGACATCAAGGTGGTCCTGCAACATATGCATGTGGGCACACGGCAGGCTTACCTATAACTAAGGGAGAACTTTATATTTAATTAGAACGGTTCCCTTTTCCAGGCTCCCAGAGCCAGGCTGTAGTTCGAACTTCTATGGACACCGCCATTGCATTGTAAATAACAAATGTGCTTTAACCCAACTAAATTGGTAGGTACTGCATTGATTTTGTAAGGATGGAAGGCAGAAAGAGCATCCAGGCCATCAATACCAGCCTTTAACTGAAGAAGGAGCTCTTTGATTCCCAGCAGCCCCCAAAGCTATTTCATCACTGCCATCTGATTCCATGGGCCTCTGAAAAGTTTTAGCTTTTTTGGTGACAGCGTTCTCTGGCTCTTATCGGCCTTCCGCATAATGATACCTCCTCCACTCACCATCCCTGTGTCCTGGGCAGGGGGTGTATGTCTGAATGTATAGTATAGTGAGGGACCCCCGGCGGAGCACGTTATTCAGCTCCCGTATACAATGCCTTGCAACGATGACCAGGAGTGGAGCCGCCTACCTCCCTCACTCGGATGGAACCATAAAGCTGCTAAGTTCTTCTGTACTGGTCACCCTCCATGTTCATATCTTTATGGGGAAGCAGCTCGCAATGCACCCTCTCAGCGGCGTGGCTGTATGTAGGTATATGAGCTGCCAGCCATGCTCAGGGTTTTGAAGTAGATGACTGCTATTATCGGCCGTTCAGCTCTCTGCACTGGGCCCCGGACTGCGAGCTTCAATCAGAAAAAAGACTCTGCCATTTATTTACTTTTCCACCCCTCTTCACGCAGCCTCTCTGTGGCCCGATCCAGGTGTCGGAGGAATCCCCCCCAAAGTGACCACGATTAAGGGACAGAATCTGTCTGTGTGTTCCACCAGCTGGGTGGAGGGGTGCCACCTCAGCTCCTGGGAGCTTCCTCCATTGCAAGCCCTCTGGTCCTCCTTCACGGCAGAGGCGTATCCAGCATTATCTAACAAGTGGGGCCTGAATCTAATGTAGTAGGGCCCATCCCAAGGGGAGCCCGCAGAGGAAAAGGAAAATGTTCTGCCTCCGGCCGAATGAGTAGCAAGGAGGGGCAAACCAATTAAGATGGGTTTGGGGGGTTTGTCCCCCTGAGAAACATGTCTTAAGTATTAGGTCAAAAATATGCATTTTACAGTTCACTTTCTGTGACAAATTGGCAAAAAAGCCACATAGTTTTGTAGGGTAAGACATGGGAAAAAATCCAGTAGATACTAAGTCACCAACAATGCACAGAAGCGTTTCCCAACACATTTCTATAATGCCTTCTCCCAATATATGCCTGTACTCTGCAAATGTAGAAAACCTTGCATGCTAATTGTACCCATACATGACCATGCTGGTGCACATATATATGCCAGTATCTCCACACAAGAACATACTCCTGCTAGCTTAGCTTTAATGCCAGTAAAAAAAGCATTGGCAATGCCAACAGTTTTGGCTTTGGTGTAGGCATGGGAAAGGCACTTGCCAGGCATAACCATAGTGGTATTAACTGGCCATATATGGTTTCCGGTGTAAATGGTATCAGTACATAGGCATCTAATATCAGTGCCTGGCAAATGCCTAGTACTTATAAAGAAGCCCAACCCGTAGCCTTTGCCAAAGCTCGTTTTAACGGGACTTCAGCGAAGGGCACGCATAGCGCTTAGAAATCAATTTGCTGAAGGCAGATATTTATGAACTTTTTACTACACCAGTAGCAGGTTTAGAACTCAAATGAAGTAATGAACTCTCAGATGGCTGGTTTGAAAAAACACTGGCAGGCACTTCCAGTGTACAGTTTGATGGTAAGGCTTGTTTAAAGCGAGCTCAAAGAGTTCCCATGAGACCAGCAAAGAACGACTCTCCAGATGTTTTGGACTATGACTCCCATGATCCCTCACCAGTTACTGTGTTGTCTGGCGCTAATGGCAGTTATTTTCCAAAAACACCTGGAAAACCAAAGATTGCAAACACCTCCTCTTAAGTTAAAACAAGATGGAAATGTACTCAAATTTAGAAATGTTCTTAAATCCAAGGCTCTGTTTTCCGTTTTGACTGATTTTTACATATACATACAGACAGAAATCATTATGTTCCCTTTCAAAATGTATTTCTAAAAATTGAAGAAGAAAAAGGTAAATGAATTTCTCTTGGTTGGGTCTTTAAGTTATCAGTCATGCATCTTAGGTCAAAGGTTGTGCAAAGTCACCGAACAGAGAGGTTGGAAAAGAAATTGAGTTTCTTTTAAGTGGTTTCAATTGCTGGAGATAAGCAGATCCTTGCATGTTGTGCAAGAACCCAGCTCCATGAGATTCCCATTACAGGCATCCAAGTGCTAATGTGTTTTTTTAATTTAAATACATGTGGAAAAATACAATTGACCATACATTTTTTTACATAGCAAAAAATAAACATGGATGAATACAGATAAAATGACCAAAAAATAAATGAGAATACAGAGATGGTGCAAAAATAAATACCATAAAACCAGGAGCCTTACAGCTAAAACCATCCACACTGCATTTAATCAGTCCTGAGCCCCTTTTCCTCAGACACAGCACCAAGTGGTCTACAAAGCTGTGTAGCATAACAACATAACATCCAGCCCTCACGTTCCTTGCTGCCAATCGGGGAATGCAAAGGGCAGAGGTCACTGAGGACTGAAGACTGAGGCCATGTGATTAACAGCAAGCAAAAGAGCCCTACATACCAGTAATTGCTAGCTGCTGAATTCTAGACCAGCGCACCAGCCATGCCATAGGGTGTGGCTGCAGCTTCTGGGCTGTCCTACAGCAGCTCCCAATCTGCACCAGAACAAGCCACGCCTCTCAATTAAATGTAAGTGGGTAGTGTATCTGTTTTATTGATATTACTGATTGTGGACTGAACACAATGCCCTGTTTCCCTCCTCCCATTCCTCATGAAGCTCCCTGAGTCTCCGATCTCACCTGTTCTTGGCTACTTCTTGGAAACTACAGATTTCTTTGATCCCTACCAGTCAGGCTTCTGCCCAGCCGAGGTACTGAGAGTGTCTTGGTGTCAGTCATGGACGATTTATTTTCACTGGTGGACTTAGCAGGGGTGGGTGGCCTGATTTCATTAGATCTCTCAGTGGCCTTCGATACTGTTGACCACTCCCTCCTACTGCACTGCCTGTTTTGTTGGGAATATCTGGCCCAGTCCTGACCTGGTTTGCCTCTTTTCTTACTGATAGGTCCCAATATCTCTCTCCCCCCTTTTCTTCGGCATCCCGTTCCCTCTCATGCAGAGTTCCGCAGGGGCCTGCCCTGTCTCCCATACTTTTCAATATGTATATACAGCATCTTGTCCATCTGATTCAGCCTTCGCTGTCACTCATATGCCGACAACACGCAGATTATTGTTCGACTTGATCTGAATGTGACTGAAATGTTTGGGTGCTTCTGGGATTGTTCGGTGGGCGTGGGGCAGTGAATGAATGAAAACTGGCTCAAACTCAATGGAGATAAAACTGAGTATCTGATAGTTAGGCCTGCCTCCAGTTCTACTGCCTCCTCTCTGTGGACAGCTTCCTTCTTGCCTCTGACATTGGGGATTCCTCCTGCCGCAGTTACAGAAGTCAAGAACCTGAGAGTTGAGGTCTCTGCGTCTCTCTCAATGGAGGTGCAGATTAGCACATATGTCAGATTGGACACTACCATCTAAGAATTCTCCGCAAAATCCTTGGCTATCTTCCGACTCCACTATGACCCTGGGTTGTGGCTGCCTTAGGGTTGAGTTGGCTTGATTATTGTAATGCTCTCTTCCTGGCCCAACCTCTTTCTCATACATCGGCTGGGATTGCTCCAAAATCTGGCAGCCTGCGTGGTGACTGATTCCCCTTTCGAGGCCCACATTTGCCCTGTACTTGGGACTCTAGACTGACTTCCTGTCGGTAAGAGGGTTATGTTTTAAGTGTGCCTGTATTGTACATCAGGCTTTCCATGGACAAGGCCCATTGTATCTTCAAGAGAAGATTACTCCGTATGTTCTTTGCCGTGTCCTTGGTTGCATGGACGCCCGCCTTGTCGAAGTTCCCAGGTTCCGCCTGCCTCGAGTTGGTGGATGTGCCTTCTCGATCACAGCTGCAAAATTGTGGAACAACTTGCCGCCCTCTCTCAGGAGCATTGAAGATCATTATCAGTTCCGCTGCTTCCTGAAAACGACCCTGTTTTAGATTTCTCTTCTCTTAGTCCTTCTTCTAGTTTAGCGTCAAGATGCCCTCGGGCGAATAACATAGCAAAACTGGCACCACAGATGTTTGCCTAGAGCTGGCAGTGCTTATCCAGCGGTGGGGCCACATGGTATTACCAATTTAAGGCAGGATATGAAATGTGTAACTTCTGTGCATCTGGGTCATTTGATTGGCAACTCAGCGCAATGATGTGGGATTCTTTTGTGCACAGGGCCTTTGATCTTAAGAATGCATTCTGCTCTGTTCATGTCCTTTGATATTTAATCAGGACAATGAACAGTGACGTAACTCCCTGCATGTCTAAGTCATTTTATGATTATACAAAGAATAGCAGCCTGTGACTCGTGTCTGTGTCTCCATTTGACCTCTGAATCAGGAAAATAAAGCGCAGCTCTTGTGCTTCCAGTTCTGGCAATCTGATTTTTAAAAGGAAGTTTGTGACTCATGTTTGTCGAGGCAGTTATAGATAATGGAAGCATTTTGAATCCAGTCCAGGCACATTCAGATATCAAGAAGTGTTCAATAGGGCCATGGTATTGTTCCCGGTATTGGTGAGTTCTAACTCGCAAAATTACACTACTACCACAGAAGCAGGTGCTTCTGTCAAAGTGCAATCGGGGAGGGGGCTACCTCATACTCGCCAAATAGGAAAGGTTATAAAGATGGGAACCCCCACCACTAAGAGCTACCCTTCAAGCAATTAAGTTGGGACAGGGCCAGGTGCACCCACAAAGAAAAAGGCACTGTTTTTGCAAAGACAAAACTCACATTTTTCCATTCACCAGAGTGTCATTGAATTATGCAGTGCCATCGTTGTGACCTCTTGCGAGATGTTAGGTGGGAACTGGGCATTCCCCTCCTTACTTGTGAATGGAAAGGAAATACACCAGTGCTGCAACATTGATGTCAAATGGGGGCTTAAAGGGGTGGTAGCTGCTACCCTTGGCTTTCCCTTTGCAACCCCTGGGTCTGCCACTTGTATCCTTGGTACTTCCAGCAGGCCTCAACCGGTTTTTCCACTCGGCGTTATGCTGAATGAATTGCATGTGCAGAGCTGCTAGCCTGCCCAGGTTCTCAATATCCCAAAAAACTGCATTGGCAAAGCTAACAATTTTGACTTGTGTTTAGGACTTAGATGGGCATTTGCTATGTGTTGCCGGGATGATAAGATGGCAACAGCAGGATAATCGTATGAGTACCTCGACAAAAGAGAGCAGTGCCTGGCAATCCCCTTTCTAATACCTATGCAAAAGCCACAATTATTGTGCCGTTGCCAGTCCTTGCTTTTAACATGGTTTTAGTGCAAGGACACATGCTCTTATAAATGAAGTGGCTGAGACACATTTGGCTAAGACATTTTTATTTCACCAGTAGCCATTTACAGCTCAAATTAAGCCATTAACCCCTAGAAGACTGTGCATAAATATCACTAAAAGGCCATATACAGCACAGGGGTTGATGTTACTGCATGATAGAGCTAGCACAAAGAGATCCAATGAGAATGTGTTTTGAGGAGGGAGTGGCAGGTTGTGCGTGATAATAACAATAGGGATTAACATGCCATCGGCTGTTAAGGGGTGAGAAATTACCAAACAACACCGTCCTCAGATGTAATATCTGTGACCCGTTTCATAGGCCGGACTTGAATGAAATGCAGGCAATCCTGGGGGGATGAGGGCTGGACCCCAGAGTATTTCTGAGAATATAGGGGAGTATATGGTGGTCAGTTCTCGATACCTGAGTTACTCCAGGAGTAGAAAGTTAGATGTGAGAAGAGGAGACGATTGAAACCAAGGTGTGGCAACCAATATGAGTAGCGCCTCTATGCCCAACCACTTGCCTGCAGAGTTGATACATCTTTCTGGCATCCATAGAAGAAGGCACTGGAAGGCACCTACTGTGTCAACTGCTAACAACCTGGAGGAAGGTTTATGGGTGCAGCAACAAAACAACACCATTCAGGCTATGTGTACACAAATAAGAAATCTTACATTGTGCAAGGAAGAGAGAAAACAAGCATTGTGAAATGGAGAAAGCAAACATTGTACAAGTACTAGAAAAAGCAAGCACTGTGAAAGAGACAAAAAGTTTTGTGCACAAAAGTGAAAAGGCAAGCATGGTGCAAGAGAGAAAACAAACCTTGTGCATGAAAGTAAGATAGCAAACAGTATGCAAGAATAAAGTGAGCATTGTGCAAGAAAGAGAGAAAGCAACCACTCTGCATGAAAGTGAGGAATCAAGCATTGCGCAAGAAAGAGAAAAAGGAAACAATATGCATGAAAATGAAAAAGCAAGGATTGTACAGGAAAGAAAGAAAGGAAACATTGTGCACAAAAGTGTTTAAGCAAGCATTGTACAAGAAGGGGCGAAAACAAGCATTGTGCAAGAGAGAAAGCAAATATAGTGTGCAAGAAATTGAGAAAGCAAGCATTGTGCAAGAAAGGCCACAGACATTGTCAGAGAAAGCGGGTAAACTGTGCACAACTGTGAAAAAGCAAGCATAGAGGAAGAAAAGAGAAAACAAGCATTGTGCACAGAAGTGAGAAAGTAAGCAATGTGCAAAGACTAGAGAAAGCGAGAATTCTGCACGAAATTAAAAAAGCAAGCATTGTCCAAAAAAGAGAGAACACAAGCATTGTCTGAGAAAGCAAGAAAGCAAACATTGCACACATAATTGAGAAAGCAAGCATTGTGCAAGAAATATATGAGAAAAATATTTAGCATGAAAGTGAGAAAGCAAGCATTGTGCAAGAAAAAGAGTAAGTCAAATTTGTTTAAAATAGAGAGGAGATTAGGAGGGGTTACATCTAACCACCAAGTACTGAACGTTGTGATAAGCTGTTGAATCTCTGGACATCATAGTATAATCTGATCATCGGATGCCAGATAGAAGTTTCTGAACATTAGGACATTGATCAACCTGAAGGGGGCATGCTGAATCGAACACCTTCTCGGTAATCTACGGAAAGTCCCAACTCCATAATAAGAATCAATCCAAAAAGCCAAAAAAGAATGCACGAGATATGAGAAAAATAAAAATGTATTATTGCGCACACAGTCTAGGCCGGAAATTATCAAAAAGACATTCAGAGTAAAAGATAAAATGGACGGTTTTATAGCAAATTACAAAAAAGAAAAGACATCACATGTTATAGATTGTTCACATTTTCCCGACATCTGATTGGACATCGTCATTTGTATTATAGGTGCTTTCATACATTTCCTGACTCTACTGGCTTATTCTAACCTCATGACTAAATCAAAATATCAGGCTGTTAGTTAATTAGCATGAAGATCACCTCCTTTCTCATGCTGCTGATTGGATAACTCTCCTTTAAACTTTTAGCAGTTGAATTTGACATTTTGATTGGTTACTCCAGGAGGAGTATGCATGGAGGGAGTGACTGAGTAGGTTTCAACCAATCCCTGTGTGAGGTGTGACAGTGTGACTTTGAAATTATAACTTTTACATGCTTTCCCATTGACCTAATTGGTTGGCACCCTTTTATCATTCTCACCACTGTGAACTGTTCATCGCCAGCTAAATTTTGCAACTCGTCATTGGAAACAGTACTTGCTTCGTCTTCCTTTCTCATGATTTTATCTGTCCTGCCTCTGACCTTATGTGCTGGGGCTTATGTTTTTGCAAAACTTAATTCGCTTACAATGCCATGGATATATTACAGGGTCTGCGGTAGCGTCCCTGTAGTTATGGTTAAGTTGCTCAACCCATAGGAAGAGCACTTTTTGGGCGGTTTATAACTTCACCCTCCCTTGGATGAATCCTCATGAAAATTTGCAAAGGAATTTTTTTTTAATGACCAAAATGTAGGTACAACAAAATTAGTGATATCTGTGTTCCGTCCGCGGACCCACTTCCGTGTTTGTCCTGCAAACGTTCCTTTGATTACCCCAGAGGGTGGCGTGATTCCGTGGACATCGGACGCGCCTGCTGATTGGCTGTGAAAAGCGTAAAGTGCAGCAGATTTTTGGAAACGCCCGCCATGTTGGATTCGCGGTCAGCTGCCATTGTCCACGAACATCGTGGTAAAAACATATTGAAAAACACAATATTGCACTTGTCAAGCTTATTAAACAATCTTTGGGGAGCTGAGGGGTGATTAGAATGGGATGGAATATGACCCTAAAAAAAGCGGGGAAAAAAAGGCGTTGTTCTTCTCTGATGTCCGCGAACAGTCCGGGTATTCCTGTAATGTCTGCGAACATCTTAGATGTTCAGGGGCATCAATGCTTATTTGTGCATTACATGGTTGTAGTTTTTGGATGGCTTATAACTTTGGCGCGACTCAATGAAACTACATGAAATTTGGGTATTTCATTCTAGACCTGATTCTGAATGGGTTTGGAAAGTGTGCTATTTTGGCAAGAGGGAACAAAATTAGAGGGGGGGAGTCCCGAAATATTGTAAAGGCTTATGAATGTGGTGCCATTTGACAAATCTGCACAAACATTTGCAAAAAGATTTTAGACCTAGATATAAATGTTTTTGCAAAGTTTGCTGGGATTTTGTGAAGAGGGGGCTAAATTAGAGGGGGGCCTCACCATTATTATATGGTTTATAACTTTGTTGCCATTTGACGAATGTGGACAAAGGTTTCCAGAAAGATTATACACCTAATGTGGACAAAGGTTTCCAGAAAGATTATAGACCTAACCTTGAATGTTTCTGTTCATTCTGAATAGGTTTTGTCAAGTGGTGGCTAAGTTAAATGACTATTGTATGTACACCAGCTATGTGGTAAAGTTGATTTGAAAGTGGGATATGTTTGAAAGGGAAAACAAATTGTGATCATCGTAAAATGGCCTTAGGGTTCTCTCTTTGCCTTCTGCAGGCCACCATGGAAAGCGAAGAGGGGTCTGTATGGAGCCCGCCTTCACTTTCCATTGCGGCCATCTTAAAAAAGGATTTTCCTTTCTACAGTGGGACGGCACAGGCAACCCAGTGTAGGAAGACACATCCTTTATTTTTTTAGCACCTGGGTTATCGCTTTGGGAACCCGGGGTGCTAATGGTCCTCATTCCCCATTGCAGGGTTTGGAACGGGGGATAACGGTCCGGAACTATCATCATCTGCACTCGCTTTGCTTAGGCCAATAACTTGGGCTTGCGGGTCGTAATCCCCTGTTCCAGTACCTGGAAGGGGGATAAACGCCACATTATTCCCATTAGTAAAACACAAAATGCAAATGGAAATGTTGGAACAGCTTATTGAGTCTATGTACTTTACTGAGAAATGTAAAGTAGATGGAGTCTATATGTTTTTTTTATTCTATTTTTTAACTGTGAAAGGTTGTTCCTGAAGGAATCTTTTTGTTTGTTGTTGTTTTTTGATTATTCTTTTTTTGCATGGGATATTATAACAAAAGGTGGGGAGGGAAATGAGGAAAGAGGCATGAAGCACTAATATGGGGGCAGGTGGACAGGGGAAGAGGTTGCCCGTGCGTTTACATCTAATGCAGTGTTTCTCATGCTCCTTGATTACAGCTTCAAAAGCACTTTGAAATTGCTCCCCCTTGCAAAGTGGTTTGTTGCAGTATATGCAGAGAACTGTTGTATTAGAAATATATGGATCAACAACCTCTTTTATTGCTTTCAAGGTAGCTGGTGGGATTTTGTGTCCCACAGAAATAGACTGTGTGGTTACAGCATTGGTTGAGGAAGATGAGGTGGAGTAAGATAGCCTACTATTTGCTAAGAAAGGAACATCCTTTCTGAGAGCTTTGCAGTGGTTGGATTGAGTGTGGTGGTGCATCAAGGTGGTCCCGTAGGAGTAATGTCCAGGTAGTATGCGACTGAGTACTCGGTGCATTTTACTTTGGTAGCTTTGCCATTGGTACATTCCCAACAGTGGTAAAGAATTGCCACACCTATGATTCTCTCTTGGTGCTAGAGGTAGGCACTTCCTTTACCTCATCTTCTTGGTCCTCTTCATTGTCTTTGAAAGTACTGTACTTTTTTATTGTGTGGGTCCTCCAGCTGGTGGTGGCTCTTGAGGAGGAGGAATGGCACTAGCTGATGCCATTTTTAAGATAAATAGCAGTTTTGCTAATATTCTTCCAAGTTTGTGCTCTGTGCTAGATTGTTAAAGGATAATGTGTCAGTTTAGGTGTAGGAGCTATGCAAGGGTACATTTTGAACTTGAAAGTTCCTAGATCAGTAGAAAATGCAGTTCTGAACTGTTCGCGAAGCAAAGTGCCGACCGGCCGCACAGTTTGAGCAAGTCAGTGTCACTGCTCTATACGTTTCATGACAGCCATACAAGTCAGTCCCCCAAACAGGAATAGGTTACTAAAGTAACACACGTACGAGCCGGCAGCACTGTTAATAGTCTACCGTGCCTCTATTGCCATCATAAAAGAGAATGTATTCTGACATGAACAAGTCTTTATGTAAGCACACGTTTTAAATGATACACATGTGTATATTTTTCAGCAAGGTTACTGTCGACACGCACATGCAAATTTTCACATTAAGCAGTGTATCCAGGGAGGTTGAGCCTGTATCGCCATAACGATATAAAACACATTCTTGCATGCACTAGTACCGTGTCATTTTGTTGTTACTTAACTATCACGCAGTATTTTTACCATTTTGATGTCCCAAACAGAGTTACTGTTGAATGAATAAATTCCATTCTATGCTTGTGTTCAAACCTTTTACAAGTGTATCCAAACGCTGTATCCAGCGTTGTTCAAGCTTCCTCAAGTGCACCTCTTGGACACCTCCTTGCGATAGTGGGGTTGCTGTCTGTATAATAAACCAGGTGAAGTTGTAGTATTTGTGCTTTTCATGTGGTTTTACAGTTAGTGAAATCTTTATATTCCCAATTGAGGCCATACAGGTTTTTTCTTTTCATATTTCTTGTTGGGGCAGCAATTTCAAAGTTCTTTGGAAGCTGTAATCAAGGAACATGAGAAACACTGCCCCTACCATAGAAGTAACACACATGCAACATCTTCCTCTGTCCACCTCCCCCTCCATATTAGAGCATGGTGCCTCTTCCCTCATTTCCCTCCCCACCTTACGTTCTAAGCTCCCACTTGTAAGCGATATTCAATCAACACTACAGCTAAGTCAATGCCTAGTCTGGGATGCTGAGGAAAACCTTTATTGATGTATTTTTATGTCTAGTTCAGTACTCTGGATGACCACCCTTGTATAACACCCCCTCTTAGAATCCCCCTGACCCCACTGAGCCAAGAAGTAGGTTTGTTTTGCAAATTAAAAGGTTTATTTCAGAATTTAAACAATATATATATATATCACACTTTATAATAAATTAATATCTGATAGTACACTTAGACATATGATGTTGATCAACAATGGGTAATCTGGCACTAGCACACTTCTTTACAATCAATGAGGAGTTAGTATAGGATGGATAAAGTAGCAAAAATACTTTTATGATTTCAAGGGAAAAGCAATGAGGAAAAAAATGCAGTACAGAAATACTTGATATGATTTTAGCAAAAGATAAGATAATCACTTTTTCTCTGGCAATTCACCCCCCTACGCTATGCAATGCAAGAAATGGAAGGAGATGGAAAGGGGAGCACACAGTTCTCAGGAATGCAATCAAATACAATACGAAATTCAGTTCCCCCCAGCAAGCTGAGAGGAAACAGGTAGGAGTTTGAAAGACAGGCCCAAAATGCTTTTAAATGTGATGGCAATGGATGGGAAAATGTGCCAACTGATTCTAATTCCCTCTAGAGATTCAGGGTGAGTCGGAGATGCGTGTTGGTATTAGTTCAGGCTCACTTTAGCAATGCTCTATGAGTTATTACCAAGTTGCAAACGGATTTTAACAAAAGAAAGAATGGAGCTGCTATTTTGACAAGTGGAGAAAATGAGCCAAAATCGCAAATTGCGGTAAATTTCGCAAGTGCGTGAATCGCGATTGCGGTAAAAGTATAAGTCGCTTCTAGGCTTGTTGGAAAGCTTAGATTCTAAGCTTTCAGGGGAAAGTTCAATTTCGTTCCTAGCCCAAACGGTTCCAGAGATACGGACGATTAAATAAAGGTAGTTTTTCGGATTTAAAGTAAACTCAAAATGACAGGTGACAGCTGTGCAGCTTGAAAATTGACAGATGACACGATTTCTAGGAGGCAGTTCTACTTAGGTTAAAATAGTTTGGATTAGATTATTTTAACTAAGAGATTGGTTCTGCACAGTTCTGCTAGGTACTCACAATATAAATTTGAACTAGGCCTCGTCACGGATCTGGTCAACACGTCCGGCTGCGGTTCTGTCTGCTCGGCGGGTCAATCAGGCACCGGTTCTGCTCACAGCGATCTGGGTCAGCTCTGCTCTGCTGGTCTAGCCTCTCTGGATTCTGGATGTAACACTGCTTTCTGGGTACTGCTACAGGTTCTTGCAAAAATTCTCGGCAAACTTCAAACAGCTCGCCCGGCTGTTGAATAGTTTGGTTAGTTTTGAGGCCTGCTGAAGAGGATTCAGCTGGTGAATTCAGGCCTCTCTGCTACAAATTCTGGAGTTAATTTCTGCTACAGGTTCTGGAGATTGATGGATTTGAAGTCTGGATCTCTCGATGTGAAGTCGTCGGTCAGCATGCCCCGCAGCAAATGGAATTGAATCTCTCTACCTGTCCCAGCAGTCTCTTTTTATGTGTTTTGAAAATGGGTGTGTGCCTGGGCCTAGCTAAGCCTGCCCCTCTCTACTTGTCATTGGCCCAATTCTCCCCTCTCCCATGATTGGGGGAAGGAAATGGATTGTCATCATGATGAGGTCTGTTTATGGGTCAGAGGATCCTCCCCTGGTCAGTTTGCCCAAAAATCTATATTTGATTCAAATACATCTTTCCCAGATATACAATTTGTTGAAATTTCATGTACACATTATATATTCCTTATGGTCCATGCTTGTCCGCCTCTGATCTTCCTGGGGGCTTGCATTAAAAAATGACAACATTTCGCGCTTTTTAACTGGTTTTGCAATATCGGACATTTACCCAAAATTACACACATGTGCGCAAGAAGTATGGACATTAATTGATGAAGTGTCAGATTATTAACATGCAGACATTTGGAGTAAGACCCTATTTTCCGCTAGCAACCCCCCAGAATACACCACCGGGTCCTAACGCCTCTTAAAATGTGCACCGAAAAATCACAAGAATAATGGTATTACTTATATAATTCTGACAAGTCCGTACTATGAATTATCCATCTTTTTTTAAATTATGCCCTGGTCAAAAAGGGATGTGGCTTCCCACATCACATGGTGGAATAACTGGTTTATCCACTTCCCCCAAGCCAGCTTGTTCACAGAGGTACAGCTGCCCCCCAGTTTCTCCCAAGAGGAAGCTATTTTACGACGCCCCCAATATAACATTTGCCTGAGTCAAGGAAGTTGCATTGTTCGGTCCCTTCCAGTTCCCAGGTGCTCCACCCCTAATCTAATCAGAGAGGTGTCAACTCCTTTTGGCAAGGGGCGGCATGATGCAGCTAGGCCTGGGAAGAGTGGCTGTTGATCCAGTTTCAACTCCTGTCGGGGGTAGTTGTCAGGCAGAATTCAGTTTCATTAAGCCAGGCTTCAGCTAAATGTCACTTTTTGTTCCCAGTTTTCTACATTCAAATCAAACTGACAATTTGTACCTATACATTAAATAATTACTTCCTTCAAGTCATTTCAGAATATAGTTTTACATTGTATCCACCTCTTAGCAAGTCTTTCCTCGGTCTGGTTTTGTTTCATTTGTTCAGTTTTACACAAAAGTCTGGTGGTTTTAAAACGCTGGCTTTCTGATAGTGGTGAGTACTGGTAATGCAACCATTTTTGGGATTAAGAAAATGAATTCCCCACAGTTCTGAGTTGCCTTTTGGCAATCAGCATTGCCATTCCCAATGGTTTCATGCTACTGTGTGTGTAGCCCAATGGTGGTTTTAGGCAGTGCCCTCCTGTGCTCACAACATGGGCAAAAATGGGTGGCAGCCTATTCTTCATGTTTTCCCTGTGCACTCTCTGGGGAGTTCTGCCCATCATGTTTTCCATGGCAGTACTGCACAGTTTTATGGTAGGGCTTGGATGCATGGGTAAAAACATCCCACAAGCTGTAGGAAGGAAAATCCTTTTCCAAGATGGCCTCCACGGAAAGGGAAGGTGGGCTCCGTACAGGGCCCCTCTTCCCTTTCCATGGCAGCCTGCAGAAGGCGAAGAGAGAACCCTATGACCATATTACTACAAGCACACGTTTTTTTCCCTTTCAAACCTATCCCGCCTTCGAATAACTTTACCACATACCCGGTCCCGGGTGGACATGGCCACTTTAACCCCATTTGTTGTCCCTCGTGGTCATGGCCAGTTACCAGATTCTCCGGGTCATGACATTATTCAATGACCCGGACAATCCGACTACTGCCCATGGCCACAGGCTATACCTCAGTCACCAAAAGTATATCACTATTTTTTGTACCTACATTAAGACACTTGTCAAAAAATAAAACACAGGCACATTTGCAAAACCATACTTTATGTTCCTTGCCAATGCTCCTTGCATGAGTTTGCAGGAAATCCACCCATGTTTTATTTTTTCAAAAGTGTCAAAATGTATGTAGATACAATAGACATATAACTTAGCCCCCACTTGACAAAACCCATTCAGACATTATACAAACATTCAAGGTTGGGTCTATAATCTTTCTAGAAACCTTTGTCCACATTTGTCAAACAGCAACAAAGATATAAGCCATTTAAAAATGTTGAGACCCCCTCTAATTTAGCCCCCTTTTGACAAAATCCCACCAAACTTTACAGAAACATTTATATCTAGATCTAAAATGTTTTTGCAAAGATATGTGTAGATTCGTAAATTGGCACCACATTAATAAGCCTATACACTATTTTAGGACCTCCCCTCTTATTTTGTCCTCTCTTGACAGAATCCCACCAAGCTTTGCAGAACCATTCAGAATCAGGTCTAGAATAGAGTTCCAAAATCTCATGCATTTACATTGAGTAGTGACAAAATTATAAGCCATCCAAAAGCTGCTTTTCACCAACCCTGTAATGCAGAAATAGGCATAGATGTTCCAGAACATCTGAAGCGTTTGCAAATATCACAGGATTGTGCCCGAACATCTGGACTGTTTGCAGACTTTGGGGTGAAAAACACCTGTTTTTTGGCTTCTTCAAGTCATATCCAATCCCATCCTCATCACCCCTCACTTGCCCAGAGATTGCTTGATAATTTTGACAATTGCAATGTTGTGTTTTTTAATATGTTCTTACAGCGATGTACGCAGACACCGGCGGATGTCTGCGAATCCAACATAGCAGGCGTTTCCAAAAATCTGATACTCTTCACACTTTTCACAATCCAATCAGTGGATGTATCCGATGTCAGCGGACTACACATCGCCTTCTAGGCCAATCGGAGTCCTGTCCGCAGACCGAACAGGGAAGTGAATCCGTGGACCAAACACAGAAATCACTCATTTATTTTACCTGCTTTTGGCGCGTTTAAAAGAAAACTATTGGACAGATTTACACCAAATGTACAAAAGCACGCTTTCAGAACCATACATTTGCTCTTACTACTATTATGTATATGCTCTGAGGGCTGTTCATGAGTTTCCAAAACATCTACCAGCTCCTAATTAACTTTACTTCATGTGTAATTGTGCTTTTCGTGGCTCCTTTCTTAGGAATGGGAGCTTAACTAGTGAGAATGATCCTACAGAGGGATGTGTTGTTCCTTGATCATTTGGTCTTAACAGGCATATCCCTTACTGCTCATTGTTTAGCTTGTGACCTTGATTATATGTTCTGGTGTACTGCCGAGGAACATCTTTTGTTATGTCTCCTTTGAACACAGGCTTGGGAACTCAGCTAAACTGATGATTTTTAACCAATCAGTGTGCAGTGTTTTGTCCTTTAGCTCTGGGGTCTCATATCTTTCTTTGCTGCTCTTTCAGGACTTCCCTACTGCAATTCAGGCATGGGAAGATGTTAGCCCACTTACCGCAACCAATCACTGTGTGCCATTTAGTCTTTCTTTAGGAAGTTGCAACTCAGTATGTGTGCATCTCTCTGCAAGAGCCTGGCTGGTGTGTTCTGCTGAGGAGAGTGGGGGTTTTCATGCCTCAGGGATAGCTAACTAGATATTGAGGCTTACATATACTGTTTATTGAATTAGTGTAAGGGGTAGCTATCATTCACTATCATGTATGAGTGCCTCTCTATGTTTCTCTACCTAATGTTACACGTTGCTGTATCTAATAAAGGCACATAGTTACGTTCAAATATAAGGTGTATGCATTATAACTCGCTGAAGCATGGCTACTAGCACCTCATTGGCCCTACACAGGAAGTCCTCCTGTGTGGGGCAGTGTGCTCCTAAATTGTGTTTCTCTTTCACAGTGACTTTAGCAGCTTGTATTTTTGTGCACGGTTAGGCAATTGGACATATTCTCCAACATTGCTGTACTCCCCAACATTCCCCCTTTTGTCCCATGAAGGACGAATCTCTCTGCATATTTTCTCTCATATGTATCCTCTTCCTGTTGCCAGTCATACACACTCTTGGGTACCCATGTCTTGCATACATTTCTTAAATTGCCTCCATATATGCTGTTATCACATGGAGTAAATCTTAAAAAACTGTTTGGCCAATCTGCATTGGTATCTATGTAACGCTCTAAGTAACCCTTTGGGTCAGGTGGTGGTGACCAAAGACAATCTTCTGGGCTAGTGTACTAATCTATTAGGTATCTCTTTATTTTCCGTACCTCTGGTTGCATATCTGGTTTCATATCTGTTTGACAGGCTTTCATCTTTCCAACGAGGCATGGCATCGGTGTCTGGACATTTCATCGACAACAATTGGTCGACAGGACATTTGGTCGATGTAATTTAGTCGAAAACCAAATGGTCGATTTTTTTTTAAATTTATATATTTATTTTTAAGGTTGTAGTTTAGGGAAAAAAAGGTTTTTTTTAGAAAAAAAAGGAGGTTGGGGGGACCCCCCCCCCCAAAAAAAGGGTAAAAACCAAAAATAAAAAAATTCGACCATTTGGTTTTCGACGAAACTGGTTCGACCATTTGTCCAGTCGACCAATTTTTTTCGATGAAATGTCTGGTAACCCATGGCATCACCTGTCATAACTGCAAAGAGGTTTCCTTTATTTCATGAGAAAAACAAAAAGTTGTTATTTGGTAAATACACCAGAGTATTATCAAGACAACAAGTATAGGTAACAAAACTTGGCAGAAATTAAGGAGCCACTGGAGCATCGATGATGTAAGAACTGCTAGCCAGTCGTCATCTGTAATGATTCCTCGTGCTCTTTCCATGTCTGTTTTTAACTTGGCCATTTGTTTTATTAGAAGGGTTAATGTTCAATTGCATCATTAGGAGGAAGGAAGGTGCAGTAAGTGCTTTCGATCATCCTGCAGATACCACCTTCCATCGCTGTTAGTATGCAACATTCTTTTCTGCAGTGCTATAAGCCGGAGGGCCCGGAGTTCCTTGCGGATTGCATTGAGAATATTCTCTGTGGCATCAGAAAATTCCATCAGGTTCCAGCAGATAATCTGTATCCATTTTGAGTTTGTGGCGGTTTGTATTCCGGGAGCTTGTAGTGAGGTGAAAAATAATTCACTTTTTGAAAAAACATTCTATATTGTGCAAGTATCTTCCCCAAGGCCTTGACTTCTTCCTTTGAAAAGTAATTGGAACATTTCCATCTTTTAACTATTTGCATGTTCATTTGTCCTATGACCATTGGGGGCAGTAAAGGGGACTGAGACTGTCCTTTGGGCAATTTTACATTTCTCTCCGGAACCAATGAACAGTGGCCCCACCATGAGAGTGGAAGGTAGATGTAGGCCTTAGTTCTGCATTGTCAGAGGAAGTTCATGATTGTTGCTGTTCCCTCATTCAGTGCTGGCATCACATATGTTTGATTGCAATTACTGTCAGTGCCAACAGGCACACTTCCTGTGCCCCTGGTTGCTCATGTTGATGCTGACTTGTCAACCTATTAACATGAAATGCCCATACATGTCCACAACTTTCATCAGTTTGCATTATGTCTTCTTCTGTGAATCCCATTAATCCCTCTGCATTAAACACTACCTACCCTTTCACCCATTTCTTGTTCCAAAATGTTCCACCATCTAAAACCATCTGTGGTTCTGCTGGGCATTGTACTTATTCATATCTTCCCATCCTTTCACACTCTTCTCTTCTCCATCGTTATTCAGACTGTGTCTACCTGAAATTGACCTTGCATTCTACAAATTATTAAATGTGCTAAGCACTGTGCATCTAAAGTTGGCACTTCCTGAGATAAGAACAGTCTCGGCGTGCCAACCGCATGTGGCATAAACCCACACATATAACATGACTCCTGTACCTCGGCCCTACTAATGGCCTTCATGAGGTTGTACCACACGTTTGTGCCATCTGAATGGTGTTCATCTAATACATTGTTTTCATCTTCACTTAATTGTCGTTTGTGCCTGTTCACATGGCTATCCCTAAGGGTAAGTACATTTTCTACTTTTGTTTAATTATGCCTATTACCTCTAATAACTTATTTCAGTAATTCCATTAATGAAAAAGAAGAGGGAAAAGGGACAACATATACCTATAAACACATTAATGTCATTTCTATGATGATTCTCTTTAGTTTTTGCATATTGACTGCTGCGCTTGCTCTGTTGTGCCCGAAAGCATTCTAGAATTTTGGATTAGAAATACTGAACTTTCATTGCCGATTCGTTGTTTAAGTCCCAATGTCTACTTCGTGTCAATGGTGTGATGCTGTTCTGGTGTCTTTTCGTAGATCTGTGATGTGAAACCAGGCGCACTGACTTTTTTAGGTTGGCTGCAGGTGGTGTGCTTTACGCCTCTTCATACGATCCCGTGAACTTTGGTTGATTCCAGCTTTGTGTATGCTGTCTGGCGTAGACTTCATCGCTGGGTTGTAGCTGAAGAGGTTGCTCTGTTGCTGTATTCCATTGGTCAGTTGGGGCCAGATGGTGCACTTTGATGTTTATCCGTGAAGATATGAGCTTTGAACAGATTGACATATTTTTAAGATATACATTAAATTCATTCCCCAATAAATCTGTACTTCTTTGTGAGTCTGATGCTGGTCGTGTGGATGCAGCCAGGGTATGCATCATCCTTCCCATCACCACTTCATGGGCTGTCAGGTGGTGGTCCTTGCTTGGCTGGTTGCGCAGACTGAACAGAGCCAACAGCAGGCAGTATAGCCAGCTCTTTTTGAGGATATCACACATCTTACAACTTAGCAAACTTTATTTTGAGTAAACAATTTAACTGCTACACCACTCCATTTGCCTGCGGATGGTACACTGTACACAGTTTATGTCTGATGCCTAACAACCCAATTGTCTCATTAAAAAATGAATTTACAAAATGGGGCCCGTTTTCAGACCTCAGAGTTTCACAAATGCCCCATCTAGGGAACACCTCTCTCATGAGGAATCATACAGCAGATTTGGCATCTGCATTCACACAGGGTCCTGCCTCTATCCATCGGGATTATAGGAACACTATCACTAGTACATATCTGGAAGTGCTGCATCTATTCACCATATCAATGTAGTCTATTTCAAGCTCTTTGAAAGGCCCTGCATGGTGGGCAATGTTGCCTTTAGTGTCTTGAGTGTATGGCCTGGATGGAACCTGTGGCATGTGGTACAGTTTGCCACGAATGTGTTGACTTGTATGGCCAAATTAGGCACAAACCAGTCCTCACTAATGTCAACTGCAATGTGCTGCTTTTGTGTATGCATAGTGGAGCTGTTCTAGGGCAATGTTTACTAGCTCTGTAGGGATTACTACTTTACCTGTGCTGTTTTGTCTCCATATGATATCAGTGGGTGACAACGTACATCCCCTTTTTACACATAATGCTTTCTCTTCAGGTGGGGCTATTTTTTTAAACTCAATGATATGCTCTTTGGATAAGGTGGTGTAAACCTCTGGTAGTCGTCTTTGTTGTACTTCTGTAGCAGGTGTTTAACCTTCCTCTGGAAAGGGCATATAAGCTGGCTGTTTGGCGGCTGCATTCACGGGTGCGTTTCCGCATGAAATCACGTCTTTTCCTTTGGAGTGCATGCCTCACTTAACAATGGCCACATGAAGGGGGCCTCTTAATGCTTCCATTAATCTAGCTAACAGGATTGCATGTTGGACTGGTGACCCATCTGCCCTACTGTAACCTCTTCTCTTCCACCTTAATAGACCTGAATGTATTGTAGATGTCGTTTATGCTGACTCGATATAGATGGAGACCTCATCATATGCTGATATTTCTATAGCTTGTATGAGTGCTACAAGTGCGGCTGCCTGAGCTAATAGTGTGAAGGTACTCTCTGTTGCATCACTATTTGGAATTCTTCTTCTTGGTCCCTCACATATTTTACTACTGCTTCTCCTGTATGTATCTGGCCACTCTCTTGATCTATACTTGATGACCCATCTACATAGAGCACATCTCCTGTATCAAGGGGGTCTTCCTGTATCAAGGGGGTCTTTACTCACCCTGCTATATTCATCTGGTTCTCCTTCGCACACTACGCAGTCATGGACTTTGTCCTGGGGCTCAACTGTTTGGCTATGAATGTCGCTGGATTGACTGTGTGGCATCTCACTATGGTAATGGCTGGGTTAGTTAGGATTACCTCATAACAACTTGCTCTCTGGGTGGTGAGTGGTGACTTGTTTCTTTCTAAAAATGGAAAAGACTGCATGCTCAACATGCAAAGTTTGTCGGCATCCCCTAACTATGGGAGTAGACATTTGCACAGCGAATGCTGCAGCAGCTAATGTTTGCACATGTAAAAAGTGGCACTGCATCACTGGATCTAAAAGAACACAGTAATAGGCCAAAGGCTGGTGTTTCTATGATGATCGCTGCCTGAGTACTGATGTCATGACCTGTCCATTTGAGTGTGAAAAAAAGAAAGATGATTTGTTGTAAGCGGGGGTTGCTGATACTGGCTCACTGCAGATAGCTATTTGAAGATCCTTAACGCATTCAACCATCTCTTCTGTCCATACAAGTGTACTTTTAACATTTTGGGCCTCCTTAAGTGCCTGCAACAAGGGTCTTGAAAAAACAAGGGTTGTCCCCTCATTTTTGCTACTAGGGGGCTTAGACTCGTAAGTGGGGGATTGTAAATATAAAGCAAAGAAAGAGTACACAACTGCCCCTCCCTCTTGTGTCCAGACCTTGTGCCAACCATAACAAAAGTGCAGATGCGAATTAAATGCTGCACTGAGCCTCACTTGTCCTTTTATGTTAAAAAAAAGTATTCAAATAGATTTTTCAATATTTCATAATACACAATAAACCTTATTCATAACAATGGAAACAATTTAACATACATATAACATTCAACATAGCATTTTGTTCATTCAGGGGGGGTAAACTAGTCGCATCTCTTTAAAGTGCACACGTGCAATGTGGGGGTTAGTAAAAAGGGGTGCTTTGTGAGCAAGGGGCATATTTTGAAAAAATTATCATAGTTGTTCTAACTGGGCATGCGAGTCCAACCGATTTCGATACATCCAATGATATTGGTCTATTCAAGTTTGTTCGCATATCTGGATGGGGCATTTTTATTTTACAGTGGTGTTGAGAGCATTGCACGGCAGACAAAGTCAATTAGTCATATTCGCCGCTTTGTTTTTTCACAGCAAGTTGTTTCTATAGAGTATTTTGTCGGCACATGGTGTGTCGGCCCTTTTATGATTTTTCACAATCAGGCGATCATTTTTTTGACAGTATTTTGCTGGGCCTTCATCAAGACATACATTAACTTAATTGCGCAACACAAATCATTCATCTAACCCTTTTGTTGAATCTGTAATACAATAAAAATAAATAAATTGGTGTAAGTGAGGACTCTTGTTGCGTACGTGTGAAATGTGTCAAATATTCACCTACGTTAAGGGAACTACGGACCTGAATTCTGTTCAGACACTTGGGAAAAATAGAGTCATTTATTATGATGTATATTTCTTTGCATCCAGAAGGGGTTTTTCTCCCACTGTGGTTTCTTCCTAACTTCGTAACGTAAAACCTGTAGCAATTGCATGTGTTCATTGCTATAGCACCTTGAGTGTGCTGATGCGATGTTATTAATTGGCGCTATTACAAAATAGCTTCTGACATTTCAAAGTTGGTACTCTCATACTCTGTGGGTATCCTGTGTGCACGTTAATAGTCTTCGTTGTTACCAGCATCTATCCATGGCCACTGCAAGAAAAAAGTGTGTGTCGGTATGCACAAAACATGCAGTGATCATGGTCCTATTAATTGGTGATGTAGTTGCTCCCTTCTGTTGCTACTTAGCATTTTGAAGTGCATAGTAATTGGGTCTGCGTTATTGCTAGCATGCAATGCTGGCATATATAAGGCACACTTTGCCCAACAAATGCAATTATCAATAAAGGTGCTTTTTTGATTGTGATGTTGCTTATGTATCGGGGCTTATTATTTATGCAAGCGCACTGACAGCAAATTGTGTTGTATACAGCTGACCGCTTCTTTATGTTTATGTTTATATGTTTATATAGCGCTGCAGCCCGTTGGCATCAGGGCGCTTAACACGTAGACCGGGACGACAGATAAATAACGGGACATTCAGGCCCTGTAGATTGGCAGAAGTGGGAGGTCCTGGGGTACGGGTTTAACTGAAGAGAGCTGTTTTCTGTCTTTCTAAACTTAAGATAGTTTTGTTCTCTTTAAGGGGAAGTGGGAGTTCATTCCATTGTAGGGTAGCTTTGGCAGAGAAGGCCTGACCCAGTCCGTTTGCTTTTTTAGCAATTCCTGATTGAATTAAACCTTTATTTTCAGACCTTAGGATCCTACTATGCGTGTATGGGTTAATTTGCTTTTTCAGGTACTCAGGGGCAGTTCCATATAGGCAATGGTGGACTAAGGTCATTGCCTTAAAGGTAATGTGATCTTGAATAGATAACCAATGAAGAGCTTTCCTCTCTATTGTATTGTGATCCCTTTTGGTTTTTCCGGTGATAGTCCTGACCGCATTGTTCTGGACAATTTGGCATTGCCTAATGCATTTAATGCTGGCTCCCACCATGAGTGAATTTCCGTCATCGAGTTTGGACAGGACAATAGCTCTAGCAATGGTACAGCGATTTTGTTGATTCAGATGAGGTCTGATTCGATTTAACAGTTTTTGATGGTACCGGCAGGTTTGTTTCAGACATGCAACATGTGTGTCTGCTCGCAAGGAGGCCTGTAGGTAGACACCAAGGGTCTTTACTTTATCGGATATTTTTGATTTCAAATGCCTTTTAGGCGGGATCAAGTTTGCGAGCACGTAGCCACCCTAACGCGTTGTCCCTGGATGCACTGGTAAACGCGATGCTTCGTGTATGCGTTTGGACAAAACCCCTGCAGCGTACCTCGCGGGAAAGAATGCATGTGCGTATCTTTTGCAACATACACTTGCATAAAAACTCGTTCACGTCAGACTGTGTTTCATATAAGAATGTTTCATCGCATCCGTGATGGTACTTCGGTGTAACACACTTCTTCTGACATTACAAATATACTAAACTGTCATCAAAATAAGTATATATTCTGGGTCGAAATACATGTGGTGGTTCAATGACATGATCTTCAATATGTGATTAATTTTTACCGTCATTGGTAATATACTGAACTTTTTTCATTCTACAATAAAATGTAATGGCATATCAAATTGGACAAGAAATTGCCATATAATGTTCCACCAGCCAACCGCTTCTGACAGACACCCATCTGAGAGCACAAAACTCTCATCATATCATAATGTGATGTCTATGCATCAAACTTGCTATTACTAGTTAGAGTGTTATGTCCAATGTGCACAAAATGGTGTTATTTCAAAATATAGGCAGCCCATTTGGGGAGCATGCGTATTACTATGTGTAAAATAATGTGTTGATGCATTTATGGCCGTAAGAAGCAATATGAGTATACGTTGTCAACAACATCATACCACATCGGTGAAACATACTAATACCGAAATTGGAAATACACTGATTTGTCACCAAAATAGGTAGATGTGCCTGGCTTAAATATGTGTGGCCTTTCCCCAAGGCATTATCCGTATTTTACAACATTTAGAAACACACTGAAACATCATTGAAATAAAATGACATGTTTGGACTAATCATGGGTGGTGGTGTAACTTAAATGCGTAACCCGACTATCAGTGCCAATATATATCAATATATTTTATATTAAACACAAGATGGCCACCAGGCAACTACTGTGTGTCCACAGCCTCGCCATAGACATAGAAAATGCTGTTAGTGCTTAGCCATGGAAACAGGGGTGGAGCCATCAACAACATTTTGGGGGCGGGGGGCTGGATGGCAGTTTTGAAAGCTGCTAGTGAGTGGGGTAATTAAACCTATTTCGCTGTTGATCCCCACCTGGAGCCCAGTAGGATGAGTAGATATTGTGCCTTCCCTTGGCCCATTAGATTCGTGTTTCACCCCCAATTGACCAGAGGCGTATCAAGGATTGTGGAATAAGTGGGGCCGTGAGCTAACGTAGTAGGGCTCACTCTAAGGGAGCACAAAAACTGGGCTTGTTCGGCCCCTGACCAAATCTGTAGGAGCTGCCTAGCACATAGCGAGGGAGAGTGAACCCACCGAGGTGGGTTCAGAGGGGATCTCTCCCAGAGAATCTTTTTTAAATAAGAGGTTAAAATTCTGAAGTTTACAGTACACTTTCTGTGATACATTAGGTGAAACGTCACACAGTTTAGTATCGGTTTTGTAGGGTAAGACATGAAAAAAGTCCCTTAGGTGCCAAGTCATCAACACTGCACAGGAGCATTTTCAAACACATTTTCATAATGCCCTTGTCCACTATACGCCAGTAACACGCAAGTGTAAAAACATTTTCATACTGATTGTGCCCATACACGTCCATTCTGGTGCTCCTATAAATGCCAGTATTCCCACATCAAAACATACTCATTATGTTTTGTCCATGATGCCAGTAACGATACTATAACAAAACACGTTCATGCTGGCTCTGCTAATATATGTCGTATCCCCAGGTAAGAACATACTCTTGGTGGCTTTGCCTTAATGGCCATTAAAGAAATGCCACTTTAAGAAAACATGTCTTTCCTGGTTAGCTGGTATAATAACACAGTGGGTGGAGCGCTTGCTGCTGCAATCTGCGTGTGATCTGCAGATCACAGGTTCAAATCCCTGCAAGGCCCACTCAGCCTTTCATCCTTCTGAGGGCAATAAATGAGTACCAACTTCGGCTGGGTGATCATTTTATATAAATATGTTCTCTGTACAGTGCTTTGGCGAAAACGCTATAAAAATAACAAATCATTATCATTACACAAATGCCCTATATAAGAACCACCATCATGTTGTATTTGCCCCCTAATGCCAGTAGAAAATGTCATGCAACAGTAAGAAGACATTGCCTTAGGGGATGCACAAAGCCCCCAAACCCCCGCCTATTTAAGAACACTTATCATGTTGACTTTGACCATAACACCAGTACAACAATACCATGCCACAGTAAGGAAACATACTCCCCCCCATATAAGAGCACTCAGAAAGCTGGCTTTATTCTTAATGCAAGTACAAAACTCAATGCCACATTAGGACCCTGCCAGTACACATTAGCCCCATTGCAGTACACTTCCCCTACTGCAACCCCTCCTGCACATAATAAGACTCAAGTTGACTTTGCTTTGGCCAGAAATGGCAGTAAAACGTTCCATGCTCCTAGCAAAACGTTGTCATGCTCCAATGCACGCTCTAGGCTCAGACTGGCCTATAGGGCAATCCCTGAACCAAAAACGTGAAATGCTACTGTAGGGCAGTTTATTTATTTTAATTTCATTACAGATTTAATAAAAGGGTTAGATGAACGATTTACATTCCGCGATTAAGTTAAAGGAGAGTTCCGGGACTTTTTTTTTATTGTCCCTACGGTTCGGCCATGTGTTTTTAAGCATAACTTGGTTGATCGTAGAAAACTTTCCTATGGACCTTACCCGACTTTTCGTCCATTAACGCACTCGAAATCAGCCGCCATTTTATGATAATCCTATCACTTGCCGCATCGCCCTGGCTCACCTGCTTTTGCGGCACTAAATCAAATCCCCCGCCCCTGAAACAGACTTTATCAAAACATTCATATTCCCCGCCTCTATCCGTGACGTGACTGTGCTGCGTAGGCAAACGCGCCCAGGCGTCTTCTACGCGACTCCACACAGAACCCGGAAATCAACACAGATCAGCTCACACAACACAGCGTGCCACAATTCGCAATATGAAACTGTACTTTTAAATCAAACCGCAAGATTGTAAATTTGGTAAAGTACATTTATTTGCCATCAAATGTTTAGAGAATATTCAGCGATTTTCATTTTTATTTGCTCACGTTCCAAAAAGTTCGTTTTCAGGCACGCGATGTTCCTTTGCTGTACACAGGGTCTTAGATCATCTCACAATACAGCGCCACAATTCGGAATATGAAACTGTGGTTTAAAAGCAAACTGCAAGATTGTACATTTGGCAAAGTACATTTATTGGACATCAAATGTTTAGAGAATATTCAGCGATTTTCATTTTTATTTGCTCTCGATCCAAAATAGTTCGTCTTGAGGCAAGCGATGTTCTTGTGCAGTAAACAGGGTGTTGGTTAACGGTAAAATAAGCTCTTCGGTCGCACTGATAATCGCATGGCTGTTCCAACAACGAGGCACTAGGCCACCACAACGGTCTGTATGTTGCATCTAGCCGTTAGTACCGCGTAAGGGCATACTTGTACTTGGCGATCGTCCCATAAAATGGTCAGGGTGGTAACGTTGTTCACGCGGAGAAGCAACTGGCGGTTAAAAAAGCCGTCCGCTGGTGTCTGGTACTCGTGACACATGCAGTAATGCATGATGTACCTGTTTGAAAAACATAAACAATGAAATTAGTCTCACCATCAGATCTTTATTAAAATTATTCATTTTATATATTCGGTCGGGAAATTATTTCATAGCTAGGACAGTGCAACTGGGTTTTAAACGTCAAGGGGGGGCTGTAGGATACTGAGACAGTCCCTCAGTGCAGGGGTTGACAGGGAGTGCAGGTGGAGAGTGGAAGGGCCCAGGACCGAGATCGCAGACAGTGGACCAGTTGTAGCAGGGGAGAGGGAGAGAGAAAGCAGAAGCAAAGGTTTTGAGGTGCTTCCGTAAAAGTAGACGGTTCTCCCCAAGATAGTGCGCGGTACAAAACAATATGCCACATAGAACGAACAAGTACAACTTAACCCGTCTTTAAAGCTACTGTATAGTAATTAAATTGCGGTATAAACTCATCTAAAGAGTTACTTACATTATATTTGCATTTTCCATTGTGTCTGTGCGTAGGGCAGCCCCGAAATACCACTCCTTCTATGCCGACGTTATTTCTTCTAATGAACGAACATGAAATGGCTTTCGTTTCTGAAATTATATTCATTATCGTTTCTTACGTGGTCCCGGCCTGTCAAGGTCAAAATACAATAGAACCTTATACTGAGTCGTGGGCCATTCTGGCACCCGAGAAAAAATCAAAGCAGCTGACCTTCACTTTGAACGAGCACACATTCCTAGTTAGCTACATTCAGTGTAAGGCATTCTCACAGGACTTGAAATTTACACTCCATCTTTGCATTTTGTCTGCGTGCTTTGCAGCCCCACAGAACCATAAATACGGAGACATTCTATATTTTTTGAAAAATGATTTATATTACTGTTTGGTTTAATTTAATGCGCAAATGAACAAGGTTGGATAGATACACATATTCAATGGGCCTGCGACATGAGGAGACTCGAGAGAACAGACAATCAAATTACAATCATTTAAACCGTGATGTGTATTTCTCAATGAGTTCTTCTTTAGGTGGACATGGAACAGAGGCAATGTTGGGTGGCAATGCAGTTGTCCCCTGCACAGGTTCGTTCACAACTCCATTTATGTGCCTATCTAGGACGTCAACAATAAGTTTCTCAATAAACTCATATTGCATATCCTCAAACACTGGTTTGATCACCCATTGTTTACTTCTTTTAGTGAAGGCCTTATTGTAGCGAAGCGTCCCTAAAGTTCCGGTCGTCCTACTTTGTTGACGGCCAACATTATGGTTATGTGCCAAGACCGCTAAAAGAGTCCGATTTATCATGCCCTCCATGCCAAAATGCAATCGTTTTGGCCTGTACTTGAGGCACATATTGTGGAACACCTCCAAATCTCCTGTGTGGCAGAATTCCGTGAGTCCCCTCAAAGCTTTTGTTATAGTTTTATCAAATACAATCTTTTCAATGGCTTTGTGAGTGGGTGATGAAGGAATCAACCACTTCTTCTTCCGTGCCTCCTCTGTGGACAAATGGCCATGTTCACAATTGTGGAAATGTTGGTTCGTGTTCCATCGGTGAACGTTTGTACAGTGTGGCATTACTGACCGCCATTTTTCCAGTAGAATTTCCAACGACCCTCCACATGTTTTTGAGCTCCACCAAAGATGGTTGCTGATTGACTTGGACCACTGTGAAATACCTTGCAATTCTTTTTTTTTACCTGCAGCCGACAATTTTTTATTGATTGATTTTGCAAGATGCCAAACGTCAAATTGGTGATTTATATTTTTGTACTGTTCTCTCATTGTCTTGGCAATTGAAACGTGTCTGTCCGTGGCTATCAGGTCGATCACCATTCCCCGCGATTGTAGTTCTTGCAATGATGCTACAAAGCCAACTTTCTCCATGGCCACTGAGGATGTACTTTGTGACACCTGCACGACCACCGAACTCACAATTTTCTTACTTTCCATGTCCTGAAAGTGGTAGGTGCAGTACTTGGCTGAAAATCCTGGGCTGTCGCACTGTCCATCACCGGCTAGCCTGAACCGTTTGCCCGCGAATGTACTATCAATAGACATTTTTTCCATTCTCCAAGCTTCGCTAATGGCTGGAAATAGATAATCGGTTTGGTATTTGTAGAACTGAGTTTTCGCAATGAAATGGATTCCCACAAACTGAAAGAAAGACTCTAATTTTTTAAAACTTGAACCACTAAAAAGTGCAGCCGCTGCACAAAGTAGATTGCCTGCTGGCATTTGTCCCAGCATAGGTTGTGCAGACCATGTGAAAGGATGATATTTTGTACAGGTGGCATGTATTTTAAGGTTAGTGCCTCGAATTGCACGAGTCACATTAATCAATGGCTCCCCACATACTTCCCCACCTACCAAATGCCCACATTTAATCCGAATAATAATATCAATCAAACAACTATCGAATACAATGAATTTGGCCTCTTTCCTTATACTGTCACTCTGCATCCCAGCTGGTTCGGCCTGTAACGTTGAGGACATGTCACTCACATGAAAGGTAGAATCTCTGATATCGTCTTCCGCTATGTTCAGTGATATTGATGGTGTTTCATTGTCGTCTACTTCATTCTCTTCCATTGCAACATCTGTTCCTTCTCCGGCGATGGGTGAATTAAACAATTTCTTCAACTTTCTCGCGGTCTTAGTTTTTGCGGGTGTGGATTCTGTGAATTGATCTCCGACTGCATCCGAACTACCAGGAGGACATTCACTATCAATGGCTGGTGGTGGTATAGCTCCGTTGTCAATCACTTCATATTCTTCCCATTGGCACGTTGCTTCTCCAGTCTCAAGTCCCTGCCAAAAGGTTTGACAAGCAACATCTCTCGTTCGCTTCACTGTCTGTGTAGATCTAGTTCGTACACCCACTCGCAACTAGAGGACAGATTGGAAAAGGGGTGTTCAGTTTAAACACAACTTACAGTATTGAACTATTAACAGTGAAAAACAACATAATATAGTGACCATGACACTAACCTTCTTTTGCTTTCTTTTCTTTGAAACTTTCTTGCCTCGAACTTCAACATCAGGACGCTGTTGCTCCGACTCGTGTGTGCATGTCTCCACTTCCTCTTGCGCTGCAACGACTATGTTTTCCTGATAAGCACATCCATCACGCACTGACGCTCCATGGACTCCCTGAAACATAGAACTTTCATTAGTATGTATAATAATATCGAAAACACAAAATGTACTTGGGGACCAATACCCACGTACATCTCAATAGCAAAACACGAATGAACGCTTTGTGTAGAACATTCAAACGACAATTATTCACGCATTGTTGATCTAGTTAGATGGAACTGTCAAGATCCATACCTCGGGCTCCTCATAGACTTCCATTGATGATATTATTGAAGATGATGCTTCAGTGACTCCCTGAAACACAGTAATTGCATTAGTATGGTTTTCTATTTTGATAAAAAGAACAGAAAGTTTGTGCAGGCGTGAACGGCTCATCTAAATAGACCTGCACAAATGATCAGTTGTCTAAAATAAATAATGGATATCTAAATATGATTCGATTTGCTCGATCGTTGGAAGTGTCACCACCCAGAAATCTGCATCAACTACTAGGGGTGATGTTCTTGTAGAAGAAGCTCCGTCATCTCCCTGAAACATAGTACTTGCGTTAATAAAGAAGGAAGTATAGCGGATGTAATCACGTCATATGATTTCGCTTCATCGAACTGTCAGTATCCATATCTCTAAATGCATAAGAACATCAAGGGACGATGTAACTGCGGTGCACACTTCTGCAAGCTGTTGTGCCGACCCGTAACTGCACGCTCCTCCTTCTTCTTGGACTAATGCTCCATCGACTCCCTGAAACATAGGACTTTCATTAGTAATGAACACAATATTGAAAAAAGAAGACACATAGGAGGGCGACGACAGAAGGACATATCAATGGCTAAAAACGATAGAAACTATCAGGGTAATTCATAGAATTTCGCAGAAAAGTGTCGCAAGCGGCTGGCGCAGAGTGTCCGCGTGCGATTGACTGCGCCAGGCACGTGCGCTAAAACCGATTTCCGCGCACAGCGTATTCATGGATTTCATGCTCCCAAACCAGCCGTGGCGCAGAGTATCGCAGCGACCCTGCAGCAGCGCCAGTAACGCCCCCAAGAACGCCCTCGCGCAAGGAAAAGCCAGCAAAATCGCTAAATCATCGCAAAGGGCTGCGCTAACCCTGGACCAGTTTACAGGGCAGCCAAACAAGGAACGCAAAGCGGGTAACGTGCATATCAGGGGTACACGTGAAGTCATACACGCGATTAGCCAGGGTAAGTGTATTACAGGGGTACACGTGAAGTCATACACGCGATTAGCCAGGGTACGTGTATTACAGGGGTACGCGGGAAGTTTAACACGCGATTGGCCAGGGTACGTGTATTACAGGGGTACGCGGGAAGTTTAACACGCGATTGGCCAGGGTACGTGTATTACAGGGGTACGCGGGAAGTTTAACACGCGATTGGCCAGGGTACGTGTATTACAGGGGTACGCGGGAAGTTTAACACGCGATTAGCCAGGGTAAGTGTATTACAGGGGTACACGTGAAGTTATACACGCGATTAGCCAGGGTACGTGTATTACAGGGGTACGCGGGAAGTTTAACACGCGATTGGCCAGGGTACGTGTATTACAGGGGTACGTGGGAAGTTTAACACGCGATTGGCCAGGGTACGTGTATTACAGGGGTACGCGGGAAGTTTAACACGCGATTGGCCAGGGTACGTGTATCAAAGGGGTACGCGGGAAGTTTAACACGCGATTAGCCAGTGTAAGTGTATTACAGGGGTACACGTGAAGTCATACACGCGATTAGCCAGGGTACGTGTATTACAGGGGTACGCGGGAAGTTTAACACGCGATTGGCCAGGGTACGTGTATTACAGGGGTACGCGGGAAGTTTAACACGCGATTAGCCAGGGTAAGTGTATTACAGGGGTACGCGGGAAGTTTAACACGCGATTAGCCAGGGTACGTGTATTACAGGGGTACGCGGGAAGTTTAACACGCGATTGGCCAGGGTACGTGTATTACAGGGGTACGCGGGAAGTTTAACACGCGATTGGCCAGGGTACGTGTATTACAGGGGTATGCGGGAAGTTTCACATGCGATTTGGCCAGGTACGTGTATTACAGGGGTGCGTGGGAATTATCACACGCGATTTGGCTTGGTACGTGTATTACAGGGGTGTGCGGGAATTATCACACGCAATTAGGCTGGGTGGGTCCTCACAGGTGTTCCCTGTACACCCTCCACAGCCCCCGCAGGCAGCCCACAAAACAGGGGACTACCCTGCACACCTGCTCATGTCCCCCTGCACCCCCACCCCCCAGCAGTGCAGGGGCACCCTCCACCAGGCCCCCACTCATGTCTCCCACCACCCCCACCCCCCAGCCACCAGGGGCACCCTCCACCAGGCCCCCACTCATGTCTCCCACCACCCCCACCCCCCAGCAGTGCTGGGGCACCCTCCACCAGGCCCCCACTCATGTCTCCCACCACCCCCACCCCCCAGCCACCAGGGGCACCCTCCACCAGGCCCCCACTCATGTCTCCCACCACCCCCACCCCCCAGCAGTGCAGGGGCACCCTCCACCAGGCCCCCACTCATGTCTCCCACCACCCCCACCCCCCAGCAGTGCAGGGGCACCCTCCACCAGGCCCCCACTCATGTCTCCCACCACCCCCACCCCCCAGCCACCAGGGTCACCCTCCACCAGGCCCCCACTCATGTCTCCCACCACCCCCACCCCCCAGCAGTGCAGGGGCACCCTCCACCAGGCCCCCACTCATGTCTCCCACCACCCCCACCCCCCAGCAGTGCAGGGGCACCCTCCACCAGGCCCCCACTCATGTCTCCCACCACCCCCACCCCCCAGCCACCAGGGGCACCCTCCCCCAGGCCCCCACTCATGTCTCCCACCACCCCCACCCCCCAGCAGTGCTGGGGCACCCTCCACCAGGCCCCCACTCATGTCTCCCACCACCCCCACCCCCCAGCCACCAGGGGCACCCTCCACCAGGCCCCCACTCATGTCTCCCACCACCCCCACCCCCCAGCAGTGCAGGGGCACCCTCCACCAGGCCCCCACTCATGTCTCCCACCACCCCCACCCCCCAGCAGTGCAGGGGCACCCTCCACCAGGCCCCCACTCATGTCTCCCACCACCCCCACCCCCCAGCCACCAGGGTCACCCTCCACCAGGCCCCCACTCATGTCTCCCACCACCCCCACCCCCCAGCAGTGCAGGGGCACCCTCCACCAGGCCCCCACTCATGTCTCCCACCACCCCCACCCCCCAGCCACCAGGGTCACCCTCCACCAGGCCCCCACTCATGTCTCCCACCACCCCCACCCCCCAGCAGTGCAGGGGCACCCTCCACCAGGCCCCCACTCATGTCTCCCACCACCCCCACCCCCCAGCAGTGCAGGGGCACCCTCCACCAGGCCCCCACTCATGTCTCCCACCACCCCCACCCCCCAGCCACCAGGGTCACCCTCCACCAGGCCCCCACTCATGTCTCCCACCACCCCCACCCCCCAGCAGTGCAGGGGCACCATCCACCAGGCCCCCACTCATGTCTCCCACCACCCCCACCCCCCAGCAGTGCAGGGGCAGCCTCCACCAGGCCCCCACTCATGTCCCCTATCACCCCCACCCCCCAGCCACCAGGGTCACCCTCCACCAGGCCCCCACTCATGTCTCCCACCACCCCCACCCCCCAGCAGTGCAGGGGCACCCTCCACCAGGCCCCCACTCATGTCTCCCACCACCCCCACCCCCCAGCAGTGCAGGGGCACCCTCCACCAGGCCCCCACTCATGTCTCCCACCACCCCCACCCCCCAGCCACCAGGGTCACCCTCCACCAGGCCCCCACTCATGTCTCCCACCACCCCCACCCCCCAGCAGTGCAGGGGCACCCTCCACCAGGCCCCCACTCATGTCTCCCACCACCCCCACCCCCCAGCAGTGCAGGGGCACCCTCCACCAGGCCCCCACTCATGTCTCCCACCACCCCCACCCCCCTGCCACCATGTGCAGCCCCCACCAGGTCCTCACAATGTGCGTATTGGTCAGCCTCCACAGCCAAAAAGCCCTACCAAGTAACCCATTCACCCACATGGAAATGGAAATCACATGTTACACCCCCAATGTTCATGAAGCAAATGAACCCATGTCCGTCACACACAACTATTTTCCAATTGAATGGGAAAACACACAACATGACATGCATGAAACCAATGAGATGAAACCACACAGTGAACAATGTAAAAAAAAATGTATTAGAAAAAAATACGAATGCTAAAGAAAGAAAACTAACTACAATGTAAATGTGAAAAAAGAAGCTGCATGTCCGCATAAAAACACAAAACTAGAAAATCTAATCCAAAAAATGTTGTCCAAAGTGAAATGTCAAAACTCTCCGTGCAACAAAGAACTATGTACAAAAATAACAAGGGTCCATCATCACAACAGAACTAAGGAAACCTCCTAAAAAACCTACCTAAATATCAACTATATACAAAAAGTGGAGCAGTGTCCGTCGACTCCAAATCATAAGAAAAAACAAAGGAAACCTAAAACTAAAGAACTATATACAAAGGCGGCGGGCAAGTCCAGCGGCTCACTCTGTGGTGTTCCGGGCCAGGGCATCATCGAACTCCTGTTCGATGTCCCGGAGGCGGTCCAGTTCCATGGCCCCGAGGGTCCGCAGGGACGACGCCGTGTCCTCCTCCAACCCCCTGCGGATTGCCTCGAGGCACTCGGCCCGCCTCAGGGCCCTCCGCATGGAGTTCTCCGCCCTGACCATTGTGAGCCGCGCCTCTTCCGCCCGCCGCCGCTCCGCACCTATGGCGTGGCCCAACCGCTGCCACACGGAAGACACTCTCTGTCCTGGGTCCTCCTGCCCTCCGGCCGATGCCTGCCCCTCCGATGTCGAAGGCCCCGAGCCTTCATGGCTCCCACAATCTTGCTGCTGCTGCTGCTCTGCCTCTGCCCGTGCACTGCCTCCTGCTGCCTGCACATCCTCCGCCGGCTGGGGTGCAGTTGTTGATGTGGCCACCCCTGCTGGACGTCCGACTCCCGACTGTGGCAGAGATGCCTCCTCCACCAGCCTGGCCGCACTGTCAGAGGCAGCTCCACAGGGCACCCAGGTGACTGATGGGTGGGAAGATGGCACAGAGGACGACTGGCGCGTAGGGGGTCCAGTTGAGGAGGGGGTCGGAACAAGCCCCATCAGACGGAGGAATCCGGTCTGGGTGACCTGTCCCAGCAGGCTGACGTGGTCAACGAGCCATTCGAGATGACGTGCAGTCTCTCCATGAAAAGACTGCAGGTCACCTCGCATGGCCCGTTGACGCAACGCCACACCAGCCAGGACAGGCTCAACCCGGACCTGGATAGCCACGTCCGCAGGCAGAGGAAGGCCAGTTGACGTCAGCTCATCCCCTGCCTGAAAACGGGTCTGGACGTAGGCATCCCTGCTGGTGCAAGATGATGCAGGGACAGGATCGGGGACAGGATTGCACACAGGCACCTCCGCGGCCGCCTGTGCTGCCTCCTGTCCCTGGTCCTGGACTGCACCACTAGCACCAGTGGGATCCCCACCTCCAGACCCCGTCTCTGGTGCTTGCACGGCCTCCTCCTCCACCAGACCCCCCACCAACCTGGATGACTCTGTGCCATCTTCCCCTGTTGGGCCCTGTGGGGTCCCAGCTGCCCCTTCTGCTGCCGAGGAGTCCAACTGCAACCTCCGCCTCTTGGACCTCCCCCCGGCAGCTGCGGCCTGGGACGCGGCACCGGACTCCTCACTCCCCGACGAGATGACAACACGGGAGGGGAGCCGGGCCTTGCGTCTCCGGCTGGCGGTCGGATCCCCGCCGCTGTGCTCCACAGCACCTTCTCCGCCCTCTTCATCAGTTGACGCTGCAGACAGGGAGAAACAAAACACAGGCATCAGGGCACTGTACAATGGACACATACACACATGACAGTTGTACATGAGTGGCATTGGCAAACCTCAGACATGCCATCACAATCCCCAACACACATGTCATTGCAACTGGCACACATGAGCCATACCACAGCCATATCGCAACTGCCACCACCATCCCCACACATACAACAGCATCAGCAGCCAAAGGGGAGCCATACATCACATGCAACACAGGAAGTGCACCACACATGTACACACACCACCACACTTGCATGCATGTCTACACCTCTGCCAAGTGTCGCACTGTTCAGACGGGCATCCATGTCACATCTGCCAATCAGGCTTCCACATACCGCTGTCACATGCATCCATGTAGCATCACTGTTGCACCTTTGACAAATACACACACATGCACATGTACACAGTGCTCATACATGCAGCCGAAAACAACATACATGCCTGACATCACGGACATGTCTACTTACATACACATTCATCCAAACATGTGTGCACGCACAACTGCATTTGCCATGCAAGCCCACACACACAAGCACCATCCATGTCTCACACATTACAGCCCTCGCATGTGTCAGCCCCACGGCCCTGTACACCCCCACCCATACTCCACCCCATACAAACAGATGTGCAACTGGCACAATGGGGAATGATCACCACACGCCCTGCTCACAACCAGGATGCATGTACACTCACCGCTCGACTCCAGACGGCTCTGCTTCTCTAGGACCTGGACGTGGAGCGCTGGGGATATGCGTTCCAGGACCCCCATCTGTTCTTCCGACAAGTGGCCCCGGCGCCCCTTGGCATCCGCTGCCTTCAAGAGGCGCCGGGCCTTGTTCAGGGTCCTGGACCTGAAGTCCTCCCAGCGCTTCCTGACATGTTGTAAGTCCCGGACTGCCACCCCCTCCGCGTTGATGGCAGTCACGATGTCTGTCCAGATCCGAGTCCGTCCTTCCTTGTCGGCGCGGGAACTTCCAAAGAGGGCATCATACTGCCCCAGGACTTGCTCCACCAGGACACCAACTTCGGTGGCACTGAAGCTGGTGCCCCTCTGCCTCTCTGGCCGGGGGTTGTCAGTGGTCACAGATGGTGTTAGCCCCGACATGACAACCCCAGAGGCAGGAGTGGGTGGGCAACTGGGTCCTGGGGCTGGGCTGTGGAGCGATGGAATTCCAGTCGGGAGTCTTCTGTTCCAGCAGGGGTGGTCACAGCAACAGCACCCCTGGCTGATGTGCAGGCAGCAAATGGCAGTGCACGTGGGCAGCAGGCAGTCAGGCAGCAGCAGATAGCAGGTGGGAGCGTGCTCGGGGCTCTGGGGGGCAGTAATTCGGCCTTCTGGGCAGGAGCGTGGTCTCCCGTGTGCTCACGCGTGGCCAGCTTGGTACGGAGTGAATTGGCACGTGAAAATCCTGCACGTCAGCGTGAAAACCGAGGAAAGGCCCTTAGCGCGTAAGCGCGTCAGCACGCATACGCGATTCCATTGGACCAAAGGCCCTCAGCGCGTAAGCGCGTCTGTGACGTGACCCGCACGGGTGTTTCCCACACAGCACGTGATGACAGAGCACACGTGGAAAGACTGCACGTCAGAGTCTCATTGCGTGTGATTGGTGGAAATGGCCGTACACCGGGATACAGGTGCGCTGACGTACTTGCGTGTGTAAGTGTCCGCGCACACCTCATATACACGTACATAGGCCAATCGCGTGTACACGCACTTTTGTCCAATTACACGCGATGAGACTCTGACGTGCAGTCTTTCCACGTGTGCTCTGTCATCACGTGCTGTGTGGGAAACACCCGTGCGGGTCACGTCACAGACGCGCTTACGCGCTGAGGGCCTTTGGTCCAATGGAATCGCGTATGCGTGCTGACGCGCTTACGCGCTAAGGGCCTTTCCTCGGTTTTCACGCTGACGTGCAGGATTTTCACGTGCCAATTCACTCCGTACCAAGCTGGCCACGCGTGAGCACACGGGAGACCACGCTCCTGCCCAGAAGGCCGAATTACTGCCCCCCAGAGCCCCGAGCACGCTCCCACCTGCTATCTGCTGCTGCCTGACTGCCTGCTGCCCACGTGCACTGCCATTTGCTGCCTGCACATCAGCCAGGGGTGCTGTTGCTGTGACCACCCCTGCTGGAACAGAAGACTCCCGACTGGAATTCCATCGCTCCACAGCCCAGCCCCAGGACCCAGTTGCCCACCCACTCCTGCCTCTGGGGTTGTCATGTCGGGGCTAACACCATCTGTGACCACTGACAACCCCCGGCCAGAGAGGCAGAGGGGCACCAGCTTCAGTGCCACCGAAGTTGGTGTCCTGGTGGAGCAAGTCCTGGGGCAGTATGATGCCCTCTTTGGAAGTTCCCGCGCCGACAAGGAAGGACGGACTCGGATCTGGACAGACATCGTGACTGCCATCAACGCGGAGGGGGTGGCAGTCCGGGACTTACAACATGTCAGGAAGCGCTGGGAGGACTTCAGGTCCAGGACCCTGAACAAGGCCCGGCGCCTCTTGAAGGCAGCGGATGCCAAGGGGCGCCGGGGCCACTTGTCGGAAGAACAGATGGGGGTCCTGGAATGCATATCCCCAGCGCTCCACGTCCAGGTCCTAGAGAAGCAGAGCCGTCTGGAGTCGAGCGGTGAGTGTACATGCATCCTGGTTGTGAGCAGGGCGTGTGGTGATCATTCCCCATTGTGCCAGTTGCACATCTGTTTGTATGGGGTGGAGTATGGGTGGGGGTGTACAGGGCCGTGGGGCTGACACATGCGAGGGCTGTAATGTGTGAGACATGGATGGTGCTTGTGTGTGTGTGGGCTTGCATGGCAAATGCAGTTGTGCGTGCACACATGTTTGGATGAATGTGTATGTAAGTAGACATGTCCGTGATGTCAGGCATGTATGTTGTTTTCGGCTGCATGTATGAGCACTGTGTACATGTGCATGTGTGTGTATTTGTCAAAGGTGCAACAGTGATGCTACATGGATGCATGTGACAGCGGTATGTGGAAGCCTGATTGGCAGATGTGACATGGATGCCCGTCTGAACAGTGCGACACTTGGCAGAGGTGTAGACATGCATGCAAGTGTGGTGGTGTGTGTACATGTGTGGTGCACTTCCTGTGTTGCATGTGATGTATGGCTCCCCTTTGGCTGCTGATGCTGTTGTATGTGTGGGGATGGTGGTGGCAGTTGCGATATGGCTGTGGTATGGCTCATGTGTGCCAGTTGCAATGACATGTGTGTTGGGGATTGTGATGGCATGTCTGAGGTTTGCCAATGCCACTCATGTACAACTGTCATGTGTGTATGTGTCCATTGTACAGTGCCCTGATGCCTGTGTTTTGTTTCTCCCTGTCTGCAGCGTCAACTGATGAAGAGGGCGGAGAAGGTGCTGTGGAGCACAGCGGCGGGGATCCGACCGCCAGCCGGAGACGCAAGGCCCGGCTCCCCTCCCGTGTTGTCATCTCGTCGGGGAGTGAGGAGTCCGGTGCCGCGTCCCAGGCCGCAGCTGCCGGGGGGAGGTCCAAGAGGCGGAGGTTGCAGTTGGACTCCTCGGCAGCAGAAGGGGCAGCTGGGACCCCACAGGGCCCAACAGGGGAAGATGGCACAGAGTCATCCAGGTTGGTGGGGGGTTTGGTGGAGGAGGGGGCCGCGCAAGCACCAGAGACAGGGTCTGGAGGTGGGGATCCCACTGGTGCTAGTGGTGCAGTCCAGGACCAGGGACAGGAGGCAGCACAGGCGGCCGCGGAGGTGCCTGTGTGCAATCCTGTCCCCGATCCTGTCCCTGCATCATCTTGCACCAGCAGGGATGCCTACGTCCAGACCCGTTTTCAGGCAGGGGATGAGCTGACGTCAACTGGCCTTCCTCTGCCTGCGGACGTGGCCATCCAGGACCGGGTTGAGCCTGTCCTGGCTGGTGTGGCGTTGCGTCAACGGGCCATGCGAGGTGACCTGCAGTCTTTTCATGGAGAGACTGCACGTCATCTCGAATGGCTCGTTGACCACGTCAGCCTGCTGGGACAGGTCACCCAGGCCGGATTCCGCTGTCTGATGGGGCTTGCTCCGACCCCCTCCTCAACTGGACCCCCTACGCGCCAGTCGTCCTCTGTGCCATCTTCCCACCCATCAGTCACCTGGGTGCCCTGTGGAGCTGCCTCTGACAGTGCGGCCAGGCTGGTGGAGGAGGCATCCCTGCCACAGTCGGGAGTCGGACGTCCAGCAGGGGTGGCCACATCAACAGGTGCACCCCAGCCGGCGGAGGATGTGCAGGCAGCAGGAGGCAGTGCACGGGCAGAGGCAGAGCAGCAGCAGCAGCAAGATGGTGGGAGCCATGAAGGCTCGGGGCCTTCGACATCGGAGGGGCAGGCATCGGCCGGAGGGCAGGAGGACCCAGGACAGAGAGTGTCTTCCGTGTGGCAGCGGTTGGGCCACGCCATAGGTGCGGAGCGGCGGCGGGCGGAAGAGGCGCGGCTCACAATGGTCAGGGCGGAGAACTCCATGCGGAGGGCCCTGAGGCGGGCCGAGTGCCTCGAGGCAATCCGCAGGGGGTTGGAGGAGGACACAGCGTCGTCCCTGCGGACCCTCGGGGCCATGGAACTGGACCGCCTCCGGGACATCGAACAGGAGTTCGATGATGCCCTGGCCCGGAACACCACAGAGTGAGCCGCTGGACTTGCCCGCCGCCTTTGTATATAGTTCTTTAGTTTTAGGTTTCCTTTCGTTCTTATTATTATTTGGAGTCGACGGACACTGCTCCACTTTTTGTATATAGTTGATATTTAGGTAGGTTTTTTAGGAGGTTTCCTTAGTTCAGTTGTGATGATGGACCCTTGTTATTTTTGTACATAGTTCTTTGTTGCATGGAGAGTTTTTACATTTCACTTTGGACATAATTTTTTTGATTTGATTTTCTAGATTTGTGTTTTTATGCGGACATGCAGCTTATTTTTTCACATTTACATTGTAGTTAGTTTTCTTTCTTTGGCATTTGTATTTTTTTCAATACATTTTTTTTTACATTGTTCACTGTGTGGTTTCATCTCATTGGTTTCATGCATGTCATGTTGTGTGTTTTCCCATTCAATTTGAAAATATGTGTGTGACGGACATGGGTTCATTTGCTTCATGTACATTGGGGGTGTAACATGTGATTTCCATTTCCATGTGGGTGAATGGGTTACTTGGTAGGTCTTTTTGGCTGTGGAGGCTGACCATTACGCACATGATTGGGGATTGTGAGGACCTGGTGGGGGCTGCACATGGTGGCAGGGGGGTGGGGGTGCAGGGGGACATGAGTGGGGGCCTGGTGGAGGTTGAGCCTGCACTGCTGGGGGGTGGGGGTGGTGGGAGACATGAGTGGGGGCCTGGTGGAGGGTGACCCTGCACTGCTGGGGTGTGGGGGTGATGGGAGACATGAGTGGGGGCCTGGTGGAGGGTGACCCTGGTGGCTGGGGGGTGGGGGTGATAGGGGACATGAGTGGGGGCCTGGTGGAGGGTGACCCTGGTGGCTGGGGGGTGGGGGTGGTGGGAGACATGAGTTGGACATGGGTGGGGGCCTGCTGGCAGGTGCCCCACAGTGCTGGGGTGTGGGGGTGGTGGGAGACATGAGTTGGACATGGGTGGGGGCCTGCTGGCAGGTGCCCCACAGTGCTGGGGGGTGGGGGTGGTGGGAGACATGAGTGGGGCCCTGGTGGAGGGTGACCCTGCACTGCTGGGGGGTGGGGGTGGTGGGAGACATGAGTGGGGCCCTGGTGGAGGGTGACCCTGGTGGCTGGGGGGTGGGGGTGGTGGGAGACATGAGTTGGATATGGGTGGGGGCCTGCTGGCAGGTGCCCCACAGTGCTGGGGTGTGGGGGTGGTGGGAGACATGAGTTGGACATGGGTGGGGGCCTGCTGGCAGGTGCCCCACAGTGCTGGGGGGTGGGGGTGGTGGGAGACATGAGTTGGACATGGGTGGGGGCCTACTGGCAGGTGCCCCACAGTGCTGCGGGGTGGGGGTGGTGGGAGACATGAGTGGGGCCCTGGTGGAGGGTGACCCTGGTGGCTGGGGGGTGGGGGTGGTGGGAGACATGAGTTGGACATGGGTGGGGGCCTACTGGCAGGTGCCCCACAGTGCTGGGGGGTGGGGGTGGTGGGGGACATGAGTTGGACATGGGTGGGGGCCTGCTGGCAGGTGCCCCACAGTGCTGGGGGGTGGGGGTGGTGGGAGACATGAGTGGGGCCCTGGTGAAGGGTGACCCTGCACTGCTGGGGGGTGGCGGTGGTGGGAGACATGAGTGGGGCCCTGGTGGAGGGTGACCCTGGTGGCTGGGGGGTGGGGGTGGTGGGAGACATGAGTTGGACATGGGTGGGGGCCTGCTGGCAGGTGCCCCACAGTGCTGGGGTGTGGGGGTGGTGGGAGACATGAGTTGGACATGGGTGGGGGCCTGCTGGCAGGTGCCCCACAGTGCTGGGGGGTGGGGGTGGTGGGAGACATGAGTGGGGCCCTGGTGGAGGGTGACCCTGCACTGCTGGGGGGTGGGGGTGGTGGGAGACATGAGTGGGGCCCTGGTGGAGGGTGACCCTGGTGGCTGGGGGGTGGGGGTGGTGGGAGACATGAGTTGGACATGGGTGGGGGCCTGCTGGCAGGTGCCCCACAGTGCTGGGGTGTGGGGGTGGTGGGAGACATGAGTTGGACATGGGTGGGGGCCTGCTGGCAGGTGCCCCACAGTGCTGGGGGGTGGGGGTGGTGGGAGACATGAGTTGGACATGGGTGGGGGCCTACTGGCAGGTGCCCCACAGTGCTGGGGGGTGGGGGTGGTGGGGGACATGAGTTGGACATGGGTGGGGGACTGCTGGCATGTGCCCCACAGTGCTGGGGGGTGGGGGTGCAAGGGGACATGTGTTGGTGTTCATTAGTTCAAGGAGACATGTGCCTTTGCTGGGGGGCATGCCCATGTTGGGTGGGCTGCCTGCGGGACATGACCAGGGATGCAGGGTAGTCCCCTGTGGTGTGGGCTGCCTGCAGGGGCCGTGGAGGGTGTACAGGGTACACCTGGGAGGACCCACACTGTCAAATCACATGTGGGACTCCCCGGCACCCCTGAAATACACGTACCGTGCAGAAATCGCGTGTAAAACTTCCCGCGCACCCCTGAAATACACGCGCCCAGGCTATTCGCGTGTAAAACTTCCCGCGCACCCCTGAAATACACGCGCCCAGGCTATTCGCGTGTAAAACTTCCCGCGCACCCCTGAAATACACGCGCCCAGGCTATTCGCGTGTAAAACTTCCCGCGCACCCCTGAAATACACGCGCCCAGGCTATTCGCGTGTAAAACTTCCCGCGCACCCCTGATATACACGCGCCCAGGCTATTCGCGTGTGGAACTTCCCGCGCACCCCTGAAATACACGGGCCCAGGCTATTCGCGTGTGGAACTCCCCGCGCACCCCTGAAATACACGCGCCCAGGCTATTCGCGTGTGGAACTTCCCGCGCACCCCTCAAATTCACGCGCCCAGGCTATTCGCGTGTGGAACTTCCCGCGAACCCCTGAAATACACGCGCCCAGGCTATTCGCGTGTGGAACTTCCCGCGCACCCCTGAAATACACGCGCCCAGCCTATTCGCGTGTGGAACTTCCCGCGCACCCCTGAAATACACGCGCCCAGGCTATTCGCGTGTGGAACTTCCCGCGAACCCCTGAAATACACGCGCCCAGGCTATTCGCGTGTGGAACTTCCCGCGAACCCCTGTAATACACGTAGCCCGCTCCCCCAGGCCCGATCGCGTGAGGAACTTCCCGCGCACCCCTCAAATTCACGCGCCCAGGCTATTCGCGTGTGGAACTTCCCGCGCACCCCTGAAATACACGCGCCCAGCCTATTCGCGTGTGGAACTTCCCGCGCACCCCTGAAATACACGCGCCCAGGCTATTCGCGTGTGGAACTTCCCGCAAACCCCTGAAATACACGCGCCCAGGCTATTCGCGTGTGGAACTTCCCGCGAACCCCTGTAATACACGTAGCCCGCTCCCCCAGGCCCGATCGCGTGAGGAACTTCCCGCGCACCCCTCAAATTCACGCGCCCAGGCTATTCGCGTGTGAAACTTCACGCGAACCCCTGAAATACACGTACCGTGCAGAAATCGCGTGTAAAACTTCCCGCGCACCCCTGAAATACACGCACCCAGTCTATTCGCGTGTGAAACTTCACGCGAACCCCTGAAATACACGTACCGTGCAGAAATCGCGTGTAAAACTTCCCGCGCACCCCTGAAATACACGCGCCCAGGCTATTCGCGTGTGAAACTTCACGCGAACCCCTGAAATACACGTACCGTGCAGAAATCGCGTGTAAAACTTCCCGCGCACCCCTGAAATACACGCGCCCAGGCTATTCGCGTGTGAAACTTCACACGAACCCCTGAAATACACGTACCGTGCAGAAATCGCGTGTAAAACTTCCCGCGCACCCCTGAAATACACGCGCCCAGGCTATTCGCGTGTGAAACTTCACGCGAACCCCTGAAATACACGTAGCACGCTCCCCCAGGCCCGATCGCGTGAGGAACTTCACGCGAACCCCTGTAATACACGTAGCCCGCTCCCCCAGGCCCGATCGCGTGTGGAACTTCACGCGAACCCCTGTAATACACGTAGCCCGCTCCCCCAGGCCCGATCGCGTGTGGAACTTCACGCGAACCCCTGTAATACACGTAGCCCGCTCCCCCAGGCCCGATCGTGTGAATAACTTCACGCGAACCCCTGTGATGCACGTACCCTGCAAATCGCGTGTGACACTTCCCGCGCACCCCGGTATACATGCACACGTATTTTTTGTCAGCGGGTGTCCGTGTTTGTGGGTACCCCTTTGCACGTCATTTTTCCTGGAGGGCCACAGTATGGGACATTCATCATGGCAGTATATAGGTGCTATTTGTTGGCGCACCTTTTGGCGCACATTTCTTACAGCCGCAGAGACGCTACCGCCTCCTTTCTTGTGGCGGTCGTGTTTGTGCCTGTGCGCTGGTTTGAGCGTGCGCTTTTTTCCCCTATTCTATTCCATGAATACGTGTTGTAGGCGAGCGTGTGGGCGTTCCGCGCACTTGTGCCCTGTACTTCCCCCGTGACGCCCACGTTTTGGCAAGTTGTTCCCCATTCCGAGTGTTACGCCCGTGTTCCGCCTACTTTTATTGCGTGCGCCGCGCTATGTGCGAATTTCGCTGTGGCCTGTGCGATTTTCGCTGTGACCTGGCGCACGCTGTTAGATGGCCTGTGCGCCAACGTGCGCCAACGTGCGCCGCGCACTTTTTTTTCGCACATCCGCTGATTTTCTCGCGCACGGCCTTCCATGAATCGACGTGCGCTGCTTTTCGTGCGATTTTCGCACGTTCACTGCGATTTTCGCTATTCCACTGCGATTCGCACGTTTTTGCCCACTTGCGCCGCGCTAATTATTCCATGAATCGGCCTCATTGTGTGTAACAATCACGCTACAAGAATGCAAGATCTGATGATCTCCATCGATGGAACTGTCCTGAAACGTACCTCGAGCATCTGAGTGACATCAACGGTAGTCGTCAATACATTGGACTCCTCAGCATCTCCCTGAAAGACAGTACTTGAATTATTTTGGATAACAATAATTATAACTGAAAACAAAGACTAGAGGACGAGTACAAGGGTGTACCATTAGGTAAAATAATTACACGATAAATTAAAACTATTGATTTACATGCCTAAAACAAGTCAGTGGCAGAATAGCCAAGTAAGATTACCCGATAGGCGCTTGAAGTGGCTGATGACTGCAATAACGACACGGATGGAGAATCTTCAGCCTTCATATTGAGTGGATACATAAATGGGGAAATTATTGTTAGCTAATGCTACACACTACCGCAAGGCCGAGAGATAAATACGTAAACTTGACTCACCAGTGGAGGGATGTGGACGAATAGAGTGGGAATAGCGGTTGAGAGCAATTTTCGCCTCGCTCGCGGTTTGTTCTTCTTTATTAGCAATGATGTGGAGTACATGTTAGAGGTAAAGTGCCTGCTGCAGATGCGGTATCGATCACCCCTCTTGTCCGCAAAAACTTCTAGGACTCTACTTTCAAGCTCAGAGGGTGGATATCCGCAATATCGGACCCATTCTCTTATCTGATCTATTGTCTTAGGGAAAACATGCATTATAGTACCTTCAGATTTATTATGGGTCTTCGAAGGGCAACCGCCAATGGAACAGGCAGGCATTGTGGAAAGTTCTGAAAAGTAAAGATCAACAATTCTCTATGAATACCAATGTGTTAAAAAATTAAATGACACATAAAAGGTTCAATGCAAGGTATGTTTTGGTTCTTGGAACTATACACGTTATTCACATGCGGATAAGTATTTGAATAACTTTAAAAAAATAGAAAAATAATTTGACTAAACTCAGAACATGTGACTAGTTCCTTGCATGTACTGTCTTGAACGAAAAGAAATTGGACGCAAAATGAGTATGGTACATGGCCTTACCTTGACGAGCAAACAGTTAGATGCAGGGATCAGAGTAGTTTCTTGTCGTTCACAGGTTGCAAACTGACGAGTTTCCTCGAAGTGGTCACGGAAGTTCACAGAGATGAAGAGCAGATAACCAGCACCTTCACGGGTTGACTAGCAAAGTGCAAAGAAGTTCTCATTAGAAATATGAAGTGGGTTATAAAGAATTCGAAACAGGGGTGTGTTTGTGAATGAATGACGTGTATATGTCGTGGCATTATGCGGTTTGCAGGGGGCCGTCCAGCGTGAGGGGGGATGCTTGGCAGGAGACACGGGGTCTGGAGGTAGACATGGGAACAACAACCCATGCTCTATAGACCACTTTGAAGTGTACATGGTCTTTGGCACCTCTTGGCCTTTATCGCTCCCCGACAGCTCCACTTGGCAGCGCAAGTACCCCGGTGCGAACTGCCTTTGATAGGGCGGGGGGTGGATTGGGGCGGTGGTCGTGCAGACAAGACACAGGAAGACTCGTGAATGGAGACACACTTATGTGGATTGCAGGGGGGCATCCAGCGTGAGGGGGGATGCTTCCAGGAGACACGGGGTCTGGAGGTAGACATGGGAACAACAACCCATGCTCTATAGACCACTTTGAAGTGTACATGGTCTTTGGCACCTCTTGGCCTTTATCGCTCCCCGACAGCTCCACTTGGCAGCGCAAGTACCCCGGTGCGAACTGCCTTTGATAGGGCGGGGGGTGGATTGGGGCGGTGGTCGTGCAGACAAGACACAGGAAGACTCGTGAATGGAGACACACTTATGTGGATTGCAGGGGGGCGTCCAGCGTGAGGGGGGATGCTTGGCAGGAGACACGGGGTCTGGAGGTAGACATGGGAACAACAACCCATGCTCTATAGACCACTTTGAAGTGTACATGGTCTTTGGCACCTCTTGGCCTTTATCGCTCCCCGACAGCTCCACTTGGCAGCGCAAGTACCCCGGTGCGAACTGCCTTTGATAGGGCGGGGGGTGGATTGGGGCGGTGGTCGTGCAGACAAGACTCGTTTGCCGCAGGGCCTCACCAAGGAGAGGCCATCTAACTGCATGTAAGAGGCAGGCTGAAGGATCTAGTACATGGAAGGCAGGGGGGTGAGTTTATAAATACCTCAGCCTCCCAGGAGAATATATGGGTGCAGTTCACCCTGGAGACCCTGGATGCCTAGGCAGATAGTCAGCAGCAGGCTGGCCTGTGGTGGCAAGGCGGCACGGGCCAGAGGGGGTCATCTCTGTACCCGGTGCCCAAAAGGATGATTTATTATGATCAACCATGTTGATTATTTACCTATAACCATGTTTTGTGTCAATAAAATCCAACGGCCTTCCTTTTATTGCCAACGCTTGAACAAAGTGGTGTGGTAAGTATTTTTGGGGGAGGAGGCAAGGCCGGGAGGCTTGATGCCAACCCGCAAAATAACATATGTATGTCTGCTGCATATGGGTTCAACGGTTATGTGGATTGAAGGTGGGCGGCCTGCGTGAGGGAGGATGCTGGCCGGAGACATGTGGTGTGACAAGACAAGGCACAGGAAGACTATTCAATGGAGACACACTAGATTCATTTAAAAAATCACAACAACCATTGTTAAAATATATGTTGGGTTTTATTTTAGATCTTAATTTCAATTGAACATAAATAATAAACATTACACATTGTAAAGTTGCGGTTGCAGCACATCCAGGGAAAATCCGCGGTATTGTCCACTGTCGCTGGGGAAATGTTGTCTAATGGCAAGTACCGCACAGGCAGGTATTACTCTCCGAACGCGGTGTCCGAGCCTCCCGTGAAGCCACCAAGTGAAGCAACGATAGGCCACCAGCCTGTACCACCTGTGAAAATGAAAGATGCAAACTGTATTAAAATGACAACTTTCTTATCACTGTCGATTCAGGTAAAAAATGTCATTCTGCTTTGAAAAAAATTCTATCTAGAAAATGCACAACATGGAACCAATTTACATGCATTCGAATGATGAGACGACCATGAAATAGTAGTGGCATCACTGACATCACAACCAGAGTATACTTACTCGTTACTCGGATTACGCGGACGAACAGTGCCGCAAAGTTTGTGCATAAGCACCATCATCATCCTCAACACTGTCCGTGAGAGGCAGGCTTCCCTGAAATCTGGCAGCTCGGTGATGCATTGCGGACTTGGCTCGCCTTCCGAAATGTAGGCCAAGCACCCGGAATTTTCACGGCAGCAGCAGTTCTCCTCCTCAGTTGGCATTAGCTCGCACAGATTGCACGTGCACCAGGTGGAGACGCCGTCCATGCGACATGGTCCAGGCTCTTCATCCGTTGACTGGTCCTCCCAACTGCCGTCCGAATCCCCATCGTTTTCGCGTGCTTGCCTTTCCAGTAGTTCTTCCTCGGTGTACTCGGGCTCGTACATATACGGCATTATTGTAGCCATTGTGTGGTAAAGAAAGTAAAATAATTTACAGAGATGGTACAGGTGTTCACAAGGCCTAGAAGCGGCGAAGGTAGCTGACCAGAGCACAGAAACGAGTCACAGAATACTCAAAGTAACACACAGAGAGTAATGGAATCGAAAATCTGCTGCTGTGTGTTGTGAAACGGTGTGTTTATACTTATTGAGGAAAGAGGCGTCCTGCCATTTCCATGGCGACAGTTCATTAGCTGAGGCGCAGCGATTGTTGACACGAAACGTGCTTTGGCGTTGGGAAATGGGCGGTACGCGTCTGCTGATGTCAGGCTCAGGGGCGGGGGATTTGATTTAGTGCCGCAAAAGCAGGTGAGCCAGGGCGATGCGGCAAGTGATAGGATTATCATAAAATGGCGGCTGATTTCGAGTGCGTTAATGGACGAAAAGTCGGGTAAGGTCCATAGGAAAGTTTTCTACGATCGACCGAGTTATGCTTAAAAACACATGGCCGAACCGTAGGGACAATAAAAAAAAAGTCCCGGAACTCTCCTTTAATGTATGTCCTGATCAAGTTCCAGTAAAACACTCAAAAAGATGAAAGGCTGATTGTGCGAATCATCATAACAAGGTCCGAAACATCCTGTGTCGACAAAATACTCTATAGAAACATCCTGCTGTGAAAACAAACAAGCAGAAAATACAACTAATTGACTTTCACCACTGGACAATGTTCTGAACAACCACTGTAAAACAAAAAGACTCCATCCAGATATGTGAACAAACTTCAATAGACCAATACACATTGGATGGATCGAAAGGGGTTGGACTCGCATACCCATATAGAACAACAATGATACATTTTTCAAATATGTTGCTTGCATACAAAGCACACCTTTTTACTAACCCCACATTGCACGTGTGCACTTTAAAGAGCTGTAAATAGTGTGCCCTGCCGAATGAACAAAATGCTATGTTGAATGTTATATGCATGTGAAGTTGTTTCCTTTGTCATGAATTGTGTTTATTGTATATTATGAAATATTGAAAAATAAATGTGAATACTTTTTTTTAACATAAAAGGACAAGTGAGTCTAAGTGCAGCAGGATTTATTCCACATCTGCACTTTTGGGTTGCGTGGCGCAAGGTCTGGACACAAGAAGGAGGGGTAGCTTTATACTCATTATTTGCTTTATGATTTGCAATAGGGGTCTGAAATAGGTCCAGTAGTCAAATATCCATGCTGTGCAATAATTATACAGGCCTAGGAATTGTTGCATTTCTCGACTGTTTTAGGATGTGGTGTGCTTCTCACTGACAAAGGAGAGGCTGACCTTTGGACTACCTAATGGAGTCCTAAACTGACGAACATGCACAAAAGCATCTCTTAATCTAAACTCTTAGAACTTCAACCTCATTGACTGCAGTCACAGAGGGCATTCCAGCCACAAAGCGCATTGAGGCCATACAAATGGGGAAAGAGCACTATATAAATAACCAAATAGAATACAATACTGATGTGCTTCTGTCCGGGCTTATTTTCCTTTCTGCTGAGGATATATTCTGTCCCAAATATACCACCTTCTCCTGACTAATTTGTCTTAGTCCACCTTGTACCCTTTGTCTGCAAGTATTGTCAGAAGTTGTACTGTGTCTTTTACGCACTGTTCTTCAGTGTTGCTGCACACCAATAATGCATCTACGTATTGTAGAACTGCACTGGTCATGTTGATGTTCCCTTCTGGAGGAGCCTGTTAAAAACACTGGGCGATTCACAGTACCCTTGGGGAAAATGAGTGTGCTGGAATCTCTTTCCGCAATATGTGCATGCACTCAAATATTGGCAGTCTGGATGTAGTGGTTTTGTGAAGAATGCATTCTTGAGATCACTTACAGAAAAGTAGACTGCATCAGCGGGTATGTTGCACAGTATTGATGCAGGCTTTGGCACTAGTGGATATCCTGCTTCCCCTATGTCGTTTAATGGGTGAATATCCTGAATGAATCTCTATAATGATCCCTTTGCTTTCTTTAATGGGTATATGTCTGTGTTGCATGGCGAGTCTGAAGGCACTATGATACCTTGGTTGAGTAGTGCTTTGATCATGTCATGAATTCCCTCATCTGCTTCTTTGGACAATGGGTATTGTTTTACTCTAGGAAGTATGGTGCCTGGTCTGAGTTTGATCTTAACTGCCCATATGGTGGTCAGTCACCCTACATTATGTGGGTTGCTTGTCCATAGTTGACTAGGCACATGTGGTAAATCCTCTTGTAGCGTGAAGGTGTTGCTGTGGCTGTCAGTATTGTCTGTGGTACATCCCTATGCTGCACTATCATGTGGCAAGGTATGCTGATTTCAAATACTATTTCTCCATCTGTTTACATGTTTGTAAATAACTGTTCATCTGTGACATCTCTTAATGGCAATGTAGGGCCTATACATAATACTGTTCTCCATTGCATGCATTCCTCATCTGCATCTGTTCAGATGATTGTGTTTTTTCTGATGATTACTGCGTCAATGTGTTATATGAAAATTGTTCTTGGGGCTTCCTCGTGTGGGACTGCTGGTCTGAATAGGAATTCTGCTGGCAGGGGAAATATTACGTTTTGTACACCTGGTAACCAGCCGTTCAAAATGGTCACTGCATATGTGAATAGAGTCTCATGCAATAGTAATGCTTGAATTGTGTTGTTGCTGCAAAGTGCCTGTATTACTGTGGCCATTCTGTTGTAATGCATTCCTGGTGTTCAACACACAATCCCTTTGTCAGTAAATGAGTTGGTCATGTGCAGCTTCTGAATGAGATCTCTCCTTCCTAGGTACACTGGTGTCTCTGTGCTGTAGGGTAGTGGTGTGACTATCTCTTGAGTCCCTATGGGTAGGGGTAGTTCTTCCGTGAAAGGAACCCATAAATTGCCCCAGAAAATCCCTGAGTGTCCATATTATTGTTTGTCAATGAAAACCGTCCTTCCCTTATGCAAGATCAGGTGGATCCAGTAGCTACCATAGAGAAAAAACATTGTGTTCCCTATCCTCACCCCCACTTTGGGTTCCTTGTCCTCATCTGGAGTGATTGGGAGAACTGGGCACATTGGGGCTTGCTGTGGGCTGCCCTATTGTGTACATGTAGTACACCCTGGGAGTGGGAAAGCATTGCTTCCTAACACACTAAATCCAGTATAGAATGTAACTGTTCCTCGTGGATGGGCATTTTGTTCCCATGGTACTGAAAGTGCTTCTGCTGTAGCCTATTGGGTGACATTCTGCATTACATTTCGTGCTGGGTCCTGAATGGGTTCTCCATATGTGGGGGCAATCAGTTGTACTGTGCCTACAATCTGGGGTTGCACAGACCCTGGGGAATACATTGATACTGTGGCTGCAGCTTGGTTTGGGACACATACTCCATGTGTCAGCCCTTGTGTGTAATATGGGGCTGGCGGTGCTCCTGGGTGATATTTCATGGGGTTTTGGTTCGATAATTCTTAGCCATGTGTCCCATCCTTCCAAATGTCCAACATGCTCCCCCAAATCATGGTCTTAATCCTCCGAATCCTCCCCCTCGTCCTTTTTGGAAATTACGTCTTGCCCTTGGAACCATCACCTGCCTCGTCGATTGTTATCTGAATTATGTGCCCACTCTTGTGGTTGTCATGATTGCTGTTGTGCATCTGTGGGTTGAGTTACTACTGCTCCTTCCATGCTGACTTTTGCCAATTCCTTCTGCACTAAATTCACTTCAGTGCACTGTGCTTTTTCTTCTGCTACTCTTTCATTTTCGTGATTGTGCCTGCATAAATGCGCTATGTACACTTGTATCTCACCCATTCTTTAGCTTCCATAGCTACCATTCTGTCTAATTCTACTTGCACTTCTGTAGGAAGAACCTTACGCAATCCATGGTAGAAGATCCATATGCTCTTTCCCCATGTTTATCCTGTCTCTTCTCGCCACATTTTTTGGATTGACTGAATATACAATGCAGGGTCCTCATCATGTTTCGCTGTGTGTGCCATAATGGCACCTACATCAGGTCTATCTGGGTATGCCCTTCTCAATGCATCCCATAGATAGTTTGGCAGTTATTAAATGGAGCCCTGACATGTGCGTCGCTCTCTAACCAGACCCCTGGGTACTCTGCTCGTTCCCAAATTGTGTTTGTCGGATCTCCGATTATGTTTGCTAATAGGATTTTCATACCTATGTCACGGTTTATTACGCGGTCACACTCAACTCAGGGAGTGACTTTCCCCCAATGGATGTGGCGCACACCAAATCACAATGATTTATTTCAGTTTCTTTTTGGTAAGGCCTCCAACCCGTCTCGCAAACAATCCCAACAAATACCCCGTGCCAGAATTGACTAGTCACCAGGCCGGTGTGTATTAAAGTATATTAATTAATTTATTTATTTAGCCAAATATCACAATAGATTACATCAGCCACTAATGTTGTGGCAGCACAAGAACAAAATGACTTTCATGAAGTACCAACCCAGAGATGACACTAAAATATGCAGTTACAATAGTTTCCTTTTAAATCACCCACCAATACAGAAAATATCAATTCAAGACACACAGTGAGTTGAGTGCAGATTTAAAACACAATGTGATGATACCTTTCCTCCCAGCAACCCTCACCCTCCAAACTTCAATTAGCCTTGACTACTTTAATTGGAAGGCAATGGCATGGAGTAGGACCACAATGGGAAAATCGAATTTTGAATTAGGATCACAGATGCTATGTGAGAAAGAAAATGCAAATGGGAAAATTCGTTTTGCAGAGCACAATGAGTACACAGGGGGCCACTTTGTTTTGCACCTTGTGTATGCACAGGCATTACTAGGCTTCCCACTTCTGATTTAAAACGAAGGGGATCAATGGGGAATTTCGTTTTTACACCCTGTGCATACATGTGGAAGCAGGGTTTGAGATGAATTCTTTTGGCAGCTCTTTATGTCTATACTGGTTCAAAACACACTGGGAAAAGATTGTTGTTTTCGAAACCAACAATACAGATCCAGTGAATTCAAATTGGGGAATCAATTGATTTGCATTGATAAATATGCTAAGGATCTACACAGACAAACAGGATGTTTTTCAATGGGGAAATAACTACAACAGTACTGGAAGAATACCGGACCTACACAATCTTGGCTTTGGGGTAGTTCTACTTACAGGATAGGTCTGGACTTGGCATCAGGGAACATCAGAGCACCGATGGGACATCAAGGGCTCAGTCAAGGATTTCCTATGAGTCCTCCAAAGGGGCCCCATTAACTCCCATGTCTCTTGGTTCCTGTCTCCAGTGCAAAATTAGGCCTCTCTGCTGGGATGTTTTTTACCAGGTTTCAGCAGCAGGTCGCCTCTCAGAATTATTGGAAGCAGTCCCGCTCTGATGCAAACTGGCTTATTTATAGGGAAAATTACATCATAAATTTGTCATGATTCTCACAAAAGAGTTTGGTTGATTATCACTACCCTCCTCCCACCTATGTGCTGATAGTAAAAGGGGATGGGGGAGTGCTTTGGGTTAGCTGTGGGAGGAGAGAACTTCATCATCTCACTTTGACAGCTGGGCTCGGTCTGCTTTAAAACACAGACAATCTCTGGCAAGTACCCTAAATGTTCAAATCTTTACATATATGAATACATTTTTGAGAACTACATTAAAGGTAATCAGATAAGACTAGAAGTACCCTAAATGTTCAAATCTTTACATGTATGAATACATTTTTGAGAACTACATTACAGTTAATCAGATAAGACTAGTGTGTAGTCTGCACATTCTTCCTGTGCAGAGATACACCTTTTCTTCATTTACTAAGGAGCCATATCAGTGAAAAATTGCCATTTTACAATCTTCATATTAATTATTACTGGCACGATCCTACCAACTTTCACATCTATTGGCACCAGGGGAAGACCCAAATCACATTTTCCTTAATAACTTTAGTTGTGTTTAACACAGCAAAATAGTTTTAGCCTATTTAGAAGGGGGTGACTGTCATCTTTAATAAAAGCCTGCAATGACCGCAATGACATGTACGCTGCTCCTTTTATGCAATACAATGTATTTCTCCCATTTAAGCAAACTGCAGTTACATATCCTCTGTCTCTCTGGCCCACACCCTTGCGCTCCCAGTTTCTTTTCTCTTCAAGCATTTGACCTAGCAGAGCAGCCTAATGGCCACACTAATGTTTTTTTTATGGGATTTGTGACTTGGAGGTCAATCCTGCTGCAAGAACAGAGATTACTTTATCTGGTCTCCACCGCATTTCTGATCTACAAAGTATTTACGCTTGTATTTTTAAGGAAGTGCAATAACGGATGAAGACAACCAGGCATGAATCTCCAAAGCAACAGAGGGATGTCCTGAAGTTTAGTTTCACATAGGGAGAAATGACCAGCAACACATGGCCTTTTAAACTCACACACAATATAACTTTCTCCAGCATCTTATTAGGCTGAAGCCTGCACAGTTTCAACATGCATGAGTGTTGCATTGAAATTGTCCATATGGATAAGCTTGTTATAGGCAGAAACTATGTTCATGTTTTGAAAGTCTGGTGAACATTTCACTTAGCATACTGTCACTTTGGAAGGAAAAACAGAAATAACATTATTTTATTTAATTACACATGAAAGGCTCCGTGCAGCTCTCCATGGATTTGTCAGCCACATGTCTTTCTTTTCCTTCCTGAAATGCATTGCTCACATCTTTGCACTTTTTAGATTTTAGAGTCAAGCCCACTTTCTTTCCTTAGATTTATGTTCTAGGCCTTGATGTCTGACCTTCTTTCTGTGCTGGCCTCTGTATTTCCGGCACCCCAGGGTATATTTCACCACACACCTCCAATTGCCAGGTTAGCCCCTGCTGTGTGTTTTTCTAATGCACTGATCTACTTGCCCACCCCTGCTGGAAGAGGTGGTAGGATCTTGATCAAATTATTCTTGTCCATATGGGGCGATGGAATATACTGTGATCTTCCTACTCCCTATTCTATTAATGGGAACTGTCCCCCGCTTTAGGCCTCAGTGCTTCCAATCATTCTTCTTCCCTCTAACCATTGCCATGGCTCTGAGGCGAGTTCTTAACCTTCTCCCCAATGCAGTTCTTTCTTCTTGATCCCCATCGGTTTCCAAATCTTCCTCACTCTTGTCCTTCTCATCTTCAGTTTCAATCACCTCAGATTTGTGATCCTCATCCTGTTGCTATGGTTCTTCAGTTTCTACCGTTCCATCTTTTATGGCTGCTTCATGTAATTTCAATAATCTTCTCCTGCTGCCCATGACTCAGCATCTACCACAGGGCAAGGCCCCTCCCTTTTCCTTGTCGCTCTTTGCAATGCATCTTCTCTCTTACGTATTGCTGCCTCCAAATCATATGTGCTCTATTTTCTAATTTTACTATCGCCGGGTCTCATCTGTCACTAGGTGCACTTGCTCACCTTACTGAGTCCGTTTCTGAATAAGCTGGAGGTTTGTATTGGGGACTTGTATACCTTGCTGCAGGCTTTTAGGGGTATGATCCAAGTAAGGGCTGGGCTGTCGGCTGCATAGGCACTGGAACCTGTGCTGACTGGGTGCTTTTTTCTACACTTGGCTGTCTGACAGGGACAGGGTGGGTGTAGCCTCACTATTCCCTTTTCCTTTATTACTGCTCTCCTCCTCATATAATTTCCACAATTCTAATATGCTCTCCCTCTCCTTCAGCTTTTTACCCTTGTATGTGGACAGTAAATGGGTATACATGTGTTGGATGATGTTCTTATCATGTGTGCCCTCAGCTGGCCAAGCTGTAAACATTTTCCCTTCAGTTCCTACCGCACACTCGCTGTTATATTTTACGATTTTCCCCCTATAGGTCAGTAACTCTTTGCACATATGCTTTAATGGAGTACTCATTTTCTACTATACAACAAAAGCACAACCACAACTGATCAGTATTACTCTTTACACGAAAGAAACACAATACCTTTAAAACCACCTCTGAGGGTCACTTCTCTATGGCGGACAAGATACCGATTGGCTAATCCGTAGTGTCATGTCTGTGGACATGTGGCACCTTCACTGATTGGATGTTGAATGGCGTGAAGTGCGCAGATTCTTTCGCTGCACCCACCATTTTTCATTTGTGTTTTGGTGTACGCAGAGATTGCCGCTAACACATATAAAAAAACACACCGTTGCACTTGTTAACCTCATGAAATACTGTTTCGGAAGGTGAGGGTTAATGAGGCTGGGATGGGATGTGGCAGCAGGAAGTCAAAAAGTGGGGTTTATTGTCACCAAAGTCATACGGTAAATTGGAAGTTGCTGCTCAATAAAGTGTCCACTAAGCACAGGCAAAGATTTACTGCGTCTGTGTTCCAATGTATTTAAAATAATATTGCAGTCAGACTGACATCCTAGAGTTTGAAATCTGAGGCAGCCACCTGCACTATTTGATGGAAATAGCGGGTCTTCAAGTGTATGGGAGTACCAGTTCTCATGCATACATTCAGATATGTTGTTGCAAAGTCAGAATGTATTTTCATTCGGAGTGAAGGTCACATCCAAAACATCAATGACATTTGTGATGTCATCTTTGATGTCCTGGATGTTAGTCTTAGCAGTGCACGGTGGTGGCGCGAGTTATGGTTGCTTAGCTTACCATAACTGGTGAATTTCCGGGGTTTTTCGGTTTTACTTCGAACCATAACGTCCCGTTAACAACGTTTTTAGTGAATTTCATAGGTTTTTAGTAGAGCAACTTAACCATAACGTCCCTTTAACAAAGTTTTTTTTACTGAATATATATATATATATATATATACGTGTGCTAATGGAACTCATGCTTTTGTACTTTTGCTCTTGTTACTATTATGTATATGATGTGAGGGATCTTCATGAGTTTCCATTACAACTTCTATCTCCTAATTAATTCTACTTCTTGTGTAATGGTGCTTTATATGGCTCCTTTCGTAGCAATGGGAGATTTACTAGTGAGAATCATCCTACAGAGGGCAGTGTAGTTCCTTGATCATTTGGCCTTAACAGACATATTCCTTACTGCTCATGACCTTCATTATGATACATTCTGGTGTACTGCTGATGAGCATAATTTGTTGTATCTCTTTGAACACAGGCTAGGGAACTCAGCTAAGCTGATGTGTTTTAACGAAATCAGTGTGCAGTGTTTTTTCCTTTTGCTCGGGGGTCTGATAACTTTCTTTGTTGTTCTTTCATGACCTCACTACTGCAACTCAGGCCTGGGAAGATGTTCGCCCCCTTGCCTTAACCAATAACTGTGAAACATTTTGTCTTGCTTTATGAAGTTGAAATTGGTAGGCATACCTCTCTTTGTTTTCTGCTGAGGAGGTGGGGGGTTTTCATGCTTCAGGACTAGCTAACTAGATCTCAAGGCCCATTATTCAATTAGTGTAAGGGGTTGCTAGCATTTGGTATCATTTATGAGTGCCTCTATGTTTTTCTACCTAATGTTACATGTTGCTGTCTCTACTAAGGACACATGGTCATGTCCTAATGTAAGGTGTATGCATTATGATTCCCTGTAGCATGGCTACTAGTGCCTCGTTGGGCCTACACAGGAAGTCTTCTTGTGTGGGGCTGCATGCTCCTAAACTGTGTGTCTCTTTCACAGTGAATTTTGCTGCTTGTATTTTCCTGCACGTTTAGGGCGTTGGATATATTCTCATTACTGTACTCCCCAACAGTAACGAGAGGGAGGATGCTGCCACAGGTTCCATGCTAGCTGTATTGTTTGCTTACTGGAGAATAGGACATTGTACCATTGTGTCTTCTCTGCGAATCCTGACCCTGTGATCACTGCCTGTTTGTTATTTTTTCAAAATTCCATTTCAGATTGGGGCTCCTGCGTCTTTGTTGTACTGCTTATAAGGTGGAGTTATAAGCAGATGCTGTGCCGGACAATATACAGCCATGCCAACAGATGATCTGTCACCTTGGTGCCCATGTGACTCCCATTCCGGTCCTGAGGTGGAGTAGTCACCTTCAGTGATGATGTTGAGCTGGGTATCTGTGAATACTAGAGTCATGGACTGGACAATACGTAACATGTGCACAGCCTTATGGGCTTCCGTGGGCATGACAACTAATTGGCTTTCTCTCTATGGTCGAGCCACTCGGAGTGTCGTCTATACCTCCCACATGGAGCACATTCTAATCACCATTATTAGTCCCCCAGCCACTGTCTGACTCAGTGTCCTTTGGCACCCCTCACTGTTACCTATCCTCTCTTACCAGCACCCTCCTTCACCCCTCTTCTTTGCCTCTCTTCACTGACGCCCTATGGCCTCCTTCCAAGCTGGGAAAGGCACCCTTGTGGGCTGCAGCTGATGAGCATCATTTGCTGGGAGGCCGCCATGGACTGGGATTCCATCAGTCTTTAAACCTCACTATTCTCCAAAGTGGAGAATGTGCAAAAGAGAAAATGAGGGTCAAAATGGGACTAATAGAAATAAATACTTCTAAAATTCTTAATTATGTTGCATTGAAGGGGCCACCAGACAACAGCAACAAAAATTGCTGCATTTGAGTCCGGAAGTACATTTAACGAAACAAACCATACATAATGATTACATCATTTGCTTCAGTTATGCTGTTTTGGGCCTTCAAAATGTTAATACAGCAGAGAGACATTTTATTTTTCAACGGTATTGTGATACTAAAATTATACAAAAATGAATCTGGAAAATGATCAACACTTCCAAAGGCATGCCGGGATCTTTAAAGAAAGGGAAATGTTTACAGCTCCGTCATTTAAAGGAAAACAACAGAACCACTTATTTATATGGCTGATCTCTTTTCTAAACTGCTTACGCATTCTCGCATGGCCAGCTAAACTTGGCAAATGAAAGTTTTTCAAATTGTGCTTGTGATTTTTTTCGCCAATGAATTTTGAGGCTAGAGGTTATTAATTAATTTCTGCCCAACTTCCAATACACCAAGCTTCTACATAGGGTCCAGCATGGTGGTTCTCTTCTCTTTTTGTATTCTTTCGTAGGTTTGTGATCAGCAGGAGGAAATCACGGTATTACAATGTGTTACCAGAAAAGGAGCACGTGGGTGCTGGATTGACCTTTATCTAAAGTATTGTCCTTTATAACATCCGTAAAATTCATCCCTTCCTAACCTTTCATGCTACTAAACTCCTGATCACCTCCCTTGTCTTCTCTAGACTTTTCTACTGCTCCACTCTCTTTTTCGGTCTCCCCTGCACTCACCTAACTTCACTTAAATGTATCTACCACTCTGCTATCCGTTCCCTCTTTCTTCTTTCAACTCATGATTCCATCTCTTCTTCTCTCTCCCCTTTAGGTTGGCTCCCCTTTCACTCCCAGCTCAAATTTAATTTCCTCTGTCTCGTCTTCAAATCCCTCTATGGTCTCGCTCCACCATACTTCTCCTCCCTACTCACTTTCTACACCCCTTCTCGCCCACTTCGCTCTGCCGAACACATCCTACTCACTTCTCTTCTACCACCCTGTACCCCATCCCGCTTCTGTTCTTTCCAACTACTTGCTCCTTTACACTGGAACCGCCTCCCTCTCTCTATCCGCTCTATCTCCTCTACCCCTCCTTCTGCACTTCTCTAAAATCCTATCTCCTGCAATCCCCACCCTGACCTCTACCTCCGCCCCTCTCTCTCTCTCTCTTTCTCTCTCTCTCCCTCTCTCTCTCTCTCTCTCTCTCTCTCATTTTGATTCCCCTAGCCATCCTTACACCTTCCTGTTGCATCTTTCACTTTGGCCCTACACTTGTCATGCTATACCACAGCACTCAAGTTAATTGTTGTAATTTGTTGCATATAATGTTTTCTGTTACTTGATTCACATATTGTTGCAATGCTTATTGTATTCTATATTGTCCTCTTGTAAAGCGCTTTGGCATAAAGCGCTATATAAACATTTTATAAATACAAATACAAATGCAAATTGACAGCCTGGAATTGCCACATGTGTTCCGCCCTGGCCTTGGCATCTTCCACTTATTGGGAAGGTGGGGCCTGGGGCTGATGGTGAAACACCCCAGAAGTAAACAATTGAGTGATTCTTCTTATGCATGCTGGTAGTGGTCAAGTTGGTATCTATTCCCCATCTCACCAAGTGCCCACACATGCTACACGGGAAGCCTTCCCTGGCCCAATAGGACACTATCGCAAGACAGCAGCCTCTCCCCTCTTCCCTGGTTTACCGCACATGGCAAAGTCTACACCTCAGAAGTCCCTTCTGCCGCTCCCAGGGTTTTTGACTGCCGCTGTGACTAAGCTGCCACTATTTGCATCTGAACACACCCTGGGTTGTTGAGAGCCGTTGTTTCTCTTCTTCTCTTGGGACTTGTTTGTGAAGGCTGTTGAACATGCATCATTTTATATTTTCTGCTGCCCTCTTCTGTTCTCTGGTCTCTTGCCTACTCCTGTGACCTACTTCAACTGCTCGTGTGCTTCATTTGTAGGCAGGTGGCATGTGGCCTACATTTGCTGTTATCATGCAGATCCCACATGCACCTGTTGGTGTTTCCAGAGGGCACAGCTCCTGTTTTGTCTGTGTGCACCCACAAACTCAATTAATGTGCCAATCCGTGGAATGTGGTGCACAGGTGTAGGTTGAGATTAAGGGATTTGCCTCCTGAAAATCGCTTTTCTGAATCCCGCCCTAATTGTTTTTGAAAGCCATAACTTGAGCAAATGATGGGGGTATTTTGAGTGATGGATGAGCCATGGTACCATTAGAAAGCACAGTTCTCGGAATGCCTGGTTTATTCTTGTGCATGACTTTCTGAGTGAGCCTCACAGTGCATCTGTATTATGGGGAATTGACTCTTCTGAGCTTCAGAGATGTCTGATCCTGGCTTCTGCTTTCTGGATCATCTGTGTGGATTCTCTTTGGTTGTGGTTGGATTCCGTTTGGCTCCGCTTTGTGCTTGTCTTTCCTCTGCTTTTGGGGAGATCAGTGATGCAGCCAGAGTTTAATCAAAAGGTGGTCCTGCAACATATGCATGTGGGAACACGGCAGGCTTACCTATAACTAAGGGAGAAATATATATTGAACTGGAACGTTTTCCTTTTCCAGGCTCCCACAACCAGGCTGTACTTTGAACTTTAATAGACTACGCTAATTGTATTATAAATAACAGATGTGCTATTGCCCAACTCAATTGGTAGGCAGTGTATTGACTTTGTAAGGAGGAAAGGCAGAAGGAGCCCTGCTAGAATTCAAATACAGGCAGGTGCATGCAGGCCCCACAAAGGTTTCTGGAGATGTACGGAAAGGCAAACAGAGCCAGGCCTTCTTAATTGGCCTTCCCCGGTCCTCCTGGTAGTTCTCTATATATTCTCCCCCTTATTTGCACAGCGCTCCTTTACTTGCTAGATAAATTCGCATTATATAAATCCCATACACATATTACAAACATACATAGGTTCATGTTTTCTCTTCTTTGTCACAGCTGTAATCTGCAAGTAAAGCACCTGTGCTTTGTAAAACGGCTACAGTTATTTCGACAAAACACTGGCCACTTTTCCCACTCAACTCTTTCACTCTTATTTTGTAAAAGTATGCGTAGGCAGGTCAGTTCTAGCACTGTTAGCACATGGCATTTTGCATTCCTGTGCTCTTTCTATCCACAGTATTGCAAGTAGCAAACGTCAATATCATATGGGTCTGCACGGCAAGACCGTTTGATTATTTCACACCTGGCATGGTACATCTTCATATCCTCCCTCATTAGTAGTACTAATTCCGAGCCTTGGATACACCCCAGAAGAGCATGTGTGATGACATCACATGCCTGTGTCGCTTTAGAGTCGCAGAATCTAGCTTGTTCTTATGCAGGACATAACATTTTCAGCTCCTGAAAAAGGTTTGCATTTATTTTCTGCATCTGAAAAGCAAATAATCACCGTTATCAGATAAAACATATTAGCTCTGAGCACAGCTGAGTTGTGGCCCGAACAGAACAGCAGGCTGGACCCTGGCACGACGGGGATGGTCCTTGCTCCTCATGCCACGCCCTGTCTATGCCACTGGGTATGAATTCGTATTTCTCTTTTCTCTGTTCTTTTTGTGGTGTCACAGCTTCTTTCTTTGTCCTTATCAAAGTCAATGTTCTTATTTGTGCTTTGCATCTTCAACACCAGATTTGTATTTCAGTTGTCACCAGACTGGAATATTTCTGCATCACCAAGCTGCGGCCAGCATTCACTGCACTGAAAATCTGTTTGTGCCGACCGGAAATGCTGTACATCCACCGTGCAGGCAGTTCCGTTCATTGACCTTGTTCCTTCTCACCCTCGTGTCATTAGAATCAGATTAGTTCTGGACTTGCCTCTCCAGTTTTTCATGGGACATTTTCACTCAAGCTCTGTCCCTTCCTTAGAGCAAATGATGTACTGGCCTGCGGATCTCCTGGCCTCTCCACCCTGACAGGCAACTGCTGTACCTTAGGTTTTGTGCAAATAGTTCTTTCTGTAGATCACTTCCTGGTATACTATCACCACCCTTGATTGGATTCCTTGACAGACAATGATGCTGTTCCATTGTTGATACTTAGTGGAGGTCTACTCTCGAGGGGAATTTCCATGGGCTTGTAGGAAAGATGTTTATAATTAAATAAGTTGACTTTCACAAGCACTTTATGATGTTGCAAGTAAACTGAGCCGGTTCAGCACATCCACTGAGATTGTCCCCACTCATCCACTCTCATCTAGAGACCCTGCAAAGCCACCATTCCAGAAGGGTAAGAGGAGAATGGCCGGATGAACTAACCGTGTGACGTCACAGGGCCAAAGCCGCTTTGACACAGTTTGGACCAGTAGTTGCCTAGAGCAGGAACTTATTTGATATTGAGTCGGTGCCAATAGTTCAATCTTGATTAAATTGGTTGTAGCCATATATGCGTCAAATCAGGCATTTTTAGGTCTACTGAGGCTCGGCCAAATGCAACTGATTGAAACCATGTAGGTGTTGATTGAAACCCTGATTCCAGTTGAGTACTTTAAGGCTTAAACACTACTCCTACGGTGCTAATCTTGCACGGTTCGATTCAGGCCACAGGGTTGCCCTGAGGCCTCCCCCTCTTGCCTAATAATGGAGAGGCCCTGAATTTAAGCTACTGGGAACACTCGAGTGTGAGGATGTTGCCAGTTTAGAATGCTAGAATTACACAGTGCAGAAGTATTCCCTCTCTAGCGCCTACATTCTTCTTCTAAGGCTCTTTATCTAATCAGTTAGTACTGTTGCATTCAGAGGCGAAGAGGTGATCCTTTAATTCAATCATTCATACTAGTAAAAAAACATTTACTGTTGTTTTACAACTTGTTTCATTCTTCCGAGGTATGGCTAGTGTCCCCCTCCAGTGCTGTACATGTTTTAGGCATGCAGAGGACCACCAATGTTTGCACTTGTGTGATGTTGGGTCTCCTGCATGCAAATTTAAACATTTACAAAGCGTGGTGTGAAACTGAAACGGGGCGAAATTGCCTTTACTCTTCAGCTTTACTCTCCATTTTGTAAGAAAAGAAAACAAGCAAATTATCTAGGTCATTTTTAATCGAATGTTAATTGCATTCAGGGGACCAGCGACATGTGCACTTGCGTGCTTTTGGCTCTCCTGCATGCAGTTTGAAACAGTTGCAAGGTGGAGAGGAGAACTTGCTTTTATCTATTTATTCATTTATTTATTGGGCATTTGTTAGGTGTCTATGTAACAGAGTGGTGTTTCCAAGCACCACAAGACAAAATGGGGAGAAAACAAAAGTACCAAAACAAGTAAATATACATTCGTACTCCTACTAGGCTTTGTGACATTCTGATGTGCAGGTGCAGTGAAGAGAAGTGCAGGAGATAGGCAACGGAGGTGGGGAGGCTGCAAGGTATGGACAAGTGCAGGGGGGGAGCCAGGGAGGAGGCCACCGGCTAAGTGCTGGGCAGAGGAATCCCCAGAGTGGGATGCACTGTTGCTAGGCAGGGGGGCCTCAAGCACACTGCTGGGAGAAGGGTGCTGGTGTTGACTGGGTAGGGGGCCTGGTGACCTGTGAGATTCATGAAGGACCAGGCCTCGAGTCTCAGCAGCAGTGTGGTGATTAGCATGGAAGGGACAGAGGGAAGGAAGTAGAGAAAAGCAGAGTTTTGAGAAGATTCCGGAACTCAATGAGGTCTGGCTCGAGTCTAAGAGGGGCATGGAGGCTGTTCCAGAGAGGAACCAGCTGTAGAGAGAGATCTGCCCACCAGTCTCTGCTTGGAGACGCGTTTGAGAAGCAGAGAGTTCGAGTTAGAGGAGCGTAGAGCTCAAGCAGCAAGTATTTAAGGGGGGAAAGTTGTAGATACCGTGGTACCAGGCCCCAGAAAGCCTTGCGGATGATGCAGAGGGTCTTGAATTTGATCCTCGTGGCCACCTGGAGCTAGTGGAGAGATTTTAGGGCTGGAGAGATACAGTCCCTGGGCGTGAGTCCAAGGATACGTCTTGCAGCCCTATTCTGGATTAGCTGAAGGGATGTAGGGATGAAAGGGGAGGAAGAGGCTGTTGCAGTAGTCCAGCCTAGAGAGGACCAGAGCTTTGGAGAGGTTAAGCTTCTGGGGAAAGGTGAGAAAAGGGAGGCTGCCTCTAAGGAGGTGAATCTGGAAGAGGGACTTCGTCGCAAGGTACAGGATATGAGGGCAGAAGGAGAGAGCAGAGTCAAAGGTGACTCCAAGGTTTTTGGACTCACAGGATAGTGAGGGTAGAGTGCATGAGGAGAGAGGAGGAGATCAGGTGAGCAAGAGGGATGAGAAGGATATCGAAGAGCCACAATGATAGGATAGATCCCTGGGGAACCACAGATAGAAAGTGAGGTGGTGGAGGAGAAAGGGCCCAGTTGCAACAGGGAAGGGCGGTTATTGAGGAAAGACTTCAGCCAATCCAGTGCTGGTTAGTGATGCTGAGGGTGTCACAGAGCTGTTTTTTGAGGATAGATTGGTTGACCGTGTCAAAGGTAGAGGAGAGGCCGAGGAAAATGAGAACAGCAGGAGAGTTAGAATCAAGATTTGCAAGCATGACTTCACAGGTGTTCAGGAGAGCAGTTTCCCTGCCTCTGGATGCCCAGAATCCTGATTGATGGTCATGGATCCAACCAGCAAGTTCAGTATACAGATCTGTTGGGGGATGACCAACTTCTCCAAGACTTTACCCAGGAAGGGGGTGGAGGAGAATGGGCAATAGTTAGTCGGACAAGAGGGGTCAACAGACAGCTTTTTTAGGACCGGGTGCACAAGGGAGTACTTGAGGGATTGAGGGAAAGGGTCAGTGGTGAAGGAGTGGTTACAGAAGTTGGCAAGAGCCAGGGCGAGAGAGGAGGTGTTGTCCTTATTGGTGCTAGAGGAGCAGGGGAATACTTTATTGGAGAAGACCATTATAGAGCGGACGACTTTAGAGACCTCATCAGGAGCTATGGGAAAGAGGGAGGTGAATGGGGGTTGGTGGGAAGGGAAGCCAAAGGAGGCAGTGGGGTAGGGGCAGGAGTGGAGATGGGGGTGGTGGAGAGTAAGGACATGACTCATTCATTTTCGCATCTGGCTCGTTAAAAAGTTAACAATGTCTGCAAATACTCTATGTATGCAGTGTTTGCTAATGGATTCCTATGGAAACCAGGTGGTTTTGACCAGGTTCTAACCAAAGCGAATTCCTTAGGAATCCATTGTCTTCACACCTCATGCACACGTGAAATGGAAAGCACTGTCAAGGCGAGGAAGAATGCATGGTGGGGGGATTATCTCTACTCTTCCGCCTTGTCACTGCATCAAAGGTGCAAAAGCATAACGTGTTGATTCTACGCCTTGATTTACCACTATGCCCCATTTCAAATGAGGCCATATGCTTTGCAAGAAGCGTTTACTGCTGGATGCCTGGGAGCATGCTTATGTGAGCCAAAGTCGTAATGCATAAGTGCACTCCAATGTTTTTAGGTAATTCAAATCACATTCAGGAAATATGAATAACACAATTCTCTGAGTGCAGAGGAGGTAGAAACAGCCTTGGCACAAAAATGGTATGATATGTAAAGAAAAAGTGTCTTAAAGTTTAAGACACTCACGTGCCCTGCACACCAATGTACCGTATAATAGTCAGTTATATTAAAATGATAAGCAGGTTACAGGTCAAAGACCACTAGTATAGAGATGCCTCAGGGCTGATTCTGTGCGCTTAACAAATGCGAATAAATAAATAAATAAATAAGAGAAAACCACTAGTTCAGAGAAAACTTGTACAAAATCATAGTGTGTATTTAAAGCAAAAAAGACATCAATGCTTTAAGTTACAGCAACAAAGGGTAGATTAGTATAACTTTTAACGTTTTTCGGGCCACAACCCTTCTTCAGGATCAAAGAAGAATAGTATCTGTAAATGTATGAAATCACATCAGTACTTGTGTAGTTGATTAAACATTATTTCAAGTGAGATATAATATTAAATTGAATCACTTGTCTCTGTTAATTAGTAAATCATGCTATTCTAGTAGTAAATGCTCCGTGAAGTATGAACCAATAAGCCAGCATGGTTCAGAAATGATCACATTAGTGAATATGTCAGCAACCAATAGCCGTAAAATGAAGTAGTTAGCCCATTGACAATGTCCACCGGTGTCAAACGCAGATAAATAAGTTGACATGCACAGGTAATGTAACAGGAAGATGTGCACCGATTTCACCAGACAACAAGAGTGCCCCCCAGCTGTAAAGGAAGCCAACCTCGTAACGAGGCCCACTATCTTTATCAACACTTAGAAAGATGGTGAAGATTTCAAATTTCCCTAAAATCACTCCAGTGTCCGTTGACTATGTGGGAATTATTTAAGCTATTAATTAGTAAGAATTCTAGGGTTCTACATCTGTATGCCCACCCAATCAATAAGGGGAAGATATTAATTCAAACAGACTCCCCCCAATGGTTTGTCCTATGTATTACTTTAAATCACTCTGGGTTTATGCTCAGGAAAAGTCAGACTTCCTGGTCAACTCACAGGAAGCATAGGGACCTTTTAGACTGCCTCTCCAGACTCAGTTATTGTTGGCCTCCAGCATAATGGATGGCCCAGCCCCTGCCTCCCTCCTGGTTCCCTCCAGATGTTAGTGCACCTTTCCCCTTGTCTCATTCACCTCCTGCTGTCTCCATTGCCATTTTGGTTCTTCTTTTTCCTGGACATTTTAGGCCTCCATGTTTCTCATTTTGTTTCTACTTTTTGAAAACTCCTTATTACACCCCAAAATCTCTAAATTAGGAGGTGCCATCTTATTGGCTAATGATTATAATTTGATTTTGATGGTTCTTCACCCCAATACCAGGCCCAGCCCCATTCCCCATGATTGGTTAATCAGTCACTAGGCCCCATTTTTTGGAGTTCTTGCACCACCCATCTGAAATGGCATTTCTGACCAACTCAGATATGAACTCAAAAATCTTCAACATGGCACATTTCTTCAAATTACAGGTAAGTGTCCTACCACATATATTTCTGTATTGGTCATAGAATGCTGGTCGAAATGGACTGTGTCTGGTGTCGACAGGTGGTTGCATGCGCAAATGACAGATTTTTGTAATTTCCACAAAAAGCATAACAGTTAGAATCATGAGGGTTTACAGACATGTATCTGGTTCCATTAGCTACAAGGTAGCTGGCTCTTAAATCAGTAGTTTATTCTGGGGAGGTGCAATCACATTTTAGCTTATACCTTTGGTTCCCAAGGTCCAATTGTGCAGGGATTTCTATCAACAGATAGTGCTATGCATATACTTTCTGAAGACACTTGAAACATGTCTCTATCTACTACAGTTTCCCAGTTTATGAGAAAAATATGATTCTCTATATAACCCTATGGCAGCCTTTTAGTTACATACATACTTTTCACTTAATTAATAAAACCATTTCTTCTTACCAAAACCTTGATGAATGCTTGGCCATCTCCTCTCTGTTGACTTGGTCTGCAATAACACACTTAACATTCTTTCAAGGTCAGTACTTATTAACTGAAACCAGTGGTTTTAAATGTTGCAATTTCTTTCTTTACACAGGGCCTGCTTTAATATTTTACTTCATATCACATATACATTTTCTCCTGCACCAGGCCATCAATGTTCGTCTTTAAATTATAAGATATATTTAATTCCTCTTGCAATGGAGTTTTGTTTTTCATGTGTTCGTAGTTTAATCTCAGCTACAAAATGCTCAAAACTTCTCCATGGTAGCTCTCGGTTTAATCAAATCTGCACTTTAGTACTTCTGTCATCTGTAATGGAAAGTAAGGTTCATTTCTTTCAACTTTATTGGAATCATGGTACATTTACTTTTTATTTTCCTTTTTCTGCAGTATTTGATGGTTTGGCAATTGAAGGTTAAAGGCTGCCCTTTTGTCTGTCAGTCAACAGTGTGCTTTCAATATCCATGCACTTTTGGCCCTAACATTTAGTCTGATGCATTTCACTTCTCATGAGGTGAAAATACCCCACAATGTTGTATGAAGGCATCATGAAGAAAGACACAGACAACAGATTCAGAATTCAAAACAAACACTTTTATTAACTTAAATGTCAGGATGGAAAATGGCTTAACTTGCCCTATGTGAAGGTGGGATTTTCCAACCTAAATTAAACCCTGGAAAGTCAGAGTCAAAGAGTTCAACTGAAGAATCTGTGTCCAAAACATATGCTTGCCCTCACAACTAATCTATAAAATGTGTAGGGATGTCAGCAACTAAAAGAAACAGAGTCCAACATAAAGTATGAGCCTCTTCCAGCTCACAGCTTCCTTTCAGCTCCCCTCCCCAAGTATCCAACAGATCCAGCAAAAGTCTCAAAATTACCTCTCAGAATAATGCAGTCATAACCAGTACTTGGTGTTCCCATGCCCACGTTACAGGTAGCACAGGTCTAAACCAAAAGGAACCTTGAGGCTCCAGTCTCAAGTCAATACATGGTCCAAGTCTAAGGGTTCCATTCACCAAGGCTTAATTTCAGCAGCACCACAATTATAAATGGTTAAAGTCTCAGGGTTTCCTACACCAAGAATTAATTTCAGCAGCACCAAAAATATCCTTTGTCTCTTTAAAGTTCTTTGCCATTCTTGTGCCTTCTTTTATGGTTGGTGTTTTATGTATTAAATGTAACTCTGTTGGAATAAACTTCAAAGTCTGAATTAATTTTGCTTTAAATGTCATTTTTCGTTATAAGCAGTTTTCACGTTGTTCAGTTTAGAATACAGCAAACACTAGTTTTACTTGGATTTTAAGTTTCAATTAGAATTCAGCATTTAATAGTTTTACTTGAATTTAAAGTTCTATTTTACTTCTGAACTTAATAGTAATAGTTCCCCTCTTTACTAAAAGTTTTCACTCAGTTCAGCATTCAATAGATATTGGTTGTACTTGTTAAGGTTTCATTCAGTTCAATATTCAATGGGCACGGGTTTCACTTCGAACACACTTTCCATTCAACCCGTTGTGTTATATTTCTTTAATTCACTTCAAATGAAATGTCCAACATTCAGAGACTTTCAAGAATCTGTTTCCCTCCAACACGCGACCACTCCTATGCAATGAATTCCTAAGATTTAAATATTTGACAATGGCGTGATTTGGAGACCTTTGCAAATGTGTTTCTTCAAACATGTGACCACTCCGATACAAAGTATTCCTCGAATGAACAAGTTCAAACGCTCATGCACCGGGTCTCGCAATGCTAAAAACTAACCAGGCGTGTCCACAGGTTTCCCAGCAGTGTGGATCATACCGCCTTCTGTTCATCACGTCAGGGGTATAGATGGTATAGAGCTGGTACAAATGATCTTCCCATGTCCCATGTCTTTCTATAGAGAAAAAGGAGAGTTGGTGTTTCAAGATCTGCTGTCGTGTTGGCTCTCAGGGGGAAGGCCTCCGGATAACGTGGCATAATCTACAATGACAAAGATGTATTTATTCCCCAGTTTAAAATTTTCCAAGGGTCTACAATATCCATGACGATCCTTCCTTGTCCCAGTAATAGAGTAGCAAAAGAGTTTAGTCTTCATTGTCTTAGTTGCCTTTTCTTCATCTCAGTACTATCAGGGTTTACATATTGGGATACAAGGGGAGCTGACTGTTAGGGAGAATTCTTATAAATGGTTGATTTCCCTTACCTACTGAGTCCCTCAGCAGCTTTGCTGGATTTCTAGGATTTTTTTTTTCCACCTGGTAAGAGTGTGAGCCTGTTTTCCCACTCTTACATGTGTTTAGCTATGTTTATTTCTACTTTTTGTGTGATCTTGGGCACTGGAACCTCGCCTACTCCATGGCACCATATTCTTCCATGTGTGTTACACAGCACCTTCAGTGCAGTAACACAGGTTTCTTTTAGACTTCCCACCGACTCCATTTTCTGGGGCTGACTACTGTCCCCCAGAAAAGATAAAGTTGCCATTAACTTTATTTAGTCACTTTTACCACAGACCCAGTACACCCCATCCTCCATGGAGTATTGGAAAGGGTTAATTCTTATCCCTTTTTGTCTGTGCCTCTTGGAGCATTGTTTCGCTTCCTTTACATTAAGACTTGGCTGGTGGCAGTGGTATCTACCCTAACTTTTCTACCGCGATTATCTTATATAAATGTGGTAATGTTTTAGGCTATTATATTAGCCTCGAACATAAACCCCCTTGACCAAATACATTTTATTTTGGCACCGTACGGGTTTATTCGCCAAGTCTTTCTCGTGTTTTACTCTGCGCGCCAAACCAGGTTTGGTCCCTTTGTTCATCGCCTTTTCGCGGGCTTCCACACAGAGGCCCTCATTTAGGCGCCTGAGCATCTGGGTAGGCAGGATGTGAGGGAGGGGTTTTAGGACCCCTGCCATGGGGTCCCTTGGTAACCCAAGTCGCACTCCTGTTTGATTGGCTGGGTGACTGTCCTTGCCAGGACAGCCACCCTGCTGTGTCATTGACAGCCAGGCTGTCTGAAGGGGGGAAAACTACATAAAAAGCAGGTCTCTGGGACTGGAAGAGCAGAGTCACCACTGGAACGAAAGAACCAACAAGGAACTGGCAGAAGAGGACCCCTACAATGACTGAACCGCCCGGTGAAGCCCTGCTGCAGGTCCGAATCTCCAGAATCCGACGACAGAGAAGATCCTCCAGGAAACTGCTTCCCTTGAGCTGGTGGGACCAACCAGTTCACCCAAACTGCAAGCCAGGACCCCTCCTCTGGTTGAATTTGCTGTACCGAGCTACAGTGGCCCGGATAGCCAGGAAGGTCGGACCCGGCTTGGGTTTTAAGGAGCGCACCTTTTATTTGTTGCTTTGCTCTGCTGCTGGTATCTTCCCTGGGTAGTGCAGGACCCTGCAGTCTTCCTACTTATGATCAGTCCGACAGTCGCTTCAGGAACCGTGAGCCTGCAGGAACTACCAGGAGTAGCCTCAGCTACAGCTCCCTCTTTGTTTTAAGGTACTGTGAAAATCCGGTTGTTCGTTTCGTTCAGCCGCGGTGAAAGTGTTTGAAATCTTTCTCCAATCCGAGGGCTTGTGCTTCTCTTCTCTTTGAACTAACTTTTCTACCAACCAACCCTGTCCGGAAACCGTGCCACAAACTTTACCGTGAACTATCCTGAACTGTATTATCTTGAGCAAAAGACTTTTGAACCATTGACTTTGGCCCTAGGCCTTTTCTATCTGATTTTATCATTGTAGTCTCTCTTGTTCGCTTGCCATGAGTACTTACCTGTTGGTGTGGATTCATTTCTGTTAAATTCTGTCTTTCCCTCTCAAATTGCTGGAGTGCCATTTTGCTCACACTTCATTTTGTAAGCTTAACTTGTCTGGAATTTAAGGGAAGTGGTGTGGTGTATTAAGAGAGTGATTTTTAGACTGCTTATAATAGTGTAATGTTATACAACTGAAGAGTGAAATAAATGTATATTCTTTAACTTGAAAACCTTGAATCATTGTTTGCCTGAATCATAGTAATTGCTGTCCTTTGTGTAACTATTTGATTCTGCTCACTTACTCTTGAGATAAGTCTGGCTGCTCTGCTACTGCTACCACTTTAACTGTGTAGTACAGGCTTGTACCAAAGGTGAAACCATACTGTCACTTGTAGTCTTAATTATGTGTGGTGTTCCCAAAGGGTACTGCATATAATTCTGCCTAACACTGGTGTACAATGGTGAGGATCGAAGTATAGTAATTACACTTAGAGTGCTGCTATTACCTTGGATCAACTAGCCACAAGGCTAACATCACTAAAAATCAATATTAATCATGTCTGATATGGAAAGCCACAGTCAGGAGACCCTCCTGAGTTACACTGCTGATTATTTAAGAAACATGTGTAAAGAAAGCAAACTCTCTGCCAAAGGCAACAATCTGAATTGATTGAAAAATTGATAAAGAGTCCAAGTCTAGGGAGTGGGTCTGAAATGCCTGACTCCTTAGCAAATGTGGAAAGTATTGAGGATGATAATATATCTGTTACTGATGAATTAGAAGAAGTAGATGTATCTCCTAATGTAGGTCTCTCTGATCCCTTACCTGCTCAGCAACCTCGACCCTTGTCCACTGGTCCTACACTTAGTCCGGAATTCATTGCTCTAGAAAAAATGAGGCTTGAACTAGAAATCAAAGGTTTAAATGCTCAAGCTGAACAAAAACATCAAGAACTGAAACTCAGAGAAATGGAGTTGAATCATGAACTAGAAATGAAGAGATTGCCTCTTGAAAATGCTTCTTTCCCAGAGTCCTTTAGGTCTTCCAGTCCTAAGAGACCCTATATGCCTAAAACATTGTGTATGAGGTTAAGCTTAGTATTTTGGGTTGGTTGGCAGTGTTTGAGTATAACCATGGTATTCAAAGTCTCACAGGGAATCAATTGCTTCCCTGGCTCTTCTCTAGGCTACCCACTGTTGCATCTGATGTTGTGATGGAGTTGGGGAAGGTGGATATGATGGATTATGAGTGTGTGTAGCTAGCTTTAATTGCTAGATTTGGGAAGACCCCTTCCCAGTACCTTAAGAGCTTTAGGACCCCCAAAAAGCATGATGGTACCCTTGGGCTACCCAGGTATGTGAATGTTTGAAAAACTTAAATGGGTGGATTAAGGGTTACAAAGTAAACACCTATGAAAGAATGAGAAATCTTGTAATGTTGGAGTCTATTTTTGATGTCTGCTCTCCTGAGCTCAGACAGCACTTGGCTGATTCTAAGGAGATAGACCCAAAGAAAGAAGCTAAGGCTGCTGACTTGTGGGTTGCCAACATGGCTACTCACAAGGATTCTGGGGCTACTCAGAAGAAGGATGAGGGGAAACAACCAAAGAAAGACAACAAAGAGAATTCTAATCCCTCCAATCCAAAAGAGGGCCACAAACAACAACATAAGGGTAATGTCACGGTGCTTGCCCCCAGACATCAGGAGCAGACCAACCTGCCCCAGGTACCTGCACCTATGGGGACCTTCAAGGCCCCAAAGGGTTGCCTAAAGACTTCCTGGGCTCTGTCCTGGCACCGTTGGCGCCAGGCTCATAATGCTCTTTCAAGTAAGGCAGCTTGCATTACATTCAGCCCAGTCTGAGGCATGGTGGAGGTAAAACTTTATCTGGGACTACTTGTGTAGGGTGTGGTTGGAGGGACTACTTCACTTGGGACTACTTGCATGAGGCTATATAAACCACACCCTAAGAACAGAACACGCTTCACGTTATTCTGCACTCCTGCAGCGTAACGCTCACTGTGTCTGCTAGCTTCAGTCAACCCGGTCTTCAGCCACGCCCGTCCTGGTCTTCACAAACCGTTCCCTGTGGAGAAAGAAAGGAAGAGAGAGAGAAAAACAAGAACAAGACAGCAGTTAAGTTCTTACCTGACACTTCATCTTCAGTCGCTCTGGAGCCGCCGCATCTGCTGAACAGAAAAAAAACATCAGGTTAGCCGCGCAGAGCAAAAGACCATGTTAAAGACATTTCAACACTACGCAGCACTAATACTCACCTGAAGGCTCCTCACTCTTGCGATCCATGGAGACACCATCACGCGATCGTCGCTCCGGAACTACCACACCTGCCGAACAGAAAAGAAAACATCAGGTTAGCCGCGCAGAGGAAAAAGGCCTCATTAAAGACATTTCAACATTACGCAGCGCTAATACTCACCCGAAGGATGCACACTCTTGCGGTCACTCGAGACACCATCACACGATCGTCAGTCCGGAGTCACCGCACCTGCAGAACAGAAAAGGAAGAGCAGGTCAGTTGCACAGAGGGACAATACCATATTATAGACATTGTGGGTCATTACGACCCAGGCGGTAAGTATGCCAACTTTACCACCATGGTGTAAACTATGTTTACACCATGGTGGATGGCGGATTTACCGCCCCATTCCAAGGTGAGTGGGGCGGTAAATCCCCATTTCCCATTTTACCCTTCCCCATTCCCATTTTTGCCCCATAGGGCATAATGGGACTGGGGAAGGCGCTAATTACGCCACCGTAAATTACGGTGGCGTAATTAGCACCAAGGCGGTTTAGCGCCATGGATTTTAACGGCTGCTAAAAGCAGCCGTTAAAATCGGAATCAGGCATTAAGGGTTAACGACGGCGTTAACCCTTAACGCCTGAGTTGTAATGAGGCCCATTGTCACATTGCGCTAGAGTTGAAACTGACCTCTGGAATTCTGCTCATCATTTGTGGAGAGGAGACACTCTTCATCGGGTCCACAGTAGTGAGCATTTTGGCTACTTGAACTCTAAGCAAACCATACCAAGAAATAGTGGCATAAAGACTTCCCTACAGAGTCACAGTTGTTTGGAACTCTACAGTAACCCGCAGGATCAGTGAAGTAACTAGATCCTTGAACTGCTACGCACCCCTGTATATTGTCGCAGGATGGAGAGTCTGCCATTCATAACTCTAAGGTGAGACATAGTAGAGGGGTGCACAAGGAGGTCACGGGAGGTGGGAGCCGGTCCTCCTCCTTATGGCTAGTTAATATCTTGTTTCAACATTTTAGGCAAGTCTTCATTTGTGATGGAAGGGCAAAACAGAGAGGGCACGTGCAGCCATTCACCACTCTGCTATGTGTGACGTTGGTGGAGATAGTTGCCGCCCAGCTTCGTTCCGTGCCCCTGTGGAGACCAGGTGAGCGTAACAGGTAAACCACAAGGGAAACCATATCAGGCTAGTGCACCATCTGGACCCAAACCAGATGGAGGTCAGAACAAACCCCCATTCATTAAGAAATTTGGGAAATGTTATGTTTGTGGGTCAACTGACCATGTGAAAAGGGATCGCAGATGCAAGGGTAAACCTTCAGGGGTCCACAATGTCTCCTTCGCCTTCTCCCCAGAGGAAGAAGTCCCTATGGCAAGTGGAAACTTTCACCTACTGGCTGAAGAATCCATGAGAGTCTCAGCTAGTGTTTCTTTAGTGTCCCTGGGCTTGTGGTAACAACAGAATACAGATGTCTATAATTCCATTCCCAGATAATACTAAAGAGTATTGGTGCAGAGTCCAATCTGCCTCCAGTCTTTGTTTTTTTCGTGGTGGGAGAGGAGCTGCACGACGTGTTTTCCCAGTCCCCTCTCCATTTCTATCAACTGCTGCATTAAAAACCCTTCTGGCGCGCGAAGCGCCGCGTGAAGTCCGGTGCAGAGTCCAGTCTGCCTCCAGTCTCTGTTTTTTTCGTGGTGGGAGAGGAGTTCGACGACATGTTTTCCCAGTCCCCTCTCCATTTCTATCAACTGCTGCATTAAAAACCCTTCCGGCGCGTGGAGCGCCATGCGGAGTCCGGTGCAGAGTGCAGTCTGCCTCCAGTCTCTGTTTTTTTCGTGGTGGGAGAGGAGCTGCACAATGTGTTTTCCCTGTCCCCTCTCCATTTCTATCAACTGCTGCATTAAAAAACCTTCTGGCGTGCAGAGCGCCGCACGGAGTCCGGTGCAGAGTCCAGTCTGCCTCCAGTCCGCCTGCAGAGGCGCCAAGAGCGTCTTTGTCTGCCCCTAACCATCTGACTATAACCACAATTACAATTTCAAAAATGACCTCGAACAGTTCAAATACTTCAAATACTCTAGTGAACCAACTTATTGAAGAAGGCGAAAAAAGGCGCCTACATAGCTCAAAATTGCAACCAGATATGAAGGAAGCGAAAGTGGAACATCAAACGGCGAGAAACATGCTTCAGTCGGCGCCACCAAAGTTGTGCCTAAACCGACAAACACAGAATGGAGACCATGCGCTTTTAATCAAGCCGCATACTAAATTACAAGTTGCGGCGCAGATTAATGGCGCCATGAACGACGTCAGTGAAATCCAGCAGAGGTCGATGTAAGTAGCGGAGGAGGAGGAAGAAGCGGACACAGCTCCGACGTCGGGGGAGAGTGAGCGAAATCTGACGGGGGGTGTGACGGGGGACATGTACTCCCCGTCGACAGCCGGAGTGCTGACGCCAGGGGGAAGTCCTGCGTCTGACCCACCCAAGGTTCCCGCAACACCAGTGTCCAAAGTGTCGCTTCCTCTGCTTGAACTGATGCCAGACGTTCAAGCAAAACTGCCATCAATGTCTGAGACTTTGCAGAAACAAAAAGAAAAACCTCTGGACGCAACAAATACGGAAACCGACACACTTACCAGCGGGACCCCTCGGGGGAACCGAAGAACGAAATCTGGTCTTGCAGCCCTCTGCGGCTGCTCCTCAAACTGCGAGCATGCCTGGCCATGGCTCCAACCCTGCAGGGAGGGGCAAGCAGCTTTGGGGTGGCCCCGAGGGTGTGGGGAAATTGATGCGTTGCTGCCCCTAACACATTGACATTGCAGGAGTGCAAGCCAGAGGGGGGTGTCGAGTATGGAGGAGCAAAACAAAAAAAAACCAGGCCCTGTACTCGGAGGTGACGAGTCCAAAACACTCCCAAAAGAAACGGAACTCAGCAATCGGAAATAAGGACCTGGTGAAGAACAATAAGAACAGCAATAAAGACAGTCCAACACCAGAAACAACAGTTTTAAGTGCCCGGGTGCCGGGGAGAATAAATGCAGCCCACAGGCGACTGTCAAAACATAAAAAACTGCAAGTGTCCTCAATCAGAAAGTTTTTCCAAAAGGCAACGCAGTGCACCATGGCGAATTCTGCCCCTAAAATTCAGGGAAAAAGGAGCCATGAACATCTCGATGAGCTTTCTGATGCTGAGATCCTTGAGGCAATAAAAGAACCCTCCCCTGCTCCAAAAATGCAGAAAGCATGTGACCTTTCAGCTCCGAAATATATTGCAGTAAAGCAGAGCACGCCCACACGATTGCCTGAAGTGGTTACCTACTCTTCCCCAAAAGACATAAACACACCAGATGTGTCTCCAGAAGAGATGATAAACAGCAAAAAGTCGAGCTCCCAAGATGTGGGTACCTCAAATCCATCAGACGCGATCTCAGAAGACATACCAAATAGGGAAAACATGAACACCCAAGATCCTCTATCAAAAGAGACAGGTTCTGACGGTGGGCAAACGCATCTAACAACCCCTCAAGAACTACCATCCAGCGATGTTCAATCGACTACAAGTAGTATTAATAAAGATGCGGAGCCAAAGACAGTTGAGATAGAAGTAGCTCCGAGCAGAAATGAACACTCACTACCCACGGTAGAAACACACTCGCAAAGTGAACCAGCGACTCCTCAGAGACATAGGAGGGAAAAAAAACTCTAGACAATATTGGACGGCAACCACGATTTCCAGGATTCCTCAACAATGCCATCCCAAAGGCGGCAAAGCTACGGAGACCAATGGCCACAAATGGCTAAGGAAACTCCAACCAAGAAGCCTGACATGACCACAGTAATGTCTGCAATAACCATAGCATTAAACCCCTTCTGCAAACTTTACGAGAACATCAACGAAAGTTTGAAAGATCAGGTAACGATGCTAGCCATGATGCACTCCAAGCTTATATACCTTGAAGAGTATATAACAGCTGTTCATCAGCCGTTGATCAAAGAACGAAAGCTGTCGAAATTGAAGAGGAAAACCACGCATAAATGATGAGACGCGAATGTATGACCCCAACCAGAATCGTTGCACAAAGCGTAAACAACGAGTCACCAAGAAAGATAGCGCAGACCTCACAATCCACGCAAATGGAACATCCTAAAGGCAAACCAGCCCTTCGGAAAGATCTGAGTGAAAACAATTACAGCATATTCAACCCCCTCCAAAACAACGAAGCTGTCAAGCTCAATGTACCTGAGGTCTTTTTCTTCAAGGCAAGCTCTCCGAAGAAATCCATCACACAGGCCAAGTGCCTGAGAGAAAGAACTAGTTCTCGAAAGAACTCTACAAAAGAAAATGTTAAAGGGTCGTCAGGAAAGAGTAATAAAGAAACAGGAAAATCAAACACGACAAATAAGGAACTTTTATTAAAACTATCCAAGAAGGTAGAGAAGCCTTCAGCCAAGAGTTATCCTTATCTAGGAATGACATCAAGGAAATCAGTGCGGAGAAAGAGCACTGAAAACCTGTAACAAACTCTCCAAAAACAATCAGTGACTTCTTAGTGGATCATTCCGCTATGAACTATTCACAGTACTCGCGCAGCGAGTCGAAAGGAGATTTCGAAGATCCTCAAAGTGAAAAAGTGACAAAACGCAGAAAGCCGTCAGAGCATCAAATCATACAGCTCTCGCACAGTGAGTCAGAAGAAGAATCCGAAGACCCTCAACACGAAAAAAGGAAAAAAATGCAGAAAGCTGTCAGATCCCAAGAGAAGACAGCCAGCAAGTAAAAAGCACTTAAATCAGGTAAATTCACCGATAACTCCAAAGAATAGAGGAGCAAGGAATTCAAATGAACAAAACAAAGAGCTTGGTAGGAGAAAAGACAAAATACCAGGCGCATTGGCCTACCATGAACATGCGCGAAGGAAACAGCAAAGAGAGACCGATTGGATAGAGAAAGAACGCAGAAAGGAAAGATCTTCGCTAAAACACATAGAAATCACACACAAACTGGGTAAGAAAGAGCCCATTCAGGAAATTCTAACCCTGAAACTAGAGCAGTCAGATAAAAACCGCGAGAAGATGGTGCTAAACAGGAGGACTGCAAGAAACATATTCAGTACCATCACTACACTGAATCGTTTGAGAGCAGAAGACTACATGAGGGTAGAAACGTATCATAGAGGTTCAGTGGCAAAGGCTTATATTCACATAAAGGTGGGGACCATGCCCTTTTCAATCAATAGGCCATTAGAAGAGCTACTACAACAAGGTTTTCACCTATCGGTTGTAGCCGACACAGACCCGAAACAAGAACGAAGAAAGGAGGGATCAGGTAAGATCCCCAGCAGAAAATCAACGCATTTCACGAATAAACCAGAAGAGCTATATAGTTCCCAAAGACTAGCCCGAACCATGATAAAGCCTTCAGAAATAAAAAAATAAAGAAATGAGCACTCCAGCAGACTCAGGTGCACAAAGGAATAAAGAGATGAGAGACAGAAGTGATCATTTAAAGGGACCTGCAACTACCTTGAAGACCCCGGAAAAAAGCCCGAAAAGCAGGGAGAATAGGGGGACATCTGTATCAAGATCCTTTAAACCACGAGAAAGCTTGCCGGTATCAGTTACAAATGCACAACAGCCGGCCAAAACAGAAATAGCCCTTTCTCCAATGAAACAGCTATGGGCTTGATTACCCAGAACACTATCAGCATATTTGGCATTTATATAGCGCTATGAACCATTAGGTATCTGAGCGCCGCTTATTATTACCCACAGTGTGTGATGCTCATTTATAGACCTCGGAAGGATGAAAGGCTGAGTTTGGCCCCTGCCGGGATTCGAACCTGCATTAGCAGGCTCTGCACGGATGTCAAAGCGAGCACTCTACTCGCTGTGCCACTTGACCAGCTATGCTAAGAAATAGCAATTCGCTACCCACGGCAAGGAGGTTCAAGCAAAGGGGAGACTGAAGAATCACACACAGCCTCTCACCTCTTTGCAGATGGATTTGTGGAACACGAGCGCCTACAAACATTTGCTGAAAAAGGGAGATGTAAATCTAGACAACTTCGATATTTTGACCGTGCAGGAACTATGGCTAATGGAAAAACCGCATCTTGATGGTTTTTCCATTAAATTTTCGCCGGCTACAAAGGGAGCTTTGGGTCGTCCATCGGCTGGGATCCTGCTGGCGGTTCCATCAGGGAGCAGGGTCTGTATTCAGAAAACAGTGTCAGCATCTGTAAACCACCTGGCAGTGCTGACAAACTGGACTATGTTTGATCAGAACATCAAGATCAAAAAGGAGGTACCAGAGGCAATAATCTCAGTGTACTGGAACCCTTTGAACATCCAAAACAACGATTTTCTGAAGACTATTGAAAAAGTACTGGATCACATTCTCGTTGATCTTAAAGTGGACCATCTGATAATATGTGGAGATCTGAATGATAGATGTCCATCCACCGGGGACATAAAACATCAACCCAAGACCCCTGCGGTAGAAAGAGGGGAGAGATGGTCAGAGATAATGGCCTCACGTGGTTGCCACAATCTGGACAACGCCTTCCCTAATTCCAACCGGTTTCCAACTTGGGAAAGTGACATATGTAGCGCCACTATTGACTACATCTTTGCATCAGAATACCTGCTAAAATTGGCAACATCATTTGAAATTGTCAAGACAGAAGCCAGCGACCATTGAGAGAAAACATCTCGACCATTGAGAGAAACATCTCGAAAAAGGTACTAACACCGGATTATCAACCTTTGCTGAGCCCATACAGAGTTAATATCAGGAAGAAATTTACCAGAATGGAGTCCAATATCCATCAATATGACAATATGACAAGATCATAGTTGCAAAAAGAGCCTTGGTGAGATGTTCAAAAAGAATAGAAAAACTGATAAACACCCCAATGGCTGTAAAAGAAGCAAGCATGGAAGCCAAATCGTAGAGAGCGTGGCTGAGAACCCACCGTTTGTCTTTGTATCAAAAAGACTCGGAAGAGATGTTACGCAGGCTGGGGAGTAAAAACACAGGAGAATTTTGGTCTCTGATTAAAACGTCAGGGGTGCACCAGGTGCCATCACAAGCAAACTGCGTACACAAAGAAATCAGAAAAGCGCACTTCTCAGAACTCTTTCAGGGCCCAGAGAAACCAACACCAGCATTAGGCCTAGAATCCAACACTCCATGGTGCGATCTTGCAAATGAAGAGGAAATAAAATCAATTATACGGAAACTAAAAGCCTCACGTGCGCTAGGACCGCATGGAGTGACAAACGTGGACCTGAAAAAATTTCCGGACGAACGGGCCCTATTTATCAGAAATGTCTTCGAAAACTGCACCAATACAAAAACAGTATCGCGTTCTTGGACAACATCTGTGGTGGTCCCTATCTTTAAAAAGGGCGACAGATCGGACCCATCCAACTATAGGACGATCGCGCTCTTAGATTGTATAGGGAACGTTTTGGGCATGCTGCTGCTCCACAAATTCCAACATTGGACAAAATCAGCATCTCTACATGACCGTTTCTAAGTCGGTTTTCAGAAAAATTCTGGGACTTCAATAAACATCTTGACCCTCAGTCTTCTGAAGAGCAAGTCACTCGAAGGGACCGTTAACATCTATTTAGCCTTCATAGACCTCACCCAGGCTTTCAATAAAGTTGAAAGACAACTACTCTGGGATAAGCTCCTAGAGACAAGCTGCCCTAAGAACATCATGGGACCCATAAAAGCCTTATGCTCGAAAACATCTATGCGAGTAAAGCTTAACGGAGATGGCACCTTATCAGAAAGCATTCCAACAAAGAGGGGGGTAAAGCAGGGATGCCCCTGGCTCCAGCCCTATTTATTGCCTTTATTGGTGATTACAAGGAATCAACGGAAGCTGTGAAAGCATTCACAACTAAGGTTGGAGGAACTCAAGTGCCCAGAATCCTTTACACAGATGACATCAGTGTGATGGACCAGACCCTAATTGGCCTCAAACGCCAATTAACCAATCTAGCAGAGTACATAAACAAAAACAAGCTCCAGATCAACATAGGAAAAACAAAGATAATGGTCATGGGCAAAAAATGGGCAAAAAAAACAAGTCCGTCCAAAAAAAGACATGGCAACTGGAAAATATTCCGATTGAATCAGATTGAATCAGTCCAAGAGTTCAACTACTTGGGGTCATGATTGATAACACCAGGCTAGAAACCAGTATGCAAAGCTTTATCTGGTCAAAAGCGCGCACCATTACCACACAAGCCCGAATGTTGGACAATACATTTGGATGCTTCTCGCTACTCCCAGCACTAAACTTATACAAAACTAAAGTTATTCCATGTCTAACTTACAGTGCTGAAGCTATGCCCACGCTGCCAGATAAAATCTGGACAAAGATTGAAGGTTTCTTCTGGAGATCACTGTTATCAGTCCCCAAATCAACCTCTCTACCAGCAATCAGGAAAGAACTGGGACTGATCTCTCTAAAAACTGCGGTGGACAACAACAGCATGTCCCTGTACAGAAAAATTCTGCTTCCAGAGTCTTCAATTCTGTACAATCTGATGGCCAGTGAAATTAAAACAGGCAGCTCAAAAATGTTAACATCATGGGCAATAGGAAAAGAGGAGCAGCTAAAAACTGTTGCCTATTCTCATGAAGATCTGCTGTTGAATCCACTCAAAGTAAAGAGGAAACTAAAGGAATTAGATTGGCTCACTACACAAGACCAAGCAGCAAAGAATAAAATCTTGTCCCATTTACCATCGCTACAAAAGAAATACAATGATCCAGGGGCAAGTTACAAAAAATGGGCAAGTAAACCGCTGACACAGCTTTTCATAAAAGTAAGGCTAAATTTACTGTTGACGAATGAGATTCTACATATTCGAGGTATAAGTTCAACGAACATCTGCAGGCTGTGCAATAGCGAAGGGGCAGTGTTATCAGTTCGACATCTACTGACCTCATGTCCAGAATTACAAGGCATACAACAATCTTATTTGGCAACTGTCCTGCAACCCTCTACACTGCGTGAGGAGGAGACTTGGTGGCCTCGACTAATAAATGGGGAAAAACTGCCTGGTCAATTGCCACGGTAAAAATCTTGCAACATGCCTTTATGTTGATAGAGAAAAAAGAAAGACAATGAAAAAGCAAACTGCAACTGATTGAGGGTAAATACATTTCCTATGTCTTGTTTTAAAAGGTGAAGAATCAGTTTTGTTTTGTTAAAATCAAATTGTTTTTGATAAATACATTTTTTTTTAAAAAAGAGTATTATAAAGATAGTGTTCTTGTAAATGGTCAGGAGACTCCTGCCATCAGAGACACTGAAGCCGACATAACTGTGGTGGATGAATTGTTTTTCAAGGTGTATGATGTTGCTAAGGCACCCAAACACCTCACCAAGTTAGCTGGAGGTCCTGTGCAAATGCTTCCCCAGTTACCAGCTCTCATCCGGTGTAATGATATGATTGTCAAAATACCTGTTAGTGTGCAGAGTGAAATACCTGGGAGAGTCCTGTTGGGTAATGACCTGAAAACTCTTGGAGTTGTGTCAAGCACCCCTAAGCCTCCCGGTAAAAGGAAACAGGAGCTCACTAGGTCTGCAAGGGAGAGAACCTTGAGAGGCTCTCCAGAAGAGATGATAGAGGAAACAATCACTCACACTCCACAGGAGTTGCTCACTGCTACTTCTAGCAAGAATGAGGCAAAGGGGAAACCCAAGACCTCCAGGAAAAAGACAGACAGCACCCCTGTGCTAGCAACAAGGACATCACCGAGATTGTCCAAGATCACACCTGTGATCCTTCCACCTGCTGAGGCAGAGTGTGAGGTGCAACCTTGTGTGGTTGAGCCAGTATCTGAAGAGTCGGATCTGGAAGAAGACACTGTCTTAGTTGGGGATCTTGACCCTGTTGACCATCCTGAGCTGCTGTCTTTACTGGCAGAAGGTGGACCCAACAGGGCAGACTTTAGCAAAGGACAGAGAGAGTGTCCTACTATTGAAGGTCTTCGACAACAGGCTGCTAACCAACTTGATGGACAAGAAGTTGGGAAGCACGGGTTAAGCTGGGAAGATGGCCTCTTCTACAGTGAACCAACTGAGTCTACCCCTGGGGACTGCAAAATACTTGTAGTGCCCCTTGCCAACAGACTCCAGTTCCTACAGCTAGCCCACGAGATACCTTTGGCTGGTCACTTGAGTTTCAAGAAGACCAAGGAAAGGCTCCCTCTATACTTCTACTGTCATAAGATGGGTTCAGAAGTTGACAAATTCTGTAGGAGCTGTCACACTTGCCAAACCTCTGGCAAGAGTGGAGCCAAGAATGTGGCACCCCTGGTGCCTCTCCCAGTGGTGGGAGTTCCTTTTGAGAGGGTGGGCATTGACAATGTTAGTCCACTTGACCCTCCCACATATTCAGGGAACAGGTTTATCCTGGTTGTAGTAGACCATGCTACAAGATACCCAGAAGCCATACCTATGAGAACTGTTACGGCTGAGGCTGTGGCTAAGGCTCCACTTGGTGTTTTTAACAGAGTAGGGTTTCCTAAGGAAGTGATATCCGACAGGGGATCTAATTTTATGTCCCACTACATGCAAGCTATGTGGAAAAACTGTGGTGTCACTTATAAGTTCTCTACAGCCTACCACCCACAGACAAATGGACTGGTAGAGAGGTTTAATCGTACTATGAAGAGCACGATAGATGCTTTAGAGGAACCCCTTAAGAAAAAGTGGGACCTTCTACTGCCATGCCTTCTCTTTGCATATAGAGAAGCCCCTCAGGTGGGAGTTGGTTACAGTCCCTTTGAACTTTTCTATGGCCATCCAGTCAGAGGTCCATTGGCCCTGATCAAGGAGGGGTTGGAGAGTGTTCCTTCCCTCAAGCCAGTCAGAGTGACTGGCTATGTGATAGGTCTCCAGAGGAGAATGTCACACATGATGGCAGAAGCAAGTGATAACTTAAAAGCAGGTCAGGCTCTGGTCAAACATTGGCATGACCAGAAGGACAGCATGGTTGAGTTTTTTCAAGATCGGCTTGTATTAGTTATGGTGCCAACAAGGCAGAGGGCCTTGCAGGACAAATGGATAGGACCATTCAAGGTTATGGGCAAACTTGGAGAGGTGAACTATCTGGTGGTCTTAGGCAGACCTAAGGAGGCTCCCAAAGTCTTTCACACCAACCGTTTAAAGGCTTATGTCTCGAGACCAGAAGTAGGAGCTTTGCTTCTAGCTTCATCTCAAGAGGAAGAGGAGAGTGAACCTCTACCTGACCTCCTCAGAGGCCAACCTTTAGATGAACAGATAGAAGGAGTTAATCTCTCTTCTCAGCTGACTTCTGAATAACAGGAGGAGTGCAAAGTTCTGTTGAATCAGTTTGCCTCCCTGTTTTCACTGTCACCAGGCTTGACCCCTTAGGGCCTGCATGATATTCTCACAGGTGACTGTTTACCTGTGAAAAGCAGGGGTTACAGAATGTCAGAACATGTGAGATCCCACATCAAATGAGAGGTCAACAAGATGCTCGATCTTGGGGTTATAGAGCCATCTACAAGTCCATGGTCTAGTCCAGTTGTTCTAGTACCAAAGGCAGGATCCAAGGAGTTGAGATTATGTGTGGACTATAGAGCTCTAAATGCAGTCTCTAAGACTGATGCCCATCCTTTGCCAAGGACAGATGAACCTGTGGATAGACTTGGTTCAGCCAAGTACCTCAGTACATTTGACCAAACCTCAGGCTATTGGCAAATAGCACTGACAGACCATGCCAAGGAGAAAACTGCATTTTCTACCCCAGCAGGCCTCTACCAGTTTATGTTTATGCCTTTTGGACTAAAGAATGCACCTGCTACATTTCAAAGGATGGTTAATCAAGTTCTGAATGGGATGGAGGCCTTCTGCATGGGATACTTGGATGACATTGCAGTGTTCAGTGCTACATGGAAATAACATATTGACCACCTGGGATATGTTTTGCAGGGTCTTCAGCAGTCCCATCTGACCATAAAGGCAAGCAAATGTCAAATTGGTCAGAGTAAAGTGGTCTACCTTGGTCATGGGGTAGGAGGAGGTAAAATAAGGCCATTGCCCAGCAAAGCACAAGCTGTGCAAAACTGGGCCACCCCTACTACTCAAACCCAAGTGAGAGCTTTCTAGGTCTCACTGGGTACTTCAGGAATTTCATAGAGAACTATGGGACCATAGCTTCTCCCTTGAATGTAGCCCCCTCTCCAAAATCCCCTAAAAAGGTTAGATGGAATGAGGAGTGCACTCAAGCCTTTGAAACCCTGAAGAAAGCCCTTTGTCAAGCTCCAGTCCTAAGAGCTCCTGATTACCACCAACCCTTCATTGTGCAGACAGATGCCTCCAACTGGATGAGAAAGGTAGGGAACACCCCATTTGCTTCATCAGTAGGAAACTGAAGTAACCAGAGACCAGGTGGGCACCCATAGAGCGTGAATGCTTTGCCATTGTGTGGAGTTTGAAGAAGTTTAGACCATACTTGTATGGATCTAATTTTGTGATTAAAACTGACCACCAACCCTTGAGATGGTTAATGCAAATGAAAGGGGAAACCCCAAAACTTCTAAGATGGCCAATCTGCCTGCAAGGGTTTGATTTGACCATTGAGCACAGAGCAGGATGTCTCCACCAAAATGCTGATGGTCTCTCTAGGATGTTTTTAACCGACTAGAGGTCGAGATTCATCCAGGAGTGGATGAAATCCTCCTGTCCCTTAGTCTGGGGGGGTGGGGGCGAGTGTTAGGGAAAATTCTCATAAATGGTTGATTTCCCTTACCTACTGAGTCCCTCCGCAGCTTTGCTGGATTTCTAGGATTTTATTTTTCACCTGGTAAGAGTGTGAGCCTTTTTTCCCACTCTTACATGTGATTTGCTATGTGTATTTCTACTTGTTGTGTGATCTTGGGCACTTGAGTCTCACCTACTCCATGGCACCATATTCTTCCATTTGTTATACACAGCACCTTCAGTACAGTGACACAGGGTTGTCTTTTAGACTTCCCACCAACTCCATTTTCTGGGGCTGACTGCTGTCCCCCAGAAAAGATAAAGTTGGCATTAACTTTATTTAATCACTTTTCCCACAGACCCAGTACACCCCATCTTGCATGGAGTATTGGAAAGGGTTAATTCTTATCCCTTTTTGGCTGTGCCTCTTGGAGCATTGTTTTGCTTCCTGTACATTAAGACTTGGCTGGTGGCAGTGGTATCTACCCTAACTTTTGTACTGCGATTATCTTATATAAACGTGGTAATGTTTTAGGCTATTATATTAGCCTGGAACATAAACCCGCTTGACCAAATACATTTTATTTTGGCTCTGGCCGGGTTAATTCGCCTTTTCTTTTTGTTAAAGTCTTTCTCGTGTTTTACTCTGCGCGCCAAACCAGGTTTGGTCCCTTTGTTCATCGCCTTTCGCAGGCTTCCACACAGAAGCCCTCCTTTAGGCACCTGAGAGTCTGGGTAGGCAGGATTTGAGGGAGGGGTTTTAGAACCCCTGCCATGGGTTCCCTTGGTAACCCAAGTCACACTCCTGTTTGATTGGCTGGGTGACTGTCCTTGCCAGGACAGCCACCCTGCTGTGTGATTGACAGCCAGGCTGTATGAATGGGGGAAAACTGCATAAAAAGCAGATCTCTGGGCCTGGAAGAGCAGAGTCGCAACTGGAACGAAAGAACCAATGAGGAACTGGCAGAAGAGGACCCCTACAACGACTGAACCGGCCGGTGAAGCCCTGCTGAAGGTCCGAATCTCCAGAATCCGACGACAGAGAAGATCCTACAGGAAACGTCTTCCCTTGAGCTGGTGGGACCAACCAGTTCACCCAAAATGCAAGCCAGAACCCCTCCTCTGGTCGAATTCGCTGTACAGAGCTACAGTGTGCCGGATAGCCAGGAAGGCCGGACCCTGCTTGGGTTTTAAGGAGCACACCTTTTATTGGTTGCTTTGCTCTGCTGCTGGTTTCTTCCCTGGGTAGTGCAGGACCCTCCAGTCTTCCTACTCCTGATCAGTCTGACAGTCGCTTCAGGAACCGTGAGCCTGCAGGAAGTACCAGGAACGCCTGCCTCAATTACAGCTCCCTCTCGGTTTTAAGGTACTGTGCAAATGCGGTTGTTCGTTTCGTTCAGCCGCGGTGAACGTATTTGAAATCTTTCTCCAATCCGAGGGCTTGTCCTTCTCTTCGAACTAACTTTTCTACCAACCAACCTCATGCGGAAACCGTGCCACGAACTTTACCGCAAACTACCCTGAACTGTATTATCTTGAGCAAAAGACTTTTGAACCATTGACTTTGGCCCTAAGCCTTTTCTATCTGATTTTATCATTGTAGCTTCTCTTGTACGCTTGCCCTGGGTACTTACCTATTGGTGTGGATTCATTTCTGTTAACTTCTGTCTTTCCCTCCCTTTTAAATTGCTGGAGTGCCATTTTGCTCCCGCTTCATTTTGTGAGCTTAACTTGTCTGGAATTTAAGGGACTTGGTGTGGTGTATTAAGAGAGTGATTTTTTAACTGCTTATAATAGTGTAATGTTGTCTTTTGAACTAAAACACAATAACAAAATTAAAGAAAAGTGTAATGTTATACAACTGAAGAGTGAAATAAATGTATATTCTTTTACTTGAAAACCTTGAGTCAGTGTTTGCCTGAATCATAGTAATTGCTGTCCTTTGTGTAACTATTTGATACTGCTCACTTACTCTTGAGATAAGTCTGGCTGCTCTGCTAAAGCTACCTCTTTAACTGTGTAGTACAGGCTTGTACCAAAGGTGAAATTGTACTGTCACTTGTGGTCTTAATTGTGTGTGGTGTTCCCAAAGGGTACTGCATATAATGCTGCCTAACACTGACTTACCAAAAACCTGTAAATGTCAGGGAAGTGTTGGGTTGGTCATCAGTAGGGAAAGGGGCATACCATGTCTCACACAGGGGCTGCCCACTCCCAGACCCTAAGCACCCTTCACCCAGGTGATCCTCCCTAGCTTCTCCACCCCAAGGTCAGGATTCAGTAGCAATGGCCTTTCCCTGGCCACCTGCGCAAAAGATCCAAGGGGTTTAGGAGGGAGAATGCCTTCAGGTTTCTCACAGTAGACATAATGTACAGCCCTTAGACAAGGATGTATCTGTCTCCCTTTTCAGTCTGCTTAAAATAGCAGAGTGTATTAACCAACACATAGAGACGTGGATCAAGCAAAGGAAATAGTGGAGGAAAGTTGTACATTGAGTGTCCTAATAAAACTCAACTGAAAATGTAACTATGTTATGTAATTATGTAAAATGTATTTGCACCATTCCTGAAAAGCAGGATAGTGCAAATGGGTAGTTCCAATGAATGTTCCAAAGGGATAAACAGATAGTGGGAGCACTGACAAAGGCTGGTGTAGTAGAGGCAAACCAATTAGAAGTAAAGGCAGACAATGGTGACATTTTGTCCAGCTCTATGTTCTTAATTTCTTATCAAAAAGAATTGGTGGAGAAAAATGTATTAGGATTTCAAAGATTAAAAAAATACACCAGAAACAATCAATGCCAGAGGTTTGGTCACATGGTGGGTAATTGTCATGGATAAAGGAAATGTGGAAAATACAGAGCTGACTATGATTGCAAGGACTGACAAATACTGGTGCACCTAAATGTTGCAACTGTGGCGGACAACATAGTTCAGCATTCAGAGGATGTGTTGAGCAAGAAAAAGCAAGACAGAATATAAAATGCAAGACGGGACACAAAATGTAATATTTGGGAGCAATAACTAGGTATGTGAGAGAAGATAAATACAAAGTACAAGCAATTTGATTACAGAAAGAGGTGACACAGAACCGAAAGTGATGGTAATAGCTAAGGAACACTTAGTGGTGGAAGAAAGAACGTCATTGTGTTTATGATAGAAGTAATACATTATACAGCATAGACTTACAGCACAACAGAAACAACTACAATTATTGTAAGTGCTGAGAAAACTATATGTACAGGTGGATCATATAAATGGAATCATGGAAAAGGAGGACAGATTGATGGTGGGATGGTGGGAAAAGGGATGTTCATAATTGGGCAATGGAATGCTAGGAGCCTACCAGCAAATGGACACGAATTTATGGAATGGCTGCTACCCAGACAAGTTATAAATGTCACGTGGGCAGGAAACTTGCATTTCGGAAAACTATAGTTCTTCCTGAATACACAATACTAGGAAAAGATAGAGATGGTGGAAAGGGTGGCAGGTGTGCAATAGTGATTACAGATAATATGAAAAGCCTGAAGTTGATTTTGAATAGTGATCTGGAAATCGCTGAGATTTCAATTAAAACAAAAAGGGTGTGTACATGTCTTCATGAAATACAATGATTACAACCCAAGTCAGAATTTCTTAAAGAAGTACTGAGTAATTTAGAGAAAGTGTTCAATGGAATAACAGTCATCATTAAATAGGCTGTAGCAAAAGAACTGGCAGAAATGGGACATGTATAGAGGAATTGCTAGAAGAGCTGAATCTTTGGGCCCCGAATAATGGGGTAGGTACACACATTGAGGTAAGGACTGGGTCACCTTGAAGTAGAGATGTAATTGTAATTTTGTCAGAAATGATGAGAACGTATTCTTGGGAGGCATTACAAGATTATAATATGGCCAGTGACCATTTCCCTTTCTGAAAATGAAGGAGGACACTGTAAGAAAGAACAGCTGAGACCAGGATAGAATGGAAGAATGTTGAGTGGGGGAGCAGATCAAGAGGAATGCAGGAAAGCTATTACTGGGAAACTGGAACATGTGGTGGTAGACAGTGTTATCTGTAACCTGATCAAAGCAATGAGAGAGACACTGAGGAAAAATGTACCTCAGGTAACCAGTGAGAAATGAGAAACGTTTGTAACTTGGTGGCACAAGGAGCGCACTGATGCAGTTCCAGAGACAAAGGAAAAATTAGGAAGAGCTAGGAAAACAATAAAGGATGGCGGAGGGAGTGGGGCTTCAGGCCTATAAAATGGTGAAAGCACAGTAGTGTAAGAAATTAGAGCCAGTAAAATGCAGATCTGGCAAAAGTATTGTGAACAATTGAATGGAGCTACTGCAATAAAAGAAGTGTGGAATAAATTCAGGCAAGAGAAGTTTGGAAAATGTCAGCATTACAAGACAAAATGCCATCGGTGTATGATATAAAAGACAGATGGGCCTCATTACAAGGTTGCCGGTCTGGAAACAACGGTACCGGTAACCTTGCCGGTACCGTTGTTTCCGGACCGGCCAACTACAAGTGCTGCGGGCAGGTGCCTTTCCGCCTGCCAGGTCTGACCTGGTGGGTGGGATGGCACCCGATCGCAGCCCTTGTCGGATGTACCGGCACCATTCATGAATGGTGCTGGTGCACCCGACCTCCCCATTCCCAGTGAGCCCAATGGGACTCATATGGGAATGGGGAGTAATTGTTTCTGACGCCCAGCAATGGGCAATTACACGGACTGCCGGGGCTGTGATGCCCCGGTAAGTCCCCATTGCCGGGCCCCGGGAAAAAATGACTCTGGGGGAAATTGTTCAGTTTTTACCGGTACGGCTACCGCCGGACTCATAATGAGGCCCAGAGTAGAGTTCATTGAGAAATATTTTCTTACTAGAAGTAGCTCTCGGAATTATACTAAACAAGCAAGGCAAAAACATGGAAGACAGAACGAGATACTAAGGGATAATAGTGAATGGAATAATTTGATTAACTTGTCATTGACAATGGGGGCAATGGAGGAACCTATAAAGAATAGGAAAAATACTCGTCCACAAAGAAATGATTAGTGGTATTGCTCCTTCAAACTGCCCCAGAAAACAGTAAGCAAGCATTGTTGAAGTTCTATAATGAAGTCTGGGAAACTGGGAAATTATATTAAGAGTAGAAGAAAGCAATTATTGTTCCCAATAAGGGATAACATTTGACAATTGCTACTTTTATAGACCTAAGGCTTTGACAGTAATCATTTGTAAGATTATGAAATGAATAATTTATAAATATCTAGTATATAACGTGTACATGCAGTGTGGGGGTACCATAACAACAAGTCACGGTGTGGCTTTAAACAACAAATGGCCACAATGGTTAAGATTTTAAGGGTGACGACAGATATACAAGACATAAAAGGTAATACGAAAATGGTAAGAGAATTAGTCATTTGCAAAAAGCTTGTAGTATAATTTAGAGAGAAGGCGTATTATGTAAATTACATATACTCAATATAATAGGGAAAATGTGTTGGTGGCTATGCAGCTTCTTGCAAAATGAGAGATTGTAAGTCTAATTGATTGCCCACTTGCAAGAATATGCTATGGGCTATGGAACTCTGAATGCCAGTACAGCAAGTCCCATATTATTCAATGTCATTATTAATGATTTCATTTCAATAGTGTACGTTATGGGAATAAGAAAGCTCAAGTCATGTGGAAGGCCCTGGAGATTTGCAAACAAAGATTGGAAAAATGGTCAATAAAAAGCGGCATTAAAATGTCAGTAAGCAAAATAGAAGCATTATTGTTCACGGGAAGGAAGAAGAAAGGGGAATTTATCCTGAAATTTGAGGGGCAACCAATTAAAACAATCCGCTCCTTCAAATATTTAGGAATAATTTTAGACGATAAACTGACTTTATGATATGATATGGCATTTGTAACCCGCCTATACACAAGTGTTTCAAGGCGCGATGAGGCAGGGAGGGGAGAACAAAGGGAAGACCGATAACGATCCTACTAGGCCAAGTGTCATTCAGATCGCGCAAGTGCAAGGGTAGAGGGGAAGGGAAAAGTGCAAGGGGAAAGGGAGAGGGGAAAGTGCAGTAAAGGAGTAGAAGAATAACAAGATAAATAATAAGGGCCAGCTGGTGGCAAGTGCAAGGTAAGTGCAGACAAGTGCTGGGAACGGGGGCTGTAGGGATACAGAGACAGTCCCGCAGTGCAGGGGTTGCCAGGGAGGCAGTGCAAGGGGAGAGTGGCTGGGCCAAGGACCGAGATCGGTGAGAGTGGCCCAGTTGCAGAATCAGTGCAATTTCAGTCAGGAATTTAGCAGGGGAGAGGGGGAGAGAAAGCAGAAGCAAAGAGGAAGGTTTTGAGGTGCTTCCGGAACCGGAGATGGTTCTGCTCAAGTTTCAGGGAGGCAGGAAGGCTGTTCCAGAGGGAGGCCCCTGCTGCGGAGAGAGATCTACCCCCAACTCGTTGCTTGGAGCAGCGGCTGACCCTGAGGGAGTTGGAGGCAGATGAGCGAAGACCTCGAGAAGGAAGATATTTAGGAAGAGAGAGTTGAAGGTATTTTGGTCCCAGGCCCCAGAAGGCCCTGTGGACAATGCAGAGGGTTTTGAACTGAATCCTCGCAGCCACTGGGATCCAGTGTAGAGATTTCAGTCCTGGAGAGATACGGTTCCTGGGCTTGAGGCCAAGGACAAGTCTTGCAGTCTTGTTCTGGATGAGTTGCAGAGGGTGGAGGGTGGAGAGTAGAGGCAGGCAGATTTAGATAGAGGCTGTTACAGTAGTCCAGCTTGGAGAGAACCAGGGCTCTGGAGACAGTGAGCTTCTGGGGGAAGGAGAGGAAAGGAAGAATACCTCTGAGGAGGTGCAGCTGGTAGTGTGACTTCTTAGAGACGTCAGATATGTGAGGAGAGTGTGGAGTCGAAGATGACCCTGAGGTTTTTTGCCTTGCAGGTGGGAGCAGGAAGAGGGCCAAGAGAGGCCGGCCAGAGAGCTGCAGGGAAGGAGGGAGTGGGTGAGCCGATGAGTAGAATCTCAGTCTTACTGGCATTAAGGCAGAGGTCATTGGCGGCCCACCATTCCTGGATAGCAGACAGACAGTCAGAGATGAGGGAACGAGAGGAGGAGGCCGAGGGTAGCCTGAAAATGAGCTGGGTATCATTCGCATAGCACTGAAAGTTGGGGCAGAGAGCGGTGATGCAGTGGGCAAGGAGTGCCAGATACTGGTTGAACAGCCAGGGAGAGAGGTTAGATCCCTGGGGGATACCACAATTAGAGAAAAAGATGTCAGAGAGGAAGGACCCCAGTTGGACCTGGGAGGGTCGATTGGAGAAGAAAGAGGTCAGCCATGCCAGAGCCTGACCAGTGATACCCAGGTTATCACGGAGACGGTTGAGCAGGATGGCATGGTTAACAGTATCAAAGGCAGAAGAGAGATCGAGCAAAATGAGAACACACAGAGTGTTAGAGTCAAGGTTGGAGAGCAGGTCTTCATGGATGTTCAGGAGAGCAGTTTCCGTGCTTCTGGCAGCTCTGAAGCCAGACTGATGGTCATGAAGACTACCAACAGATTCAGCATGGAGATTAAGCTGGGAGATGGCCAGTTTCTCCAGGAGCTTGCCCAGGAAGGGAGTGATGGCGATTGGGCGATAGTTAGCCGGGCAGGAGGGGTCGGAAGAGGGTTTCTTAAGAAGAGGGAGCACAAGGGAGTGCTTAAGGGGGGGAAGGGTAGACTCTAGAGGTGAAGGAGTGATTGCAGAAGTCAGCCAGGGCAGGAGCCAGGGACTCAATGTGGTCCTTGATAGTTTTGGAGGAACAGGGGCGAACCTGTTTTGACGAGACTTTCATAGATCGGACTTGTCTGGAAACCCCATCAGCAGAGAAAAGGGGAAAGGCAGAGAAGGAGGGAGGAGGGGTGGCTGCAGAAGGTCACGAGGAGCAGGGAATAGAGCGAGGGAGGTGATAGGAGGAGAGTGAGGACAGGACGTCCTGAGTTTTTTAAATTAAGTGAGAGGCCAGTGCTGTGCAGAGGGCATGGGAGGGGACAGGAGAGGTAGATGCTGCAGCTGGGTTGGCCAGTTCCTTGCAGTAATTAGAAAATATGGATAAAATATGTAATTCTCAACTCAATTTAATAGTGGCCGTGGTAGGAATGGCTTGGTGAGCTGATCGGTATAATTTGTTTGTATGAAGGAATTGTTAAAAACGTAATGGACTATAGTAGTTCGCGATTGGATTGACAGGAACACAGAACCATTGTTTAGTCATGATACAGATTAATGCCTTCATACTTTTTCATGGTTCGATGAAATCCACACTTGTAGTGGTGTTACAAGTATTAATGGGAGACATGTCAATTTACCTAAGGCAAAATATGCTAGAGGTAAGATTTTGGCATAAACCTAAGTCATTGTGTAGGGACCACACAGTAAAGGATGTCTACAGGACAAATAGAATCACAAGAGGCGGTATGTTTGTATACACCTTGAAGAATATCATCAACCAACGGGAATTAAATGATGTAAGCAGGATAGACAACAGAGATACAATGAGACTTCCAACTTGGAATTACATCAGACGAAGAGCTTAAATGCAACTATCACACAATATCAAAAAGTAGGGGGAAAAGAAGACATTAAACTAAAAAGCTCCCATTGTATTAAAAGTAAGTACGCAGCATTACACATATTTACAGACAGGTCAAAAACCCAGGTACAGTACAATTAGGTCTAGCAAATAACATTCTGAGCCTGGCAATAAGTAAATTAACAAGTATTATGGACAACGTATTTATTTACATAGTGGAATTGCTAGCCATATTGTTGGCTGAAGATGAAATAGAATCAATTAAATAGAATAAGTCTAATGTATTCAGCGATCGTTAAAGTGCATCACAAGCAATCAAAAATGATAAAGACTATCAGCAAGATATTGTTGGGAAGGTAATGACCCTCTCCCACCCATGTAGGTGCTTTAGAGTAAGGTCAATCCCATAACTACACTTACGATGTACCGGGGGGCATGCTAAGAAACCCTGCATGAACACAATAAATAAAGATGCGTAGACTTAGTGCGCACATATAAGCACCATTTTTGTCATTATCGCTGCGTGGTAAACACAGACACAACGAAGAAACCTGAACAGGCCCAAGTGCTGATAATAGAGAAACCCACGCTGCTAGCTCCCATAGAAACTTTCCTTTGTTCCATAACTGTTGCTAATACGGGTTATCCTGAGAAGGAATGCCCTCTGCAAGGCCACAAGAAGGTACCAGATGCGTCACAGTGCACTTTTATCACAGCCTGGCCAAAAGCAGACCTCCAACCCCCACCCAGCCCACTATGAGTTATGGCACCCATAGCTGCCCCAGTCCAAAACCCCTGAATTCCACGATAGTTAGTGACCCCAGACCACCAACCATAAACCCAGTGGTCATAAAAGATCTAAAAGAACACAACCATTCCTCCTTATTTCATAATGACAGACTTTGTAGTACAATGTACACAGTGGAATAAATTATAGTCCAAAGCGAGGGTGGAAGCCTTGGGTGCAGAGAGTGTGAAATGTACTGAGTGAAGAATGCGTGGGTCAGCCTGATCGTAAGCCTCCCTCTATGCCTGTACCCGAGTTCCTCAGGTGCATGCCATAATGATAGAGTAGCATTGTCTTACAATAGCAACCAATTGCAAACTCGATCTTGGTTCCCTCTTTCTGGGCTGTGAAGAAGTCAGTCTGACCTGGGTCCCCAGCTGATGCAAACTCATCCAGCATGGGCAGGCCCTTCAGATCTGCAGCCCCCTGGTCCTCCACCTCAGTTCCTGCACTGCACCAGGCAACTCTGAAGACACTGAGTCCCCTGCTACCAAAGTAGGGTCCTCACTGTCTACTAGCCCCTCTCCCACAGAAGTATGCGACTCGGCAGTATGCAGAACTGGGCTAGGGGCTAACAGCCATGGTGTTCCTTCCAACAAGCCGTCTGGAAGCACCCATGCCTAAAGTCTCTCAGAGTGTTCAATCTGGCGCTCCCTTTGGCCCTCAATCAGGTAACCAACCGCTCCAACTATTTCGGGATCAGGAAGATCATTACCCAACAGACATGGGGCAGGGATGGAGTCTTTCACTGCTACACAGCGCTGGGTCGTTTCACTTCACCATCTGAACTCTACTAGTGCCAAGGGGCTCTTACTCTTTCATTCAAACCCACTGACACACAAATCAGGCCCATTAATATGCTAGCCTGGCTGTACCCACTGCCGGGTGATAGTAGTGATGCTAGCCGCGGTGTCTCGGACCGCAGGAAATTTGTGTCCCTTGATGAACACATGTTCTAGATAGAGTTGAGTTTTATTCGGAACTGGTATCTCTTCTGGAGACCGGTACCGTTCCCACTCAGTGTAACCAATCCACATCCGGCCACTCCCTGGCCTAGTGGGAAGTCCTTTTCTAAGAGGACCACACTAATGATGGCCTCTTCCATGATTCCAACATTCACTATGGCTTGCTTGGGTAAGCCCTTACAAGCAGGATCCTCTTTCCTATGCCCCAGCTCCTTATACATGAAACAACCTTTGGGTTTTCAATGTGCAGGGCTGAACCAGAGTTTTGGGATTTCCCGTCTTTCTTTTGGGGACCTGACATCGAATAGAATTCGGTTGGACCTTTGTCCTTCCCATCCTTGTTTACTTTTTTGTCCTCCGATTTCTCTTCTGGTTTGGATGAGCTCAACTCAGCCTTTTTCTGGACTTGAATACTCACAAACCTGTCGGCAGCCTTTGCAAGCTCCTTAGGGTCTGTTATAGTCTTGACCACAAGATGCTGGTGTAGGTCATCCTCACAATGTTTCAATACATGCTCACACGCAATCAAATTGTACTTCCCTTTAATTGTGTCAACTTTGTTACCAGTCAGCCACACGCTCAGATATTTCAACGACAAGTGTGTGAACGCTTCAAATGTTTGCCCACTTTTCTTTCCAAGCTCTCTGAAGCTCTTGAGATACTGTTCTGATTTTTTATTTTATTTATTTTAATATACTTGTAGCCTGACAGGCTTTGTAAATACAAACATACATATAATAAAACTATACAATCATCTCAGACATTCAATGGCTCACAATCAGTTATCATATAAACAAACAAAATTCAGTTCATATAAAATTCATACATGGATTAAAACTGGCCAAATGACAGATCATCTAAACATCTACACATTTAATATAAAATGTAACCATATAACATATCAAATGTATGCGTTTTCCCTCCATCAGCTTGTCCCATTTGCTTTCCATTTCATCACAGTTCATCATGTTATCTATTGATCTACACTAGCTAATCCTTAGTTCATGTAGACTTCCACAACTGATTAAAATGTGTTTTATGGACCCAATTTCCTGACAGCCACATAAACAACACATTTGCTTATTTTTACTTAAACCAATTTTGGGCCCACATACCTCAAGGAAATTAGTAACATTAAATTTAAGCAGCAGATATTGGTAAACTATATAGCTGATTGGCTATGCTACTATATAATTTAGTTTCAATTAACGGTCTAACAAGTATTGCACAAAATTGCCACTATTTGGTCTTTTAGCCTGCTTAGAGTTCCACACTGTTCATGGTTGTCTAGATTCAAGAATGCCTGGAAAACAACAACTACAATTGTACCATTATTTTGATTACCCAATTTTGCATAACATTCTGCAATTGTAATCAACAAATATACCTTTGTGCTCAATGGTATTCTATTGATAGATTACGTGGCATTTTAAATAGTAGCCTTAATATCTTTGCTTCCACCATACCTATCCGGAATAAATACTTTTCAACCCATGCTTCTTCTTTATAGTGCATGCATGGGATGATTCTGGAGGTATATAGCATCAATATTGTGTGGATAGACCAACCTCCTTGTCTACCATTGACTGCACTTATGGCATATGCACTTCTCATGCAGGTAAGCATGTTTGCCTCCCAGTTGGGTTTCCAAGAAAGTTTATTATCTATGAGCACACTTAAATATTTGTCGGAGCTCACTGTTTCAATTGGTTCCAGAGTGATCTTCCAGGTGTATTTAGTGAATTAACTTGTGTTGATGATTTGAATGAAGAATATACCAAATAAAGTGTATGACCTATGTGAGAAATACTAACAAGTGAGTACCTCACAATTATTATATAATTCTGAAATTTGTGGGGACACCCAAACCACGAAGCGCAAGGGCTCACATAGGAACTAAACCCCATTTCTCTTAAAACTTAGACCGATTGGTGAATATCGGTCCCTACAGAGCCATGCAGCCACTGACCCCCAACTAAATGTAGACAGGTCAGTTATGAAGGATACAAAGCTGAAGGGGCCCCTGAGGGACCCTTGGATGTGCAAACAAGGCACAATCACCACATACGAATGGATACGCCAGACACGAGGTTCTGTTCCCAAAATCTAGGGTTTATTGCAATACAAAATAGTCCCAGTTGACCAAATGGTCGCGCGCCCCGCGACGTGTGTCTAACAGTCCTCGGGGGACGCAAGAGAGTGAGAGACATACATCAGTTACATATATACAAAAGGACTACCTTACAATCAGCAATGACACAGTATGACACATTCGATGCCGCCCCAATTCATTTCCCTTTGAATTAGAGGCGATGATTGACCATGATTGACCATTGTGACAAATATGACACCTTAGACCACCATATTTAGTAACGCTAACGGTTTGCAATCTCCAACTTTACAGACACCATTCTTTATTTGCGAGAACACAGCGTTTCTGTTTTCATGGGCAAGCTGCGCGTAGGAGACTGGCACATACCAGGCCTCACTATCTCTTAGTTTCGATTTTTGCTCTAGAGGTCAGCCGCTCTCGGGGGCCTCACTGTGCTCAGAAAGGGGGGCCATAAAGAAGAACATAATTCAACTCTTTAAATGCTAGTTTCATACATTGCTATTCTTTCAGGAGACTCGCTGGCATTCGTGTACTGATTAAAAGGCCTTGCTCCCTGCCTTCAAAATTATGTGAGGGAGGGAATCGGGCATTTCTGTCTGGCATTCCAGTGTAATGTTTCAACATGTTTCTTAGCCTTGGATCATTGAAGCAAAATAATATCTACAGCAAAGCAGTTTTACATGAGGCAAAGTGGCAACGTTAGAGAGAGCAGAGAGAAAACAAAATGGCGATTCTGGTCATCTTAAAATGGCCTCACTCTAGTTGAACTGATAGCTACGTAATAACTAATGAGTATATATTGTTAACACTGTAAATGAGGCGATTGGTCTTCGGCCAACCAATTAATCATGCATTTCCTTCCACCCAAGGGGTGTTTAGTTTTTCTGGACTGACAAACCCTCCTCTTGGCCGTATGCCAAATGCCTCATCCATACATTGCATCCTCCTCCGACCAAGTATTTGGATCAGATTTGGAATCTGATTCAAATTCTGACTCATATACACTTGTTGTCTCCTCCTTATTATTATCAATGTCGATTGCCATGAATTCTTTAATGGTTTCAGATTCATTACTATTGTGAGTGCTTGATTTAGTAATGTTTTTTCGTTCCATCATTTGTACACATTCTTCACTAATTTCAGTACATACTATAGTGAGACAATGTATGCAACAACAACATGTCACGAATATTCCTAGGATTGCTACTAGGATTGCAAATAGCTTCCATCCCCAGGATCGTAACACTTCCCAAAACCCAGAGCTTATGTTCCGAGCTTAATACATGCAATTTTCTTATCGCCTCAAAAATCGTGGGGGAGGAGTCACTTACAAATACGCAACACGCTGATCCCACGATTTTGCAAACATCGCCACGATCAACTAAGATTATATCAAGGGCCATTCTATTTTGCAGTGACATCAATCTAATTCCTTTCTCTTCAAGAGTCATATTATATAATATATCAGTGGTTCCATTTATTGTTTCTTCCAATATCCTAGACAGTCGTCTTATGTTATAAGAGTTTATCGCCTGGCCCCAAAATGGTATGAATGATTTTGCTATGTCCCCTACAATCAACCCATCTTCAATTTTCCGGCGAGGTCGTGACCTGGTCAATCTGGTTATATCTGACGTTTTTAAAAGAAACACCCCAGGAAACAGAAATCCCAAATAACACGTGCCTCCCCAGTTCCTAGGTAACCAAGGATATGCTTTTTCTCCACATATGAAATACACAGGATCTCCCACATATATTGGTTCCACTTCTTTATCAAGGAATGCTCTGTTCCTGCATATGGTAAATGTTCCTACCTGGAAAGAATCCTTTTTCTTTAAACAGAATGAGGGTTATAATTCACTGTATATGAAGGGGGTTCCACATCCTTATTCCCCTGTGGATTCATGTGGAACGTGATCACAGAAGTTTATAAGGTACAGACAATCTATCCTGTGGCATTATTGCTGGTGTAATTAATCGTCTTTTATGGAATATGGAGCAACCCACCGGTTTCATAATCATTTCCTCGAATTCATTCATGTTTGTTTTGTCCAATTGACCAGTTTGACTTTTCTTCCATTTCCCATAGTATAGGGCACTCAGAGAAGCATAACATGCAGAAGTTAAGGGCAGGGGCTGTACATACCATCCTATTCCTTTGCCACCATGTTGCGGCAAGTGGGCAAAAACCCAACAATTGTTTTTTCTTAGGATTGAGTGTGTCATATTCATTATTAATAGCAATGTGTTGTTCCCATATCCTTCCCTATGTTTCTCTTCCATTGGGGACAAGGTATAGGAAATCACATGGACTGGGCCTTCCGTTGTGGAAATGTTCACAATAGGCAAAAGTACTTCAAGAGGGTGCGTTTCTTCTAGGTACCATAATACTGATATGGTCAATATTGGGGCTAATATACTCATTATACACATTATTATGGTTAGACCCAACATACAATTCTTTCGACCATGTCCTTTTTTCACCTTACTAAGTACTGCATTTAACTCTCTATCAGCATTGGTGCAGGAGGGGGCATTTTCTGGTTCCGACATTCTTCTCTCGTCCTTCTTCTTCTGCTGTGCTCGTCATGAATATCTTTTGTTTATGTGCTTCTCAGGATGTTGAAAGAGTTCAATCAATGTCTATAGTCTTTCTTTGGCAGTTTGCTATCTGCCTGGATTGCTTATTGATTTGGCAAGGGCTCCATGCATTTTGCACATTGCTCTAGAATTTCAGAGCAGCTGCCTTTGTACCACGTGCTCCCCGCTTGTTCGCTTGGGTTCCTGACACATGGATTTAGCACCGAGGAGTTGCGTTTGGTGAGCTGTCCGACTTGCACAACTCTTACGCCACCCTCCTCTAGACCTCTGGTTCCCACTTCATCCGAAAATAGGAAACAGAGGTAAGAAAATCACAAAGAGATGAAAATGTGATCACTCCTTTTTTCTGCTCCGCAGGTTGTACCGATTTGCTCCTGGTATCGTGTGATCGACAAATAGTGCGGGTGCACTTCCGGTCTCAAGCTTGGAGTTAGCCTGGGACACAATGGCAGATGATGATAGGTGCCCAGGCGACAATGCATGTGGTGGCGCAACAGAAGATGGTGGGCGCCACAGAGGTATGCGCTTGATGTCTGCCAGAAGGGGTGCAGCATCTGCTGGACAACGTTGAGGCACTCTTTGCCCTTCCACTTTTATGGCAATCTCATCAGGCTTTGTTTCAGGATCAGGCAGCTTCTGTGGCAAGGGACTGGCAATGGCATTTTTCGTTTCTGTAACCGCTGCTGTCTCTTTCTGGTCTTTGGCCCGATCAGTTGACATGTCAAATGGCGATGGGACTTTCTTGGCGTGCGTGGCATGAATCCACGCCTTCTGTCCACCCACGCGTATCGCTGTCTGCGTGGTCAGGAGTATTCGGTACGGCCCACACCACCTGGGTGCCAGTGATGTTTTCCGTTCATAGTTTCTGATCAGCACCCAGGTTCCTGGCTCCAATGCATGTCCTGGGCCAGTGTACCACACCGGTAATGCCTCCTGCACCTGCTGATGAATCAAACACAGTTTTTTTACTAACAGATTACAATAAATGCTGAGTACAAGGTATTCCACCTCTCTCATTCTCTTCGGCTGAGGTGCGCACCACGCATTATCCGGTCCCCCCATTATGATTTCATATGGGGAGAGCCCAGTTCTGGCTTGCACTGATGTTCGCATACAAAGTAACACTATTGGTAATGCATCTACCCAACTTAATTTGCTGCCTGCACAGATCTTACTGATTTTGGACTTCAAGATTCCGTTGTGGCATTCAATAAAACCGGCCGACATCGGATGTCTCGAACAATGGAATCGTTTATCGATTTGTAATCCTGCACAAATGTGCAGGAGCACTGCACCTACAAAATGCGGACCATTGTCCGACCATATGACACGGGGCAGACCGAAGCGAGAGAAATACTCTTTTAGCATTACTTTCGCCGTGCTCATGGCTGTGCAGTCTTTCAATGGATATGCTTCCACCCATTTGCTAAATGCACATATGATCAAAACATACTTCAGATTTTGGCATCTCTCCATTTCTATGAAGTCAAAGTGAATCACTTTGAATGGCATAGAGGGAGGTCCAAAACTTCCTGTTGGAGTCACCGTTCCCTTTCCCACATTGTGCTGTAGGCATGTAATGCAGTTTTGTACCAGCCTCTCGACATTCTTTTTTATGAGTGGATTTTCCCAGACTGTGGCTAAATGTTGCACTATTTTCTTCGCACAGATGTGTGTGGGACTGTGAGCCATTGTAACCATTGCGTTTACATAAGCATTTGGCAGCATCCAATTCCCACTTTTCTTGTCCACCCAACAACCCTCCAAGTCCAGTTCTGCATAGCCCTTGGCCCATCCCTGTATTTCGTCGGCGGTAGCTTCTGCCTGCATCTCTTTAACAGTTACAATTCCATTCTCTATCATGCAGGGCACTTCCTCCGATTTTACTGTGAACATTTTTGTATTCAACTCAGTGGCAGTCTGTTTCTCAATTTTGTCTGCAAATGCGTTTCCTTCTCCCACTTTACATGTGACCTTTTTATGCGCCTCGCATTTCACTATTGCCAGGTGCTTTGGACACGTAAGTGCAGACAGTAATCGTACAATCAGAAGGCCATGTTGAATTCTAGCCCCATGGGATGTTAAGAAACCTCTCTCGGCCCATAATCGGCCAAAATTATGAACTATGCCAAAGGCGTACTAGCTATCAGTATAGATATTCACGCTCAAGTTCTCCGAAATTTCACAAGCTCTTGTTAAAGCAATTATCTCTGCTGCTTGGGCAGAGTTATAGGGAATTCTTTTACTCTCAACAACACGTTTTAATGTCGTAACAGCGTATGCGGCAGTTGATGTGCCGTCAGGTAGTTTAAAACAGGAGCCGTCACAAAAAGTTCCCGTTATGGTTCTTTTAGGGGTATATCACTTAGATCAATTCTCCCTTTTGTTTCTTCCTCAGTAACTATTAAGCAATCATGGGGAGGCAATTCAGTCCCACCAATGTTTTCCCCTGGCGTTGGCATTAATTCTGCTAGATTCAAAGCGCTACACCTCATAATTTGGATGTGGGGGGCGAACAATACAATTTCATATCTTGTCAATCTAGCAGAAGTGAGGTGTTGCGTCTGCCTTCTATTGAGTAGAACATCTATGGCATGTGGCACCATTAAAATTAAAGTGTGCCCCAATACCATCCCTTCTGTTTGTTTCACTGACGCAACAGCCGCTGCAACAGCTCGCAAACATCGTTGGAATAGGCATACCAGAAATGCTCTCTATCCTCTCTGGTGTTAATCTTCTCCCTTCCTTTGAAAGTAGGTAACCCAAATAAGCTACTTCCTTCTGACAGTACTGGAATTTCTTTAGGCTTGCTTTATGTCCATGCGTAGCCAGATGAGTCAATAATAGAACAGTACCTTTTTTACATATCTCTTCCGTGTCAGCAGCGATTAGTAAATCGTCAATGTATTGTAACAACACACAGTCTGCTGGTAATTCTAACATGTCTAGCTGTTCTTTCAATGCCCTACTGTATATGCTCGGACTTTCAGTATAGCCTTGTGGAATGCATGTAAATGTGAATGATCATCCTCCTAGAGTGAAAGCAAATAAATACCTGCTTTCTTTATGTACTGGAATGCTGAAGAAAGCATTCTTCAAATCGATAACACTAAAGTATTCTGCCGAAGCAGGGATCATTGTCAAAATCATAGTGACTTCTGGCACTAACGGGAATTGGGGATCTACTACTTTGTTCAGTGCACGGAGATCAATTATGAAATGGTACGGTACCTCATTACCCCCTTTCTTGTACACTGGAAGAATGAGGCTGTTACATACACTACCTGTAATTTCTTCAATCACTCCCAATTTTACCAAATCAGAAACAATACTTTTCAATCCTTTTTCTCCTTCTGCTAAAATTTTATACTGCGGAATATGCGGTAGCGTTACTCCTTCTTTTAGCGCAATTTGTACTGGCTCTATTTTCATGCATTCCACATCATTGTCATTCACGGCCCAAATTCAAGTTGGTACCTCACTCAATTCCCTTGTTAAAGGTTTCGTCACAAATTCAGAAGTCGGCCTAGTCTGGGGAGAAATAGTCAAAAATACCCCATCTGATGTACAATGGATAACTGCGCTTAGTTTTTTCAATAGATTTAATCCTAAAAGATTTTCCCCACAATGCTCTGTTAAAAGAAATGGACAATATTCAGTAAAAGGCCCTATTGTCACTGCTACTGATTTGGACTTGGGGTTTATTACTGGGGTACTTGCGAACCCTACTGAGATATTCTATCGCCCTGACAGAGGTATGTCTGGAACCAAGTGATGATCTATCGAGCACTTTTGTGCCCCCGTGTCTATGAGGAATCTATGCTCTTCATTCCCGATTTTCATCTCTACCTAGGGTCCTTTCTGATTCACGGGAATTGACACTGGTTCCGACCCCTGTCCTGGGCTGTCCTATTGGGGTAACAACATATCATCTGATGTGTAATCACCACTGTTATTATAGTATGCACCTGTCTGAGTATCAAAAATGTTCCCCCCTCTTCCGGTATTTCCAGTTTGTATAGCCTGCTGATTTGGACTTTGAGTGGGAGTAATTTGATTCTGAACCTGACCTTGATTCTGTGCACCATTCCCCTGATTACTTTGGTGTTGCGACATCTGATTTCTGTTGTGACCATTTGTTCCCGGGTGCCCTCTGTGAGGCCTTCTCTGACTATATCCGCCTCTATTTTGCAAATGCGGACATTGTGCCCGCCAGTGTCCTTCCTCTCTGCAATATGCACATTGGTTTAATCTCAAAGGTCCTCCATGCATATTCGAATTTACCCTGCTTTGTGCATTTCCCCTTCCCCTGTTGTGTCCTGCTACCTGCTGGGGTAACACCCGTGTTTTCAAATTTGTTCTGTTCTTCGCTTCTCTTTCCTTCTCGGTATTTACCCGGTTCTCATAATATTGGGCCAAATGTGATACTTCTCCTAGCGTTTTTGCTTGCCATGCACTTTCTGATGTCATTATCAAATTTTGAATCGGGAGTATTAATCACCTCACATATTAATCCACAAATAACCTTTTTCCTGCTTCCCTACTCACATCCTGCCCACTGAAATCTGTAAATACTTCTTCAAATCTGTTGAAATAATCTGTGGCCAACTCGTCTTTACCTTGAACACACGCAGTCATGTTGTCCCATTGAATTATTTTCTCTGGGACCAATTCTTTCAATTTCTGTACTATTCGTGCCAGTAATGCTAACATATTCGCCCCTGGCTGTGCACCCACCTCTTTATTTTTATCCTCCAGTATTAAATTTGCCCATGTGTTGCCATAGGCTGTCTCATCATCTACCTTTCTTATTTGTTTCCATATGTCCCCTGGCAAAATCACGGGGAATATTAGATCTATGTCGCTCATAGTGAACACCGAGGACTGTTATAAAGACTCCACTTCTTTATAAAATCCTGATGGATTTTTTCGTACATCAGGGATTGTTTGTTTTATATTATTCACTTCCTGTCTAGAGAAGGGAACATGCACATATTGGGCTGTGTAATGTGCTGGGATTACCACAGATGGTGCACTGCCTACTGCAGGAGTCTCTACTTTCAGTACAAAAGTAGGGGGCACTTCTCTCATGGGGAAAGCCACACTCAATATTCCTCCCCCTTACCTCATATGCAACAATATTCCCAGGTCGAGGGATGAAGCTGTCTCTCCTGTTCCTCATTCCATTGCTCTCTTACATACCGCCAACAATTCAGGAGGGCTCACCTTTTTCTCGCTTATATCTTTGTTTATCAAATATTCATTGTCTGTAATGCTCTCCTTTTCATTGATAAAGTGTATTCATCAAATATTCCATGTATTTCCATTGTGGGAATACTGGGATCTGAAATCCATTTTAGTGCCTCCCACATACATACTTTTAGTCCGCACTAATTTGCGCTGCTGGTGACGAGAATCGCTGCTGTCTACCCCTCTCAATATTTTTTCTCCTATTCCACGGTGTGGCGAGTACTTCAGAATATTCTTCATCCAGTTCATTCTTTATTTCAAACAGTCGCTTCACATGTTCTTCTATTTCCTCATCTCTCCCTCTACAACAGGCTAATGCATTTAAATCCAACAATCGTTGCGGTGGTAACTTCCCAATTAACTTTTTCCATTGTCCTGACAAATATTCCCCCATGCATTCCAACAATACCTGTCTTTCATTGTTTCTTCTGAAGTCATATAGTGACGCTAGCGTGGATGCCCCATCATTCTCGTCTATATACATTTCCGCCTGTTCTTGCAGCTCATGCTTTCTCTCCTTGCTGATCGCGCTGTGAGTCACTCTCATACATTAATTTTGCTCAATTCCACTCATGGGAGGGGCGGTCGGAACAGTGGCACCCTCTTGGTCGGGAGGTGCGGAGGGGGCAGTGAGAGTGGGAGATATCTGTTGGGGCTGTGGTAATTGCGAAACACTCAGGGCTGGCTGGCTAGTGGGCAGTGCAGTTATTGATGTAGCCTGTGGCTGTGATGGGGTTGGGAGGGGCTGAGCAACGGGAGGGGGTTGAGCTGCAGCTAACGACGTAGTCTTTTTAGTCTCACTCCTCAGGCCCTGTTTTGTTTCAGTTAAAATTTTGTTTATTAATTCGTCTGATGAGTGTAGCTCTCTTTGTGGATATATTTTTTCTATGTTTAATTCATCGCGCCGCCTTGTCATTCTCAAACTATTACTCCACTCCTCCTCCTTCTCCTCAGCTTTCTCTGTTTTTGACTTATGCCTGCGTGCATGTTTCTCTCTCCTTCTAAATCGGAGCATTGCTTCCCTCCTCCAGTCCCTAAGGATATCAAGTGCCCCAGGGCGTGCTCTCTTACTTATCAAAACCTTTCCAGGTTATCTATCCGGTCCATCTCAAAACTCCCATTCCTTGGCCACTGAAGGTCTGTCTGCTTTCTGGTTTGCTTATGCCAAGTTTCACAAAACATTATCGCTCCCATACCATACTTTATATACATATCATAAGCCGGCGCTCCCCCCGGAGGCGCTACCTCGCCAGTTTCCAAAGATTGTTCGCTGCAGCGGAAAAATCCCGCTAAGGTGGACAATACCCCAGGCATGTTTTAACCTTACCCTTGGCTAATCAAACATACTCTGGGTGTTTGATTTTGCAAAATCAACTCTCAACCAATATCAGGATTACTTACGAATCGGGGTACAACTCACCTGATTAGTCAATTTGTCTTTTCCAGACACAATTCGTCCGTATACTGACGCAACCAATGACGTCGTGTCTGCGTAACTCTCAGCTCTGCCTCGTTTCGGGACCCTCACCCCCTTGTTCACTGGCCAGGGATGTCAATCAGGGATCAGCTGTGTGCAGATCTGCAAAGGAGTCTCTCATCGCTTTCGCAGGAGCGCCCCGAACACCTCTTGATCCTGGCTCGATCGCTCCCATCCTTGCCGTTCTTACCGCCTTCCTTATTTTGCAACGTACACGATGGAACAAGTGGGGTAGGGCCCCTATTCGGGCGCCATCTTGAAGGGGCCCCTGAGGAACCTCCGGATGTGGAAACAAGGCACAATCACCACACACAAATGGATACGTCAGACACGAGGTTCTGTTCCCAAAATCTAGGGTTTATTGCAATACAAAATAGTTTCAGTTGGCCAAATGGTCCCACGCACCGCGACGTGTGTCTAACAGACCTCGGGGGATGCAAGAGAGTGAGAGATGTACATCAGTTACATATATACAAATGGAGAACCTTACAATCAGCAATGACACAGCATGACACATTCAATGCCGCCCCCAATTCATTTCCCTTTGAATTAGAGGCGATGATTGACCATTGTGACAGATATGACACCTTAGACCACCATATTTAGTAACGGTTTGCAATCTCCAATTTTACAGACACCATTCTTTATTTGCGAGAACACAGCGTTTCTGTTTTCATGGGCAAGCTGCGTGTAGGAGACTGGCACATACCAGGCCTCACTATCTCTTAGTTTCAATTCTCGTATTCCAGTGTGTTACGGGGTAGGTGCAGCTGCCGCTTATCTAATTTGGTAGGCCATTTCCCTTCCCAACGTTTGAACTCACACACACGCCAACATTTTGTGAGCTAGATGTATTTCCTTCAGCAATACTAGACTCCATCATGGTGGATGCAGTAGGCGCAACAATTAAACACTCTCAACCCTCTCCCCTCCCCCTCAACCCACAAACAGCACTCGATCGAAGCACCCAGCTCAAACCATGTTTGTCAGAATTTAAAGGGAGATCACCAGTTCTAGCACAACAGCATCTACATATATTTACCTCCTGATGAACCGTCGGATAACAAGACGGGGAAACACGTGTCGAGGAGCAAGTATTCAAATAGCATGCTATGAGGAGCAAGTATTCAAACATTATGTTATATTGAATTAATAACATTTAATTTGGAGGAGAAAGAATCTAAACATCATGCTACATTGAATGAATACAATTCTACTTTAGAGAAGCTAATATGAGGAGTGAGCTTTCAAACAAGAGGAGTAAGAATCTAAATATTATGCCATATTGAATGAATACAATTCAATTTTAGAGAAGCTAATATGAGGATTGAGCTTTCAAACAAGAGCAGTAAGAATCTCAATATTATGCCATATTGAATGAATACAATTCAATTTTAGAGAAGCCATCTGAGGATTGAGCTTTCAAGCAAGAGGAGTAAAAATCTCAATATTATGCCATATTGAATGAATACAATTCAATTTTAGAGAAGCTAATATGAGGATTGAGCTTTCAAACAAGAGCAGTAAGAATCTCAATATTATGCCATATTGAATGAATACAATTCAATTTTAGAGAAGCTAATATGAGGATTGAGCTTTCAAACAAGAGCAGTAAGAATCTCAATATTATGCCATATTGAATGAATACAATTCAATTTTAGAGAAGCTAATATGAGGATTGAGCTTTCAAACAAGAGCAGTAAGAATCTCAATATTATGCCATATTGAATGAATACAATTCAATTTTAGAGACGCTAATATGAGGATTGAGCTTTCAAACAAGAGCAGTAAGAATCTCAATATTATGCCACATTGAATGAATACAATTCAATTTTAGAGAAGCTAAAATGAGGATTGAGCTTTCAAACAAGAGGAGCAAGAATCCAAGTACCAAGCTAAATTGAATGAATCAAATTCAATTTGAGAGAAGTGAATATGAGGAGTGAATCTTTAAACAACTTGGCACAATTGAATGAATGATCTCAAGTGACACAAGTGGAGAAAACTTTTGACAGACAACAAACACTGAATAAATCATAATGTTGATTAAAATAAAATCTGGCGCAACAAAATCGGACTCTGAAGCATTGTTTCCTTACCAATTTCGAAGCCCTGGCCAGACTCAGGACAAAAAGAATCCGGCACTGCAGATGAATAACACACACCAACGAGTAAACAAACTATATATTTTCATCTTGCAGGGACTCGCCAATTGCTGTGACAGGCTGGAAAATACTAATGCTATGCAGGAAAAGCTGACCATCCAATGGAGGAGCTTGACCCCGCGGGACACATCTTAAACCCTTCAACTCAAAAACAATGCTTCTAGAGACCCAGGGACAACCAACACAACTCCAAGAGACAAGCCTACAGGACACGTTCCTTAAGTCATCCCACGCTGGACTCTTACTGACATCTCATTTCAAAGGCAGTCTCTAATCCTCTGAAATCCTCCACTAGAGCAGTCCCTTGTAAGCGCCTGCCCTTTATAAACAGCAAAGCGTGCACAGCTATGATGGAACCCCAACCCACACTTTGCAAATCCATCTGCTGGCAAATCAGCTATACCAGCCCTCCCCTCCCTCTCACACAACAATAATAACATAGCTACCTTGCTTCAGAGACTTACCACCAGGTGGAGATTTTCAACGTGGCATGTGACTTGCCTAACTCTTTTAGAGAGAATCAAGCCTGAATGATCATTTGAAACTTGTCTAGGATCTCTTTTGAAGTGCATGTGTCATTGCCAGGGAGATCGAATGCAATATCTGCCAGCCCTTTGTCTACTGGCAGTACATTGGAATAGCTTTATTGACACTCTACTGAGGGTGTCACATCCATCTTCTGTCACTATGGAAAGAGATTTCATTTACAGTGAGAAATCGAACCCCATCTCAAATCCTCTGGCATCTATTATGTCCAATGTCCTTTGTACCTGATAGGGAATAGTGATGCCCCCTTCTTTCCCCATTGTACTTGAGGATTCTGTTCTGCCAATATTGGCACGTGTTTGTGTGTGGCTCGAAACCCACCCTCCGTCAGCTCCCCGGGCATGTTTCCAATTACTGACACCGGTCCCAGGAAAAGAGATATTCTTATAATCCTCACTGCCATACACACCACAAGAGGACCAAAACAGATGTTCATCTTGTACTTATGTAAACTGAACACTCAATCGTGCTGCCAAGCAGCTATTTGGAAATGGTTTCGTAACTATCTGGGAAAGTGTATGCCTCTTTAATAAATAAAACTTCATCGGGGGCTATGTTTATGCTGTGGCATTAACACATTGTGGCATTCAGTGCAGCACCACTATTCATTTATTTATTTTAACATGTATAGCAGGGCGCACAGCCCACAGGCATCTAGGCGCTAGTTACAAGAAGAGCAAACAGAAGTCAATAGGGCAAGGGGGGAGGAGAGTCAGCTGTACAACAGTGTTTTTTAAGTGCTTTCTGAAAACATTGTAGGCGGTTCTGCACGCAGGTGCAACTATGTTGCAAGCAGGCCCAATGCTTGATATGGACGTGTACCAGCCCGTTTAGAAGAGGTACAGGAGCAGATGTAGGATAATACATTCTCTATTGCAGTTTTAGTGTGGAAAAGGTGGGAATGATTTTGTGTCATCGGAAACTACCAGCAAAATGTATATGGTGTTCTCTACGGTGAGAGTGGCGTGTTGCATTAAAGATGTTAACAAGATGGTTGTCAGCAAAAAACATAACACCTTCAAGAGCACTCTTATCCATTCATGTCTTATAATTTGCAAGGTCTCGTTTGAAGATATTTTCAGGAATTAAAAGGTTCTCCTAACAACATTCACTCTACCAGAGGCATATGTGTGACCTGCAGTTACAAGTTCAAATCCTTGCATGACACAGTCCATGATTTGTCCTTCCCTGGTCAATAATAACCTATATTATTACCTATCATATGAGGAGGACTCCAGTATAAGGTCATACATTTGAAAATATGTCATTATTACATTTATCTGCCCGGTATATAAGGTTAAATAAACCTAAAGTATTTCATGATGTCAGCCATGTACCTGCACACTACTCTTTTTAAGGTGACGGTTCTCTGCTTGGAGGAAGCCTCTAGTAACATGACAGAAATGATCACCAGATTAGTTTCAAAGGATGACCAAGGAAGGCCTTTATTTGCACTTCATTGCAAGAAATGGACATCATCCCATTCCACCCAGCAACCCAAGCTATTCCTCTTAGCCCCCAGCTCACCCCCTCTTATTCCTCCCCAGTGGCTCAAACCTAAGCACCCCCACGTCACTTTTGATCTGTGATTCCCAGCCCCATAGGGCAATGAACTCCTTTTATACTGTAATTGAATCTGTCATTGATCCAGTTCACCTTGATCCCATTGTCGGTCTGCGATCTCATCCTCCTCAGGCGAGAGGCGTAGGTCCACCACTCAGCGATGCACAGCCGATGGGGAAGAAGGCCCCCTTGTTAGGACTGGATATAACCATTGCAGTGCAAAGACTGCAGATTTGCGTCCTTCAGCCAGTGCCTCTAAATGTCCAAAAAGTGCTGAGGCCACGCTCTCCATGTTGCGTGCTCCCGCACCAGATCTCATGGCACGCATTGCCAATAGCCAATAGTCCAAGAAATACCCTCAAACCAAGTCTGCTAGGATTTAAAGAAAAACTAAAAAACACTGCGGCTCATGTGGGAATAGATGTCAAGGGGCATCGTAAAACAGAAAGCATCCTTGATGCATTCAGAATCCTTTCCATTATATTCATTCCAACCGCCTTGCATCCAATGAGACAAGAAAATGATATTGTGTTTATCATGTATTCTGGTTATAGGGCATCACCCATTGACAACTCACACCACTAATACTTGGATCAATTACTAATCCTTTAAGGATTTTTTTTAATTACTCAGGCTAAAGAGAATCAAATCAAAGGAAATGATAATCAACAGTCTCCAATAATTCTTCAACAGATATAGGTATCGTGCAGATCACATATATTACAAAGCACCAGGCCTGGTCAGCTATTTGAAAATTGACAGCTTACACCCAGTGCACACAGAGAGTTACACAGTTTTCAGCCAAATACAACAATACAACCAGATAAAATATACTCAGGTGCAAGTGAGGGGAATAAAACCCCACAGGGTTTTAAATCAGACCTGACAAACCATGGATGCAGTGGCGGAATTGTAGACACACAGATCCTCAGGGAAACAATGATCCCTGGAGCTACCTCCTGCAATACAGACCAACTGAGAATCAGAATGTGGTGCCACTGGTCATCAGAAACAACCCAGTCCAGCCCAAACTGCTCAGTCACATCCCTCCTGCACAAGACCATAATCATCCCTAGACATGTTTCAGCTTCATTGGACGTCATTAGTGAGATGTAGCTTGAAACTCTAGATCAAGCAGGCATGGGACCCACGTCTGGGCATACGCCTCCCACTTGAGGCGACTAAAGCAAAACAAAAGAGGTGATACATGAAAGGTTTGAATGAATCTGAACCTCAGCATCGCTCTGGGCCATCCCCCAGACCATCATTCTTCACCTGCCCAGCCATTACAGAAAAGGGAAAGTAGTGGCATCTTCACAGCCCCATCACCCAATGAATGCAACACCCTGCTTGGACTTCACTGCTACACCATTTTGTGTGAGTGGAGTGTTGCTGGTGCTTTTGCTAATACTGTGTTGCTAATCACAACCACTGAGACTTACCCATTCTCAGTGTTGATATTTATAAAAGCAAATTAGTCTTCAGTTTTTTACTTGTTCAAGCAGTTGTGTTTTGTTTGCCTAGTTACAACAGTGATTATAAAGTAACACACTGGGCCTCAGGTTTTCACCAGAAATCCTTAGCAAAAGCAAACTAGCCCTTCACCAGGGCCAACGGTTGTGCAATTTCATATTCAGGGATTTGATTGGAGGTTAAATGCTATCTGATGTCACTTCCGCCCCGCCCTGTTATTTTTTGACGCTTCTGAATTCTACTGAGCATTATAACTTGCCGTTGCCTGCTTTGTTTAATTTCAGAATCATACTCAGGCTTATTTTTAACATGTGGACATTTTGTGGGGAGGCCCACCATCATGTGCATTTATGTGCACTGAGGTCCTCTCAGGGAAATCTTTCTTGTTTGGACTACGCAGTGCACTAAATGAATGGAAATCTGGGTGGACCTGGGTTTACCAGGCTTTACTCCCATCACGTACACTTCTTAGTGCAAACACATATTTTTATTTTTTTATTTTTATTAAAATGCTTATAGTACTCAAGAAACTTTTATATTATACACCTATAACATGTATTTCCTTAATAGAAAGAAAAAGTTAAACAAATAGAAGGGGAGGAATGAGATGGAAGAAATTGGCAAGAGGCACATAGAAAGCATATTGAATCGTCCCACAACCAGATTAATTTTGCACTACTACTAATCGGAATTTCATTTCATACGAAGCAATACTGTGAGAAGTCAACACATCCTGTCACTTCTAGTTGTTAGCTAACCTACACAGTTAAAAAGAATGACCGGGGCACCTTAGCTAGATTGCCATGCACTTCACTAAGTCAGCCTGGGCGCCCAACAACCCCTCCTCAAATCTATAGAAAATTAGGACCAGGAATTTTACAAGTGCCAAGTTGCATGAGAGGTGAGCAGTTATCATACGCCTATGCCATAGACCTGCGGCTATGATACAAGTAGGGAAGTTACTATAGGGTTCATAGGTTGTGATCCTTCTTTCCATCAACCGAGGATAATACTTTCCCAGATGCTTTAACAACTCTAATTCCTCTCCACACGATCTCCACACAATCTACACACTCATAGTTCCGAGGGAGTCTAAACTCGAAATACCAATCTCTGTGTTTTGCAGAGGGAAATGTTTTCTCTTACAATCTGACATCCCTTGTCAGTAAACACAGTAGTTCTTGTCCACTGAACCTTTTTAGTCACCCTAAATCCTGCAAATCTGATGTGTGATCCCATCTTTTGACCTTCGTTTTCAGTATCTCGTCCGATACCGGGCCCCGCAGACCCAGCGGTTCCATGAAATGCTTGCAGCTTTTCTTAATTGTGGATACTAAGGGATTTACTCCCTTACTCATGGGGATGTTCAAGTAATAATCAATATGCGGCTGCTCTGCTCTGGCCATCCAAAAGAAGAGGGTGAGGTTACGCTTCATTTCCTGCGCACACCAAGAAACCAGCCCTAGCTCCAATCTTATCAGACTCACCGGGACTGATATAGGGAGTCCCAACACTCTTTTCAGGATCCTCCCTTCCAAAATGTCAAAACGTTTTCTGATCCTGCAATGCGCCAGTTCACATCCATAGGGAACAATCGCGGATTTTCTGGCCATGTAGGACGCTATTAGGAGGAGCAAGGAAAATTCACAGAGACTGTGTGTAACTGCTTTTGAAAGAGACAAACAAGCTCCTACTTTCTCTTCCATCTTGTTTTCCGCCATTTTTTTTCTTCACATTTATAGGGACAGAAAAGCGCTTAAATCAGTGAATCGTTGATTTTCCACGTGTAGCTAGTCTGTTTTTTCCTCTTGGTGCACGTCATGACGTAGGATTTGGCTGGATTCACTGTAAGATGAGAAAGATAGTGCAAAGAAATGTAAATGCCCCCACCATACAATGTCCGCTTTTAGAATCCCATGATTAATCGCAAGCATCAAAATCAAATTCGCTCACATTTGGCAGGCGAGTGGATGGGGGGTGGAAGCCTAGGTTTTGTTCAATGCCCGCTCCTCCTGCCAAATACTTTGAAGTTCCCCAGACTGGTAAAAGATGCGTACAATCACATTTGCACGTTTTATGCTTGGTTTTACTTTCACCCGCATCGGTGGAATTAGAAAATGGCACCTATGTGTAAAGCATAGGACTGAGTGAATATTACATAGTGGATATGTCCAGAGCATATGCAGATTTCGTTAAAACTTTACATGTCTGGCCTGTATGATTCGTTTTTTAAAAGTCGCAGCACATGAATGGGGAAACATCACTCTGACCTAGTTTTAAATGAGATATTTTGCGGGGACCACATTGGATCTCATGTCATATTAGAATGGACCCAGTGTCGGATGTCAGATTGTCTGATGTCACCTATCCCACAGCAGCAGGACATTCACCCCATAGCGCGTTAGGAGATATTACGCTGTGGGGCCACATCTTTTGAAAGGGACCCTTGCTTTCAATGGAAACTCTACTCAGGTGCCACCGAAACCATGGCCTCGCAGCGGTGGCATGGCGCCATTTTCAGTTTCCTTCTTTGGAAGCGTGACTTGGCAGCACCTGTGTATTTTCCTTGGTCGGCTTCTGTTACAGGACTCCTCAGAGATGCTTTGTTCGCGTAAAAGGACTAAGGTTACAAGAGTTTTCTGTCCAATTCGTCTTTGTTATTAAGCTTCAAATTCAACAGGGAGAAAACAAAGGCGTACTGTTGGGTCCTAAAGGTAAATACAGCACGTTTCTGCACCACAAAGGCTATTCTCCACAGCAATACATGTTCCCTTAATATTTCAATTTGACTTTAAAAAAGTAATGTTTTTGGAGTATGTAGCCGGGCTCTCTTTTAAGAAAATATATCTTGGCCAGAATGAAAGGTGAATGTGCTTATGTACATACTATTTTAGGGCTGTCAGATTACTTAGAATATGTTTTGACTGCTTTTCCATGCTTTGGGGGGGGGCAGAGGTGCTGTTTAAGGTAAACAGACTGTGCTGATCTGCACAGTGCACAGCAATGGTTTTTACGCTAAAAACAAAGCTTACGTTGCTCCCAGCCTTAAGGGCCTACAAGGGTGTCCCCTTGGACAACACATTCAGCTGAAAACATCATAACTCACGAACAAATGCCCCAGCTACCTGAACAACCTCATATCCCCCCTCATACTAACCTCACCCACACTACAGACTAGCACGAGCTCTGAGAACAAACTCCAAACATCTCCAGCTGAAAAAATAAAACCCCATTTTAGAAGCCTTATGACCCAAGGTCAGCTTTTTGGAACAGCCCCCCACAGACTAAAAGAAGAACGGATTTGTTGTCAAATTCAAATAAGCACTTAGAAGGGAGCTCACCAAGCAAGGCTCCGAGTGGGCATACTCTAGATATACCATACGTGGTTACTCCGTGTGTTACCCTTTGGACTACAACTACCATGATCCTTCTCCACTGCCTCGGCTGGCTGGAAAAATGGGTGTTGAAGTCCAAAACATCTGGAGGGCCATATAATGAGTTACAGTGATTCTAGAACATTCCTACTAATGTCGGAAATGACGTCGAACATTTCAGTCTATTCCCCAGGGATGTGAATGTGATCGCTGTTAATGGAGAATCTGTTTGTACCCCACACCCACTCTTCAACCCTACTGCTCTTCTTCTTTCCCTCTCTCCCCACTGTGACTCCTAAAGGAACTCCCGCTTTGTGCTGCCTTACAAAAGACAACACATGACTACATTTCATTTAAAAAAGTTGGAAACCCACTGCTTCAACATGAAATATTGGTCCCAATGCAGGTTCTCTTTTCCTCAAAAGCACATTTTGACTAGTTGCCTAGCTATCTTTAATTTCTGATATTACTTAATTGATTTGTACAGTTTCAAATGGCCTGGGCCAGGCCTCAGGGCCAGCCGAACAATCACTCAAGCGGGCGGATAGGTACAGAATTGGGAGAATGCGACTGGTGGTAAATCAGTAAGTGAATGTAGATAGGGTTGCAGGAGAAGAGTAATTACCCAGGTATAGAGGGGTAGGAGCTCTGCAAGAGGCTGTATAGGATTATAACACAGAATGTACTGCGAACATCCAAAGCAAGAGGATTGGAGCTGAAACAATGATCACAATTATTATTATTATCATAATTTATTGAGTGTGAACCTATCTTCAGGAAGCAACAGATCATTTTTCAATCAGAGGGGGAAGATCACAATGAGGGAAGCAGAGAAAAAAGGAGCAGAGAGCTAACAGGGGAGGTTTGGCAATTGGCAGCAAGGGATCTACAAGGAATGGGGTGGGAGGGCAGTGGGGTGCACATCGCCGGCCGAGTTTCGGTGAAGGTGGGGAGTGCAGGGTATGTGGACCTAGTTGTTAAGGAGGAGCCATTCCTTGAAGAGGAAGGTCTTGAGCTCTTTCCTGAACTGTAGAAGTGATGGGGCAAGTCTGATGTTGATCGGGAGGAGGTTCCAGACTCATGGTACGAAGACAGAGAAGGCCTGTCTTCTGGTTCTTTCTTTCCTGCACTGTTGTAATTCAGGTCTGCAAATGTCCTTACTTCTGGTGGATCGCAGACCTCTCGAGATGCTGAGTTTCTCAATGAGGTAGCTTAGGGATTTCAGGATGAGAATATTACAATAAAGTGATGGTGTGTTCATGGGCAAAGAAATGGCATTCAAAGTCAGTTTATATATGAATGGCAGCAAGATCAACATGCAAATGAAGAAGAAGCGAGGGGAGCAGTATCAACGAGGTATGCCGTTCAATTTGTTATTGACTTTTTGTATTTTTTTAATTTTCATTTTTTAGGCTGGTCTCTCACCCTATTTATAATCTGAAGTGTGTGGGTGGGGTGACCTGCTGTTCTCCTGCATGTTCAATTTATTGCTGGACTCTCATTGTGTTCTGCTCATTTGGTTCATCATTTCAATGTTCCTGCTGCATCTTTCCTTTTGATCTGTGTTACGACTTTTTCTTACTCTCTGTGTGATTTTTTTTGACATAGCGCCCTTATTTACCATTTCATTAAGTGTTTTTTTGCAAAGTGCAACAAAAGCAAAACACATTGGCCCTCATTACGACCCTGGCGGAAAGTGACTGACCGGACCGCCACAGCGGAAATAGCGTTTCCGCCATTGCACGAAGGAGCAAAGTGCGGCCCATTCCGACCCATCGGGCACGAGCACCACGCCATGGCGGAAGTGCAAAGTCTGCGATGGCGGAAATGACCCCAAAACGGCCCACACCGCCGCCGTACGGCGCCCTAGGTGCAATACCGCCACCCCTCTTAGCGGTCACCGCAGTGTGCGCCTACCGGAAAGTACGGTGACCGGAAATATACGGAAACGGAAGTAAAAACATGGGCCCGGAACGGGAAACATCCCGCCGTACACCTATAAAACCACTAAAACCACACAACCACCAAAAACACTACCCTGAGACACACCCCAACCCGTCATCCACCCTAGCGAAACCAAGAAAAATGGGAAAAGTAGCGAAGAAAGCGTGCGACCGCAAGCGGCAGGTCCACTTCTCCCGTGAGGAACTCACCGTGCTAACAGAGACCCTCCAGGAGAATGCAGCCGTCGTCTTCTCCACGCAAATGACCAGGACGTCACTTGCGAACAAGAAGGCCATATGGGCTCTGGTGGCACAGCGGGTAAGTGCGGTGGGGACCGCACCCCGCAACACACAGCAATGCAGAAAGCGATGGGACGACCTGCGGATACACGTCCGCAGCATACTCTCTGCCAACCGCAACATTGCCACAGCCACCGGGGGAGGTCCTGAATCACCCATCAAGTTGACCCCCTGGGAAGAAATCTGTGCCTCCACCATCGGAATGGAGAGCATAGAGGGAGTCGGAGGGATGGAGAAAGGAGTGCAGACATCCGAAGATTCAGGTAGGTGGGCCAGATAAAACAATGCTAAATCCACAATGTCCAATCATGCGAAGTACCATGTGTCCACATAGTGCAACAGAAACACATGTCCAGGAGAACGTCCACACACATCGGCCTGATAGCGCACTTTAAAACCCACAATAAATACATAATTAATTAAAAACCCCTAAAACACGCACTACACATGCAGCAGGCACACCCTAACTGCAGGCTGCCAAACAACTGCACCCTCACTCCACACACAAATGAAAGCACCTCCAAGGCCCCGACCCAAATCACCCTCAGGTACCACCCCAATGCATGTGATACAATGCCATTCCAATTTCCACAGACCCATAAATAACCCTCGCCCTCCTTTACTCCACCACAGGGTCCGATCCAAACGACGATCATCAGGACACCCCTACCAGCACACCTGCAAAGAGGGCCAAGACCAACGGCCAAAGACCCTCCACCTCAGCTGCACGCATCAAGACACGGCAGCAGCACAAATCAGGTGGCAGCACAGAGGAGGGAACATCAACAGGCACCCCAGCAACCAGCATGCCCACACCACCACCACCACAGGTCCCCCCAATGGATGCCACAGAAGGCACTGCCTCTGGTGGCAGCAGCACCATAGGTGACACCCCATTGATGGCAGCATGCTCGGACACAGAAAACGGGGATGTCGAAGTCAGATCCATCCATGACCTGTCCCAATCCCCCTGTCTGTCCCATCCCGTACAACATGAGGATACCACGCAGGGGCACCCACAAGACGACGACTGGCCATCCCCCACAAGCCCTGTGGCAAGGCAACATGAGGTCAACAGCCCCTCTGTGACACCCCCGCAAATGGCCATGGCCCAGCAGAGGCAACAGTCCCTCGACCAGTTAATCGTGCAACAGCAGCGACTGGCCACGCTCCTCAAGGACCATGCCGATGAATGTGGGGGCACTAAGGCAGACATAGAAACATCAACTGAGACACTTAGGGCAGAAATGGAGAGAGGTACAGAGACACTAAGGGCACAAATGGAGAGTAGCACCGAGAGCCTGAGAGTCCATATGGAGAGTAGCACCGAGAGCCTGAGAGTCCAAATGGAGAGTAGCACCGAGAGCCTGAGAGTCCAAATGGAGAGAAGCACCGAGAGCCTGAGGGGGGAACTGCATGCGACGTCCAAAGACGTATGTGCCGAACTTGCCGCAGTGCGCCGTGTGCTCACTGAGCTCTCGCAAACCCTTAGGGACATGCATGGACGTGAGCAGGCAGAGACATCATCCGTTGCAAGTTCCGTCCAGGGCAGCCCCCAACGTAGATCTGGGAGGAACCTGCGCTCCACAGGCAGGGGTGCTCCTGATACCCGCAGAGGGGGCTTGCAATAGCGACAGCCCACTGACAATGAGCATCTTTGGACACTGGTGTTCGGGGGGGAAGTAGGAGGGTGGAGGGGGTGTGTTGGGCTCACTTGGGTGGCGGGTCGATAGGGTGTTCAACATGATATCACATATGCCATAAACAGTGCACGATCAACCAATGAGATGTGTGGACATTGATCTTTGTGTACTAGGCCATCATAGGCGTACAGTCCATATTGTGCATGTCCCAGACACACACAGTGCCACGAGTCCCGTGTCCATGTATCAGCCACCAGGCGTGAGTGCTAGAAGCATGCATCAATGAGATGCTGACGAATGTCACGGGCCTCCGGTGCCTCGCAGACTCCTTGAGGTGCTGCCACATCCCCACCCTCATCATGACCATCATCAGGTGCTTGCAGTTCTGCGTCAGGGGGCATGGGCACATTTCTACGTACGCACATGTTGTGGAGCATGACACATGCCATCACCATCTTTGCAACCTTCTCATGGCGGTACAGGAGTGCCCCGCCAGACCTGCTGAGGAAGCGGAAACGAGTCTTCAGTAGGCCGAATGCCTGTTCAATGACTACACGGGTACGTGAGTGGGCATGGTTGTAGTCCTCCTCATGCTGGTCCCGTGGGTTCCGGACTGGTGTGAGGAGCCATCTCTTCAGTGGATACCCAGCATCACCTGTATGTGGACGAGAAACGTATGATGTGGAATGCCATTGCTACGTACGCACACCCCCCCCCTTCCTGCCAGGTCATTGCCGCATCACATACCCCACATCATCATGCATGAAATGAGACTCACCGAGTAGCCAGGATCTGTTCCCTGCGTGTCGCTCCATGTAGCGTGGTATAGTAGAGTTCCTCAAGACCATGGAATCATGGGTTGATCCAGGGAATCTGGCACAACAATGTGTAATGATCCTGTTGGAGTCACACACCATTTGTACATTCAGGGAATGAAATTGTTTTCGGTTGCGGTACTGGGCCTCCATGGCATGTGGGACGACCAATTCCACATGGGTGCAGTCGATGGCACCAATGCAACCCGGTATGCCGGCAAGTGCATGGAATCCCACTTTTGTGTTGGTAATTTCCTGCTCCGAGCGTGGTAGAGAGATGTAGTCGTCTGCGTGCTTCAGGAGGGCATCGAGCACTTGCAATAGTGTCCGTGAGAACAGTGGCTGAGAAATGCCATGCAACTGTCCGACTGTGTGCTGGTAGGTGCCTGTGGCCAGGAAGTGGAGTACAGACACCACCTTCAGTAGGGGTGGGATGGCGGTTGGGCTATCTATCATGCTGACAAGGTCAGCCTGTGTCATGTCCACAATGGCGGCTATGGTGTCCCGGTCCAAACGGTAGAGGGTGTGGATCTGCTCATCAGTGAGGTTGAACGGATGTGCTCGGAGGCGTGGGATTGCGGGCTGCCTGCGTGGTGGTCGTGGCTGTGCTGGCGGCCCTTGCTGGCCCTGCCTTGGCCTCCTCCTCCTGCGTCTCCTCCGTGCGGCCGGTTGTAGTTGGTGTTCGTCTTCTTCTTGGAGTTGGAGTACTTGCAGTGCTATCAGGTCCCCCAGGGCCAACATCGCGAGTCCTGCCGGTAGCATTTTGGAGTGGGTGTGGTTGTGGGAGGAGACTGGGTGTGCAATTTATGTGTTTTCAGGCTGTATGGCCTCCACCTGTGGTGATTCATTCCACCTGTGCAAACTGCTCTCCCCTTTGGCCGAGCATGTCCCGCACACAACGCTGCAATTCGAGGAATGGCATCTTGCTATTGCAATCATGTATTTGTACCCGATGGCCGTGTAACATTGGTTGATATGTTCATTCTGCTGTGGTCCCATTGTTTCACATACTATCTGTGCAGTCGCGAACAGACTTGTGAAGGGTCAGTGGAACGTAGTACTCGAGTAACGGTGGGCCCTCATGCATCACTGTACCGAGTTGTAACGACGGGCGGGGCGTCCCATTTGTGGGTGAAGGCAGTTGCCATTTTCACACACAGCTGCACTAGATGGATTAATTAGTGATTTCAAACGGCCACAGATGCCTCTTCGACGTGATGTTGCAAATGAGGAATTCGAAGGGCGGCGCTTTCGGTTTTCAGCTAGCGGCGAGGAGATGTCCACGGGTCTGACTGCAAATATAACGTTCTATTGTTCAATGTCCTTGAGACAGGGGCCATGGCGAGGGTGCAATGATTGATATGAATAGTTTGGGATGCGCAATAGCGACGTGGGCGATGAGGCCGGACGTTCCCAAATACATGTTACTTCACAACACTGGAATTACGGGCTGGGGCACAGTGGATTTTGCAGGCTGCATAACGCACAGACTCAATGGAAATTTCACATGTTATGTGAGTATGGAAACAGGCGTTTTCATTACGGGATGAGGGAATGATGAATGGATGCATGGGCAGGTGATTTGATACAGAGTTTGCCATGTACAGGGCTTCTTGGAATCTATCCGCCTCCCCTGCGCTATGTGATGCAGGGCTGCCATAGTGGGACCATCGTCTATCTGGCCTTGTTGAGCCCTCCCTGTCTCGACGCGCCCTCAGACACTTGTGTCCATGCACGTTACCAATCCCATCTGATGGATTCTGTTTTGACAGACGCATGCACAGGTACACTTGTTTGTGATGGTGTTTACACCTCGATATAGATAGTTATGAGTCGCAAGTGGTTTTGGGGTGGTGATGATCCTTTGGAGTGGGCTAGCATGCATATGGCTGTGGATTTAGTGTGATCATTGAAGTGAGTTGTTCGGATGTAGTTCTGATTGCCATTCTGTTCTTTTTCTTTTCTTTTGGTTGACAGGTATCTCCTCCCCTTTTGCCACTGCCATCTGTATGCCACTCCTGCAGATGGCTTTTACTCCCGACACCTGCTGCTTCGTGTTAATCAGTGGAGCAGCATTACGATCTTATGGGACGATCGCCAATGGGCCACATGCCCTTACGCAGTACTAGTGGCTCGGAGCAACATTTCGGCCTTTCAGCTGGACTAGTGCCTCCCCATTGGGACGGCCCTGCGGTTCTGTGCGCTTCCATGTTGCCTTTTCGTACGTGAATGTGGCTCTGTATACCATGATGGAACAGGGCGTCACACAAGTAGTGGCTGGTCATTTCTTGCGGATGCAGCCCACAATGGTGAAATGTGTTTTGGAGTTCATGGCCTAATGGCTGTATGGGCTTGGTGATTTTGTTGTGCATTAAATTTCTATTCTGATTTGGCCCGTGTAGCGTTCTTCTTTGCAAGTGATGTGGCATATTCCTATTTGGGGAGCGATGTATTGGGAGGAGATCTGCATTGGGTTCCAGCTTCGGAGTTTAGTTGCGTGGTACTGTACTGGGCGCGTTTGCCTACGAAGCCCAGTGAGGTCAGGGATGGGGGCTGCCAATATGACTGTTTGAATGTTGTCATGCTCAGGGGCGGGGGATTGGGTTTTGTGTAACAGATGCCGGTCAGCCAGGTGGACTGGTGGAATGATGTGATTTTCGGAATATTGCTGGTCACAGGTGCCTGTGTTTGCGTGCGTTTCTGGGGGGGGGGACTGTGGTCATGTCCATTGGATTGGCTTCTGTATTCGTGCCATCTGTGCCCTGCAGCTCCCATTGGCCCCTCTTGTGATTCTTTTGTTCGTTGGCATGCATGGGTGACTTGTACATTTCACTGGTTGCATTGTGACTTCATTGCACCTACGGGGAGTTGTACTTTGTGGGCAGGGAGCGGTGTACAGGCACTCAGTGGGGCCGTTTACGGGTGATTCGCGATGCCGTACTTCTCACCATGGCGGAATGGTACATTCCGCCATGCTTGATGGCGTTAGGTACATGTCCGCTAGGGTCGGAATTAGCGTACCCTTGCGCCATGGTGGTATTTACGGTTTGGCATGGCGCGCGCGCGCGTGCTTGGTGCAGTTGGCGTTGGCGTTCACTACGGTGTCGCTAATGGCTTCGTACTTTGCGGTGACGGGTCATAGTCGCACCGAGCGCTATTCGATGGCGGTATTGCATTTCCGCCATCGTTTTCCGATTTCCGCCAGGGTCTTAATGAGGGCCATTATAATAACAATGAAAAAGGGCATCATTTTAAAAAGTGTAAATTACAAGAGGCGACAGGCTAAGCTTGCACTTCTGTGCAATATTACCTCCTCCTTTCAATTTTCATCATTTGCACTACAAAGTAAGAAAGTGAAAAACAGTCACAATTGCCGTAAAAATGTGTGTGCACTCAGGACAAAAGGTAGAAGTGCCTCCCAGAAGTTATGTTTGCAGGAGGCATTTGTGATGGAATGTGCCTACTTTTAACTAGTGCTAAAAATAACAGATTTAATAGGAATCCAAATGTTTTACGCTAGCATGAAAATATCATGCTGCCAAAAATCCACTTGGTTTTTGCAGGTGGGGCATGCATGCATGGCGGAAATAGTCATTCTGTTTTCCGTGACTCCAATCCGCCTGCAAAAATGTCTTTCAACCCCTTTAATGGCCCGCCAGCACGAGCCCAGGGAGGCACGAGCACAGAGGGGCCCTGTTGCCTCCCCACATTCAATCTTCGAATTTGTTGAGGCGGGAGCAGGCAGTGATCATTGATTAGTTCCTGGGAAAGACAGTTTCTCATTGGATAAACTGTCTTCCACGGGTGCAAAGGTAGAATATCCCGTGGTGCATTAAAAAGGGTGCTCAGCTTGCTTAACCATTTACTGCCAGGTTTTAACATTTTTTACACTGCGGGGGGCTTAAAAGAATCCACTAAGGTGCACCTACTTTTTTTTATTTTTTTACAAAAAGATTTGTGCGAAAGGTTGCTATAATAACCAGAGAATTGCAATACATGCAGTCACAGGAAACCCTGTTTCATAGGAAGGCAGGGACAGCGATCATCCGAATAGGGCATTCTTCAGCTAGATTCAAGGAAAAGCAAAACGAGACCAGTAGGCCTGTAATTAAGGTCCTAAAGACTGAGGGTCATAGAAAATGAGGTCCCACCTGGATGAAAACATGAGGTCCAGCCATACTAGCACCTGTGCAAAATGAGGTCCTGTCACGGATAATGATGAGGTTCACCTAGATCGAAAAGGTGCAACAAATGTGATGTCAAATTGTTTTTCTATTTTTATTTTATTGTTTTACTATAAGCAGCCACCTTACAACAGTGTTTTTGAAAACTACAAGGTGTGGGAAAACAATGATTGGAGGGAAAAATGAAAAGGGATCGGGGTAGTGCATTGAAACAATCATGGTACAGTCCAGAGTAGAGTACATTCATATTTGACAACAGAGTGCATTTAGGACAAAGCATATTGTGGTAAAAAACATCCCAAAACACAAGAGCATGACAAGACTGATCCAGTGGAGGTTGTGGAGGTCTAGGAAGAAGGGCAAACTGGATCTGCACATTAGGCTTAGGATATTTCCAGAAGGGAATGGTCCCCATAGGTCATTTAAAGTAAAGGTCTATTTGATCGGTTTGATTTTTAGACTTACTGTGTAATCTTTGCCATGTAATAACAACCTTCGAAGTACATTAGTTGTTTCAGTTTCAAGCATGAATTCTTGATTATATATTTTAGGATGCAATTGTTTGTGTTTAAAGGTTTTTGTTTTTCACTTTGTAGATTTTCAAATTTGAAAAGGTGATCATTTTTACTTTTGTGATTTATGTATGCACTTTCTGTAATTTCTTATATTTATGTATTGAGTGACTCATTCACACATACATAGAATTTTGTGTCATGGGGATTTGTTTTACCAATTGTTGGATAAATGTTGATCTGTTGACTTTATGTCTCATATAATTTTGTCAACCTTAAAAACATTCTTGTAATGCTGTTTGGGTCTCCAGCATAATCCATTAAACCTGCAGCGGCCACTCCATTTACGCAAGAATAGCATTTTAAGCAGGACTGGTTTTAGCATACTCTATTCTCAGATATGCCGGTGGCTCCTTCCACATTTTTGTGGAGGAAAATTAAAGGTTTCTTTCCCTCTATCACTGTCTTTTAAATGTGAGCAGCATCAAGAGGTTATCGGCCGAGGGTCTCATGTTCCTAGGTGGAGAGTAGGGTGTCAACCGGGCCTTGAAGACCTTTGTTGTATTGAGGGTTTTGGGAGCAGACGACTGATCCGCAATAGCCCTACCCAGCCCCGAACAGTCAGTACAGCATTACCTGTGATATGGGCGCATGTGTCTGCACCTGGTAGTTTATCATGGCAAATACCAAGCACTCAAGGAGAAAAAATGGTGTGTGGTCTATTTCCTTTACAAATTCGAACCTGCATGACTACATTTCATAGGGCATTCTGTGACAAAAATAACAGAACATAAGTTGACAAGTGAAGTAAGGCCCTGAATAAAAGTAATTGAAAAGCAGCAATTATCACAGCTGCCCATTCGACATTAATAAGATTTTGTAAAAGAAGACAGGCCGGAGGGGCAAGCCCAGTCACGGGCGGTACCAAGACCCTGTGATATCCAAGCCGCAAGTCAATCATACCAGTGGCTTTAGTCGCCTGCATGGATATAGTTGACATAATAGGGAGCAGCGATATAAGCGGCACTTCGTCTCACGCTCCCCAGCACCAAGATGGCTGCCCCTTTAATGTCTTGAGTAGAATCATGTGAGCTGGGTGGGGCTAGCATCAAAAAGCTGACAGGGACAAGAAGATGTCTGTAAAAGAAATCCTAAAAGAGGTCATTCTGTTCTGTCCCACCCCACCTTGCTGATGATATGATCTGTTACAAGCACCCCCCGCCCTTAAACATGTTAACTCTGTTATAGGGGTATTTCAACGTGCCCCACTTCCCTTGTATTGGTAAGGTTGATAGCATATATAAGGATTTTTGCAACTCTTAATAAATCAAATATAATAAGAATTCAAACATAATATGGTCACCAAAATGAAAACTGCAATTTACTTGTAATGATATTTATGTCAAGCGCATGACTGCAGCACGTGTAATTAGTTCAACCTAATAGCCTTATGATTCTATCGATGCAACATCCAAACTGCTTTTTATTTAGTAAACCTATACATGTGACATTGCAAATGGATGATTTCGGTATAATTCTCAAGCTGTAACATCAGTGAAACCCTAACGGGGGAAGCGAAGACTGCAGCTGATGGCTGGTGCCATTGGAAGCCCTTCCTCTAATTTGACGCAATGAACAAAGTTGCCCTATCACAGACAACTGTGCTTTTCTAGAACAAACGCTACCCCTTCTAAACACTGCAACATTGTCCTTATTTCACGGGATCTGTGTAAGAAAATCCCTGTTATATTTTGGTATTATTTAGAATACTATACCCCTATCAAGTTCATTTTAAGCGTGCCACGAAGTCGCTCGGGGTTGGGTTTCTGTGCAGATCTCTTGGTCACTAACCTTTTGCTTTCTGTTGTGCAGGCTATTCTGTGACTTATAATATACATGTTATGTATATGTCTGACTTGTACACAGGTTCACTGCCTTCCATTCTTGTCCTCTGACTCTTGGCGTGTTTCCTGTTGCTTTGTCCTGTAAGGTCCTGTGACTTGCATGCTCCTTGGTGCAGTCAGCTCCCTGTGGACCCCGGCATTCCATGGCCTCTTTTATCTACCCAGTGACACACTGCACCTTTCTGGGAAGAATTTCAAAAGAGGTTCCTAATGCAGCGTAGCGGAAGCTGAGTTGTAATGTTAAATAAACATGTCTGTAACTATTCTGTTTGGTTTTGCTTACCGCACATGACCTGCAGTGTCCTTACTATGACGAATTGTTGATTTTTACCGATATAAACCTCAACAGATGTGTAATACTAACTATTGTTTTACATGTCTACTTTTGACCTGGCTGTGTGCCTTGGACCACCAAGCAGCCCATCTGCATTCGCTTTATCCTCCAACCGTAGCAGGGCGGCTGGCTTGCTCAATGCACTTGATCCCGCTCCTGAAGGAATGACGCACTGTTTTGCTTCCTAGCCAGACTGAAAGGCTACAATGAGTGCCAATCAAAATGGCGGGGAATGATAATTGCTGACTAGAGTAATTGGAAAAGTAAAAGGATAGCGACTGCCCTTCTGTAAACCATTATGCCTTGAAAGACGTGCCTGGAGAGAGAAGGCCATTATGAGGGAAGTGCTCTTTTATCCATCCCATCCCTCTTTATTATACAAAGGGTTTGACGTGACCCTTGTAGGACCACTCAGACACCTCCCTTTCCTAGGGCCTTCCGATTCTTATAAGTTCAAAAACAGGTCCCGGTCAGAGTCTTTCGAATGTGCACCCACATGGCACCGGACCCCTCTGCACCTGGACCTCGACTGGGCTTTCTTTAAAGTTCAAATACACACACAGGTTCTTTCTCTTGCATTCAAAATGTTTCTACTTGCAACCTTGGGCTCAACACAGTTCGGTCTGCTATCAGGTTCCTCCCACTCACCGGCTGTGCTGAATCCATTGGCTTCTTTGTTCTCTAGGGTCAAGTACCACGGTAGCCAGCATGTTTCTCTGCCTGCGTTATCAATACGGGAGGCCTTTGTGTACCACGTCATTTGCTGTAACTCCGGGTCTTATGAATTCCTTTGAAATCACTTTTTTAGTGGGTCTGAGTTGAGAAGGGCAAGGGAAACTCCCCCTTCGTCGTCCTTCCCGGTCTCACCGCCTTTCTTCTCTGTTTATACTGCCAGTTTGGTGTAGCTGTCCCCTTGTGCGTTCTACCTTGCTCGTAATGTGCTCTCGTGCTCCACCTTTTATCCCTGTGGAGAAGAGAAAGGGCCGTCAGGTGTGCATGGTTCCGATCAATTGCTTGACTCTGCCTGACCCTTGTGTCGGGACATGTGTTAAGATGGGCGTCGCGTGAATCTTGCGTACCTGTATTTCCAGGAGATGGCCGAAGTGGAGAAGCCAGGCTGTTTGTGCAGGAAGTCAAATGAAGAGAAGGTGACGTAAGGAAGCAATCTCCACCCAGTCCTGATAGAACAGATATGGATGGGGATCCACTCCTGACGCCACGGAAATACTTCCCTGGGGATTAACGTGACATCAAGACAGTGCAATCACTGACAGGGAAGGTAGATGGTTCCAAAAATGTCCAAGGCAGCAGACTGGAGGGATAGATAACTCCTTGTACTCCCACGGGGCAACGATGGAACTTGCAAGCAGAAAACACAGTCCTTGAGAAATCGCTGAGAAGAATGGCCGGACAAATCCAAGAAGCACTGAAAGAACAGCAGCGGCAACCAGGAGCTGGTACCCCGGCTCAGTGGACCACAGATAGAGAGTCCACGGGGAAAGCAGGGACCCAAGGAAGAGCTAGAATCCAAGGGAGAGCAGGGACCCAAGGGAGAACTGGAATCCAAGTGAGAGCAGGGACCCAAGGGAGAACTGGAATCCAAGGGGGAGCAGGGTCCCAAGGGAGAACTGGAAACCAAGGGAGAGCAGGGACCCAACGGAGAACTGGAATCCAGGAAGAACTGGGGCCCAAGGAAATCTGGAACCCAAGGGAAGACAGGAGACCAGAGAAGGCTGGACCTCGTGGGTGAAAGGGGGTCCCAATGGAGAGCTGGAGCACATGTAAGGCACGGAAACAGGGAGCCAGGCAGGACACAAGGCAACAGGGAACCCGGACCCAAGGAGAAGGTAGCAGGAACAGGAATAATTCCAAAGGAAGTAGCTCAGAAGCCAGTCAGGAACAAACCGCGTTAAGATGCAATTCGTTCCCACACTCGAGCGCAATAAGAAGCTCTCGGCACGAAAGCCACGCATGCGCCGACGCCACTCAGCAGTGGAACGAGGCTTGACACGCAAGCCTACGCTGCTGATGACTGTTCTCCCTAGCGTGCGCCCATGCCTCTCTGTAACGAGCATAGACGCCCGTCGGGGAACAACCCTGCTAGCCAGCCGGAACCTGGGATACAACTTCCAGGGTCGGGAATGTCTGCCGGCAGATCCTGTGGTAGGTACCCTAACACCATGACCCCCCACAGAAAGGCCAGGAGCACCTGGTTTCCAGGGATGACGAGAATAGAATTCTCGCACCAAGCAAGGAGCATGAACATTATCCACTGGTTCGCAAGTACGATCACAGGCGGGATAGCCCTTCCAATCAACCAGATATTGCAACCTTCCCCGATGGTAACGGGAATCACAAATCTCTTGGAACTCAAACTCAGGGACCCCGTCAATATCAATGGCTGCGGGTCGGGGCCAGGAATGACCATAGGGGTCAGGCAGATGGGGTTTCAGCAGGGAAACGTGGAATACAGGGGGAATCTGCCAAGACGTGGGTAAAGCAAGCCTAAAAGCCACCGGGGATACCCGGTTGGTGATGCGGAAAGGCCCTACAAATCTGGGAGCTAGTTTGAGCGGAAGGTTCCGGGCTGGCAAATGCTTGGAAGACAACCATACCAAATTCCTGACCTGAAAAGAGGGTTCAAGACTCCGATGTTTATCGGCAGTCTTCTTCATGCTCTCCCCTGCCTGAGCTAGGGTACCAGCAGACCGATGGTGAAGTGCTTGAATCATAGAAACTAAATGATCAGCCGATGGAACAATGCTGGGATGCACATGAGGAAGAGGCAGAAGCTTGGGATGAAGACCGGAAGAGCAGAAAAATGGACTCAGTCCGGTTAAAGAGTGGATGGAGTTATTGTATGCTACTTCAGCTAAGGTGAGGTGTGACACCCAGTCAGATTGAGAAGCATTGGTGAAGCAGCGTAAATATTGTTCCATGGTTCGATTCGTCCTTCCGGTCTGTCTGTTGGCTTGTGGGTGATAACCCGAACTGAGAGCCCGATGGATACCTAAATGTTGGCAAAGTTGACTCCAGAAAGATGAAACAAACTGAGAACCTCAATCTGATATTATCTTCTCCGGTAAGCCATGCAAACGAAAGATGTTACATAGGAAGGATTGTGCCATCTGGATAGCTGTGGGAACTCTCTCAAAGGGAACAAAATGAGCCATCTTGGTAAAACAGTCTACCACCACCATGATACAGGTGTGACCATCAGAGGGTGGAAGGTCAACTACATAGTCTGTGGCAATGGTGTGCCAAGGATATGGTGGTTCTTTCGTAGGCTGCAACAAGCCGATGCGTTTCTTGCGTGGATTCTTGACTTGAGCACAAACGGGACAACACTCCACATAATGCTTGACTTGTGTGGCCCATCCCGGCCACCAGAATTGTCACGCAATGAGTTCTTGGGTAGAACGCATGCCACAGTGACCACCTATTCTGGAATCCTGGAAACCCTGTAAAATGATCTTGCGGAGGTCCTCAGTAGGCAAGTACAATCTACTCTGATAAAAGAGCAATCCATCCTTCTCTCTCACTCGAGGATGTTTCATCAATACAGATCTTTTAGGATCAGCTACGGTTTCTTGTGCTACTCTCTGTAGATAAGGTACGAGAGGCAGGAGGAAATGCTTCGGGGCTAACAGAGGCTGATCCCGCCCCTCCTGCTTAATGTCGTCCTCTAAGGAGCGAGATAAAGCATCTGCTTTCACATTTCTAGAGCTGGGGACGTAAGTGATGTTGAAGTCAAAGTGTGAAAAAAAAGCCCACCAAGCCTGTCGAGAGGTTCTGCACTGAAGAGAATGCAGAAATTGTAGGTTACGATGATCCGTGCGTACCTCCACAGGAAACCGGACCCCTAGAAATTGGTGTTGCCACTCCTCAAAGGCTGTCTTGATGGCTAGAAGCTCCTTCCCGATAATCGGATAGTTCCGTTCGCTAGCGGTGAGTTTTATGGAATAATAAGCCACGGGAAAGTCCATTTCCATTCTTGGGTCACACTGCAACAAAACCGCCCAACTGCAAAATCAGAAGCGTCTGCTTCCACTATGAACGGCTTGTCGTCCTGTGGATGGTGAAGAATAGGAGAAGTACTAAAAGCCTTATTTAGTTGTTCAAAGGAGACTACAGCTTCCGATCCCCAAACAAAGAGTTTCTTGATACTAGTCAAACAGGATAAAGGGGCGGTCAACCTGGAAAAAGATGGAATAAAGTGACGATAAAAATTGATGAAACCAAGGAATCGTTGGAGAGATCGCAGATCTTTAGGAGGTTTCCATTCCAGAATAGCACGAATCTTAGCGGGATCCATATGTATACCCGAAGCACTGATTACATAACCCAGAAATTCAATATGTTCTTGATGATAAAGACATTTCTCAGCTTTGGTGTATAAATTATTTTGCTGCAGTCGTCTGAGAACCCCCTTTACATGGACAATATGTTATCTTAGGTCTTTGGAGAACACCAGGATATCATCTAAATAAACCCAGACGGATATCCCAATGAGATCTGCGAAAATATGATCCATGAGACGTTGGAAGACGGCAGGGCCGTTGCACAAGCCAAACGGCATAACTCGATATTCATAGTGTCCTTTAGGTGTCTTGAATGCCATCTTCCATTCATCACCAGGCTTTATGCGCACCAAATGATAAGCCCCTCTCAGGTCGAACTTGGTGAATATTCGGGCGTTATATAAGGACTCCATTATAGTTTGTATCAGCGGTAGTGGATATCTATCTTTCCTGGTTATATCAACAATTGCCTGTAGTCAACACATGGACGTAGGGTACCCTCCTTCTTCTTGACAAGAAATAAGGGAAATCCTGCAGGTGAATTGGAAGGAGTAATATATCCTTTCCGGAGACAGTCCTCAAGATACTCCTGTAATACCTCCTTCTACTGTGTAGTTAGAGAATACACCTTGACATGTTGTATCACTGAATCAGGTAGCAAATCAATAGAACAATCAAAGGTTCTGTGAGGTTGCAACAGGATGTCCTTGGGTTCAGCAAAAACCTCTTGGAACTCCAAATACTCAGATGGTATTGTAGTTACTGCGTAAAGACAAGACGTAACACTTCCATCGGTTTGGGTGGAGACAGACACAGTCATGGAAGAGACCTCAGAACCACAACACTCCTGTACACAACGGTCGGAACAAAATCTTAAAGTCAGAGTGACCCAATTAATGTTCGGATTATGGTGCAATAACCATGGTAATCCCAAAATGATAGGGTATGAAGGCGTCTTGATGACATCCAAAGATATCCGTTCCTGACGTCCCTCAATCTGTAACTTTAACGCCCCAGTGTGTTGATGGACAGGGCCAGAAGACAAAGGTGTCCCATCTATTACCTCCACCATTGATGCACAATTCTTTTCTAGCAAAGTAATCCCATTCCTCATGGCAAGATCGACATCAATGTAATTGCCAGAAGCGCCGCAATCCAACAGCCCCAACACCTCAAAGGCTTCTTTTCCTGGCCATGGTACCTTGATACATAAGGCCATAAGAACCGCCGGTTGCATAGGTTGTTGGACTGATTTAGAATCCGGAAGGACTGAAGAAGACGAAAGGCCCATCATTGCCTTCCCAAAACACGACAGACCATTTAGTTTTCCGACTTTCGAAGTGGCCGCAGAGGGCAGGTACTGAGGTAATGACCCGAGGCCCCACAATACAGACACAGCCGGAGATCTCTTCTTCGTTTCCTCTCAGCATCAGATAAATGACCCCTGATTGCTCCCAATTGCATTGGTTCAGAAGTTGTCTCCGAAGGACTCGACGCTCTGACTGGTGCAGGTAAAAACCTTGGGATTGTTCTCTCCTGATGGCATCTCTCACTCTGTCTCTCCGCCAGTCTATGGTCGATTCGCAACACTTGTTCTTGAAGAGATTGCAGAGAATCGGGTTCGGGGATATGAAGCAACTCATCCTTGTATTCTTTCCTCAGTCCTCGTCGGAAAAGGGTCTTTTGAGTGACTCCAGGCCATTGGGAATCTGTGGCCAATTGACGAAAACGACTGATGTAAGTAATGATGTCACTTGATCCCTCTCTTAAATCCATGAGCTGATTCTGAGCCATCGCAGTGAGATTAGGTGACTGAAATACTTCTAGAAAGGCCTTCTCAAAAGCAACACAATCCTCCAGGATCGGACTCTTAGCTACCACCAAAGGTGTAGCACAGGCCAACGAATTACCAGTTTCCCAAAATGTATCCTATTTGGCTTTATCCTGGTTGAAGTGCATTGGGCGACACAGGAAATGGATCCTGCAGTGATTACAAAACTCAGCTACTCGCCGAGGGTCTCCATTGAATTTTACTGGACTGGTTTGAGCCAACACAGTTTCAGCTGAAGTACTTGACCCGGCGCCTTGTGCCACCATCTGACGTAAGGTGAGATTTTCTTGATGTAAAGCCGCCATCTCGGTGCGCAACGCCCTGATCTCATTCTTTAATTCCTGGACGTCCTCCATCTCTGAATCCGAACCTGTTGGTAGGCACCTTAATCTGTTAAAATGGGCGTCGCGTGACCCTTGCATACCTTTATTTCCAGGAGATGGCCGAACTGGAGAAGCCAGGCTGTTGCAGGAAGTCGAATTAAGAGAAGGTTTCGTAAGGAAGCAATCTCCACCCAGTCCTGATAGAACAGGTATGGATGGGGATCCACTCCTGACGCCACGGAAACGCTTCCCTGTGGATTAACGTGACGTCAAGACAGTGCAAGCACTGACAGAAAAGGTAGATGGTTCCAAAAATGTCCAAGGCAGCAGACTGGAGGGATGGATAACTCCTTGTGCTCCCACGGGGCAACGATGGAACTTGCAAGCAGAAAACACAGTCCTTGAGAAATCGCTGAGAAGAATGGCCGGAGAAATCCAAGAAGCGGCAACCAGGAGCTGGTACCCCGGCTCAGTGGACCACAAATAGAGAATCGACGGGGAAAGCAGGGACCCAAGGAAGAGCTGGAATCCAAGGGAGAGCAGGGACCCAAGGGAGAACTGGAATCCAAGGGCGAGCAGGGACCCAAGGGAGAACTGGAATCCAAGGGAGAGCAGGGTCCCAAGGGAGAACTGGAAACCAAGGGAGAGCAGGGACCCAAGAGAGAACTGGAATCCAGGAAGAACTGGGGCCCAAGGAAATCTGGAACCCAAGGGAAGACAGGAGACCAGAGGAGGCTGGACCCCGTGGGTGAAAGGGGGTCCCAATGGAGAGCTGGAGCACAGGTAAGGCACGGAAACAGGGAGCCAGGCAGGACACACAGCAACAGGGAACCCGGACCCAAGGAGAAGGTAGCAGGAACAGGAACAATTCCAAAGGAAGGAGCTCAGAGGCGAGTCAGGAACAAACCGTGTTAAGACGCGATTTGTTCCTGCACTCGAGCGCAATAAGAAGCTCTCGGCACGAAACCGAGGCTTGAAGCGCATGCCAAGCCGTGCATGCGCCGACGCCACTCAGCAGCAGAACAAGGCTTGATGCCCATCAGGGAACAAACCTCCTAGCCAGCCGGAACCTGGGATACAACTGCCAGGGTCGGGAACGTCTGCCGGCAGATCCCGTGGTAGGTACCCTAACAACATGTCAAGTAAACAACTCTAGTGTTTGTGTCAGGAAAGGGGGTTAGAGTTTCATAGTATCCTACTGGGTTTGATGTGGAAAAGGTGAATTTGGAAGGGTGAGTATGGTAGGCTTTGTGGAATGAATAGAGAGAACAGTGGTGTTTTGTCAAAGCAGATTGTGAGTTTGGAAAATAATAATGAATGGAATGAGGAGGAGAAGGACTGGGAGAATTTGGGTAGGACACATGAAAATAGGGATTCTGGGAGAGATAGTTTGAACATGTAACAGGGTTTGAGTTCCTAGTCGGCTTGTCATATCGAGAGGGGTTGTATGAGTGTTTTATTTTGAGGATGGGAGACAGATGTGGTACAGCCTGCAAAGTTCTCAGGGATCTTATCCTTCTCTCCTTCATCTTCAGTATAGTACCGCATCTCACATGGGGCATTTCCCCGAGCATAACCCTGGGCTCCTCTAAACAGGTGCTCTTCCCTCGCTCGCCCACCCCCAGGGTTGCGATCTGAGAATGCCAGCCCTTCCCTGGCTGTCTGAATAAGGGATTCTCAAGGTCTACTCGGGAGACTACCTTCAGGTTTTTTACACAGGTCACATGACCCATGTGGATCAGCCAATCTGGGGTATTGGGGTGGGCAGGGGTCAGAAGGAAGGAGGACTGGAGGGGAAGGAGGCAGGGTCTGGTGCCCCCAATGAGGAAGCAAGCTGGGTATAGGGGCCAAGGAAGTGGCTGAGCATGTTGGAGAGGCCCATGGTCCAGGCACAGGAGCACAAATATAAACTTAGTGCACTCAGCAGCAGCGTTGCGGTTGAAACCGCAATGGATAAAGCACAGAGGGAGTTTCTCCCATCTCAGCTAGGCTAATGATCCAGGTCACCTAACCTGTGTGGCTCTGCCAATCTGGTGTTTGGAGGCAGGCATGGGGCGGAAGGAAGGATGGCTAGAGGGGAGAGGAGGCAGGGCCTGATGCCCCGAATGAGGATACGAGCGAATGGATAAGGATGAATGGGAGGGCTGCGCTTGTTGGAAAGGGCCAAGCCAGACACAGGAGTGCAAATATAAACTTACCACTCACAGCAGAAGCGATGCGGTCTAAGCCACAATGGCTGAAGCAGAGAGGGATTTCACAATGGTGGTTCTCTGTCCCTAATCCACCCCATGCTCAGCCAATTATTGTACATGAACAGTAGAGGCTTGCAGGGAAATCGGTATGTGGAGGCTTTATATCCATTTGTTGAACAAGAGGTTATATTTGTCTGCAGGTGTTATGTGTCCCAAAGCCAGACTCTCAAGACCATGCATGTACTTTTAATGCTGCCTACACAAGGTGCAGATGGAGCACAATCCACATCAGTCCCCAAGTTAAGCCATAGATAATGGCTATGCAGACCACTGGGGTAGGGACGAGCTTCTCCTCAGAGTGAGGAATTGAAACATAAGACAAGAATATCAGTGAGAACATAACCATTTTGAACACTAACTCTGACCCTAACATTATACCTACTTGCAACGTTCCATCTAGACCTAGTCATATACACATGTAGAAAATACGACACATATTTTTCCCCTAAAATGTCTGATCATTTTGCACAGGACTCATCATACATTTTCAGCAGGACTGGGTTTGTCGATCCAGCCTTTTGACAGAAAATGTGTATAGTTAATGGGGCCGCTTGCCACATCAAATACATTTTGACATGGGGAAACACCCCCTGCTTCAGGACTTAGTTCCTACTTCCTTTTGATATGTTTTTTATATCAATTTATTATAAATTGTATATGCAAAAGATATCAACATTTTTTATAAATTGATTTTATAAAAAATGTATATTTGATGTCAAGTGGGTGTAATTTATATCGGTTTTGATATAAGGTGAATATATATTTTATATAAAAATGATATAAACATGGGAGCAGTGTGGTGTGGTGTTTCTTGGCTGACTGTGGAGGGCTAAGTGTGCTCTGAAGACACGGACTGTGAACTTAGGGATTTGCAGCATGACATGACAGTGTGGGATTGGCCTTTAATGTTATAGGAAGTGGATATAAATTGTTTAGAGGGTATAGATGACATCATGATTTTATAATTTAATGACACAGGTTAGAGAGTTAGCTTCAATGGCTAGTAACATTAAACTTGATTTGATAAAGTGTAGAGGTTGGCTGCAAGCCCCTATGTAAAATATGCTTTGCAGGGCTATTGCTTCAACAGCTAGTAACAATAAAATTGATTTGTAATTGTGTAAACAGAAGGTGGCATGCTAGCCCTATTTAAATAGGCAAAATGTGTTTCACAGAGTCTATATAATAGTTCCAAAACTATTGGCTTTGGACAATGTGTGTTTTTTAAAAATGAAGAGTGAAGCTCTGACATAAAAACGATTGGCTATTGGCAATGCATGTATGTCTTTTTAAAAATGAAGAGTAAAACTTTGACTTAAAAACTATTGGGTGCTGGCAAAACCTGCTGCGGTCTAAATGACGAGTCAATGGCCCTCATTACGAGTTTGGCAGTCAGGAAATTAAGGTGCCGTTAGCAATGTGCCAGTACCCTTTTGGGACCATCAAACTGTAGGTTTAGCGGTAGGGGCACAGAACCCCCCGCAGGTCCCTACCGGCATGCTTTTCCCTGAAGCACCAGCATCATTAATAATGGTGCCGGTGCTTCAGGTTTCCCATTCCCATGGAGTCCTATGGGACGCCATGGGAATCGGAAATAACCAATTTGCCACCGCCTATGATATCCCAGTAGCACCGGGATGTCAGCTGGTGGAAACAGTGTTACGAAGTTGGCGGCAACCCGCCGGCTACCGGCGGGTTGCACTGCCAACCTCGTCGTGAGGCACAATGTGTCTTACTTTTAAATGATGTGCTTTAGAAGTAAAGTTTGTTTCTTAAACCTAGGGCCTTTAGTAACTGATGAACCCATATGCATGCATACTGTAGGACGAACCCTGACCCTCACCCTAAATGATTTGCCTCACAACATTTTGTCAAGTGTTGGCAATAAAAGGCCGTAGGATTTTATTGTACAGATATGGTTATGCAGATACAAAAATAATCACATATCATAATATATCATACTTTTGGGCACCGGTCCCGAGGTTACACCCTCTGGCCCGTGCCACGTTCTCATGTCCCACGACTCGTTGTGGACACCGTACAGTGCCCTGTACTTCTTTCCCTTTGTTCTTCTCCCTTATTTGTAGGGTGGGAGGGTTTTGTGGTAAAGAAGCAAAGTGTGGAAGACGCTGAGTAAACAGCAAACCTCCTGTTAGTTTGGGTCCCCGTTCAGGGTCCACAAACAGGTTGTGTTCTCTTCGGGCAATCTGCTCTTCTTTATAGGACCCAGGGAAGCCCTGGGTCTTTGATGTGTATAGTAGTGGGGGCTGTGCGCCAGCCCCCGGACGGATAGCCGATATGCCTGGCCCCCTGAGGAGGGGTCAGGTCTTTGAACCTGGGCCCTGTGAGCCTGTTGGTTTTCGAAAGATGCTTAGCACCTTGTTGTTTGGAGGAAGGGTGAGGCGCTTGTTCGCACCTCACTCTTCCTCGGCATTGTGTGACAGAGACTGCGTGTCTCTGCGCTTGGGGGGGAGAGGAGCAGGTGTGGGGGTGGGAGCTGCCCCTCTGCTAGCCTGCCAAATGGTAACATCATTTACTCTACCTCGACTTGGGCGGCCCTGCGTCATTGCCCACAATGTGTGGTTTGCTTTTTAAATGAATACTCGCAGACATTTGCAGCAGAGTTGCACATAGCATGTGGGACAGAATAATGACAGAGCTATATGTTGATGGCAGACAGATAAGGATGCACGGGCGGGAGGGAAGGGGTCTTTGTGGACCAGCTGATGCATGGTCCTGGCAAAGTGGGTCTTGCGTCAGCTGTGGAATGCCAGGAATTGGCTGACTCACAGCCAGCTGGTCAGCTGTGTTTTCTGCTGCCACAGCAGTAAATACACAGCAGACCTCCTATGTGAATTATTTGCAGCGCTCAGCACAAAACACACAGTCGGCCTGCTCTGTGTGCACATGATAGGCTTTCTATTAGTAACAGAAACGTATGAAGGATTAATGATTGCAAAGTGAGCAGAAATATATATTTGTGCTCATGGATAAGGGCGAGGTCACACTTTTAAAAAAATATATCAAGCTGTGGGGTACTGATAACAAAGCAGCATGCTAGTGAATGGAGGCCTTATGTTTAAAAGCAAACTTTTGGACGACAGCCGCCATAAATGAGTTTCGGGAGAGCCCCAGGGCCTCCTGATTCCATCTAGTAAGTATCATTGATTGGAACTGCCGCCAGCTTTGCATGGATGCCTGAGATCTGTATTTAATTGGATTTGATTGTGGCTCTGCAAACTCCTGCAAGGCTTTTTGATTGAAAACAGGCCTGGTCTTTTATGCATATCAACATTAAAAAAAAAGGTGTGCTCGTTATTTTCAAATTAAACAACTGTGTGCATTTAATGGCAAGCCTGTAGTTTGAAAAAGTATTTGTAGAATTCAGTGATAATGTATTTTGGCCTTTTTTGTCAGGCAGAGCAATTAAATATGTTTTTAGGGTTTAACTCTGTATTAACACGGCTTAAGATTTCAGTGTTAAAATGTCAGTGTAGTTTATGAAAAACAGGCATTGACAAAAGTTGATAGCTTTGACTTTTGTATGGGTATAGTGAAGGTAGAGAGTTGGTGATGGTTGATTAAAGCCCAATAAGCCGATGATTAAAGCGAACACAAATTAATAGGGGGCTGTTACATTTCTATTTATACCCTACATCTGCGTTCTTATTCATTTGACACAGGTAATTTAGATCAGTGGCAACAGACGACACAGAGCAACGCAGGTTCGAATCCTAGGTCTGCACTTAGAAACCTCTTCTATTTAAGTGTGTTATAAATAAACAATTATAATTAAAATAATTGTATAGAAAATGTATTTTTAAGCAAGCACCATGTACATGTTAACAGATAGCAAATATAGGCTGTTTTAAAAATGGTAGGGCGTTTATTCTTGATGCGTCACATATTTTTTATTATTTATTACGAATATTTATAGAGTGTAGATCCTGCCAAATGATTGTGGGGAATTTACTGATAAAACAAAGTTTAACAAGGAACAAAGGAACAGGTGCGCATGTGGGAAACTCTTTGCAAACATTTTTAAAAAGACCAGCTGCTGAGAACACCATCATTGTAAAATCACAAAGGTTCCAGAAATGTTACCTTGGGAATGTAAATTATTCAGGTTTAGCATGATACAGGTTTACCACTCAACATTTTTTGTTCTCCATGAATTGTAAAAAGCTAAATGTAAGCTAAAATTGCCAAATTCACTCCCCAATGTCTATAGCTGTATGTTGCTTGACAATTTAAAAAAAAACATTATTTCTAGCACAGGGGAAATATATTTGGAGAACCGCAGATCCCAGGCCATGGAAAACACTTAGCAATCCGTGTCACGCATATAAGTTGCCACATTGAACTAACATGTCATGTATTGATGGGAACTATTTTTGATTATTGTAAGGAGGCGGCACACTTTACATGTCCTAGATGGTAAAAACCTCATTTTTATGGGGGCATTTTCTGCAACAGTGTGATAGTGTGTAATAGCTTTTTTGAAAATACGGTTATAACTTTATCATTGTTATTGCCACAATATTGACAATGCAAAGTTTTTGCCAGCCTTGTCAACGATCACACAGGCGGTTGAAACACTGGTGCCATGATTTATTTTGTACAAACTGCCGACATGGCAGAATTTTTAATGGTAACTGTAGTAAAATAATTGGGTGCTAGCAATTTAAAATACATTTTTTTTCTTTCGCTGTGTTTCATAGAATATTGACAATGCTGACAATGTAAATGTATAGTTGGGCCAGCCGGGCCTGACAGGTTTTGAGTATGTGTCAGAGATCACACATTTGGTGAAGTGCTGCACCCAAGATTCTTTTATATAAACTGATTAAAATTTACATTTCTTAGGTGCCTTGTGCTTGTTTGCTGCATTGGTTTTAAGATGGGATAGGTGTCTTTGCAACATCCAGCATGCTGCAAGAGCTGGAATATTGTTGGTGAATATTGTAAAGTGCTGATGCTCATTGTGTAAAAGTTGCTTGATTCTGAATCTATATTTTTCATGCATTTTTAGTGACATGATGTACTACAACAGATGGATGGCAAAGCAGGCAGACTCTCTGGATGCAGAATCTGTCAGCCAACAACCAGCAGCCTTTGGATTCATGGCGAATGATTGATCTATCACAACACGAACCATCGGCTTATTGGGCCTGCAAGACCCAAGGATGATGGGGGGTGTGCCGCACTTTCCGAATGGCTTTTCGGGATGCTTTATCTTGGGTGAACGGATGGGGCAGTACAATGATGGAGATTGGCTTTTCTGATTTCTTAATGGATCTTGGTAATCATTGTCTTGGGAATGCACCGGATTATGGATGTATGACCGAGGAACCCCGATGGATTTCAATGTTTTGTTGTCGCAAGGCGGTATAAATTTGGGAGAGCATCGCTATCAAGGCGCAACCATGAAATGCTGTAGGTATCAATATTGAGCACCCCCAGCCGGTGCTAGAGGATGTGACGCTGACCACAACATTTTTTAAGTGTGAAGTATTGTTTTTCAGGTTCATTGGTGGGTTTGCCATATCTATCTACTACTAAGCTGCGGGAACACATGTTTCAGATATTTTGTATGTTTGTGTTCCAGGTCAAACTCCGGTTATTGGGTGTAAATGACTGCACAAGAGTCTAAAAATTGGTAGGGACTTGCTTACTATTAAAACAACAGCAAAACTTGATGGAATGCTTTGAAACATAACCAGGAGTGACATTTAGATGGTATGCTGGCTATATAAAACAATGGCAAAAATAAATGAGCATATCAAGGCTTGACTGTAAAAAACAATGTATGCCTGCTGGCATTTAATTTGAGGAGCTAGTGTAAAACATAGATATATGCCAGTGACAGAAGCGTTAACCCCAAGAGCTAATCAGGTAGTTTAGAGGTGTTGTACCCAATAATCTTGCACAAGCCACCCGTGATTACACAATTTAAATAATTTAATGGGGATTTACTTTTGATCACACACTTATGAACCTGCTACATTGTTCAACTGAACACCAGTCTGTTGGTTAACAGGTTCACTTCTCTTAATTTTCACAGTGCCAGCAACCTCACAAAATACATACAATGCAGCCACCTTATGGTATGTGCCTTCTGCACTTTAATATTTAAAAGCCAACATTACTGGGAATTTTAAGGCCTCATTCATGTCGCTAGCTTGCAAACTAAGTTGAAAACGCTAAACTTTTGCAAGTTTGTTCATGTAAAACTGGGTGCTTTTTTGGCAAACTGTTGCTGAGAGATAATTGTGTATGCGTACACAGTCTCCCATACTTGTAGCTAGACACAAACATATCATGCCCTTTACATGTAAATATTTCTTATGGCATTGTGAGGTATGGGTATTGGGCATGCTCAGATTGAGAACCAGGACTTTTTTATTCTAAAACACTCCAGCCATAGAAAAAAAACACGCTAAAATATTTCATAGCCTTTTAATCTCAGATCTAAAATATTGGGCTGGTCGAATGAGTATGGGTGGTTAAGGTCAAGGTTACACACTTTATAAAGCTATAACAAGTGTTGTGCAAAAACGAAAATGAACACTAACCTAGAGTGTTAAAATATACAACTCTTTTAGCACTGACTATATGGCGACAGGCAGAATGATGCCTTGTGTTATGGTCCTTTTCATTTGTGAAATAATATTTCTGATGCTGACAACTGTAAAATAGGGCAAATAAGATGCTTGAAATGTGCAGCATGTAATTCATTGTTGGTGGGTAAAATATAATTCAATGCATATTCTGGTACACAGGGGAGTTGTAGACTTCACAGCAGTGAGGCAATGATACAATAATATTTTAAGTGTACCACCTGTGATTTATTAATTAAACATATTGATGCTTTATGCAGCACCCTTTGCCAAAAAACAGTTACAGCATGTGTGTGCTTGTGGGTGTAACCTTGCTGCTGAAAGGAAAGTCACACCCGTGAACAGCTGTTTTAGATGTTTTCGTAGAGTTTATTTATGGTTTGTTCTCAATATTGTGATTATAAAAATCATGATGTAGAACTTGACGGGCACTGTATGTGAATATACTTGTGTCGGAGTGTGCCGTTAGCAAACAGATACTTCTTTTGACACACTTTGGTAGCAGCATCACTGAATGATCACATGTTAAGTCTGATGATGCTGACCCACATCCACAGCATTTGTCTACTCATTTAAGTGCTTTACAGTGATATCATACAAAACCGACTGTGCCAGAAGTCTTATAATTCATTGTGAAATGCATCCTACCATGGGATCTCAGAGTAAGGGTTAAAATTCTCTTTGCTGGCAGTTTTTTTGTGGTTAACCCAAATTGGGTCTTTTATTGCATTAATACAAAGCATAGCTCAAACATCTCCCTCGTTTGGAATGTGAAACATAGCAGAGGCATGTGCAACTGCTCTCACAATCAGACCAAGGACTTCTGTTCCCTCTGATTGCCACATACCTCTGGCAAGGATACCCAGTAGTGAAAAATAATCTCTGAATGCCTTCATCGTGCCATGGGGCATCACGCAAAGGCAGATAATGCTTTCACACACACAAACACACACAACCGAAAGGAAGGCACAAGCACCAATTGGGCCACCCGGGCTACTTGGGCCACTTAATATTTATAAATTGTGGGCCAGGACAAATGATTGTGGAGAATTTAGTGATAAAACAAAGTTTAACAAGGAAAGAAGGCACAAAGTATGCTCCTGAGTCCCGAATATATACGCGACTGTGTATAACAGCAACACTTTTGAATGTGCTCATTTTTGCAAACTGGTTATTGGTTCAACATAGATATATCTATTGGTAGAACAAAAACTGATGGGAAAGACGAAAAGATGCAGAATCCGTGGGGATGTCAACATCAGTGTACAGAGAAAATATTAGCAGGGGGAGATGGAAAAGTGTCAGTGAAGAGTGTTCGATGCATAAAGTGAAGATTGTTTGATGCATACATGTGAATAATCATGAATAACAATCTTAATCTAAGATATTAAAGTAGCTTTGGCCTCCACATTCTGGTAAAATATCCAAAGTCAGTTGTGCAGGTGCACATTTAGCAAGCCAGTGTCATGCGCCTCACTACTGTCAATACTCCAGACCTTCAAATTTAAATACTGCAAGTCCTCATGGAGGACATGCTGTGTGTGGATGTGCGAAATGACCGGGCACAGACGTCAGAAAATAACTATTCATGGTGCACAAGGACTGTGCAAATAAAATTAATTGGTTGATGGATGGATGGATGGATGGATGGATGGATGGATGGATGGATGGATGGATGGATGGATGGATGGCAGAGGTTGTCTGCTAGCATATCTACCCATTACTGTATCTATCAGGTTTATCAGAAAGAGTTCTAAGTTTTGTTGGGGAATATCTACACAGACTCAGAGGTCCCATATGCAGGAATAATCATAAAAAAAGGAAGGAAGTGCGTGTTCATGGAAATATAATTCTTAAGAAAACCATCAATATGTGTTTGAACAGAGAAATATAATGTAGAGATTGTAAAATGTAACATGAAGAAAATTTCAAATGCAATAAATATATTTGTCAAATAAATATTTGTGAAACATATTTGTGATCTCATACAATTATGCGCTGCCATTAAAATGGTTGTTAGTGTTATAAATACCATTAGAGGTATCATATATTTCCCTGGGCTTGTGGAATTCGGAAGTATAAAAATAACATTTTACATTTGCCCTTCCACACCATTTATTAAAAACATTTTGATAGGGGTATCAAGTCTTTCAAGAAAAACGAAATGTTTCTTCCTACCCAAATTCTTCATTATGGTTTATAGGACATGTTTAATGTAAAATGACAAATAAAAGTGTAATTCATGTATAAAACGGATTTCCTCCAAAACGTCATGGTCAAAATCACTTGGAAAAGTGAGTAGGTGGGTGTGAAATATTTTGAACCGTATGCCCATAGATCTGATGTAGAGCACTGAGACGAGACACTGGACCGAACTGGACAAAGATCTTGATAAAGAAACCGCATACAGAATTTTGTGAAAATCAGGCCATGAATCTCAATTGTGGAGACATCCGCATGTGCAGAATCAAACCATCCAAGGTTCGCAGGGAGATGACTGGCCGGGCACCTGCCGCCTTGCTAGACGCAGCTCCTCTGCTGTATGCCCCCTCGCGATGACAAATCAATGGGCATCATCACGTCCGCTATACCTCGGGCTTGTGGATAGCGACAGAGTCCGAAAACCCCAGCCATTCCCATGCCGCTGGTTGCCGAGGCCCCTTGAAGCATCCCAAAAGCCATTCTTCATTGTTGACTGCCACCCTAATCCTTTGCGGCTTGAGGGCCCCGAAAAAACAGCCCCCTCTAACGGAACACTCCACAAATCCTCACTTTGCACATCCAATCTTGCTGATTGTGAGGGCCCTGCAGCCATATCCATGGGCAATCCTAAATCCATTCCACTACAGTCCAATGCCGGCAAGGCTGCACAATCCGTGGGCCACCCAAGATCCATAGCATCAGCATCTGCTGGTTGCGAAGGTCCAGAGCCCAGATGCATTGTAATGGTAGATCCATTCCTCCATGGTCCATGGCCTGCAAGGTGCTGCACTCCAGGGCAATTTTAAATAAAAAAAGGAATATAGAATACAAATTTGACATACTTTACACAGTAAAAACCGGCGCATTACAATATTCACCAAAAATGTTCCAACTATAGCATCAATCAGTATATTATAATGCCAGCATCACAACCAAGCACAGGGCCCCTAAGTAATTGAAACTTCAATCTGTTTATATAAAGGAATCTCGGCTATCGCACTTCACCAAATGATCTCTGACTCATACTCAAAACCTGTCAGGCCCAGCCGTCCCAACTACAAATTCAAATTGTCAACATTATCAGTATTGTGTGAAACACTCTGAGTTTTCCTCCACACTGAAAATAGACACACATTTTTTTTGTACTTTGCAGACCGTCCTTAACCGTATCAATTGCACCGCGTGCGTGTGCAAAGCAAGTACTGTCATTTATACCACCTTGCTTCCACAAAACAAAAATGCAAGTTGAAGCACATACTTAAAAATACACAATGAGCCCAGCACCATGTAATACAGCATGAACTGACACATTAACTCGAGCTTAAAAGAAGCCAGCATTTACACACTGCCAAACACCTCTTTAAAAAATCTAAATACCCGTATACATGAAACTGCCTGCCACTTGCACCCTTAAAAAATGTCATTCGCTCCAGCGTTTGCGTGAATAAATCTCGGTCACACCATTTCCACAGCATGTGTGATCTTTGACAAAAACCTCAAATACTCATATAATAACTTTACATTGCACGCATTTGAATCCAATCTGATTATTTCACACGCTTGAAAAATGTTACCAAGTTTATCAGCATTTGTCATTCCTAAAGGTTAATTGTTGCTATATCAAATCACTGACTTTGTCGCCCCGCTATAGTCTGGCCCTTTGTAACAAGAACAAACAGTAAGTACTCAAAGTTTGAAAGCAATGGCTCAGTTTTACAGGCCATTTAGCCCTACACCATCAAGACCCTTAAATACATATTTAAATTGCACAGTGAGACTACATTTTGTACTAAATTGTCTTATCTGCAGGGTGCAAGGTTAAAAACTTGAAAGGCCTACATTTGCAGCATTACTTAAACACATCTGGCCATTTTGTATACTTAGAACGGTATATTTATTTCTTTATTTAATTTATTTTGCCATTTGTATGGCACACCTAACCCAGAGGCATCTGGGCGCTTTTGCTTAAGAAGTTTGGTTACATTGTTTTCTTGCACATGTTGCATGCATTGCTTATTAGGGTTACATAGTATAGTTGCATTCATAGAGTGTACACATGCAAGCCAGCCTCATCAAGTGTTACAGAAAGCTACAGCTAGTAGCATACAGGTCAGGTAAGTAAGATTACACAGACTGGTAAAATCTCACCTCATGTTATGGGGGCTACATCAGGCAGCATATATGTCAAAATAGGTAAGATTGCACAGACTGGTAAAATCTCACCTCATGTTATGGGGGGCTACATCAGGCAGCATATATGTCAAAATAGGTAAGATTACACAGACTGGTAAAATCTCACCTCATGTTATGGGGGGCTACATCAGGCAGCATATATGTCAAAATAGGTAAGATTACACAGACTGGTAAAATCTCACCTCATGTTATGGGGGGCTACATCAGGCAGCATATATGTCAAAATAGGTAAGATTACACAGACTGGTAAAATCTCACCTTATGTTATGGGGGGCTACATCAGGCAGCATATATGTCAAAATAGGTAAGATTACACAGACTGGTAAAATCTCACCTCATGTTATGGGGGGCTACATCAGGCAGCATATATGTCAAAATAGGTAAGATTACACAGACTGGTAAAATCTCACCTCATGTTATGGGGGGCTACAAAAGGCAGCATATATGTCAAAATAGGTAAGATTACACAGACTGGTAAAATCTCACCTCATGTTATGGGAGGCTACATCAGGCAGCATATATGTCAAAATAGGTAAGATTACACAGACTGGTAAAATCTCACCTCATGTTATGGGGGGCTACAACAGGCAGCATATATGTCAAAATAGGTAAGATTACACAGACTGGCAAAACCCTGTCCCATGTAAAAGGGGCTAAATCAGGCAGCATGCAGGACAGAATGGTAGGACTACATGGATTGGCACAGCCTCACCACATGTTATGGGGGATATGTCAGGCAACAAGTAAGACCAGGTGTAATTATACAAGAGGGAGTTCAGTATTGAACATAGAAATGGGTCTCATCATATGTGGGGCATGCTTAAAGCAGAGAGTGAGCGTGGAGGCAAGTAGGAGGAGACATGGATTTGTTTCTTGTAGACAGGGTAAGCTGGTGAAATGAGCGTAGCAGCATAAGGGAGAAAGTACCTGAAAACATTAACGCCTACATGTTCTTAACACAGTGAAAGAGCGTGGCAGCGTAAGGGTGAAAACACCTGAGAGCGTTTTTTTAAACAGGACAGGTAGCAAATGCATCTGATTTCCATTGTAGAGCAAGGCATACTTACATGCATAAATAATGCACAGGGGTATTACGCATACATTTTACCACCTCTATAATTTCGACCTCATAATTCCGAAGCCTTAATATTTACGTTAGACAGGATGTGGGGGTATAACCATGGGAGTCTGCGCTATGACTATAGTCTTTATGCTGTGTGGTATGTAGCAGCAGTATCAGCATTAGAACGAGAACCCCAAACCTTACTGATCAGATTAGTACAGAGAAAAGGCAAATGCTGACAACTTGCGCTTCAACACTCTACATTCTTTACACTTGTGTGTATACTAATGGAGGAAACAAGATTTCTAACATTTCTGAAAGCTATTTAATAATAGTATGATCACAGCCGACACGTGTTTCGACCCTCAGTCATCCTCAAGGCTGTCTTTGTGAATTACAACATAAAAGAAAGGAAATTCATGTTAATTTGATACAGCATTGTCACAAAGAAAACCCATTTTCAATGTAGATTAACATAACACAATGTACATAACATAATAAGCATTGCATACCCAGAGTTTTTTTGTGTCAGAAGGATGGGCCACGGATAAAACAAACCAAAAAACAGCAGTCAATTATATGAGATCACTCAAACAAGAATGATTGTATATCTCACATTTGAATCAACTAAAAATGGCGCATAAATTGTACCTTGGCAATTCATCTTGGTGATGTTCTTAAAACCGATTAAATATCATATTCTTTTTGTTATCCACATGGCACCCCATAACCGATCAGCCAGACCATACACGTGTGTGTGTGTGATATGACTATGTGATAAGTATCCCAGCACCAGTCTGTGCATGACGTGATTGGTTGCTTATTAAATAGGCAATGTACAACTACCATATGATCATGATAAGGTGTTTGCCCCACTTGTTATCATGCCCAGTTACCATGTGTCCAATGATCAGAATAGAAAATTGACCAACTTCTTCTGTAAGTTGGTATCTAATGGTATAGTATAAAGTCATATTACAACCTTCATTAGTTTGTACTCAGGTCATCTCAAGTGCATAAAAGAGATCACTTACCCCTATGGAAGCTGATGCTTCGAATTTTACATATGAGTATTCATCTTAATGATGATTTGCGGGTGTTCTCGCAGTGTCTTCAGATCTAAATTAATTGAAAATTGTAATTTAGTCCTAGCAATAACATAGTTGCAATATTAGCATGTTAGAATATACATGCAGGGTATTTGTGCGTGACCCAGACTTACCAAAATATCTTGTCCCGCTCGTGCGAGGTCAGCGATTAGGCTCCAATTTGTTTTACAATTACTGATTCCAATACCTATAGAAAATGGGGGATTGAGAATTTAGTAGGTAAATTTCCCGTGAAAATTTGCTCCCCAGATTAGCCCGCATGTGTAAGGATCCATGAGTTAATGGTCCATAGTGCAAATGAACCTTTATAACGTTGAAGTAGGTTAGCCAAGAATTGTTGTCTTACCTGATAAGGTTTATTTCACTGCGGGATCGAACCCACACACCCAGTCCACGATAAGGCGCGTCAGTGCCATTTTCGTTTGTGTTTATATATGTAAATAATGCGTGTGAGGTCATATGCATAGGCGCATGATGTCATTCCTGTCTGTTAATCAAAACAAGGCGTTGTGTATACTTAATATAATGCGTTCAATCTTATACCACCATAGTTATTGCCATAGTTGCTTGTTATCAGTCTGGTGCAGTGTTCCCATGTGGCCATTACTGAAGTTTGAAGCTAATACATTTTAGATTAGACTATGCATCACCGAGGGACTTTTCATCTATATAACATTAGCTGCCCAAAAATCATCTGCTTCCTTCATTAGTAGTAAGCACCTCCCTCAAAAACACCTCCCTCAAAAACAGTAGTTTATACTATGATTTTATTTGATTAAAGAGGGAAGTAAGAATGGAAAATAGTCTCTGGCCCAATGGAATAAAACTGGTTTATCAGAGCTTTATCCCATGAAAAGAAACGTTTATTTCCCTATGAGTCCCGAATTCCCACTAGGAACAGAATCGTCATCTCCCTAGAACTTAGAGTAGAGATTCCTACCAACTCAATTATCTATCTCATGTCTATGCATGAGATTAGGCAGAGGAGGAAGTTACGAGTACTGCCTCTCCTATCCAGCACAGAGGAGATAGAAATGGCCCTCCTAAATGTATCCTACAACCAGGTTAAAAGAGATGAGCTGGTAGGACTCTTGGTTTATGAAACCCTGTGGGAACCGTTTTCTTTTCACAGCTGGAGGAAAGTAGATCTGCATTCACTCAGCTGAACTGTTCCATCTGGAAGTGTCTTTAATTCTTCCTAACTATCTTCTGTAAGGCACGCTGTCTCGAGCCTCCTGCTGTGTCGAATTTGTGTTTCTAATGAAAAGAGCTGGAATGACAGAAATGTATAACGAAAGCCTTTTATTTATAGAACAGGTATAGCACAGCCGGCGGCAATGAATATGTCTTCCCCATGCCTTGTAAACGTTCATCAAGTCTGCTACGGCTGCGGATGGGGTGACAATGAGAAGGAAGGGTAAGTCCCATCCCAGAGGCCCATTTTAAATGTAACCTGGTAATACGGTTTTCGTGAATCACACCTAAACAGCAGAATTGGCATGTAGCTATTGATAGTTTTGTTTTCATTCCTAATTGTACTGGCTTGTTAGAACTATAAGAAGTGTGTTTTCATTTGCCTGCCAATTATTCAAGGCAGAAGATCTTCTCATTTATAGCGGGGCACTCATGTTTGATTTGGTCATCCAGGGGATTGGTGCTGTGCCCTTTAAGTCATAGGCTCCAGGAGTGCATATAAATGCTGTCTTCTCATGGTCATTTCGACACTTAGGGCCCCTGTTTCCTTGCACTGTTGGCATTTTTCTTGTCTTGTTCTTGTGACCTCAGGTGCATTCTGGTGGTTGGTGGAGCCAGCCTGGCATCAGGGGCCTTCCTTCACTGGGTTGCTTATGCTCTCACAAAGTCATGCATTCTGCTCAGAGGGGCAGGGTGTGGTGTGGTGGGGGAGTTGGGTTACTGGTCTTCGTGCATGTCATTGTGGCACCTGGCTGCTTCCACAACTGCCATTCAGTGTCCTAACATTGGGCTCCTCTGACAGGGGTGTTGCTAGGTCCAGAAAAGATCCAGGGCTACACAAACGTCGGGACTATCGGGAGTGTCGGGACTCAGGGAGAGCTAGCTTTTTGGTTTATAGCCCCAGAGCATCTATCCGGGGCTGGGGTTATAGCGCCCTCATGTTCCCCTACCAACGCCTCGGCCTCCGAGTCAGATGTATTGTGTGTGAGCGAGCTTCACTGATATATGTTCAAGGGAACATAAGTCAATAACAGTAGTGGTATATGTTTATATTATTGACAGGAGAGCCCATGGGGGATTGTTGTGCCTTCAGCGTGGACAGCAATTAGTAGAAAAATTACTGCAATGGCAATCGAGTATTGGTCATCACTTGTGGGAGAACAGCGAAGCATTCTTCTTAACCACAAAGTGTTGACAATGTTTTTTTGTCTAGATTTTTTGTGGCGAGTGTTCGATTTGCTTTGGCTGTCCATGGTGCATGTGGAGTCACTGATTCAGAAACTATTGTACCAGGACGATATGTGTAGGGTCTATGGTAATGTGTGGGCAGGGCACCAAAACACGAGGGATTGCTTCAATTTTAGCTGTGCTGCTTCTGTCCAGTCTTACACATTGCCTACTAACCATTTGCATTTTTGCTAAAAACGATGGGCTCTGTTCTCAAAGAATCAAGCAACCAAAGCAAGTGTAGACGGCACACTTTTCTACTTGCATGATTGTTAGAAATGTATGATTGTATTCACAAGGTCCACTTGTGATCTTCTGAGGGGGTGTCGGCAGGTGGAAAAGATGGGATCTATGTGATTATGTAGTATCTGTTTTGTGTTGTGTGCACTGATGCAGGCAGTAGAATGTGAAGATGTCGCCTGGAACCTCATAGGGCATCGAGCTTCCAGGACTGTCAGTTAGGAGTTCAGGGTGGGAGATCTGACTTGAGAGGATGCTTACTACTTAGCTCCCGCCTCCCTTTACCCAACTAGACCTGTAACATAATAAAGCTACTTTCCTTTTATAACTACATGCCTCCTGGGTCATCTCCGCGCACCTGATACTTATTCAGAACCCAGATGCTTCAGTGGCGACGAGGATGTTTCTTGAAATGGTGTCAGAGATGACCAAAATCAGCCCAGAGGAGGTGGCGCCTGTGGTGAAAGAAGATTTGCCCAGTGAGTCAGTGAGGTACGTCGCACAGCCTGTTAGTGAAGTGCAGCCCACATGAGTGCCAATGGACAGATATAAATCCTGTCTATGGTGGGGTACATTGGACAAAGAGGTACGCAGGCAGGCAGCCAGAAGCGAGAAGCAATGTGTTTCAAATTATCAGCACTCCTAAGCTACTGTCAAAATGGTGAGGGCAGTGCAGGCGAAGTGCGGGCAAAATGATTATAGAGACTGGGTCCACGGGCATGCATATGCACTGAACCGGCATATTTATTCAGAGGAAAATGGGGGCATTGCAGCGTGTATGTCCTGCAGTCAGTTTACAATGTGCGCGCTCCTAATGACTTCGGGTTCCTTGTATGGGGAGTTCCGTTGAGACCATTGTTGGGGTCAGGACTCCTTGGATCAGTGCAGCGCGGTGACTACTTGGAAAATAATGACGTAATGGAACGTCAAGGGATGTTGGCGACATTGCGAACGCTTGGTCCGTAAGCGTTCTTCTCAGTCTGTTCTCTCTGAATGCTCCGAACGCCAGAGGTTTATGAGAACACTGAAGGAAAGGCCGGGATGACGCAGCCTCAACGTAGTGACATACAGGTAAGTGAATGCTGTCTTCCTTGTTATTGTTCCGGGCCTTATGAACCCTTGTCGACATGTTTATCGTTGTTCTTCCCGACGACCCCGCAGAAGAATTATGAAATGCTGTTACTGTTTTTATTGTGTCTGCCGGCAACCATGAAAAAAAATAACTACGAAGGGCAAGTGACTACCAAGAGCAGTGGCACAGCGAGTAGAGCGCTCGTGTCGACATCCGTGCTTAGAGCTTGTTAACGTAGGTTCGAATCCCGGCAGAGGCACGCTTAGCCTTTCATTCTTTCTCATAACGGTTTCCTTCTATTGGAAATGAGGTCGTGTTTTTTTTTTTTTTACATGCCGGCATGGGTCGGTTTCATTTGTTTTAGTTTCATTTGTTTTAACGTAAATACCATTTTGATGTTCACTTTAATGAAATGTTTTAGAAATAGCCAGTTTGCGTAATGAGGAATATCTGCGAGCAATGTATGGACATTGGCTAATGAAATACTGTTTGATGTGGAGTGCAACATGTGATGGCAACTATGGGTGTAATGAATTATTACTGTTTATGTGGCACTGCTTGGTTGTGTTAGGCGCCTGGCTGGGAAGGTACATTTGTTTGGAATGAGAATGGATGTGAAGCGCACAATGGTTGTGTATGGCAATTTATGAGCAATGTAGTGTTTAAATTACATGAAAGGTAAATGCAAATGGTAATGTGCTAGTTATTTTAACATTTTTGTTTGCGGATTTTCAGGGTTAAAGGTGGACCACCATGGACTTTTATGCATATAGTGACTTATAGGCAACTGTGTTAGTATTTTTAACGGGTTTTGAGGATTTTTCAGGATATGGACTTAGGCATCATATAGCGAAAAGTCATATATCAACATAGGGAATGAAATGTATTTGCTGTGAAATGTATGATATGAGGTGCAATGATATTATTGAAATTAAGTGTGGAGTGAAGTAAATGACATGAAATGTATGTTGTATATTTGAAATGTGCATTTAGATGTGCATGAGTGTGGCACTGTACGTTCATAATAGAAATGAAGTGTGTGGTGTCATGGGATGAATTGTCATGCAATTATATGGTTTAATGGGAAAATTGGTGGTACAATGTATGAGCCCAGATGAAATGTGAGCCCAGATTAAGTTATGGTATAAAGTTGATTTGTTGGTGCATATGATATATATAGAGATGTTTCATAAACTGGAAGCCCAATTAGGTAGTGAAGAGATGGTGATATGATGTATGGGCATGCGTGTTAATTACTATCCATGAAGTGGAGCATGGATGTGTTTGAGAATATATAGCTGGCAAGATAATTCGTTATTCTGTGATGGATGTATTGAAGAATTGGCCTTTTTGAATTTGCGCATAATTTTATTTGTTGTGAATGCAATCTATGTGTAAGATCTTGACACACAATGCGGTTTCTGATCAATTCTCTGTTGTGTGTGTTTCTTCTACGTGCCGTGTCTATTCAGCTACGTTGTTTGCATGTGTTCTTTGTTTTATCTGTTTCTCGTTTCCTACTCTTTAATGTTTCTCTGGGGGTAGTGAGTGTGAGAGTAGTGAGAGTAAGGGTGCAAATGCCAGGTTTCTTTGATGAGAATGAGCGGTGGTGCTGTAGGTGGACAGATGAAGTGTGCTTTGATATGGTATTTGCGTGTTAGTGAAGTTTCCTGGTTGCCTGCGTGTGTATGTGTTTGTGCTGCGGGCGTGGCAGGCCCGAGTCTCTGTGTGGCAGACAGAGTGGCAGGTGACTAAGCAGAGATGGTTGTTGAGTGTGGTTAGGATAGGGTTTGGGCTTGCAGATGGCAGATGCAAGACTCGGGAGTGGCAGTCCCGGGTAAGTGGTGGAATTCGTGTTTTTGGATGGTTGTTGAATGTTAGTTACGCGAATGTGGAGTACGCCGAGAGGGTTCAGGAATTTGGTTGGTTTGTCTGGTTGGTTATGGTGGACTTTGATGTGTTAATCTGAGAGCATGGTTATTATTCTTGTAATGTGTGTGGGTTTTGAAAGAGAGAGGATGTGTAGTATCTGTCTTGTGTTGTGTGCACTGATTCAGGCAGTAGAATGTGAAGATGTAGCCTGTAACCTCATACGGCATCAAGCTTCCAGGACTGTCAGTTAGGAGTTCAGGATGGGAGATCTGACTTGAGAGGATGCTTACTACTTAGCTCCTGCCTCCCTTCACCCAACTAACCCTGTAACATAATAAAGCTACTTTCCTTTTATAACTACATGCCTCCTGCGTCATTGTCATGACCCTTGCCCCTGGCCCTCACTGGCAAGTCAGCCTTTCAGTTAGGGCCAGGTCAAAGGCCTTAAAACCTCATCCAAGACTTTCTTTGAGTCAGTCGTGGCGCCTTTGGCGCCAGGCTCATGACTATCACGAAGACCAACATTAGAATGGGACTATTACTTGGGACTATTTAACTTGGGGGTGTTCAGCCAACATGGAGGCACACACATAGCTCAGTTACAAGGAACTGAGCTATGCGGTGTAGTCTTTTGGGTGTGGCAGGCCTGGGACTATTTTACCTGGACTACTTTGGGTGTGGCAGGCCTGGGACTATTTTACCTGGACTATTTTATCTGAGACTATTTAAACCACACCCAGACAGCAGAACATGCTTTGTGTTATTCTGCTGTGGGCAGCGTAACACTCACTGTGTCCAGTTCTTTGATGACAGCTTACCTGAAACCAAGGACCTGCAGAGAGAGAACGAACACTACGAAACTTACCTGGAACAGTATCCTGTCTTCAATCCATCGCCGACTTCATTTCCACTCACCTGAAGGCACGAACGCCATCATCCGGCACCGCATGCATCCTGGAATATCATGACCCCGAAAGAGGAGAAAGAAAGACAGCACTAGTAAGCGAATACTCACGTTTCCTCCCGAATGAAGAAAGCCACACAATTCTTGCCTGGGTAGTCATCTCCTGGTCAGTATCATTGCTGGAACATTACGGCGCTCGGCGAGGAACATCGCAACCTGCAAGAAGAGAAAAGACACAGGTTAGCAATATAAAAGGCGAAACAGCGCCGCGCATCGCACATTACTCACTGGACAGCATCGCGCACAACACGCTTTTGCCTACCGGCTCATGCTCATCTTCAAACTGCATGACAACACCAGAATACCTTTCAATCCCTAAAAGGAAAGAAGCAAGACATTATTATTCGAACTAAGAGGAACATAAGAACTGCATATAAAGACTGTAAAGCAGCAAACCTACGGAGTCACAGCAGGCCTGGATTCCCACATGTGGGCTTGCACCAGTGAAGTAACTTGGTCGCTGCTCGCCCCCCACATCTACGCGCTCCTGCCACGAGGAGCAGGACGGAGAATCCACCTTTTACAATATTAAGGTGAGGAGAGGGCCCAAGGGGGAGGAAGGAGTTGAGGCCAAGGGAGGTGGGAAAACATAAAGACATTCTGGTATTGAATCCAGCTCTCCTATATTGCAGACCCATCTTTAACCATAGGCCTTACCAAGGGACCGGGAGAGGGCTCGAGAGTGCAGTCATCCAACCAGGGCTGGGTGGCATCTCCGTGGATACCAGGTGAGCGTAACAGTCATCTCTGCATACCTGATACTTATTCAGAACCCAGCTGCTTCAGATTACTGCACCCTGTTTACTGTGACCCCTGAAAATGCAGACTTTTTTTATTTCCCCCGCCAGTTTCACAGTTACACTACTTTTTTTCATACACTTCTACCACTTGGCTGAAGCCTCCATAAGGCGCATTTGTTCACCTCAGGTCTCTGGAAGACAAGACATGGCAGTAGCCACACATCAGGCAACGAGCAAGACCTCCAGGACTCCCCCACAGGCAATGTGGGGGGCAGAGAAGATGTTCAGTCCCCCAAGACCCTCTATTTTCCTCATAGCGAGCTGTCCTTCAGAGGAGGAGAGTTCAGAGGTCAACCTGGGCATGGCCATTTCCCTAAGAGTACTTTTCAGATTCCGCATCAGGCGCTTCATTGGGAGGTCGTATTATATACATTTTTTCAACAACTGGCTTTTTGTTTCTCAGGATCCCTGGTTTTTACAATCTATGCAGGGCTTCAGAAAAGGTCAATCAGCCCCCTTTGGGTCCTGGCCCCCAGGAGAGGGATGTTGGTGTGTCAGGGGGACCTTGCGTCATCTCCCAGGAAGTGTCAAAACGTTTAAAGAAAGGAGCGATGGAGAGATGCAGAATTCTCCAGAGGGCCGAGGTGGTGAAGAAAATGTTTCTTTTCCAGAAGAAGTCAATGTTTTCCAGCCAGTTATGAACATGCGAGACCTCAATAGATTCATTGTTGACCGAGATTTCAAGACAGAGAAGACTGTGCCACTGAGGGATATGACACGGCCAGCGGATTGGAAGATCCGGCAAGATCTGAAAGATGCTCACTTGACTGTCCCCGTCTCCCTTGAGCACAGGAGGTTGCTCCAATTCTTTTTGGGGGAGGGGGGTGACAGTACAATTGGAAGGTCCTTCTGTTCGTGCTGGCTACAGCTCCTTGAATTGTGACAAAACTGTTAAAAATGGTAGCAGCTTTTCTTCAAACCAGAGGTGATCTCTCATTGACTTGTTTTGATGATGTTGTAATCATGGCCATTTCAGGGGCGGAGCCATGGAGACAATGCTTCAGATAGTCTGCCTCCTGTACATTCTAGGTTTGGCAGTAAACTGGGAGGAATAGGAAGTCATTATTTCTGAGGTTTAATGATTCTTGGGCTTTCGGGTGGCTTGCAGGGACTCCACTCTTTACCTTCCATGAGGTCCTCCTCTTCGATTCAGACAGTCTTTCTAGTCCCTCTTCATTAAGGGGCTTTTCAGAGGCTCAGAAATCTGCAGAGAACCCTACTACAAGCCATGGTGTTAGTTGACCTCTAACCCAGGCAAATTTCAGGCTAGATAGTTAGGGAAATGGGAGCCCGAACCAAGCTCCATCATTTTTCCTTCAGTTTTAGAGTGTCTGACTCCCCCTACTTCTGAGGAAGAGGTGGATAGACCAACTGGACCCCTCTCTAGGCCTAAGAGAACTGGTAATTCTCAGTGCCGGTGGAAAACCAGAAAAGAAAAGTCTAAGGCCAAAAACCTTCAGACTGTTGGACCTTCTACTGAAGACTCCAACTCAAATCCTAGTATTGGGAGTGAAACTCCTAAAATAGGTGAGGTAAGATCTAAGAGGAATGGGAAGAAGGTACATTGCCTAACCCCAACCCCTCCAACCAAGAGGCCTGAGATCCAACCTGCTCCCAACAGAGAGGTGGTGAGGAACCTTGGAGCCCCCTCTAGATCTAAGGGAATCCTTTATAAGGACCCCTTGAAAAAGCCTAACACAGGTTCAGAAGTTGTACCAACTTCTGAGGGACTTGTCAACCAGATCCCCTATAGATTTAACAAGGAAGATGTTCCTTAAAGGTTTTGTAGGTCATATAGCTTACAAAGGAAAACTTTTGATTTTTCCATTGAACACAGGTCAAGGTGTCACCACCAAAATGCTGATGGTCTTTCTAGGATGTTTGTAACCGACTAGAGGTATGCGATTCATCCAGGAGTGGATTCAATCCTCCTGTCCCTTAGTCTGGGGGTGGAGGGGCGAGTGTTATGGAGGATTCTCTTATAAGGCTAATTTCCCAAACCTAGCGAGTCCCCCAGCAGCTTTGCTGGATTTTTGGGGTTTGTTTTTTTCTCCTGCTAAGAGTGAGACTCTTTTCCTCCCACTCTCAGGCATGATTTGAGGTATGTCTTTGACTTTGTGTGTGCTTATGGGCTATGGGTTTTTTTACTCTATAGGGTATCATCTGTTTTCGTGTATGTGTTACACTGCACCCTCAGTGCAGTAACACAGGGCTGTCATAGTGACCCCCAAACATAGACTCCATACCCTGGGACTGACTACTGTCTCCCAGGGAATGTAAAGTCACCATTGACTTTACTAGTCCAAAATTGTGAACAGAACCATTACAAACCATCATATTGTGGTAGAACTGGAAGGGGTTAATTCGATTGCCCCTGGGTCTGTTTTCAAAGGGGCACTGTCCAGTCCCCCCTTGTTGAGTTTCTGGCGGGTGGTAGTGGTTACCCTCCAAAATATTCCACCGGAATATTTCCTATGGGATTTTCCCATTGATTTTAAAAGCACCACTTTTTGGTGCAATGTTAAAGATACCGCTGGTTTATTTATTTAATATTAAATCAACGGTTGGGTCCTTTCATCAGAACTCTTTTCTAAAATGGCATTCGTGTCCGTCTCTGTAACTCCAACCAAGGTCGGGCCCTTTGTTCCACTTTTTGGCAGGCTTCTCCACAGAAGCCCTCCAACTGGTGCCACTCTGTCTGGGTTCCACAGGATGTGTGGGTGGGGGAATTGGCACCTTAGACTGCGTTGCCATAGCAACTCAAGTCGCACTCTATTCTGATTGGCCCAGTGGTGAGCCGCCCGACTCACCACTTAGCATGTTTGAGTGACAGCTAGGCTGTTGAATGGGGGTTTTTCTGCATAAAAGCAGGGCTTTTGGGACTGGAACTTCAGAAGTCGCCAGAGGACCTAAGAATCCGAAGAGGGAAGAAGCTGAGCCATCTGCAACGACGACACCACCGGTGGAGCCCTGCTGCAACAAACTCAGCACTTTCCCAATGACAAGAGAAGATCTTCTACTGGACGAGTCTTCTTCCTTTGAGCTCGTGGGATCAACCAGTTCGCCCCTTTCGCCTTCCAAAGACGTCTCTTGGTCGAATCACCCGTGCCAAGCACCCCGGCGGCCGGATAGCTAAGCTTCACCACTTTGACAGCAAATAAAAGGAACGCACCTTTTAACCGACAAACTCAGCGGCTGGTTTCATCCCTGGGCAGTGCAACGACTTCAAGTTTCCTCCTGGACGAGATCCTCTCTTCCCCTGGTCAAAACAATGAACTGCAACCACTGCCAGGAACAACTGCCACCGCTGGAGCTTCCTCTCTCTTTAAGGTACTGTGTTCTGCCTGGCCTCCCTTTCCACGGATTGCTAAAGGTGACCCTTAAATCCTTGGCTTTCCAACTGGGTTGGCCCCAGACCTTCTAACTTTACTTCTTGAATCACCCCAACCTCTTTTGAACATTCTGCAAAGACATTTACTGCATTTGAAACTGTGTGATCTTGGGCACATTTCGCTTTGCTCCATTTAAAGTGGGCCCGGCCTATGAACTTTGGCTCTACAGTGTATACTGCCTTTACGCCCTTGCTTTGAACTTCTAAAAGTGTTGGGAACTGTTTTATTTTTATGCCCTGCCTTTTTCTCTCCCTTTAACTTAACTATTGGAGTGCCATCTAGGTTACGCGCTCACATCTGTTTTAACAAATAGTGGTGTTTTAACTCTGACTTGTCTAATAGTTATCAAGGGAGGTGTTTATACTTTACCTGACTGTGTTTTAACTTGCTTTTGATTTAGCGTGCTAGTGTATTGCCTAAAGTGTGTTTTAAATAAATAATTATGTACTTTTGATACAAAGCTCTGGTCAGTGTTTGTTTGCTCTTCTGTGTTTTTAGCCCTATTGTGTATACTCTATATACTGCCCTACTCTTCTTGAGGGAAGTCTGACTGCTCAGCCACAGCTACCAGGTAAATCTGGGTGGTTCAGACTGCTACTAATTGGGTTTACTGCTTACTCCTGTAGTCTTAACTTTTTTGCAGTGTTCCCCAAGGGAACTGCACAGGATTCTGCCTAACAATCTCTCATTGACTTGTTTTGACGATGTTGTAATCATGGCCATTTCAGGGGCGAAGCCATGAAGACAATGCTTCAGATAGTCTGCCGCCTGTACATTTTAGGTTTGGCAGTAAACTGGGAGGAATAGGAAGTAGTTATTTCTGAGGTTTAATGATTCTTGGGCTTTCTGGTGGCTTGCAGGGACTCCACTCTTTACCTTCCACGAGGTCCTCCTCTTCGATCCAGACAGTCTTTCCAGTCCCTTGTCGGGGGGAAATTCTGCCGGGGTCGGCCGGGCCGTCCGCAGACCTCCGGGCAGGGAGGCCCCAACTCCTCCCGTATATCCCAAAAGAGATAGAGTATGAGACACGCACAAGAAGCAAGGTGACTCTGCTGTTTATTAAACACAAACGGCAGGGATGGGTCAAGGATCATACGCGTCTGACCTGACACACACACAATCGTGGGGCTCGCAGGCCCTTTTTACTGTAGTATGACGCGCTACTTGCGTCACTTCGAAAGTTAACAAAAAAACCTATCGCCACTCTTAATTGGTTGCTCGAGTGGTAGAGTTAGTATAGCATACGTATAGAGAATAATATGAGTGGACAAGGGTTAGTCAGGTGATATATCTGGGTTGTCCCTACAATTAGATACATGAGAATTGTTACATGAAGACTCCTAATGATTGGTTGATGTTAATGGCGTCAGTGATAAGAACCCCATGTTCTGATTGGTGCGCCCGTGAGCTTCCCAGCCTGGGACCATCGCTGTTCCCAGCTCTCGGTGTACCTGCAATGTGCAACAATGTTTCACTATGGGTGCATGCAGACAATGTGAAGACTTATTCATGAGCTGGACGGCCGACTACTCCCACTGTCGCAGATGTCCATTGATCCTTTCAAGTGTATTTGCCTGTGTCTTGTAACGAGGGATCCAGACGCCTCCTTCCTCCTGGGCTTGGCATCTTGTCAGGTTCGGCTTGGTCACGTGAGGTGGGACCGTGTTTGAGGCAGAATTCTGCACAATTAATATTGTTTTTCCACTGTGTGCCTGGTTTAATTTGCAGGTGCGACTTTAATGTTGGTGCACGGCGTGCGAGGTTGCAACATCGTGCCCTTGATGGTCTGCTTTTGGAATGTGGGTTTGCAACATTACGACCTTGGCTGTCTGCTTTCGCCAAGCTCATTCTGCAGGATCAGCAACCTGACTCTTGTTCTGTTAATGTCCACGGGAGATCTTGCTTGCGGCCTACTTAGGCCTGGTGTATAGGTGGAACCGTTTGGTGCACAGGCGCTTTAGGTTATGGTCTCATATTGTCTTATGACCAGCATCGTGTCTTCGTTATAATTCTCATTATGGCACCTAGGTTTAGAAGAAGCGTAAGCAAGCTCTTTAGATAAGTTCATGGTGCGTCTTGCGTTTCTGCATTTTGAGAGCCTAAGTGAAAAATAAAAAAGATGCACGTCTGTGAGTATGTCTGTTGCCTACGTCATAGCACTGAGTATATTCTTCGTGTAGATTGGTGCGGGAGTGTCCAGTGTGTATGTTGGCACAGGTGTGCTATCCGTTGGCTAGGTCGTCATGGCATCTCTAACGACGTATAGTTTTAGTCTAGTTGATCCATGCCGCAGGCATCGACATGGGCAGGGCGGGCTGCTGGGCAGGCAGATGGACACATCCGTATGTTCCTGTACCAGGGTATTTGGTCGTCTGGTAGATGGGCAAACTCTTCTCGTGGCGGGTGCTTGGGCCGTGAACCTTTAGGCCAGGCGCGAGAGGGGGAAGATGGGAGCCTGTTTTTCCATTTTCCCACTTCAGTCCCCCCTCTGGTCGACTTGTCGACCACAAACATATCCTTTTCGTTATCTCCTCTTACTCTCCATATTTTAGTTATTCCTCCTAAATGTCCATAATGGTTAACATGATCTTCAAATGACCAATACATATATTCACAGGTTCCTCCAGGAGTACAGTATACCCATTTCCCTATGTAACTCCTGGGGTTTCTTGGGTTCTCGACCTTCACCGATGGTGGGTCCAGGTGGTTGGTGATGATCTGGTTGCGCAATTTCTCTCTCTCTTGTATTATTATGCCTGTGTGTTGGCCGTCATCTGCTGGCATCAGTGGGTGCATACCGACCATTTCAAGCAACTCGTCAGTGGTACGTGCCTTCCGGGCTTTCCAAAATCTTATTATGATCAGTGTAGCTCCAGCAAGAATAATACAACCAACTATAATTTTCAGTCCATCTGACAGCCAAGATGGCATCCATGACCATAATAGCGAAAACCAGCTCTCATTCTTTTTCACACCTTTACTTTCATCCACCATTTTGGAGTGCAACTGGGCCAATTGTGAAACTGCTTCTGTCAGTGTACCGTTGTCAGCATTGTTGGCAGGAATGAATGTGCAGCATGATTGTCCTATCTTTGCGCAAACTCCTCCTTCCATGGCAGTGAGGAGGTCCAATACATATCTGTTCTGCAGTGCTACAATCCTTATTGCTCGCAGCTCCTCTTTTATCGCGTTGAATCCGTTTACTGTAGAATTGATGGTCATCATAAGTTCCCATCTAGTTATCTGGAGCCATTTTGCGTTTGCGTAAGCCTGTAGTCCCGGATGTATTATTGAGGAGAAGAACATTGCTGCTCTGCTGAATAGTCTGTGTTCTGGAGGGATTGAAGTGAGTGCCGTTTCCGACCTTCCCCATAGGTAATTTCCTGTCAGAGGTTCTCCTTGTCTTTTCCGTCTATTTAGGACAGTATCATTGCCGCTGGTCCTGTTTCCTGGCTCCTCCTGAGGTGGTACAGATCTCTTATTTCTCTTGTCCCCTTCATCCATTTTGGGAAAGTTCGCCACATTCACATGCTTCTGGGGTACCACTAGTGATGGTACATTGACGTGCACCATCGTGCATACACCATTCCACAGAGGGGGCAGTGTGTGATATGCCTTTTCTCCACAGGCCCAGTAATGGTCCATTATCACTGCTGTTCCTGCTCCCCCCTCAGGTAACTCCATCACGCTTCCACAATTGGTGTTGTATCCTACGTCCACCTCTCCTTTATGTTGGTAGCATACTTTAGGCGCAGTCAGCGGCAGTATTGTTATCGGGTCTTCATCCGTTTCTATCCATGTGAGCATAGGCACGTATTTGATCCAAGTCGTCCAACATCTGTGGTTGTGTGCATCGATAGTTGAAATAGTTTCTTTTGTTACCATGTTGCTGCCAACCACTCCTATCTCCCATTTGTTGTCCAAGTACACTTTCCCCGTTATCATCACCAGTGGCCTCTCCCATCATCCTAGTTTACCAGGAACTTCAGTGGCGTACCAATCACATGATAAATACTGCAGTGTTACTTTCTTTGTTTCTCCTTTTGCAGGACCACTTGTTATGTATCTGAATGCTTCAGCATGTAAACTGCTCTTGTGGTAACTCAAATAAGTCTTGAGGAAGTTGTTTTCGTATGGGTATGAGTCTCGTGTTTTCCACGTCATATGCACCACTGTCCCTTGAAATCTTCCTTTTGTTTGGAACAGTGCCAAGTATATTATGCATCGTGCTGTTTTTTCGTCTATTTCTGTGGCAACAAATGTCCGAGAAGCGCTCATGGCGTATGGTATTAATGAGCAAACGTAGCAGCTGTCTTCTGTTGTCTGCTTACCAATGCGGGTCATGTGTTGATACCATATGTTGTTTGAGACGTGTGCTGAATCTTGTATGTAATTGTCAATACCTTTTTTATCTGAGTATGTGCTGCGTTGAACTCTATTTTGCTTGTGCGCAACTTTACTAATATCACCTGACGTAACACCTGTTGCAGCTGGGGATGGGGGTGTGTTAGGTTTGGGTACAGCAATAATATTGATAGCACAGCTGTACTGCCATACAGAGGCAGCTATGAACCCGGTGATTACCAAAATCCCTATTACTTTTATTACATACGCTAATTTCACCGGCATTTTGCTCTTACCTTGCTGCAGTCCGGCAGCGTATTCTTGCGACGTTAGAGTTGCCCGCCTGAAAATTCTCAATATGCTGGTTATTAAATGTTAGTTGTTGTTTTTTAAGCTCTCCCTATCAAATAATCATTCAGTGTCCAGGCGAAGAGCTGTTCCCACGCTACTCTAAGCGATCTATCTCTTAGGGCAGGTAAGTATGGGTGGAGGTGGGGCATCGAATATTCTATGGCCAAAGGGAACGCTGTGTAGTAGACACGTACCCTTTTCCTTTTCAGGTACGTTGGCCTTTTTATTTCATATACAAATTGGTGTGACAATTCTTCTGGGTAATTATCGTCTGAGGGTACCATCTACTCCTGGGCAGTGAATTTGTTAGTTATCTACTTTCTTAGCAATACAATAATACGCGGTTCCTGCATGTGCGAGAGAAAAGAAAAGAGAGCATTCACTTGTTTACATGAGTATTTGTGCAAGACAATGTCCTTCAGTTCAGTTACTACTGTAATGGGGACAGGGGTCAGTGGATGGTGGGCAGGGGGTTTTTGGGTTCAACTGGTGGGCGTGGCTTTTACTCTTTGAGCGTGTGATCATGGGGTGGGCTGTATGGGGATCACCCCTTCCTTCTTCAGTTATTGTCTCTGGGGAGTCTGGGGAGTGACAAGGTATGGGAACACTTGGGCCGCTGGCTGTGGTAGAACTTTCTTCTTCCGTTGTCGATGTTGTTGCTGTTCTCTCAATGGACCTGTCGGTGGCGCTGGGGCGGGTCTGTTGTCTGTAGATCTTTATGTCGTGTAGGTGGTTCCAGGCACGCTTGTCCTGTAGCTTTACTGCTCTTGTTGATACCTCCTCTACCAGATGGGGACCAGTAAAGCGTGGGCTATTCCATTTCCTATTGAAGTTGCGAAGTAGTACGTGGTCACCTTTAGCAATCTTACACAGTCCTTCCTTTTCCAGTTCTTTATCCTCGTCTTCTTGTTGGCTTCTATTAGACCCGCCCCGTGTGCGCTCGAGCTGTTGAGACACAAACACTACACTAGTAATCAAAGAAGACACATATTGGTACATTTCATCACCCAGAACACTTGCAGTACTTTCGTGGTCGGTAAATGCTCTTGACATTGGCGTTAGGGAAAGGCGCATTTGACGTCCGGTAACCACCTCATGGGGAGTGAGGTGGTGGTCGGACCCTGGCCTATTCCTTAGCTCAAATAAAGCTAATGGAAGACAATATAACCAACTCCTCTTTGTTGTTTGTTGTATCTTTGCAATTGCCTCCTTTAATAGGCTATTCAGGCGTTCACATACACCGTTGGCCTGTGGGTGGTACGCACATGCAAATTTATGTTGAATGTTCAGCAGTGATGTAATGTGTTGAAACATCTCGTTTGCGAAATGTGGGCCATTGTCTGACCTTAACACCTCGCACACTCCCCACCTGGGGAAGACCTCCCTCACTAGGAATTTGGCTGCTCTAAATGCATCTGGGTGTGAACAGGGCCCTGCCTCAATCCACCTAGAAAATGGGCATACTACTACAATCATATACCTATTTCCTTGACATATATTGATCATATCAACATAGTCAATATGGAGATGCCGGAAAGGTCCCTCTGGCCGGGGTATAGTACCTCTTATCACCTTTAGAGTGTGGCCGGCCGTAAACTGTTGACATGTGAGACAATTACTGATAAAATTTGACACATGCGAATTTAACTCGGGGCAGAACCAGTCTTCCCTAATTCGTGCTGCAATTACTTCCTTGCCGGTGTGGGCTGGATGATGTAGTTGGTTCAGGGCGGTGTGCAAAAGTGCCAATGGCATTACAACCTTTCCCCTGCCACCCTGGCGCCATAGTGCGTCGGTTGGTGACATTGTACACCCTCTTTTTACCCATATTTCTTTTTCGGCCATTGGTGCAGCCGCTTGTAACTCCATAATCTGTGTGGCTGGGAGATGGGTGTACCCTTCTCTTATCAACATCTCCTTAGCCATTCCCCTCCCTCTCCCTCTCTGTGACTCTGGGGGGGTTCCATATCTCACCAAAGTATGCAACATACTTCTCATGTGCGTCCGCTGCTGCGTTTCCCTTCGAGACGTGGTCTTCACCATTGGTGTGTGCGGTGCATTTCACTAAAGCTAATTCTTGGGGGTCATTAATTACTTCAATTAGTTCAGCCAATAAGAGGGCATGTTGCACTGGAGTGCCATCAGCTCTCCTAAACCCTCTTCTTCTCCATTTCGACAACCCTGAGTGGACAGTGGATGTAACATATGCGCTGTCGGAATATATGGTCACCCGTTTGTCAAAGCTTTCCTTCAACGCCAAGATCAGTGCGACCAGTTCAGCTGCTTGAGCGGAGTAATGCTGTGGTAATTGTACACATTTCATTGCCACACACACCGGTACCTCCATCATTTTTACCACTGCAGCCCCAGTTCTCCTCACACCATCCGTCTGAACGATAGTTGATGACCCATCAATAAACAACAGCTCACCCCCCTCTAGTGCGTTTTCCTCAACTTTTCTAGTACATGAGTACATTTCAGTTATTTGTGTACAGTCATGGGCATAATCTCCCTCCTCAATTACTTCTGCTAGGAACCTTGCAGGGTTGACCGTGCTGCATCTAACAATTGATAGCTCGGCTCTGGATAAAATGATCTCATAACCTGATGCTCTTTGCGTGGTTAGGGTGGATTTAGGTTTATTTAATATCGCAAAAAGTGCATGTTCCACAAATAGTGTAGTCGGGCACCCCATGGTGATTGCTGATGCTTTTTCCACCGCAAAAGCAGCTGCGGCGAGACCTTGTTCGCAGGGGAAGTGGCCTAACATTACAGGATCCAAGTGGCCACTGTAAAATGCTACTGGTTTGTAGCCCATGCTTGTTTTTTGAGCCAACACTGCTTTCATTACTGCTGAGTCGCAATGTGAAAATATAAAAAATTGCCGCTCATAGTCTGGGGATGCCAGTACCGGAGCAGTTGATATCGCATCTTTTAATTCATCAAAAGCTTCTTTTATTTCCATCGTCCACCCCAGTTTTTTCTCCCCTTTATTAGCTTCCCGTAACGCCTCAAGCAGAGGTCCTATGTACAAACTGTAATCAAATACCCAAGCTCTACAGTAGTTGCAGAGCCCCAGGAACTGCTGCAGTTCCCTTACAGTTTGTGGCATTGGAGTGGCCGAAATAGCTTGTGCTCTTTGTGGTGCGATCTTTCTTCCATGTTGGGATATAAGATGACCAATGTAAAGTACCTGTTCTTGACAGTACTGCATCTTTTCCATGTCTACCTTGTAACCGTTGTCAGCCAATATTGTCAGCATCTTTAAGGAGTCCTCTCTGCATGTTTTTTCGTTTTTACTGCAAATTATTATGTCATCCACATACTGCAACACCGTGCTTTCTACTTCAATGTTACCCAAATCCATCTGTATCACTCCATTGAAAATTGAAGGTGATTCACAATACCCTTGTGGCAATCTGGTGTGCTTCCACTTAGTGTTTCTGTAAGTGAAGCTCGTCAGATCTTGTGAGTCTGGGTGTAATGGTATTGAGAAAAAAGCATTTTTAAGGTCGATCACTGTAAATCGTGATGCTTCTGCTGGAATGCCACACAAGATTGTGGCCGGGTTTGCAGATACGGGATATTCCGCTTCTACTATGTTGTTCAAGGGCCTGAGATCCTGTATAAAGCGCCAAGATCCCCCTTTAGCCTTGCGCACTGGGTACACAGCCGTATTACATGGTGATTCTGAGGGGACCAATATACCATTATTTATAAGGGCCGTTATGGTTTCATATATGCCCTCATCTGCCTCTTTTGATAGTGGGTACTGTTTTACTCTGGGGAGTATTGCACCTTTTTTCAATTTTATTTTTACTCCCCCTATACTTTTTATGCAGCCCACGTCATAGGGGCCAGTAGTCCACAATGATTTGGGTACTTTTGACATATCGTCCTTAAAGAAAGGGACCGGGGTGCATGCGGGTGCCTCAAGTGCCATTGCAATTTTCTGTGCTACTTGTTTGTAGGCCACTCTTAGCCATATTTCCACACTCATCATAAACACCATTTCACCTTCCTCCTTTTCATCTGAAAACAGCTCCTCATCTGACACTTGGGTGAGCCTACATCCTTCTGCTAATGCTATCACTGCCCTCCATGCTCTTCCTTCTCTGTCTTGGGCATGTACAGCAATATAATCAGCTGCTGCAATAATGCTTTCAATATCCATTGAAACCACCTTCCCTTCTGGTTCATTAACAGGTGTTTCTGGTCTGAACAGATAGGCTGCTGGCCTTCTCCATATTTTCCCTTCTATCCCTGGCATCCATGCAATTGCCATGTCCGTTCCATACTGGAAGAGCTCACCATCTACTGGCTCCGCCCTAATCGCTGTCTGTCCACAGTATGCTTGCATAATCTGTCGTGCCGTGAGCATGTTAATCCCCGGAGTAGAGCAAATTATGCCTTCCTCGGTGAAGGAGATCGTCATATTCAACCTATTCATTATATCTCTCCCCAGTATATTTACGGGTGAGGCACTATAATATAAAAGTGGAACTGACAGATCGTAATCTCCAATAGATAAGGGAATGTTATCAGTAAAGGGAACCAACCCTCTAGCCCCAGAGAATCCTTGGGTGTTCATGGTCTCGCCTGACATCTTAAATTTACCTTCCTTTATGCAAGACCGGGTCGCCCCGGTGTCAACAAGGAATGATAATTTTTTGTCACCTATCGTTACCTCTATGCGTGGTTCCTCCGCACTATTAGGTGTTACTGACAGGATGGGACACACCAAGGCCGTCTGTGGGCTGTCCTATTGGGGGTACAACGACTGGCCATTTCCGGTATAAGGGTTATGTCCCAAAACCGTCACCCTACCCAGTTGTGTTTGTGGTGTTTGGGGTTGTTGTGTCATCGCTAACTGTTGTTGTGGCAGTGTTTGGGGCTGTTGTTGTGTTAATTGTTGTTGTTGTTCATTTCCTTGTTGCAACATTTGCTGTTGTGGTATGCCCTGCTGTACCTGTGATGGCCTTGATTGTCCCTGATCACTCCATGATGGTGTTCCTGGTCTAACTCTACACGTGCGTGACATGTGCCCCAATAGTCCACAGCTCCAACACACCGGTGGTTCCCTATTCTGCCATGGAAAGCTCCCTGTGTTGTCCTGGTATACTGGTTGCCCTGTGGGGTAGGAATTTCTAAATCCTCCCACCTGCGGTTGGGTGCCATATCCGTACCCTCTCCCTCTCACAATTCCTCCTCTCCCCCTGTTATAATTATAATACCCAGCTCCTTGCATTGGGTATCCTCCTCCCATGTTGGGCGTGCATGGTTGGAGTGGCGGCACCTGTTGTGTTGTAGTCTGTGAAGGTGGTATTTGGGAGGAATCTTGTGCAGCCACTACTTGTGTGGGGCTTTGGGTCATTGTTGTAGGTGTAGTTATTAGTGCCCCTTCCATGTGTATTTAGTAAGCTTTTTCTGTACTAATTTAGCCTCTTCCGTTTTCCTGTCCTCTTCCTTTTGTTTCATTTTTCCTTGCCATGTCCTACAATGAAGCACTATAGTCAGTTGTATTTCGGGCCATGGTTTTGCTTCCATTCCCACTACTTTCTTTAGTTGTTTCTGAACTCCTTCTGGGAGCCCTTGTACCAGTATATGGTAAAATATTGCTGGTGTTTTATCCCATTGTTCTCTAGTTTCCATGCGCCACTTCTCTTGGATTTCCTGGATATAATCAACAGGATCTTCGTTCTCATGCATCTTGCGGGATGTAATTGCTCCTATATCTGATGTGTCTGGGTACTGTACCCTCAGTGCCTGCCATAGTGCATGTCTGCAGTTTGCGAATGGTGCCCCATCGTGCGATGTATTTGTTATTGTTACCCCATGAAATCCCGCTCTCTTCCAGATGTCATCCGCTCTATCCCCTAATATTGATATTAAAAGGCCCTTTACATCTCCTACTGCCAGCTTCTGTCCTGCGGTGTGTTTTTCCATTTCATATATCCATTTACCCGCACCTCCACTTAATGATGGGAGCCTACATTTGATATTTTCTTTATCGGTATGCTTCCAAGGAACATACTGTGGTCTAACCCCACCTCTCTCCAACAGTGGCATTAAATTATGTTTTGTTTCCCCCTTTGTGTTCCATAATATTGAGTCCTCACACCCTTCCTCCTCTTCTCTTTCTTCCACATTTTCACTTTCGTTTGTATTTCCCCTGCTCATACCTCTTTCTTCTCCATCTTTTCCCCTTCTTCCATCTTTCTCTGTATTTAATGTGTGTATACCTCTTTCCTGCCTACGACTAGGGAGGTCTCTAAGCCGCCATGTATAGGGTGTCAGTTCGTCGGTGAAGGGAGCTAGTTTTATTTTGCGTAACGAACGTGAGGTGGTTGAGCATGTAGGGTGCGTTAGGGGAGGGCGTGATGGGGATGATGGGGATGGGGATGTTGCGTCCTCATGTGCCTGTCTTTCCTCTATTCCTTTCTTTCCCTCCTCACTTCTCTCCATCTCACCCTTTCTCCTACTGATCCATGGTGAATCTATGTTGGTCCGGGTGATGTATAGTTTATCTAAGCTTTCCCTTTCACTGTTTCTTCCTTCATTTTCCACTCCCTCTTCCTCACTACAAAAGCTAGTCATAAACGGCACCCCCCACTCGGTCTTTTTCCCCTTGATCGTTACTGTTTGTAAATCTATTAGGTCCAGTTCTCCTCTTTCTCCTTTATCAACCGCTCCCCTTTGTGCTGATGTTGTTGCTACTTCTGTGTCATCATATACATCCCTCCATGCTTCACTCTCCTTTCCCCTATCTCCTCTTTCTCCTTCATACCTTTCCTCCATCTCCTTACTATTTTCCTCCCTTTTCCTTTTCAATTCCTCCATCACTTCACTTCTCATCTGTTCTAATATTCTTTCATCCTCTTTCTTCCTTTCCCATTTCGCCCTTTCTTTTTCTACTATACTCTCCATCACCCTCCCTTCTTCGTATTTCTTAGTTGATTCTGATAGTAACCTCCTCCTCCATATGGCCATTTCTTTTTCTTTTTCTTCTTCTTCCCTTTTCTTTTCCCGCAGTACTACTCTTGATACCCTTTCTGCTGCTGCTTTTACCCTGTCAGCTTCTCTCCTTTGCTCCTCAGTTCGTTCCCTTATTTTTTCCAATTCGTTCTTACCTTCTTTCCTTTTCCTCGCTCTCTCTCTTTCCTCCCTCTCAAGCTGCTTGATCAATTCATTCTGTTCATCCCTTAATTTTGCTAATCGTTCCTCCAAAACCTCTTCTTTTTGTCTTAACAGCTCTTCCCCCCTCAATTCACTCTCTCTGGCATTATCCTCGTCTGTTTTCTTTACTACCTCCTTCTCTTCTCCTGTTAATGAACCTCGTAATTTTAATAATATCGGTGCAGCTACCCATTCATCATTTCCTATTTCCACAGTCTGGTCTTCTCCAGTCCTCCCCTCCCCTGCTGGCATTTTCCTGTGAGCCACATATGGTGGAGGGCTGTATACCGGGTTCGAGTATCCCTCAGCCGCCCTTAACTGTCCTCTTTCTATTTCTCCTAATTCTCTTAAAGGGTACAACCCCCCTCCCTCTGTTTTTTCTCCCGTTGCTATGGGTATATCATTGCTCGGTTCCTTTTTTATTTCATCTGCTTTGTTATTCTTTTCTTCACTCTTACCTCTGTTTCCCGTGTTCTTTGGGTCCTCATTCCCCTGTGTCCCATCCTCTCCTTCCTCCTTAATCTCTGTTTCTTCTGGTATTTCCCCCATGGTGAATATTCCATTTGGTCCTGGTCGGGACCCCTGGAACATCCTCCATAAGTTAAACACCTCCACGTGGTTTGCCAACTTCTTCCCTTTATATGTATTGTGCAGATGGTTTAATAGTGAATGCTGGGCATATGGATCAAAGCTACCGTTAGACGGCCACGGTGTTAGCATTTTGTTATCCGTCCCCTGGTTCCATTCTATGCTATACCTAATCAGTTTCTCCCTATGGGGTGGCAGTGTTGTGCATATGTATTGTAGTGGCGTGGTGAGGGTGTTCCCCCACCCTCCCGATCCTGTTCCGTATGACATAGTAGCGCTCCACTTGCTACCCTCCCCTAATCTGGTATCAGTTTATCCCACTAGTAGTTTACAATATACAGCCTTATATCGTTACCTGGCCCCGTAAGTTTGGGGAATTGCGATAGTCCGCTTAAGGAAAATTATAAAAATATAGTATGTTACATCTGTAGATTTTCCTCTACCTTCCTTCCTTTATACAACACCCTTACGGCCCCCTGCGGCCAAGGCGTACGTAGCCCCCTGCGGCTGCGTACCCTTTATTGCGTTCTTATACAGTCGTCCTGTTTTCACGTGCTCCTCCCCCTTCTACACCTGCCGTGGCCGGCGTTCTCCGTGCGCAGCCACGTTCCCCGTTTCGCCTTTCCTTGATCAACTCGTTTACCGTTTATCTCCGTTTCCACTCCCTTACCACAGTTCTCTTCCCCACCACTCTCAAAATGAAGATGCCTCGTGCTTGTGATATCCTATGAAAACCCTACTGGTGACGTCACCGATCTCGTAGAGCTACTGGTAAGTTCTTCATATATTCTTTAAATCCAAAATACACCTGCAATCTACCCCCGTTAACCCCACAGCTGTCTTCCTGTCACTCCTGGAACAAGGTAATCAAATCAACAATATAATCGGACTGCGCACGCTGCGTCGCCTCGCGTGTGATACGCCCCTCGACAGGAGGGCTTAACCAGCTGATTATCTTCCGTATTGGGCAACTAACTAGCTACCGCCTACAGGGAAACGTCATCTACCTATCGAGTGTCTTGCTCGAACAATAGGGATCCTCATCTACTCATTGATCAATAAATGCCAAATCGTAGGAAACCACACACACACACACCCTTACACGTAGTCGCGACCTAGGCCAATCAGTGTCTACGAGCGGCCGCACGTGATGTTTTCGTGCTCCGCCCCCTTCTCTTGCGTGACGTAGCCAACTGCTCTCGCGCTTGTTCAACTACCATTCATTCTATTTCTAACACTAAATTCTCAAACCTTCGCCGTTCACCTGTGCAACACCTCCCACCTCCCGTATTTAATTCCTCCCCCCTCCCTCACAATTTCACATTGTTTGTTGTTCTCTTGATGCCGGGCCGCTCGAATGCGCGCACCCCTCCGAGCGGCTCGTCACCTCCCCTCGTCTGGACCACGTCTGGACACTCGCCAACCGCGGGCGGGATACTTCTCAACCGGCTCCCGAGGGCCAATATCCGGATCGCGCTGTCCGGTCTTCTCGCAGTTCCGCGATGGTCCTGTAGTCCTCAGAAGGGGGCGACGGCAGAGGGGGCCGCGCCGCCGGGCCTCCTCGCAACTGGTGTGCTTGGAAACAGTAAAAAAATAAAAATGCCGATCTTAAACAGATCTCAGCAGTGCCTCCAACTTGTCGGGGGGAAATTCTGCCGAGGTCGGCCGGGCCGTCCTCAGACCTCCGGGCAGGGAGGCCCCAACTCCTCCCGTATATCCCAAAAGAGATAGAGTATGAGACACGCACAAGAAGCAAGGTGACTCTGCTGTTTCTTAAACACAAACGGCAGGGATGGGTCAAGGATCATACGCGTCTGACCTGACACACACACAATCGTGGGGCTCGCAGGCCCTTTTTACTGTAGTATGACGGGCTACTTGCGTCACTTCGAAAGTTAACAAAAAAACCTATCGCCACTCTTAATTGGTTGCTCGAGTGGTAGAGTTAGTATAGCATACGTATAGAGAATAATATGAGTGGACAAGGGTTAGTCAGGTGATATATCTGGGTTGTCCCTACAATTAGATACATGAGAATTGTTACATGAAGACTCCTAATGATTGGTTGATGTTAATGGCGTCAGTGATAAGAACCCCATGTTCTGATTGGTGCGCCTGTGAGCTTCCCAGCCTGGGACCATCGCTGTTCCCAGCTCTCGGTGTACCTGCAATGTGCAACAATGTTTCACTATGGGTGCATGCAGACAATGTGAAGACTTATTCATGAGCTGGACGGCCGACTACTCCCACTGTCGCAGATGTCCATTGATCCTTTCAAGTGTATTTGCCTGTGTCTTGTAACGAGGGATCCAGACGCCTCCTTCCTCCTGGGCTTGGCATCTTGTCAGGTTCGGCTTGGTCACGTGAGGTGGGACCGTGTTTGAGGCAGAATTCTGCACAATTAATATTGTTTTTCCACTGTGTGCCTGGTTTAATTTGCAGGTGCGACTTTAATGTTGGTGCACGGCGTGCGAGGTTGCAACATTGTGCCCTTGATGGTCTGCTTTTGGAATGTGGGTTTGCAACATTACGACCTTGGCTGTCTGCTTTCGCCAAGCTCATTCTGCAGGATCAGCAACCTGACTCTTGTTCTGTTAATGTCCACGGGAGATCTTGCTTGCGGCCTACTTAGGCCTGGTGTATAGGTGGAACCGTTTGGTGCACAGGCGCTTTAGGTTATGGTCTCATATTGTCTTATGACCAGTATCGTGTCTTCGTTATAATTCTCATTATGGCACCTAGGTTTAGAAGAAGCGTAAGCAAGCTCTTTAGATAAGTTCATGGTGCGTCTTGCGTTTCTGCATTTTGAGAGCCTAAGTGAAAAATAAAAAAGATGCACGTCTGTGAGTATGTCTGTTGCCTACGTCATAGCACTGAGTATATTCTTCGTGTAGATTGGTGCGGGAGTGTCCAGTGTGTATGTTGGCACAGGTGTGCTATCCGTTGGCTAGGTCGTCATGGCATCTCTAACGACGTATAGTTTTAGTCTAGTTAATCCATGCCGCAGGCATCGGCATGGGCAGGGCGGGCTGCTGGGCAGGCAGATGGACACATCCGTATGTTCCTGTACCAGGGTATTTGGTCGTCTGGTAGATGGGCAAACTCTTCTCGTGGCGGGTGCTTGGGCCGTGAACCTTTAGGCCAGGCGCGAGAGGGGGAAGATGGGAGCCTGTTTTTCCATTTTCCCACTTCACCCTCTTCATTAAAGGGCTTTTCAGAGGCTCAGAAATCAGGCTGTAAGTATCATGCTGATTGACTACAGTTGGGTTCCTCTTTCATGCAAGGCAAAGTCTGAGATTACTTGGTGGTCAACAAATGTAGACACCTGGAACAGCTGCTCCTTTATTCAGATGAAAGCCAGAAAGGGTAGGGTTTCATTTGCGGTTCTCTCTGTCATGTCATGGAGTTCCATGGTCTCAGAAGGATCCCCGGGTGTGTGTTCATCTTCCTTCTAGGCAATGTGCCGGCCTTATAGAGTGACCAGATTTTGAAGACAAAAACATGGGACGCCAACAACATAAAAGAAGGACTACTCACTCACAGCCCATCCCTCAACCCTGCATCTCTGCCTCAAACCATCCCCCCTCCACCCCAGAGTATTTCCAGCATTGCTCATGCTCCTATAAATTGCATGCTTTTGACTGTGGATATGAGCTCATTATTAATAAAAAAGAGGTTTTGCTTTGATAAATGTTCCGTTTAATTACCAACTGGTCTCTGTGGCACACTCAATTAATGTGTGTGCCTGGTACCTACAAGGTAGGGGGTTCGAGCCGGACCCTCCATGGTAAAATTATGTGTGTATATTAATGTATAATACCCTCCCTTTCCCAAAAACCAGGACTGGGTTTTTAAATTTAAAAAGAGATATTGGGGTGGGGTGACAGAGGGCCCAATCCCGGGACTGTCCTGGCAAAACTAGGATGTCTGGTCACCCTCTAGCCTTTCCTTATGTCAACTAGGAGGAGGGCACAGGGCCCTTCATCACATTCCATCTCCCTTCTAGCTGCACTACAATGCAATGGTGTTGGCTAATAGGTGAAGCCACCTAACAGGCAAAACTAAAAAGTGGGAACGGCGCTGTATGGAAGGATTAAATGGCTACCCTTCAGTCTGGTTCCGATAAACTGCGCTACCTCTGGTGGTCGGGTGTTGACTCCCGGAACACCTCAACTTTACCAGAGTCACTAAGAGTGAGGGAAGCCCTCTAGTGTAATAGTGCACACACTGACATACAAGGGGGGAGGGATGCTACAGGGATTGGTGTTTGAAAACAGTGTATAGATTTCAAATATTTGGATAGAAGAGGGCAGGTGGTGAGTCTCTGTGTAATCAATGTGTGCTGAACTGGGGCTCACTATGCACACACCAAGGCCCAGAGAAGAAATATGGAGGCAGCAGGTGAAGAGAGGTATACACTGTGTGCATATTATGTGCAGTAGTAAGGAAAGAAGGGAAGAAAAGATAAGAACACTTGTAAAATGTCATATCCTTTAGCCTACGGTACTTCAGAGAGTAAAATCAAACCTTGCTACAAATGTCCTGGTGAAAAGTGTGTGTGGAGCGGGTGAGGAGGGGTTGTGTGGTTCGGGGAGGTGTGGGCACAGTGGGTGGTAGGCGGGCACATTAACCTCCGTACTTTCAAGCAGGCCGCGGCTGCATATTCTAAAGGTGAGTTGGCGAAGAGGATGTGGGTGAAATAAAACCTGCGCAGCCTACGCTCGAGGGCCTCTGCAGTGCCTGGTAGGTGTGTGTTTGAACGTCGAATAATGGCTTCCCACGGCTCGGGCTTTAAGCTTTGCTGCCCGAACCCCGTTCCAGTGCCGGGCCACTGCTAAGCCACCAGGGCCCCCTTTCGTTGCCCCAGGGAGTCTGCATGCTATAATCAAGGCTGCTGTTTTTTTTCTTAAAGTGCGCGTTTGCATGCGCATAATCTTTAGCCCATTTGTCTGCGACTATTGTCACAGGCATTCTCTGGCAGCTCAATTTCCAACCACTGTTTAACCACAGCTAGTACAAAGCCCGCCTGAGTCACAGCCTCGCGCGAGGAAGGACTATCAATGTATCCATGCATTTGGGCTCGGAAAATGTTCAACAATGTTTTGGCGGGAATGCGGAGGTGTTGACGCAACGGATGCCCCCCACAGCCCGTGCGCTGCACTAGAAGCCCCTCTGGTGGGCCCAATACTCGTGTTCATCTCTAGGGCATGGGAATAGCGCCCCGTGCCCATACAAAAATCCCTTCTAGAAGTCGCTTACAGGAACTTGTGAGAAAGTAGTGGGATTTTCGGAACAATGGTATGCACGTTAAAAGAACGTATATGACACAGAAAAACGTATTGAATTCTTATAAAAGTTTTAAGTAGGGCCGATGTGATATCTTATAAGCTTCTTATAACCTCCTTGCAAGGAAATCAATAAGAAATTGTTGTGTGATTGGCTACATTTGGACACAGACATCATTTGATGTATTACGGTACTGACTGCATGTTCAATGTTACAATTCAAAGGGCGTCTACATTTATCGATTGTGCCCCTTTCCAAGGAACACACCTGCACCATTTACACAATACATAGATTGGGACCCTGTGGAGTGAGTAGTGACAGGTGTGAGGCTCATGATCACTAGTAAACTAAAACACTGAGCCCGATTCATGCAACGTTCACTGCAGTGCAAAGTGACTTCGCACGTTGAGCCGGGCCTAATTCACAGAGCGGTGCAAAGTAATTAGGCGCATTTAGCACCGTGCAAAGAGTATTTTTGACTTTGCAAAAATACACTTTGTACTGTTCGGCCCTGTTCAACGTGACTGTCGGCAGTGCAAAGTCACTTTGCACCGCGCTAAACGTTCCATGAATTGGGCCCCCTGTGTCAGCTCTGTGCTTTGTTTCTTTGTGTGCCGGGATAGCTGTTACTCTCGGATTCAATTGAATCATTTCCAGTTTTTGTCAAGGGATGCGTTTTGACTAGTAAAGCAGCACAGCAGGGAGATGCCTTCTGACTAGTAAAGCAGCATAGCAGGGAGATGCCTTCTGACCAGCAAAGCGGCACAGCAGGGAGATGCCTTCTGACTAGTAAAGCAGCACAGCAGGGAGATGCAGGGAGATGCCTTCTGACTATTAAAGCAGCACAGCATGGAGATGCCTTCTGACCAGCAAAGCGGCACAGCAGGGAGATGCCTTCTGACTAGTAAAGCAGCACAGCAGGGAGATGCCTTCTGACTAGTAAAGCGGCACAGCAGGGAGATGCCTTCTGACTAGTAAAGCGGCACAGCAGGGAGATGCCTTCTGACCAGCAAAGCGGCACAGCAGGGAGATGCCTTCTGACTAGTAAAGCAGCACAGCAGGGAGATGCCTTCTGACTAGTAAAGCGGCACAGCAGGGAGATGCCTTCTGACTAGTAAAGCAGCACAGCAGGGAGATGCCTTCTGACCAGCAAAGATGCACAGCAGGGAGATGCCTTCTGACTAGTAAAGCAGCACAGCAGGGAGATGCCTTCTGACTAGTAAAGCGGCACAGCAGGGAGATGCCTTCTGACTAGTAAAGCAGCACAGCAGGGAGATGCCTTCTGACCAGCAAAGCAGCACAGCAGGGAGATGCCTTCTGACTAGTAAAGCAGCACAGCAGGGAGATGCAGGGAGATGCCTTCTGACTAGTAAAGTGGCACAGCAGGGAGATGCCTTCTGACCAGCAAAGCAGCACAGAAGGGGGATGCCTTCTGACCAGCAAAGCAGCGCAGCAGGGAGATGCCTTCTGACTAGTAAAGCAGCACAGCAGCGAGATGCCTTCTGACTAGTAAAGTGGCACAGCAGGGAGATGCCTTCTGACCAGCAAAGCAGCGCAGCAGGGAGATGCCTTCTGACCAGCAAAGCAGCACAGCAGGGAGATGCCTTCTGACCAGCAAAGCAGCACAGCAGGGAGATGCCTTCTGACTAGTAAAGCAGCACAGCAGGGAGATGCCTTCTGACCAGCAAAGCGGCACAGCAGAGAGATGCCTTCTGACCAGCAAAGCAGCACAGCAGGGAGATGCCTTCTGACCAGCAAAGCAGCACAGCAGGGAGATGCCTTCTGACCAGCAAAGCAGCACAGCAGGGAGATGCCTTCTGACTAGTAAAGCAGCACAGCAGCGAGATGCCTTCTGACTAGCAAAGCAGCACAGCAGGGAGATGCCTTCTGACTAGCAAAGCAGCACAGCAGGGAGATGCCTTCTGACTAGCAAAGCAGCACAGCAGGGAGATGCCTTCTGACTAGTAAAGCGGCACAGCAGGGAGATGCCTTCTGACCAGCAAAGCAGCACAGCAGGGAGATGCCTTCTGACTAGCAAAGCAGCACAGCAGGGAGATGCTTTCTGACTAGTAAAGCGGCACAGCAGGGAGATGCCTTCTGACTAGTAAAGCAGCACAGCAGGGAGATGCCTTCTGACCAGCAAAGCAGCACAGCAGGGAGATGCTTTCTGACTAGTAAAGCGGCACAGCAGGGAGATGCCTTCTGACTAGTAAAGCAGCACAGCAGGGAGATGCCTTCTGACCAGCAAAGCAGCACAGCAGGGAGATGCCTTCTCACTAGTAAAGCAGCACAGCAGGGAGATGCCTTCTGACCAGCAAAGCAGCACAGCAGGGAGATGCTTTCTGACCAGCAAAGCGGCACAGAAAATATGTCTCTTGACAGAAAGCCACGTGTCATGTCAGCCTTTTTCATTTTTGTAAAGAATAGGTGCACATAATTGTAAAAACGAAATTTGAACTATAATATTCTTTGATTTATTTATCTTAAAATGTTCTACTAGTATTCTTCTTTTTATTCGAAACAAGTAATTGCCCCCACCATTTTCCTTGTATGTATAGGTTTTGAACTTGTCTTTGTTTTTTTTTCTCCCCAAAGTTCTTTGCCAGGGATTCTGGGCACACGCCCTTGAAAGCACAGTGGGAGATGTACAGGCATACCCGCCTAACCTCTGGATTTTTCACGGAGACTCAGGAATTTGAACCATTTGTCCGGCTGCTTTATTTTGCCCACTCGTGTTTCAGTTGGCAAACGTTAAGCTGTTCTAGATAACAGCTCATTTCCCGTCTGAATACGGAGAAGTGGCAAAAGTTCTCTTCACAACAGTGCAGTACTTTTCAAATATCTGCCCAAAGTGCAGGATTTGATATAAGAGAGCATTCCACTGACAGGTGGGCGGGGCGTATGGGCGGAGCCATGTGCAAATGGGCGGAGTCTTGTGTGGCTGTGGGCAGGGATACATCTCAGGAATTTTGATTTTCAAACGTAGGCAGTTGTGTGTACGGGTTTTAAAAAAAAATAATTTGACTTTTGACTGGGAGTCAGCGGAGTATACAGAGTGCTATGAATATGTGTTCCAATCTTTCGAGCCTTAGGGAAGTCTTGCTGTTAAGCCATGAACTCTCTGTAGAGATGATTTAGCAGGTATTGCAGGTGCCCCAGGCCAAGGCCATTGGCATATCACACTATTGAGAATACTACAAACAGCGTTGCGACGGTTCTATGCAGAAACATCAGGTTTGTCATGATGAATCCTAATTGAAAGAAGCAGCTTCTCACCATATATTTAAATAGGGGTTTGAGGCTGAGATAGTTGTGCATGGCAAACCCATGCTTTGAAGTTGTTGAGGGTAGCTAGGGACAGGCTCCCATTTCTGATGCTGGAGCTACAGATTATATGTTCAACTTTAGTTCGGTTGAGTTGTAGCCGAATGGTCATTATCTATTTACTTTAGAACCAAATGTTGAGTTCCGGTTGTTTTTTAGTTGAATCTTGTGTTATATTGTGGATACTGCGAATGCTGTCCACATAACTGTAGCCGGTGAGATTTGAGTTGCTAGTGTTTTTGAAGAGTGGGGACATGTATCTATTCAAGAGTGGTGGTGACAGAATGGACCTGGCACCAGGGGTGATTTGAAAGGGTACATGTAGGTGGGCTAAAGCTGGTTCAAGAGGAACTGTGTTATCCAGTACAGATGTTTCCTCCAGTCCACCACCCACAAGTCCTTTTAAGAAGAATTGTTTGTCTGATGGTGTTGAAAGCCACTGAGATATTCATAAGGATGAGTGCACTTGGTGTGTCAATCTCAATATCATTCGTTAGTGTGTGCCAAACAGATGAGAGAGTATATTTCATTACATATTGGCCAGAATCCATGTTGTGACCCAGGCATAATGTTATTGACCTTCACAGATCCTAAATTGTTGCTAGATTGGCTTTTCTATGATTTGTGCTCTGAAGGACATTTTGAAGTGACTTGACATATGCAGTTTTGAAGGCTTGCAGAACAATGTGTTCGTCTATTGAGGAATTGATTAGTAATTGATAGAGAAAGGAGAGCTCAAGTTGTGTTATGGCTTTGCAGATGTTGGGAGGGCAAGGATCTTTGGGTGATCTGATCCTCCTCGATTGCTAGAGTGTACTTTGTGTCTGAATTCTTGTATGAAGAACATATGGGAGACTCACAGCATCCCTGATATGGCTTTGTTTGGTTGTGTGTTTGAGTGTTCTTGTTTTGGTCTAGATGGTCTTAAATCCATAGGATTTTTTCGGTAAATGGGCAGAGATTGAGTCGCAGAGTTATTGGAATGGAGTTGGTGTGTTTTTACAGGTTGATGGGTTATTGTATTCTTTGATGATTTTGAACATTTCTTTTCATATGTATTGTGTGTGAGGTGAGTAGTATTTTTTGTTCTGCTTAACTGGCTATGCCCTGTAAATCTAGAGTTGTTGGTAGTAAGCAACTTTGTCCACCTCGTGGTAATTATTCATCCAGATGTGCTGCATCCTCTTTCTCGATGTTGTTGAGAATATCAATATACCATCAGGTGCCATGTCTTCTTTAAAAGTGTTTCAAGGGCTTCTTTGGGCCAGTTTATAAATGGCGTGTGATAACCAATCATGGATGGTCTGAAGACCATTGTCTGGGTAGCTTGGCTAAGTGGGGTGATGTATCGAGGCTTTTGAGGTTGTAAAGAAAAACATAACACTGTTGGATTTATTCCCAATGTAGCAGATAGAAGCACATACCTGTACTTCGTAATTAGCAGCCGATGATGTTGTAAATGGACAGCCTCATGTAGTGTCCCAGCTGCTCTCTGAATATCAGAAAGGCAGGGAACACTATGGTGACCACCAAAATAGCAGGAATAAAAACATGAAGTAGCTTGCAGTCAGTGTTGAGCAAGCAGCAGGAAGAGCTGGGGAATTCCACAGAAGGAGGATCTAAGGGATCCAGGAGAAGAATGAACAGGGAATGAAGGAATAGCAAAGACAGGAAGGAACAGAGTGAGGAATAAGGAGCGTCAAGACAAGGGGGGGACTGACCTGTGTGTTGCGACACATATCGCTCTGTAAAAGCATATTTCACATAATACCGCCTGATAATGAACATTGGCCTAAGTGCATTTACATCTTACTGTAAATCGCATTTAAATGAACTTGCAATAAGTTGTCTACGCCACCATCTTAAAGTTATCCGCCACTTTGATTAACTCCTGCTTTCTGCCTGATGCTAGAAATTGTGTTTTTGGCTCCAGCAGAGAAAAATTAACTTTGTACTATGTCAACATAGATAATCATGTTGAAGCTGCTAAGGTGGAATTGTTTGTCCTGCACTAAGAAACCTTGGAGCTAAACAAGAGCCGTATTTAAACAGTAATCTAGAGACCATCTGTATCAATAGTGTCTTCTCCATTCAAACAGCAAAACAGAATGTTGAATAGCTGAATATGTGCTTTTGCAGAAATCTGCGTTTTCGCTCCTTGAAACTAAGTGGACTTTAAATTTAAGAACAAATGGTAGACAAATATGAGTATATGAAACAAGGACTGTTACCATTGTGTTTTATGTGCAGAAAAACGTGTCTAGTGTTTGAGGAAAACATTGAACAATGTATAGTTGTTTGAATCTGTATTAGTTATGTGAACTGGCCACAAACCCTAGTGAATAGGTAACTCGAAGATGGGGTGGACGATGTGTCCGTGATTCTAAAAAAATGTATAAATACCCATCTTTTGAAATGTCCAGCACTCTCTCATCTCACAGTGTCTGCTACAACACATTGCAAGGTGTTGAGAGACCAGACAGCTGTTCTGCAAGATAAAAGTGTACTTGTTCCATTGTACTCGTGCCTGGTGTATTTCTATTAAGTGGTATTAATAATGGGGTCCCTCAGGATTGACATCACATCGCTAAGACAAGGATGAGGCTGCCAGACCAGGATCCGAGAGTGAAGGGGCCCCTGCAAAATGTAACGCGATTCCTCCGCAGTACTGCACGACCCGATCCCTGGACAGTGAGCAGCGTTTAGTGAGACATCACGACAAGGGTCCCCGTATCGAGGTCTGTTTTGTGAAAAAAAACGCCAGCCACGACGATTTGTAATCCGATCGGACCCCTTTGTTTGAAATCAGGTGAGTCGTACCCCGATTCCAAAGAATCCTGATATTGATTGCAGATTTGTATTTTCAAATACAAACGATGCCAAGTAATAACAGTGATCTGATTTGCCTGGGAAGTTGTCATCCTGTTTCAGGGTATTTTTCCGCAGAGATAGACAATCTTTGGAACAAGGCCAACCAGCGCCACCTGATGGCTTGCCGGCTTTTTTAATGTATTGTAAGTATTGCCTAGGAACTATCGTATTTAATGACATTTGGCACAGACAGACCAGGCATATTTCCGAACTTCAGTGGCCAGTCTATGGTAGTTTTGAAATTGCCTGCCTAGGGCATTTAGAATCTGTATTGTTGAGAAAGAAAAGCTAGGCCTGCAGCATTTGATGCAGTTAAAGATTGGAGAAAGGAAGCTATGCAGCAACTCGGAATTAAAGAAAAACATGCACGTAGACATATGACGAATGCTGAGAAAGCATTATTGCATGATCAGCAGAAACAGTCAGAATCCTTTAGAAGTATGGACAGGGCTTTTCAATTAGATGTGCAAAAGATATATCTCTCTCAGGATTTTCATACATCAGATGAGTTACTTAATAAATTGTTAAATGAACGTAGAACTGTTTCAACTGCACCACCGCCTTATGTGCCTCCTCCCGTTGTTGTGCCTCCTCCTTTTATAGTTCCTCCTCATCCCGTTGGTATTCCTCTTCCTGTTGTTGTTCCCCCTCCTGCAGCTCCACCCTTGCCGACAGTTGCCGTCCCCATAATTCCATCTGCACCTCCAGCGGTATTACCTCTGCTACCTATTGATTCTTTGCCAAGTGGTTCTGCTCCACCTGTAGTGGTTGAAGGGGCGGGAGCTGATTCAAGAATAGTGACTCGTGGTACAGTATCTAAAGACAGAAAAAGAGAGTTATATACATGGGCTAAAAAGTACATAGAAGAGGGTGATGAATCATCTGTTTTAGTTGTGATTTCTGATCAAGGGGGTATTCCTGAACAGACTATTTTGATAGAACGGATGGGAATGCATTTAGTTGATATATGGAGTGATTTGACAGACATGAATGTCCCACAGGGGTTGAGGTATTTGAATGCCTTTGCCCGCACAAGGGACACTGTGGAGAAAGTATGTGAGCATGAAGGTATTTGAGTTTAAAAGTGAGCTAGATCGTTTACAGAAAGATGAGATGGATGGTAATGAACGGCAAGTTTCATATGTGTAGAAGCAATTTCTTCCTCCATTGAAACCAATGATGAAGAAATGCGCATTTGCACAAGAGACGCTCTTAGATGGATTTCAGATGTTTCAATTACTTACATTAAAGTGCATGACACGTTTAGTCAGTAAGCTCCGGTAATGCAAAGGAAAGTGTTACAGGTGATGGTAGAATATCTACAAGATGAATTTATGAAGAGAAAGGTTTGTTGTCCCGCAGATTTAATGGTCATTTATAAGAGAGCATTTTCACCCGATACTGCTTTGACTACTTTGTCACTTCATTTAGCCTAGTTTCTTAATGGACGTTCAGATTTGCCTACTTTACAATTGCCGATGAGGGAGGTTCCTCCGACATTTGTCCCAAAGGTAGAGATTCCCGCTAATGCCGTAGCAGGAACACCTGCTACTACTATTGAAGCACATTATGTCTCACAGTTTGTTCATGTCTCATTTTCTAGACAGGAAGTGAATACCATTAGGCAATCAATTCCAGATATTAGGAAGAATCCAACAGGATTTTATAAAGAAATTGAATCTGTCTTGCATTCATCAATTTTCATGCTGACTGTTATAGATTTGTTGTTTCCTGTGATCCTTCCTGCTGATTTGTGGAAATAGATTAGAACTGTAGATGATCAGGCAGGGATGGGTGATACATGGGATGCTTTAGTATGAATAGATGGGGAAAGGAATGCTGGTGAGAAACCGCCACAGGTGATACTAGTGTTGCCAGACAGAATAGTGACTAAATTGAAAACTCTGGTTCCTGAAAAAAGAATCATATGGGATAAACTTACGGCTTGCATACAATTGAAGTCAGAGGGTACGACTGAGTATTTTAATATGTTTGAACAAGTGTTTTCAGATTTCAGTGGGCAAGAATTAAGTACAGAGCCAGGAAAAAGGCTGTTTGTAGACAAGTTTGTGCGTGGATTGTTGCCTGAAATCCAATCACAGATTATGACTTCTGAGAGTGCCTGGCAAGCAAAATTACAATCTGAAGTATTACATATGGCTCAGTAGAATGAAAATAGAGTGAATACAGAGAAGGAGAAGGTGGAAAAGCAGAAGGGAGAACTGAAAACTAGAGTATTGCTGTAGCAAATAGCTAGAGGAGCAAGAGGTGGAAATTCATACTTTAGAGGCCAATTTACACCACAGGGTAGTGCACAATTGGGTCCTGTACACATGAACCAATGTGCATATTGGATACAGGAGGGTCATTGGTGAGCCCAATGCCCGATCCTACACAGAGATCAAATAGCACATATGGCGCCATGGGTAGACGATCCAGAGGCCGTCCTGGGACAGGGGGTCCTGGTAGAAGTCAGTTTGCACAAAATAAACAGACACCTTCACAAGATAGTCAGCAACAGAATGTTAATAGCGGGAACATTTTTGATAATCCTTCGACTGTCTATTTTTCTGAGGATCGTGCATTTGACGATATACTGTTCCGTTAGGACAGCCCGAAGCAGGGTCAGGAACCAGTACCTATTCCCATTGATCAGAAAGGGCCCTATGTTGAAATGAAGGTTGGGAATAGGAAGCTTCTATTTATGATAGATACAGGAGCACAGAAGTGTTCTATTGATCATTCACAGGTTCCAGATATTCAACTGTCAGGGCAGAGCAACATTTCTGTAGGGTTCTCTGGTACACCAGTGGTTAGTCCGGTCTCTGGGCCGGTACCAATTTCAATAGGACCATTCACTGATTCTTGTCCATTTTTATTGACGACAAATTGTGGTGAGAATTTGTTGTGATTGAATCTATTAATGAAATTGAATGCTGTGATTGACTGTTCTCCAGATGGAGTATACTTAACGATTTTGCCCCAACAAACCTCTGTTCTGCAATTTTTGTCTAGGCCTTTACCAACTGAATTGAATAAGGTTCCGACATGTTTATGGATGGTTAATGATAATGTCGTTGGAATTTTACAAATTGAACCAGTTAAAATTGTGTTGAAACCAGGTGTTAAATTGCTGCGTGTTCCGCAGTATAAGATTTCGGTTGAAGGTGAACAGGCTTTAAAGAGTATTATTTCTGATTTCGTACACTGAGGTGTAATTGAGGAAATTGCAAGGACGTGTGTTATAGTCTGATTTTGCCAGTCTATAAGAAAGGGGATAATGTGATTCCTTTTTGTTTTATTATTGATTTACGTGCAATTAATAAGGTTGTTGCTCCACAATTTCTGATTGTTCCTGATGTTACCACAATTCTGACTATGGTTCAAGCCACAGCTACACATTTTAGTGTTGTGGATTTGAAAAATGCTTTTTCAGTATTCCTGTACATGTTGATAGCAGGTATTTGTTCATGTGCACCCTGAGGGGGCGCTCGTTTACATTCACTCGTGTGCCGCAAGGGTACACTGAGAGTCCAAGCATTTATAGTAGAGCGTTGAAAGAACAGCTTGATACACTTGAGTTGCCTTCCACTTGCACGTTGTTGCAATATGTCGATGATCTACTTCTAGCTGCTGATTCTGAAGTTGCTCACAAAGAAGGCACTGTGTTGCTGCTTATTCATTTAGCAGAGCATGGGCATAAGGCTTCATTGAAGAAGTTTCAGTATTGTCAACAGGAGGTCGCCTATTTAGGCTATCTCCTGTCGAAGGAGGGAAGAAGACTGACACCTGAACGGATACAAAGCATCTCTGATATGTCTTTCCCAAATACATAGAAAGAGGTCAGAGCTTCAATAGGTATGGCCTCATATTGTAGACAGTGGATCCCAAATTTATCTTTGTTGATAATACCTATGTTGGCACTGACAAAGAAGGGTATTTCTTTGCCTTTACCGTGGAACATGGATTGCAGAACACTTTTGATTTGCTCAAGGCTGCATTGTGTTCAGCACCGGTTTTGGGCACACCAAATTACGAGAAGATATTTGTGTTGTATGTGCATGAATGTGATGGATGTGCTTTGGCTCATTTAACACAGGAACATGGGGGCAACAATAAACCGTGCAACTATTATTCCTCCACGTTAGACCCTGTTGCATGCGCTTTGCCAAGATGTTTGAGAGCTGTAGCTGCTGCTGCTGCATCCATGAAACAAAGTGAGGGTATGGTTTTAGGTCATTTTTTAACTGTGATTGTACCCCACTCTGTAGATGTTTTATCAAACAGAACGCAAATACAACATCTCACATCGGCTCGACTAACAAGGTACGAGCTGATTCTATTTGCTCTGCATATCCAAATTAAGAGATGTTGGTCATTAAATCCGGCTGAACTATTGCCTCTCCCACAAGAAACAGACTGTAGTGACAAGATGTCACATGACTGCCTCTACAATGCAGAGCAAGAAACGAAAGGTAGAATTGATTTAGTTGATACACCTTTAAACAATCCGCAAAGGGAGCTGTTTTGTGATGGCTCTTGCTTTAAACTTCCGGATGGTACATCCACTACTGCTTACGCAATAACCACATTGAGCACTATTGTGGAAACTAAACGAATTCCACATAATTCTGCGCTGGCCCCAGAGATTATTGTGCTAACTAGGGCTTGTGAAATTTCTGAAGGGCTTAGTGTAAATATATACACAGATAGTAAATATACGGTTTTGGGGTGGTTCACAACTTTGGTTGACTATGGGTTGAGAGAGGATTCTTGACCTCACATGGAACAAAAATTCAGCATGGTACTTTAATAGTCCGGTTGCTTTCAGCACTTGCTTCCTACACAGTTAGCAATAATACTAATTTGCACTAAAAAATGTACGTGTTGGATCCAACAAAAGAGGTCACTGACACTTGACAAAGGGATTAGCTGTATAAAAGAAATTCAGGCTGAAGCTACTCCAGATGAAATCAAACAGTGGGCTGAGGGTCCAGCGGGTCTAGAAGATGAGGGTTGTTGGGTGGATAGTGAAAAGCAAAGATGGATGACACCCAATGCCTATGTCACTGCTATGGTTACCATGGCCCATGGCCCAACACACATATGTGCCAAAATGATTTGCAAACAGTTAGATCCTGTCTGGTATAGTACTAATATTCAGAAAACTGCTGAACATTTTGGCCAAAGTTGCATGATATGCTTGCAACATAACATTGCGAACAGCAACATCAAAGGGCAGTTTTGGTCCCCCTCTGAAATTATAATGGGAAGACCAGCAAATATATGGAATGTTCCAAAACCCAAGCAATTGAAAGATGTCGAGTATCTGCTTTTGTCTGATTATTGTGACCAGTTGACTCAAAACTTGCGTTTGATTCATAAACAGGTATGAGCAGCCCTCCTTGTAAAATATGAGGGTCCAGGTCATCAACTTCGACCTGGCCAGTGGGTCCTTCTAAAGAATTTTGAGAGGGGCATCTGCCTTGCACCTCGTTGGAGAGGACTGCATCGGATCCTTTTGGCTACGCAAACTGCGTATGAGTGGCTGTAAAGAAGCACTGGATCTACACGACACACGTGAAGAGGATTCCTTTTCCTCTGGCCGATGACAAAGGGGAGGAGAAGGAAAATGATGATCCCGACGCTCACAACGAGCCTGCCTTGATCGAGACTGAGGGTGTCACAAAAGTTGTTCCTGAGCCTGTGGGGCCTGGGGAGATTGTTGTTGCTTCTTCGAAAGTCCTTCCTGAGCCCGTGGGGGCTGGGGAGATTGTTGCTTCTTCTTCAATTTATTCTTCTCCGTTGATCAATCTTGTTCCTGCTTCTTCATCTTCTTCAGGACACGACAATGCTTTGTTCACTGATCATTCCGTACCTGGAGTCAAAAGGTACGATCTGCATCCACAGAAATGGATTTAGATTTAGATTTTTCTGACATTACATTAATATAAATAGGATATGAAAGTGCAGCTAGGCTATGCCCACAAGAAACCGACAAGAAACCACAGTTGAGCCAGTCCCTCGTCATTCCTCTGCTGCATATACTAAGAGGCAGGGACCGCCAAAGTTACCTTCAATCAACATAGGCCACGTGGTCAAGTGCCATCCACGGATGAACTAAAAAAGCCTATAAGTGATGTTTCATAATGGACTCTGAGAAACTATGCCTATTTTAGAGGCCACTCGTACTAAAACGGATCTTGATTGTTTTGTTGATAATTAATCTGTTCATCGAGAGTCATGGTCCCGCAGGATGAAATGAATACTGGTCACAATTTCAGCTTGTATTACAATTACATTGACATTCGGGTTTTGGTATCTGGAAAATGCACATCCGCTTGATGTATTATTGCCAACTGCAAGTATCTCCACTGTGTCTCCACCTTGTGTGCATTTGCACACTCTCTGTCCTCGAGACCTCCAACATAGTTGGGGTTATCATAACAACGCTCTCTTAATGATTATGACTGCAACCCATGCACTCTGAATAAGACAAATTACTGGATATGTTCACATCTGCCTCAACATGGGGAAAGGGGATTGGGCTGGTATGTACATCCACTCCCTCTAACTACTGCATGTTATGCTTTGCTTAGGGCATTAGTCTTTGGCCGATGGAATGATAGTGGCATTGGGAATTTTGATGGAACTAATCTTAATGAATTTGAAAAACGAGTCTTAACACCTTTTGTATGTTCTCTGTTTGCGAATAGGAGCAAGCTAAATATTGCTTCTATTAGGCCTTCCAACACTCTCTAGACCTTTCCAATCACTGATTACTTTTAAAATGGCTCCTGTAGGTAATAGGGATGCCATGCCTCCCGCCTATACCATCAACCATAGTCCAACTCTGTTCCATTCTGCATACAAAGAGAAGGTTCCCAACAAATGGGTACATTTCAGGGTTGTACGAATGATGTTCAGACGATGAGATATGGTTTTCAGCTGATGCTAATGTTTAATACGCTTGGTTTAGGCCAAAAGGAGGGTTTATAAAAGCATATTTCGCATAATACCGCCTGATAGTGAACATTGGCCTAAGCGAATTTGCATTGTACTGTAAATCACATTTAAATGAACTTGCAATAAGTTGTCTATGCCGCCATCTTAAGGTTATCTGCCATTTTGATTAACTCCTGCTTTCTGACCCATGCTAGAAATTGTGTTTTTGGCTCGAGCAGAGACAAATGAACATTGTACTATGTCAACGTAGATAAGCATGTTGAAGCTGCTAAGGTGGAATTGTTTGTCCTGCACTAAGAAACCTTGGAGCTAAACAAGAGCCGTATTTAAACAGTAATCTAGAGACCATCTGTATCAATATTGTCTTCTCCGTTCAAACAGCAAAACAGAATGTTGAATAACTGAATATGTGCTTTTGCAGAAATCTGTGTTTTCGCTCCTTGAAACTAAGCTGACTTTAAACTTAAGAATAAACGGTCGACAAATATGAGCATATGAAACAAGGATTGTTACCATTGTGTTTTATGTGCAGAAAAATATGTCTAGTGTTTGAGGAAAACATTGAACAATGTATAGTTGTTTGAACCTGTATTAGTTATGTGAACTGGCCCCGAACCCTAGTGAATATGTAACTCGAAGATGGGCTGGACGATGTGTCGGGGTTTGTAAGAAAATTTATAAATACCCATGTTTTGAAATGTCCAGCACTCTCTCATCTCACAGTGTCCGCTACAACACATTGCGAGGTGTTGAGAGAGACCAGACAGCTGTTCTGCAAGATAAGAGTGTACTTGTACCATTGTACTCGTGCCTGCTATAGTTCGTCCAGAAGCGCACATCCTTGTTTAAATGAGGATGCAGGATTGTCGCATACCTCCTGATTTATAGCTTTGTTGCTGAGCCGTGTAGCCTTGAATTGCCAATATGATACATGCCTTTGTATTTTGAAATGACCTGAGAAGCATTGTCGAATTGTCTTAGTTCACCATGTGAGCTTTGTTGCAACCAGCTATTCCTGATGGTTTGTGTGTCTCGATGAACAGCAAAATCCACCTGTTTAGTAGTATGTTTGGTGTATGGAACGTTAGCAGTGAAATAGGGATTCGACACTTACATTACTTTACCTTACTACGAGGTCCCTTTGCGGGACCCGACCTGAACGGCTGGTCTGGACCAGCCGTTAAAGTAGGGACCCGCAAAGGGACCTCGCGGGCAATTACGGTACCGCAATTTGCAGTACCGTAATTGCCGCCTTCCCCCTTCCCATTGAGCCCTATGGGGCAAAAATGGAAATGGGGAAGGGCCATTGTGAAATGGGGAAATACCACCCCGCCAACTTTGGAATGGGGCGGTATTTCCCCATTTCACCATGGCGGACTTGTTACAACACCGGCACCAACCATGGTGCTAACAGCACCATGGTTTAGCGCCGGTGTTGTAATGAGGGCCATTGTCTCACAGAAAGTGGGAGCCTCGAACTCTCCCATTGGATTGCATTGGGTTTGCTGTTATTTCTGGAGGGAGAAACTAAAAAGTAGCAACAGTTTCAATTGAAAAATCGTGACCCTCTCACCTAAATCGGGAGTGTTTTCACGTATGATTCATACGTATCTATTTCCAGTAAAATGTGCGTTGTGCTGGCGAGGGGATAGAATAGATCCTGCTGGTTTCTAATATTTCCTTAAACGCACGTTTATTTCCAATGATTCGAGGCCTTCTTCACTTTCCTGTGGTCTCTATTTACTGTCGGTGAACATCAATTGCACGCAGGAGAAACGTAATATGGTTAGTTTAGTGTAAATATATGTATTCCTCTTTTGCCGTCATTTGTGTCTCTGATGGTTCCTGAGCGACGGGCAGCATCACTCTTTCTGATGGGACACTACTAATTCAGGTAAGGCTGTTAGGACCGTTAAATAAGTGCAGATCATGATGAGTAAGACAGAAGACCCAATGGTAATCTGGGGTCACACTGCAGCGTCTTAGTTGTCATTTTTTTCGGGATCTAGTTGACATTATTTGCTTTGTGCAAAGCTGGCTATTTGCAACAATATATGTTTGATCAGGGAAGTTACTTTCCAAAAGATTGAATGAATGAGAATTGTATGCATAATGTTTAGGAATGGTTCCCTAGCTTCTAGGACCTGTATCTGGTGTTATTCAACGTTAATATATAGCTGGTAAGATAGCTCAGTAGGTTGAGGGATTGCTGCTGCGATCTATGGGTGATCTGCAGGTCGCACGTTCGAAACCTGGCAAAACCAACTCAGCCTTTCTTACTACTGAGATCGATAAATGAGTACCAACTTCAGTTGGGATGATAGATGTATGTAAATATGTTCTATAAGCGTTATATGAATAGCAAATCGTTAATATGAATCAGTCATCATTAGTATAGCTCATCAGATTCACCTCCTGCTGCAGTGATGATCTTTGCTTATATTAGAGTACCTCCAAATATATCATTATATCACGTGCAGCAGTGGCATATTGCTGGAGTACTTGCAGCATTAATTGGAGAAAGAATGTAGACAGCTGGCAGAGCTCAATGCTGTCCAAATGTTGCCAAGTACATGCAGATGTCAAGCTCAAGATCAATGGCAATGGCGGCCATAACATCACTGACATCTTTCGAAATCTTTGTGAGCATTGCGGGCACAGCCAGCAGGGAGGAGAATTCATGGGACAAATTCTCAGTAACTAAGGCATCTTGAATATAGATGGGTCAGCAAAAGAAAAAGACAGCCGACCATCAGTCAAACAGTTAATTGATGCCTATCTATTGGACATTTCAGCCATGGGAAGGGATGATGACCCATTACAGTATTGGTACAACTATGAGTTTGTCAGGCTAATGATATTTGTGTAAGTTGCTGTTGAAGTTCTAAGCTGCACCCCAGTCAGTCTGCAGTCCGAGAGAGTTTTTGGTATGGCAGGGACCATAGTCCCTAACTGCTGGAGAAGCAACCCTGGTCCACATGTTGAGAAATTGACATTTATAAAATTAAACAGTCACTCTATTGCAGACGAATATCGAATGCCATCTACCCATAGCCGACTCATGAGTTCGGATGATGACAATGATTTCATTACCAGGCACATCTCAGACTTGGAAAAGTGGAGCGGGGTTGTTTCATGGTGCAATAATTGGGAAACGGATAGCTGTAGTAGTGTCTAAGAGGCCCTGACCAATTGTTGTCTTAAACAGGGTGTTTCCTTTTTTTAAAAATCCTTTTCTTGTCTCATGATGATTACACTTTATGTTCTCCTATAAGGCACACACACAGTGCACAGCCACCTCTTAAGGTATTCTGTTTTTCCCCCACAGGGCACAGCAACCTTTTAATGTTCTCGGGGTATCTCATAGGGTACACCCACCCCTTCAGATTCACCCACAGCATATAGCCTCCCCTGTAGGGTCCCATATTCTCCCAGAGGTTGCAGCCACCCCTTTAGGTTCTCAGGTTATCCCAGAGGGTTCAGCCATCCCTTAAAGTTCTCAAGTTCATCCACAGGGTGCACCCACCCCTTAAGGGTTTTAGTTTTTTTGATAGGGCACAGCCACCTCTTAAGACTTTTGGGTTCTTTCACAAAGTACAGGCATCCCGTGAAAGGCTATGGTCCTCCCACAGGGCGCATACTGTTAATGACTCCAATCAAGCATTCCCACTAAGTCAGTGCCTTGTCTGGGATTGCTCAAGGGAAGCCATTATTTATATATTTTTATGACAAGTTATAATCTGGATGATGAACCCTTGTATAACGCCCCTCTCTTAGAATCCCCCTGACCCCACTGAGACAAGAAGTAGGTTTGTTTTGCAAATTAAAAAGGTTTATTTGAAAAATTAAACAATAGATATATATCACACTTTTATAATAAATTAATATTTGATATCACACTTAGACATATGACAGTGATCAACAATGGATGATGTTATACTAGCACACTGGTTTAATTACTTAGGAGTAGTATAGAGGATAAGGTAGCTGAGAATGCTTTATGGTTTCAAGGAGATGCAAAGATGAATAAAAGGCAGTACAGAAATAAACTTGATATGATTTCAGCAAAAGATAATATGATCACTTTTTCTCTGACAATTCACTCCCCCCCTATGCAATGTAAGGAGATGGAAGTAACACACACAGTCTTCAGGAATACAATCACAGTACACTACGAATTCAGTTCTCCCCTAGCAAGCTTATAGCACCAGGGATGATTTTGAAACACAGGCGAAAGACTTTCAGGTGATTTGCAAGGGAGTGAAATATGCTAAAATTGATTTTAATTCCCTGGAGAGGTTCAGGGTGAGTGAGAGAAACTTTAAATCAGCTCAGGTCCACACTAACAATGATTAATGAAGGATTATCAGGTTGAAAACGGATTTCAGTAATGGAAGCAAAGGACAGATCTTTCTACACGTGGTTGAAATGAAGCAAAATGTCAAATCGCGGCACTTTTTTTCAAGTGTGTCGAGCGCAATTACGGAGGCGCTATAACGAGTAGTAAGTCGGTTTTGTTGGAAAGCTGGGAATCTTAGCTTTACAATACAAGTTAAATTTCGTTCCTAGGATGCACGGTTCCAAAGATACAGATGATTTTGTAAAGGTCGTTTATCAGAAATGAAATTACAGTTTCGGAATGACAGATGCGCTTTGAAAGGTTTGAATCAACAGGAGGAACACACGATTTCTTATGATGCAGTTCTAAACAGGTTCAAATGTTTTGAATCAGATTATTTTAAGCTAAGAGATGGGTTCTGCACAGTTCTAGCTGGGTACTCACACTATAAATTTGAAAGGAATGGCCTCGACACGGATCTGGTCAACAAGTTTAGCTGCGGTTCTCTCTGTTCGGCGGGTCAATCAGGCACCGGTTCTGTTCACAGCCGTCTGGTCTGGGTCTCTGGTTCTGCTGGTCTGGATCAAGTGGATTCTGGATACCGCACTGCTTTCTGGGTACTGGTTCTATTCTGGATACACAGGACTCTTAGCAAGCAGCAAACCGTACAGCCCAGCGGTTGAATAGTTTGCAAAAGATTTTGAGGCCTGCTGAAGAGTTCAGCTCTTTGGAGTTTTTGTTCTGGAGTTAGTCTGGATCTCTGGAGTTCTGGATCTGGAGTTCTCCCTCAGCGTGCTGCGCAGGAATTCAGTTGAAGGTTGGAAAAGGAATGTCCCTGTACGGCTTCCAGTGGCTCTTTTTATGTCTTTTGAAAATGGGTGTGGATGCTAACTTTCTATGCCCAACCCACTCATGATTTGATAAGTCAAGGATTTCTCTTTGACCTGATTTGAAAAGGGAGCAGTGAGTCATCCTATGTCATCAGGTGTCATGTTTATGGCTCCAAAGAAGGAACACTCCCCTTTGCTTTTACCTTAGAAAATAATTTTCATTACTAAACATATTTCCCAAATACACAAGTGGTTGACATTACATGTACATATCAAATATTACTTCGGGTAGGTCTCTGTTCCAACTCTGATGTTTCTAAGAGCCAGGGTTCAAAAATGGCAACTTATTTTCGTTTTTAGTTGGTTTACCAATATTGTATTTTTACCAAAAATTACACAGATGTACACTGCCTTTCTACACATATTCCAGTAATTTTTCATTTTTCTAGCGTGAACCCTGTGTCTGCAATCTCCACAATTCATGGGGTTTTGCCTCAGAACATGGTACAGAGTCCTAACACCTCTTAAAATGTGCACAGAAAAATCACAAGAATAATGATATTAATTATATAATGTTGACAAGTCTGTACTATGAATTATCCATCATTTTAAAATTATGCTCTGGCCCAGAGGGGTGTGGTTTCCCAAATCACATGGTGGAATTTATGGTTTGTCCACTTCCTCCAACTCAAGTTGCTCACAGAGGCACTACCCCTCCCAGTTTCTCTCAAGAGGAAGCCATTTACGACCCCCCCTAATTTAACATTTGCCTGAGCCAAGGAAGGCTCATTGTTCTGTTTCCCTCCAGTCCTAGGTGCTCCTCCCCTGATTCAATCAGGGAGGTGTCATCTCCTTTTGGTGGGGGCAGCAGAATGCAGCCAGGCCTGGGAAGAGTGGCTGAGCAAGTTTCAACTCCTGTCGGGGATAGTTGCCGGGCAGAGTTCACTCTCATCAAGCCAGGATTCAGCCAAATGTCACTTTTTTCCCCCGTTTTTCTTCATTCAAAACAAACTTACAATTTTTACACATGCAGCTAGAACGCTGATTCTAAGTTCAAAACTATCACATTTAAACAGTTGCAACCTATGTGACACTCAGAGTAGGTCACTCATTTATTTTAAACATTTCGATTTTAGTGGCTTTAAGTCCAATTACAGTTAAGCTGCTGACATCCACAGCTCAGCCAGTTTTGTTATGAACATTATTTTAGGCTTATTCTTTTCCCACATTGTGTATGCACACAAGACTTCATTCTGCCAAATGTCTGCTGGTGTTCAGTGAGATTTTTGAATATCTTGCAATGTTTAAAATAGGCATTTTTAGCTTGCATTTCAGAGAAACAAAGGTGATTTCAAAGCGCTTTTTGAGCCAACCGGCACTGCTCTTTTTCCTTTGGCACACATTTCACTCATGGCACTCCTGGCCCATCATGCTCTCACTGGTGGGTGGCAGGTCACGGGAACATTTTGGTGTGCGCCAAAACTGCGTGGTTTTCCTGGATTCTGGCGCAATGTGGGCTTTTTTGGCCATCTTGGATTTTCTAAGCCCACAGCACCAAATGTTGCAGCATAATAGTCCAAACGTGGGTCAGGACATCCAACAAGCCCCCCGCCCGACTGCGCTTTGATTTCGAGTCGAGGTTGAGTCGGGTGCAAAGGATGTTTTGATCCACGCGCTGGGATGTCGCAATCATCTTCTTCCGATTCCGCAGATGACAAAGTTCAGCATCTTTTCCTTCATCAGGGTGGATCGATCGGTTCTCCTAACCGGTCCTGATGGGAGTTTTGGGCGGTACCCTGGGCCCCTCGGATCTTTGCTTCCGGTCCCCGGGTCGTCTTCCGTGGTCAGTCTCCAGGTTTTCTTTCTCCTAGGATGACAAAGCAAAGCGGCAATACCTATTCGTAGACATTTCTCCCCACTATTGATATAGTGAGGCGGCATATACATTTTATAAATCAATAGACATTTACATTCTTATTTTTTTTTTAAAAAAAGATCTAATTATAAGACATTTTCATTCAAGAATCATAATATTTTAGAGACTATATGTGGGATATTTTAGGGTTGGAACTGAATTACTCTGGAGTGGCCCCCTCTGGTATTGCAGAGGACTCCTCCAGTTGCTGCAGAGTGTGCCTGGGATGGCAACACTTTAACTGATTTATATGGACCCACTTGTCTTCCCCTTCTGTCACACTACCTTTGGGGATGCGAATCTTGTAGGCAACAGGGGAGATCTTGTCTATAATTTCAAAGGGTCCCTTCCATGTAGGCAGAAATTTTCGCTGTTTGGCCTGGTTCCTCTGGAAATTGTATAGATAGACCCGGTCTCCCACATTGTATTCTTTCATGGTGGTTCTCAAATCATAATGGGTCTTCATGCTATCAGCTGATCTTTCTACATTCCGCTGAGCATAGGCAAAAGCATGTTGGAGGTGTTTCCTTAAATTCTCCACATACTCGTGAGTAGTGGAGGCATTTATCAGTGTCTGCTCTTGGGTCCTGTAGAGCAAATGCTGAGGAAGCACCATCTTGCGCCAGTCATCAGCTCAAATGGTGACATTTTGGTTGCAGATGAAGGGGTAGATCTGATGGCCATTAGGACCAGAGGTAATCGGATATCCCAACTTGTCCCAGAATCTGCCACAAACCTTTTTAATATGCTCACAATGGTCCGGTTGTAGCATTCTACTGCCCCAGAAGAAGCTGGCCGGTAAGCAATATGTAGCTTCCTTTTAACCCCTAGTATCTACCACATCTTAGTCATTACTTTGCTGGTAAAATGGCTACCTCTGTTTGACTCAATCCTTTGGGGTAGACCAAAACGTGAAAAAATGTGGTTGATCATCAGGGCAGCTGCTGTTTCTGCCTTGCAGTTTGGGGCCGGGAGACATTCCACCCACTTGGTAAAAAAGCATGTGACCGTCAACATGTACTTGTTTCCCCTAGATGAGCGACGCACGGGCCTATGAAGTCGATTTGCAAATCTGACCGTGGCAGTGTCATCCCCCTCTTTTGGAGAGGCGCCCGGTGTGTGAGGGATGTTGGCTGAAATTGTGCTCACACAAGACACCCCTTCAAGTATTGGTCGAGGTCCTGACCCATGTGTGGCCAGTATGCAACCTCTCTTAAAATCTCAAGTGTTGCATGAAACCCTCTATGACTGGCAGTGGCCGCATCATGGGCGTGACTTAACATCAGGCTTCAGAATGAGGTAGGCACCACCCCACTGATCATGGCCAGCTTGGGATTTCCTTACCAACAAACCGTCTTGGATTCGGAACATCTTTGGACATTTCATCAACACTCTAAGGTCCTCTTTCCCAATGTAATCGGTATCCGTCAGGGGAAAGTTCTCAGGGTCCTCAATGTGTTGCTAAAACTTACCAATTATTGGATCCCCCTTTTGAGCCGTAATCAAATCAGCATCTGGGGTCTCCTTACTCCATTGTGCAGTTGAAAGATCATTGTGAGCATTTGTCTGGGACCTAGTGATAGCCGTGACCTGGATTTCCCCCAACAGGGACTCAATCTCTATTAGATCCCCTTGGGATGGCCCCGGTTTCGGCCAGCTGATCAGCTAAGTCATTTCCAGTTTTGTCTGGTCCCTCTACTTTGGAATGACCCTTGATCTTTTTCCAGTTGATGGTCATCCCATTCGATGTGACCAGATCATCAATATTTTGGATTAACTTCCCATGTTTCAGGGGTTTGTTATTAGCACATAACATGCCTCTGGTTTTCCAATTAACCAGGTGCTGCACGAACCCGTTCCGTACATAATCTGAATCTGTGATTATGACTAGTTCGTGGAGTTGATGTTGGACAGCAGTGAGGATGGCTTGATACACAGCCATCAATTCTGCCACCTGACTACTTCGGGGACCAATTTTGTACCCAGCGGAGGGTTCTGGGGACTCCTTCACCCATGCATTCCCTACGCCGGCCACCAGTTCTTTTTCCCCGTTGTTGTCAACATGGTAAGAGCATCCATCCACATAGACAGTGGGCATTCCCTCACACTTGTCCTCTTCAAAGACTTTGTGTGGGGAATTAAGGTATGCCTCCATGTTGTCCTTAATTTTTAGACTTTCGTCCTTGAGACAGTTTTCTCTGGCACAATCATGCAAGTCAGCCAGACCTTGCACGAGGGGACTCTTCTTGTTTTGGCCATATCTGACCTCCATAGGAAAGCCTTGCATTGACAGAATCCAGGAAGTAATTCGGGAATTACTCACATTTCCGGCTCGGATTCTGTCACTTTGGAGATATTGCAGAGGCTGGTGTGGAGTCTCCACTATGATGTGTTTTCCCTGGATGAACGGGCGGTAATTCTTCAATGCCCACACCGTTGCCAGGAGTGCCTTCTCACAATCGTTTAATTTTTCCTCCACAGAGGATAAAGTTTTGCTCGCATAAGAGATTACTTTATTGACCTTGTCATGCTTTTGGTATAATACTGCCGTCAAGCATGTATTAGAGAACCCTGTCTCCAGGAAGAACTCCTTGTTTCTGACAGGGTAAGCTAGGCAAGGCGTTTGTGAGAGGCTTCTTTTGAGTTGTCTTACTGCCTCGGATTGTTCTGGACCCCATTCCCACTTGACCCCCCCTTCAAAAGATGATTCAGGGGTCTAGTGATCTCTGCGTAGCCCTCAATGAACTTTCTGCTGTAATTAGTCAGTCCAAGGAGGCTTCTTAGTTCCCGCAGTGTTGTGGGGTCTTTCCGTTTCTGAAGTGCTTCCACTTTCTTTTCTTGGGGACAGAGACCCTGAGGAGTAATCTCATATCCCAAGAAATTAACACGGGTTCTACACCACTGTGCTTTCTGAAAGGAAAGTTTTGCTCCGGCAGCCTTCAACTGGGTCAGAACATAACGGATCTCCGCTATATGTTCCTCCATAGTTGAACTTTTGATGAGGACATCATCTACATAAACCAAGTTACCCCTCGTACCCAGGTCGGGCATGGCCTTGTGTAGGAAAATGTTGAACTCATTGCCGGAGTTGAGGTATCCGAAGGGAGTTCGGGTCCATGTGTACTGCTCGCCCCCAAAGGTAAAAGCCAGTTTGTATTGGTCCTCCCTACTGACAAGCACGGTCCAGTATCCATTGGTCATGTCTATTGCAGTGAATACCTGTGACCCCTGAATCTGGGCCAGCCCTTGGTCAATGTAGGGCAGAGGCCATCGGGAAGTATGGACCCATTTGTTGAGCTCCCTAAGGTCGGCGCAGAGTCTCCACTGGCAGTTTGGCTTCAATATTCCCAGCACCGGATTATTGAAGGTGCTGTGTACCGGACGGATTATCCCCCGGGACTCAAGGTTCTTAATTATTTCAGTAAGGGACTCCATTGATGCGAGAGGCAAGCGATATTACTTCACAAACACTGGAGTCATACCAGGGTCCGTGGGAATTGTTGTTGTGTGGATGTCGGTGCGACCACAGTCATATGAGTCTACCGCAAAGAGATCTTGGAAATCCAAGAAAACTTGTTTCAACTTTTGCTTCTGTTCCAGAGTCACGCAGGCATCAGCTAGGTTGACTCTCTCTTCCACCATCTGTCTGAAGCCTGGAAAGACTTCTGGTTTTGCTATCTCAGCGGCCTCCTCCAGCTGGGTGGAGAAGTCCCTGGTCAGAGTGCTGATTTGCACTGGAGGCTTCAGGTGGGAAAGGCAGCCCTCGTGGACCTGGAAAATCACCTCATCCCTTCTGAAGTCACAAGTCACATCTTCCTTACCATAAGGGCAGGAAGTGTACACCAGGAAGTTTCCCCCATGCCGGGTAAAGATCCTGTCTGGTGTTGTATTGTCATCACTGTCACTGTCAAAACAGTCCTGGGGGATTGGTCCTAACAGTTCATTTCCTAAATCAATGGAGAAATGCCGGTCATAACCGCCATTCCAATAAGGGTGCCTGCGGCTAGAGTAATACTCTTTAAGTCGCTGTTATCCACCTGTATTGGAATGGTGTCATGTTCTATGTTGACTAATGGTGTTGGGTTTACCCCTAACCCTTGCTGTTGGAGAAAAGCATTTAGATGAATATAAGCATTAGGGTTTTTCAATTTTTGTCCTCTTTTAACTTTCATTTCCAGGGAGAATTGTCGCGTCCTTTCTGGGATGGTGACTTCCTCTTTAACCTGAATTTCAACTGCATAAGGTAGCAATTGAGCTGACCTAAATGCTTTTTCTGGATCATCAAAGCCCATGGGATTATCCGCTAATCGGGACCAAGCTTTGAAGTTTATTAGGTCCAAACTAATGGCAAAGCGATTGAGAATGTCACTGCCTAAGTAAAAGGCGGCAGTGCCATCTCGCACGACCCAACAATTATGTACTATGCTCTTCTTGCCAATGGAGATTTTGAGCATACACCTGCTTGGCAGGAGATGTTTGGAATTGGGTGTTTCCAGATCCATTTCCCATTTGTCTATCAGTTTGAATGTGGGAATGGCTGGATCTTTTGAGAGTTGACGGAACATGGCTTTGCTGATGAAGCTCTTACCGTTGTTCACACACACTCGGGCGAGTCCTTCCCATCATTTAACTGAACAGGGATGAACAACTGCTCTCCAATTTGCTGAATTTCAGCCAAGCTCTGAGCTGTTTTCACAACTTTCTGGACCATAGGAGTGGGAGTTTCTGATTGTGGATTAGTAAAGAATTTCAGAGTGTTTCCTTCCAGTGTGGAATACCACCTTAAACTGGAAGGAAGGTTGATTTTCAGAAATAGAGAGGACCCCCCATCACCAGTCTGTTGTCCTACTGCTATTACTGTCACGTCTGGAATTTGGTTATTCTGGAGGTGAAATTCTACTTGATCATATTTTCATTCACCCATGTGGCAGGTGCCGTTTAAGCTAACATAGTTGACACTCTGCTTTCATTTTATTGGTCGGCTAGTCTGAGTCCAGAGGACCTTGTTTACGCAATCTATTAGGGGTGACAACCTTCTCAGGAGGTCATTCCCTAGTAAACAAGGGGTGCCCTCTGGAGTCACTACTATGACCGGGTTTTTCACCTTGTGTCTCCCAATTTTGATGTCCAAATCTGCAGTCCCCTCGATGGGAATTTCCTTCCCGTCAAAGTTCTGGAGTTGTCCAGGAAGAGAGGTGAGAGGAATACGGTAATTCTCCACCCTTCCTGCATTTAGTTCATCAAAGGCCCTTTTGGACAGAAGGGTAGCTTGCGATCCAGTGTCCACCAGTGGCAAAATGGTACCCTGCCCCTGTACTTGTACTGGGGCATAGTATCTTCACTCCTTCTCCTCAAAGGGGCACAGATAATGCATATTTTTGGACAACTGGTGGGCTAATTTTCTGGTTTTGGACATTGGGAGAGAAGAGATTTGGGCAGGATTCTGTGGAGAGTCATGGGAATCTGCAAGAAAAAGTTGGCAACTTGAAAGAGGATATTCGAGTTCCCCTGGTTCCTGTCCTGGGCCACCCCCCCTTTTTGGAGGTAGTCACCAGAATGGGTTTGAACCCGGGGATTTTGATGCTGTTGGTTCTGGGATAGGATGATGGGCGGCGACAGCTCAATCCCCACATCTACCCAGTGTATTGATGTAGTTTTGGGTTCCCCTGGTTTCGGTTCTGGGCCGTCCCCCCCTTTTTGGAGGCAGTCACCAGGATGGGTTTGAACCAGGGGTTTTCTGTCTTGTTGGTTCTGGGATAGAATGATGGGCGGCGACAGCTCAATCCCCACATCTACCCAGTCTATTGATTCGGTTTTAGGTTCCCCTGGTTCCGGTTCTGGGCCGCCCCCTCCTTTTTGGAGGCAGTCACCAGGATGCGTTTGAACCAGGGGTTTTCGGTCTTGTTGGTTCTGGGATAGAATAATGGGCGGCGACAGCTCAATCCCCACATCTACCCAGTCTGGGTTGGAATCCCTTGGGACCCATTTTTCCTTGGGAGGAGTTCCACCATCTCTGAAGGAGAAGATCCTTTTCCCAGGATCCTCTGAGGATCCCTCTCCCTCAATTTGGAAGACCTGTACCTCCTCCACAAAATGGGTCTGTTTGGGTCCTCTGTTTCTCCTACCTCCTCTCTGCTCCTTGGGTGGCAGACTTTCAGGGGTAGGAGATTTTGTTTCCGGTTCCTGGATTTCCAGGGGCTGTTTACAAGTGGGGAAGGAAGCTTCCTCCAAGGCTTTACACCCTCCTTCCACTTGTGCCTCCTCCCTGGGAACCGGTGGGTTATCGGGGTGCTGGCTGATACGGGGTTCTATTTTCTCCCCTGGGCTGATCCCAGGAAGGGTAGCTACCCCTTCTCTGGTAGCACCCCGGGTTGGGAAGATTTGGGTGCCCCTCCACCCTTGGCCTCCCCTCTCCGGGATTCATTTTGTCTGGGCTCAGGGAATTGGGGAAAGAAGGATGGATGATTTTGGGGCTGAAGGCTGGGTGGATACCTGGGGAACAAGTTCTGCCCAGTGTTTGGTGAATTTCTGCCCTCCTGGGGGAAGTGTGGAGGGAAGTTCCCTGGGTTGGGTGCTTGGTTGGATCCCCCCCCTTGGGCTGGAGGAGTCCACACATAACCCAGGATTGGTCTGTTTCCCTTGTCGCAGGGACTTACATAGTCAGGGGAGCGAGGGACCCCATTTGTGGGATTACCTCCTTGACTCCCTGTCTGTGACTGGCCCGAGGGCCTTCTGGGCTGTGAATTGTTCGGTGCAGGCAGGTTTTTAGGCCCCCCCATTTCCAAATCTAAAACGGGGGCAACCTTTACCTCTGCCACCTTGGCAGCAGCAGGGGTGCTGTTGGTTTTGGGGTTTTTGGGCTGATTCTTATTTTCCACCGGTTTTTGCACCTCATAGATGCGGGTGGCTTGCTCAATGACCCAGTCTAAAGATCCTTTCTCGTGAAAATCTCTCACAAGCTGGGTCATTATGTATTTGGGTAAGGCATGGAAAAAACGTATTAACAAATTCTTTACTGTCCGTGCGCACCCTTTTTGTAGTCTGCGCAAAAGCACGCTTTAACTCCTGCACAAATTCTTGTGGGGCCTGATCCTCCCCACATTGCAAATTGTAGGCTGCCTTGCAAGCCTCTTGAGGATTTCTATGAACAGAAAAATGTTTCAAGATGGCCGCCCTATAGGTGGACCATCTTGAATGATTTTGGTCCTCCAGCCCTGTAAAGAAACTGGAGTATTCTGGGGAGAATGTCCATTTGACGTACTGGATGCAGCTACTGCTGTCCTTCAAATGGAAAGTCTCCATCATTTGCTCAAAGAGCTCCAAGTGTTCCCAAACAGAATACTTGGAGTTCTTGTGATAAGGCGTGATGACACTCCTGATTGCGTTAATCTGTTTTAAGGGGTCCTTAAGCAAGGCCCTTTTTGCCCCTTTTTGCCTTATTGGCCTTTTTGGTTCGGGTAACCCTGGTCCATTCATCCTCTGACTCAGAAGCACTGCTCCCAGAGGTGCCCGTCTGACCTTACAGTTTTTCCCGGATTCTGCGAGCCTGGGAATTGGTGGCAGAATGTGGGGACCTGGTCTCCTTTGTCCTGTGACGCTCCGAGGAGTTTTCAGATCCCTCCTTGCTGCCAGGATTTGATGGGTATCGCCCCCACTGACCTAACTGGGCAGAAGTTTTCAGGATGCCCTTAGTGGGCCTACTCTCCTGGGGTTCCCCACTAAATTGTACTGTGCTGAGGTGCCCATACCTGGATGCCCGCCCCTCCATTCCTGGGTGGTACTGGCCTACTTTTGGCTGGATAGTAATCTGCCATCCCTGTGGCCCTGTGCTCATGTGCGCCAGGGGACATGGGGGTGGCAGAGTCCAGGGACTGGGAGAGGTTATGCTCAGGGGTTTCCCTTTCCCAGCGAACTTCATCTCTATCAGCCCCTGCTCCCTGTTGCAATGCAAGAGCCTGGGCTTTCAGTTCCTCAACCAAGGCCTTACTAGACTCTATCAGTCTCTCCTGCATGGCTACCTGTTGCTGGAGCCTATCATTGTGATGACAGAGAGCCTAATTATCCCTCTGTGCTTCCTGATTGGTCCTGGAGCACTGGGTCAGTCTTTGCTGCAGGGTGGTTACCTCCTGGGCACCGTCCCTATTGGCTTGCTCCTTTCTTGTCAGAGCATCTTCGACCCCCCTGGTGTGCTCTAACAAGTTCTGATGCTCTTTTTGGAGGTCACCCAGTCCCTGGAGAGCCAAGTGATTTTCTTGAATTTTTCTTTTTAAGTGGCAGACTTCCTAGCCTAAGATGTCCCTTTCCTGAGCAAGAGCCTGCATCTGTGCCACCAGGTCGTCCCTCCGCCGTTGAAGGGCACCATCTTTCTGGCGCTCTTCATCAAACTCTGCCTGATTATCCAGGTCTTTCAAAATCAATGTATTGCTTTCCTCTTTCTCTCTGTCTAGTTAGATTTGCAGGGTGGCTACCTGCTCTGTGCATGCCCTGTTGAAATTGATCTGTTGCTCCAGCTTTTTCTGGCACTGCAGTAAGGAGTCCAAACTGTCTTGGTGCTCCTTCTGCAAAGCCAGAATTCTGGTATCCTGGTCAGCCTTTTCCTGTTGCAGGATATCAATATCCTCCTTTATTTTAAAGATGTACTGTCTACTATCATTTTCTGACTCCTGGCTCCTGTGCAGTCTCTGCTCAGAAGAGTCCAGATCAGATTGGGCCTTCTCTAATGCCAACAGTTGTCTACTTGCCAGATCTTGGCCTTCAGCACATTTGTCCTGCATGGCTCCCATATATAGATACAAATATGCCGCTATCCTGACAATCTTGTCGTGTTCATCTTTAGCTTTAGGAGCCATATATAGTTCACTCTTGGCCACATGTAATGGACCCTGATCTCTCCATAAGTCTGACCCTGTTTCAGTGATCTGGGGTGTGATTGCCTGCAACCAGACCGCCTGGTCCTGATGAGCCCACTCACCTCTCACAAATAGCTTATGTAAGAAGTGCTCTCTGGCTATTTTGATGTCTACCAGTGTCGTCATTCTGGAAGTTGATTTTCTTCCTGACTTACAGAAGTTTGTATTTTATTTTGCAAAACAGACCGTTTCCTTAGAGCGTTCCTTTGAGGAGTGCTTTACAGCGTACCACAGCGTGGTGATCCGACAGGATGTATGTATCCCGTCAGTTAGCACACTGTATTTAAGCTGCACAAATGGTAGACCTAATCCAGAATCCCCGGCTACGAGCCCCCACTCTGTTAACTGTTAATGACTCCAATCAAGCATTCCCACTAAGTCAGTGCCTTGTGTGGGATTGCTCAAGTGAAGCCCTTATTTATATATTTTTATGACAAGTTATAATCTGGATGATGAATCCTTGTATAACGCCCCTCTCTTATAATCCCCCTGACCCCACTGAGACAAGAAGTAGGTTTGTTTTGCAAATTAAAAAGGTTTATTTGAAAAATTAAACAATAGATATATATCACACTTTTATAATAAATTAATATTTGATGTCACACTTAGACATATGACAGAGATCAACAATGGATGATGTTATACTAGCATACTGGTTTAATTACTTAGGAGTAGTATAGAGGATAAGGTAGCTGAGAATGCTTTATGGTTTCAAGGAGATGTAAAGATGAATAAAAGGCAGTACAGAAATAAACTTGATATGATTTCAGCAAAAGATAATATGATCACTTTTTCTCTGACAATTCACTCCCCCCCTATGCAATGAAAGAAGATGGAAGTAACACACACAGTCTTCAGGAATACAATCACAGTACAATACGAATTCAGTTCCCCCTAGCAAGCTTATAGCACCAGGGATGATTTTGAAACACAGGTGAAAGACTTTCAGGTGATTTGCAAGGGAGTGAAATATGCTAAAATTGATTTTAATTCCCTCTAGAGGTTCAGGGTGAGTGAGAGATACTTTAAATCAGCTCAGGTCCACACTAACAATGATTAATGAGGGATTATCAGGTTGAAAACGGATTTCAGTAATGGAAGCAAAGGACAGATCTTTCTACATGTGGTTGAAATGAAACAAAATCTCAAATCGTGGCACTTTTTTTCGAGTGCGTCGAGCGCAATTATGGAGGTGCTATAAGGAGTAGCAAGTCGGTTGTTGGAAAGCTGGGAATCTTAGCTTAACAATACAAGTTAAATTCCGTTCCTAGGATGCACGGTTCCAAAGATACAGATGATTTTGTAAAGGTCGTTTTTCAGAAATGAAATTACAGTTTCAGAATGACAGATGCGCTTTGAAAGGTTTGAATCAACAGGAGGAACACACAATTTCTTATGATGCAGTTCTAAACAGGTTCAAATGTTTTGAATCAGATTATTTTAAGCTAAGAGATGGGTTCTGCACAGTTCTAGCTGGGTACTCACACTATAAATTTGAAAGGAATGGCCTCGACACGGATCTGGTCAACAAGTTTAGCTGCGGTTCTCTCTGTTTGGCGGGTCAAGCAGGCACTGGTTCTGTTCACAGCCGTCTGGTCTGGGTCTCTGGTTCTGCTGGTCTGGATCAAGTGGATTCTGGATACCGCACTGCTTCAAAACAAACTTACAATTTTTACACATGCAGCTAGAACACTGATTCTAAGTTCAAAACGATCACATTTAAACAGTTACAACCTATGTGACAATTTAAACATTTCGATTTTAGTGGCTTTAAGTCCAATTTCAGTTAAGCTGCTGACATCCACAGCTCAGCCAGTTTTGTTATGAACATTATTTTAGGCTCTTTCTTTTCCCAGATTTTGTATGCACAAAAGACTTCATTCTGCCAAATGTCTGCTGGTGTTCAGTGAGATTTTTGAATATCTTGCAATGTTTAAAATAGGCATTTTTAGCTTGCATTTCAGAGAAACACAGGGGATTTCAAAGCGCTTTTTGAGGCAATCGGCACTGCTGTTTTTCCTTTGGCACACATTTCACTCATGGCACTCCTGGCCCATCATGCTCGCACTGGTGGGTGGCAGGTCAGGGGAACATTTTGGTGCGCGCCAAAATGCGCGGTTTTCCTGGATTCTGGCGCAATGCAGGCTTTTTCAGCCATCTTGGATTTTCTAAGCCCACAGCACCAAATGTTGCAGCATAATAGTCCAAACGTGGGTCAGGACACCCAACAATACACCCCTTAAGGTTCCAATATTCTCCCACATGACACTACAAACTGCTTTCCTTTCCATTAAAGAACATACCATCCCTGATTTCTAGGCCATGAGTCAGGGTGATTTCCTTTGTATTTGGCCTTGTGCAGCATCTTGTGTCTGGGGATACGTGTAGGGAGAAAGGCAGGTGTCTTATCTGTGTTCATTGCTAATGAATAGACAGTGTTCTTCAATCTTGAGTCACGTGTGATAGGTCCGTGTTTGGAATAATTTTACACTGCATTTATCAGTATTTTAGCTACAAAGGGTGCGAGTGTTATGGTTTCTTTTACCACTGGGGACATTCTTGAGCTATTCCCCATGGAGTGTTTGGGCTTATAATTGTCCTGCACCTGGCTTACAAAGACTGGTTGTTCTCTTATAAAACTTCAATTCACCTGGAGTATCCTTTTGGCATCCTGGGAATTGCTATCTTGTGCTTTCAGGGCAATGTTCTGACTCCCCCCCCTTAATTTGCAGTAACCTTGGGTGTGTTTGTCAGCTCCCGTGCAAGTTCTGCACCGATGTGTACTTCGTTATTTCAGCAGTCTAAGTTCTCATGAAGTCTTGAGGCCTTTCATTTGCTTAGAAGTGTGTTATGGCTTCCATTTTGTAAAAGCTGACTGCCCATTACTTCTGCATTTCTATGTTAGTGAGCTATATTCGCGTATCATTTATGTTGCATTCAGCTTATACATTGCTTATATTAGTATTTGTCATGTCTTGTGGATGCTATGTTAATATCTCTCATGTATAAATGCATATGTTACCTAGTGTTCGCAACCTTCATGCTGAGTGCACATTTGCTTTGTGTCTAATGCATACACGTATTGTGTCATTGTTGGTTTGTTTATTCTTGGCATCTTTAGCTTAGATTGTGTTAATCTCCTGTTTATCTGCCTGGGACAAGGCAGGTAAGGTTGTCTTAGTGAGTAACGTTTCTCACTTGTGTGTTATTGGTCTGGGGGAGGGGCAGTAGCTATCAGTGACGTAACCATCTGTTTCCCAACACTTTCAAAAAGATTACAGATTCTAAAACATACAGAAAGCTATCTAGAAGACTTGAGGATCACTCAAGTTCAAACTCAAGACACATTTGCATTTTTAGCCATTTAAAATCAGTGCACTGCAAACATTGAGAACAATCTAAGTGCCATATTTGCAGTGTACGTTTATAAGTCAATATCTGAGTATAAAGCATGTAGGAAAAGGACTTGAATACAATTAATTTGAAAAAAAAAAGCTTTTCAGAAAGGCATGTGGTTAGTGCTATTTCATTTTATTTTATTTTTTTATTATTTATTCTTATTTTTTATTTTTATTGTTTAAGGTGCAGAACTAGCCCGAGTGCAGCAGAGCACTGTACAGAGTGTGAGGATATTCAAAAGGTTACAGTTTCATAAGGACTTAATTTTTCCTCGAAAAAGTAAATTATCCAACCAATGAAAATGGAATGGGCCATACATGTACTAGTTGAAATTATTTATTTAATTTGTTTTCAACTGAAGGAAACTGTGACTTGGTTTAAACAGTCCGCAAATATGCTAACTCGAAATCACATAGCAAACTTGGGGAGCTTTTTGCCAGATTTAGTTTTGATTTGGGAATTATGAATCACTACATGCTTTCACTAATAACAAGTGAGCATTTCGTATGAGGGAGGGCACACATAACACACGCACACACACACACATACACACAGATCTGACAGCACACCATCCCTTGACCTAAATTTCCTCTCATCTAGTCAAATAGTTCAATGTAATAGGTCTGAATGTCCTCCACCAAGTGTAAACATGCTGCTGTTGAACCAACAATCTACTAGTTCCGATATCCCCCTCTCTCCTTCCTAATAACCTTCTTATGTTTTAAAGAACTGTATGATATGATATGATATGATATGGCATTTATAACACACTTATACACAAGCGTTTCAAGGTGCGATGAGGCAAGGGAGGGGGAACAGAGGAGAGACAGAGACAACGATCCTACTAGCTCAGGTGTCATTCAGATCGCGCAAGTGTATGGGAAGGGGGAGGGGAAAGTGCAGTACATGGGAAAAAGAATAAATAATAAGTAGAAAGTCGGCCCGCTGGTGGCAAGTGCGAGGATTAAGTGCAGACATCAGGTGGTAGTGGGACTGTTAGTGATACAGAAAACTGTTCCAAGTGCGGTCTGAGATATGTGCTTTAAATAAATGTGTAGAATATATGTACTGCGTAGAGCTGATTTGGCAGGACAAGGGTGCAAGTGGAGAGAACTAAAGGTGCAGTTTGAGGTAGAGAGGGGGAGATAGCTGATGTTCCATGGGTAAGTGAAGGAGGGTAGATAGCTGAAGGTGCTGCAGGAGTGGGAGAAGTGGAGGAAACTAAAGGTGGAAAATTAGAGGAAGCTGAAGACGCAGGAGGTAGTGAAGGAGGGGAGAGAACTTAAGGAGCATAAGGAGGTGAAAGGGTGAATGGAGTTGAAGGTGCAGGAGAAAGTACAGGAGGAAATATAATTGAGGAAGACAAGAGGATGTAGAGATAGAGTTAAGAGTGCAGTGGTTGGAGAAGCAGAACATTATGAGAGGTTCAAAAGAGCAGAAGCGTTTGAGAACATCAAGCGGGAGTTGACAGAACAGAGGATGTTGGAGGAAAACAATATCAAGGAGGGGAGTTGTAGAATAGACGAGTGCGGAAAGAGAAACTGGAAGTAGGACAAGCTGATGATTGGAGGCTACCTGGAGGTACAGAACTAGTACCAGTCACATAGTGGGATAATGCCAGTGTGGGAGAAGTGGGAAGAGGAATGGATTTGAGGTGGAGTAACAGCCGAAGGTTGTATATGGGGCAGTGCTGAGACCTAGAAGCAGGCATCCAGGGACGAGTGAGCATCCGTCCGTAAAGGAGGAAAGAAAGATGGGTTTGGGCATTGGTATCATGCCCCTGAAATATGGACATATTGTTGGATCTGGAACAATGCCTAGATACCCTCCTGGCCACTTGAAATCTAGGAGACACTGTGAACCCTATTGAATCAAAGCTTGGATGTTCAGCAGGAGTGTTTGGAACGCTTAGCCTGAGGTGATAGGAAGACGCAACCTTGTTAAAATAGTTGATATTGTGGTAGCTTTAGATTCATTATGTGGTATTACTTTTTCTATGCTGGTGGCCATATAGGTCTGATAGGAAACTCAGAGCAAAATACTCTTATATGCTGGGATTCTGTACACTTCCAAGCTCCTTTTTTATTTATTAATTTCTCTTTTAGTTCACCTCCTCAACAATAAGCTATCCTATGACTGCAGCTTTTGGTTTTCCTGTGACCAGTCCAAGCTGTTTATCAGCCTTTTCTGGACAATTGGGTTTTGCCAACTATAGGACATTTGTGGACCACAAGAAGTACTTCCGATACTAGTTCCATCATGGCTACATAGCAATGGCCATGATAAGTGAGGAATCTAGGAAAGAGATAGATTTCAAAACTGGTGTTGGATCCCTTCTCTCCTTCCTGAAAATCTGTTGAGGCATTTAACCTGTACCTTTAATATTTTTCAGGTATAGCATTTGTGGCATCAATTTTTCCCTCATCCTTCCATATGTCTCCTAGTGCAAGACAATATGGGAATCTTGGCAATCAGCTAAATCCCTGCTTTGGTTTCTTTTATTGTTTTATTTCTGATTTCTTTTTGGTTCCTTGTATCCATGTGTTTTTCTGATGGCTCCTCTCTTGCTGAATGGAAACCCCTGTCCTTACTGTGAGAAAATAGAAGGTGTCTCACCCACTAGTCCTCCGGGATCTGTCATCCAGGTGGCCAGGACGCGGCCATCGCTTTCGGATCCAGTTCCTGGGGGTCGACCAGTGAGGGAGGATCACTGGGGTGAGGGGTGTTTGGGGGCAGGAGTGGGGCACCTGCTGGCGAGACACAGTATCCCTCTCCCTGCAACAGCTTTACGCCATCCTACCCGGTAGGATATATGGGAACTTTACCCCCCTCTTTCCCTGCACTAACACTTTCACACAGACAGCCCGCTATGGGAGAAAACAGACTCACACCGGGCAGTGTACCTGACATGTTCCGCTATTATTGTCAGGCAAGGTCAGGCCATTACTGGTAACTAGTCACACCTGACTTGTGTTGTAATGTGCTTGGAGTTAATGCAGGTGCATGATGATGTTCAGAAAATGTTGGTGTGCCTGAGAGAATGTTTGGGTGTGAATGCGGTTGTGAGGGTTCCAGGAGTTAGCAGTTGGAGCAGCCAAGTTTAGGTGATGGGACCCAGTGGTTCACTGTAACATCTTAACATGTAACTAGAAGAAAACTCACTGAGGAATCTAATGGATGTGTCCTAGGAATCTGCTTTTCTACAATGGTGACCGCAGTATATGTGGGGGAAAGGTGTTCCACCAGGTAGGAGGGTCATGCCTTCCGCAGTATGCATGTGGGAAAGGTGTTCTACCAGGTAGGAGGGTCATGCCTTTCGCAGTGAGTGTGTGGGAATGGTGTCCTACCATGTAGGAGGGTCATGGTAGGAGGGTCATGCCTTCCATGGAGTGAATCTGTACAAAGTAGGGGTTGGCATGTTTGCATCAACCTTAGTTGATGGGGATGTGAACACATTCCTACATGTTAGAAGAGTGCTGCATTAAAGCCAGCAAGTGTAAAAGGGGGGACACCTTCCGTGTACGGATACAGAATATGTTGGGGAGGACGCTCCCACTTTTTCTGAGTTGCATCTCCTATATTAAAAGATTCTGTGTTAGTGTGTCCCCTCTGTGTTCCCTTTTGGTGTTTTCTGTGTGAGGGTAAAGGAGAGATATGTTTTGTAATGCGCTTGGAGTGAATGCAGGTCCATGATGATGTTGAGAGAATGTTGGTGTGCCTGAGAGAATGTTTGGGTGTGAATGCGGTTATGAGGGTTCCAGGAGTGAGCAGTGGGAGCAGCCTAGCATGGGTGATGGGAGTGATTCACTCTATCATCTTAACATGTAACTAGAGTAAAGCTTACCTGAGGAACCTCAAAGATGTATCCTCGGAATCTGCTTTTCTACATATTCCATTATGCTTCCGAACACAGATTAAAGGCGCGGAATGAGAGCACACTCTGAGCAGGACAAAACACAAAAAGGAACAGCAATTTCGAGATGACAGCTGAATGAGGGAAGAATGAAGCAAACCAAGAAGGTTTCGCAAGGAGGGAGATATGCTTGACGTTTCTGGTAGAAAGCCGTTACTTTCTAGAAACCTTTGGATTAAAAAGTGTGCAGCCAGGAAACCAGACTAAAGAATTCTGGTTTGTGTGTCGGAGATACCTGGGGCCCACCTGAACGACTGGCTGAGTTGGGGAGAAGCAGCAACCGCTGTGGTACCGTCCTTGGCTCTAAGATCAAAGAAACATCAACACAGCCGGTGAGTTGGGTCTGTGTTGAAGTCAAGGTTGCAAGTGGCATCATTGTATAAAGAATGAAAAAAAAAGAGATTGGTAATGCGTGTGATGAAAGACGCGAGGAAAGCCAAATGGTTGATGGATGTTGGAACTGTAGCAAAGAAGATACAATATTAACGACAGAGTGGTCCGGCATAATGAGTTTGCTCAATCGAAGGTCTCTGTGAGGTATTCAACCAAGAAGTGGCAGAAGTGAAAATAAAATACAAAGAATGAGAAATTGAATGTATCGAAGTGGTCCTGCAACAGTTTAAGCAAAACCCATTGCACAATCGAAAGTCTTCTGTTTTTGATACAAAGGGGTCTGAGCCCGAATGAGGGAGACCAATTGTGAACATTGTGCTAGAAGGGGTCTGAGCCAGAAGGAGGGAGATCCATGGTCTGAGCCTGAACCAGGGAGACCAATTGTGAACATTGTGCTAAAAGGGGTCTGAGCCCGAACGAGTGAGACCAATTGCAAACCTGTGAATGTTCGAATCTTGATAAGAAAGGAATTTTGGTGTTTGTTTGTTACGTCAGGCCCTCTACAATAAGAGACTGAAATTGGGTGAGAGACTTTGGCAGAAGGTGCTGATACCTGTGCTTTGAACTGTTTCCTCATGGCCAAGAAGCCAGAGTGTGTGTGAAGCTCAAACGTGCCACCTTGTCCCGTGCTGAAAATGTGGGGAAGGAAAGCCAGCTGCTCAACTATCCTGACATATTATTTCTTGAACACTTTTCTTTTGCCTACATTATTTGTTACACAACATGTGTATTTAGAAGTTAGGATTGGCAATAGGTTTATTATTATAGGCCCTTTTCTTTTGACATAGACTCCACTAGGACTGCGTTATTATTATTTGATGGTCGTAGCTTGCTCCAGTCCTTAGATTTAGGATTAGATAGGCATTTAACCAACCCATTTGAAATTCAATAAACACCCTTGAACTGTGATCACTTGTATCTGCCTTCACTGTTTGATGCCATGCCTTAATTACATTACCCACAACCCACATTTGGAACCCCCCCCAACACTTCTCTTTATAATCTACATTTCTACTTTCTAAGAGAGCACCTCCTCAAAGAGTGTCCACTTTGGCTCCAATTTGGCTTCTTCCCTCCTCAAAAACAGGGCTGCCTCCTCCCTTTTACCCTTCACCCAATCTGCTTTATCTGCTTTATCTTAATTTCCCAAAATGTCCTTGGAAAATCAGTTTCTTTTTATCCTTCAACACCACCTGGCTTCCTTGTGAACTGGGGTGTCCGGCCCAGCCCTTTAAGATGAGCTACCAATACTTTGAGATGGATGGAGATGCAGAATATACTCAAACATCAATAATCAACCTGACTCAGGAAGTTGGCAAAGTGCATCTGTTTTAATATCAATTATCTAAAACAGGGAGCACAATGAACATCAACGAACTTGCTCGATCTTCACACTCAGCGAATTTCATAAAAAATACAACATTTATATTAAATACTCGTCATCATTGACATCTACCTACAATGCAGACTACAAAAATCTACTTGGGAAGGTAATAGGTTTACAGGTAACATCTAGGTATATGTTCCATACTTGTCAGGAAAGGTGATTGGGTTTCTAACATCAGGTGGGACAAATAAGCCCTCCTCTAGTGCAGATTTCTACAAACGTCATCAAATACACAACATCCCATTGGTTATACAAACTATAGGGCTCTCTATTACGTGGACCTCTATAATTGATTGGCACGCTTGTACCCCTCTGTAATATTCCACATGCGTAAGCAGTACGCAGGCTGGCATCCAGGTGCTGGTGGGCCGGTCATAACCATAGCTTTCCACCAATTAGCCTATCATCTAACATCACTCTTGCAGCCTGCCAGTCAATTAAGGCTTTGAACTTGCCCTTGGGAAAGTTCCCTGTGCTGGAGAATATGAGGGAGTATAGGCATACTCTGTCTTCTTGGTTTTGATACAGTTCGTCCCAATGTTTATTTGCATCTGACTACATGACTGCAGACCACGTTTTAGAGTCTTTCTGTGTTTAAAATAGTACTAAATGATGAACCTCTGACGTCTTCGATGTTCTTGCTCCTCACTTAAGACATGAATTTTGTTCTTGTCACACATTCTGTAACCACTACTTGACCATTCAGGCCCACGCTTGCCTTGTCCTTCACATCTAGACATCCTTGTCTGAAGAAAGGCTTCTTTGAGACTAATATATTTATGACTCCATTCAGGCATCCTGCTGATTTCACATGCTCATCAGTACTCCAGGACATAAGCATGCATTGGCCTCTTGGACTGCAGTAGATCCACTTCCCCACATACTTCTTGTGGTTCTTTGGGTACACGAACTTTGTTCGCACAGATGCCTAACTGCTGGCCTTCATCTAGTCACTGATTACTTCATCTGTCAGCTCTTTAGTTTTCCATCCTGATTCAACATCAATCATGATCTTCATTCCCGCATTTTTCTTGCATTGAGAGATTACTATCCTTATCACACAAAATCCAAGCAATGCCATCACTATCAGGGTTCCAAGGAACTTGAATATATCTGCCATCCATTGTGGAACCCATGAGAATATTGATCTAAACCAACTGTCATCAGCAATATCTTCCACTTTGTGTAACATCTGGATGTGTAACTTCATCAGCATTGATATGGCCTCTGTCAAGGTGCCATTCTCATCATCATGAGAAGGTATGAATGTGCATCATGATGCTCCAATTTTGGCACAAACACCTCCATCCATAGCTGTAATCATGTCCAGCACATATCTATTCTGTACAGTCATCAGTCATATGCTCTCAGCTCTTCCTTAATAGCATTGAATCCTTTTATGGTAGTGTTGATCGTCTGCAAAAGCTCCCATTTGGTTATCTGTAACCACTTATTATTTGCATGTGTCTGGATCCTGGGCATGAAGACTGTCGTGAATATCGATGAAGTCTTACTAAACAATCTGTGTTCATAGGGGATAGAATCAAAGGAGAAATAGTTCTCTCTCTTCATCCGATTCAGGAGTTCAGCAGATCTCACCAATGTTCAGGTCACTTTTAGGAATTACCATTGCTGGAACATGGACATTCATTATAGAACATGGTCATCCCCAATCCTTGGGTAGCTTCATATAAGCTCTGGATCCACAAGCCCAGTAGTGATCCATTATAACTGCTGTTCAAATGCTCATTCCTTGTACATCAAAGATTCAACTGCAATTCTGATTCTCTCCAAGTTTTCTTGTGCCATTATTTCTGAAACATAGCTTTGCACTATCCAAAGGCACGATCTGAAAGGGCCCTCCTCTTTCTTCGACCCATGTCAGTAATTTAGCAAGTCTAGGCCATAACAGTTTGCATCCATTTTCCACAATGTCAATGGTTGATTTGTATTGGCCCAATACTACCCACACGCTGATAATACTCCTTCTTCCCATCCGTCTGGTGAAAGTACTGATCCCCAAATCTGAATTTGGCCTCTTCTTTTCCATCTTCAAATTTCTTCTTCAGATTTTCCTGGACTCTCAAGTCTTCTGTTCACTTCCCATTTGATTCCAGCTCCTTTCACTCCAGGCTATTTGTATCTCATCAAATTATTTCTGGTTTGGGATCTTGCTCTTGTCTTTTTATCTTGAACATAATCATCTTCGTCTGGATATGTCCATTCTGTTGCCCATTCTAAAGAGGCTGTTCTGCCCATGAATTGACCTCTTGCTTGACAGAGTGCAATGTGAGATTGACAATGTGTTATCTGAACATCTATTTCAATGGCTATGAATATCTTTGATTTCCCCATACTATAAGGCAGGAGGAGTGCACATACATAGCATTCCTCCTCTGAGTATCATTTGTCTACCTCTTTCATGTGCTGATACCATATATTGTTACCCAAGTGTGCTGTACTATCTAGGTAGTCATTTAAATCAGGATCATCCTCCCTTGCACTTCTCTTGGGCCTCCTTCTTGCCTCATGAGCTTTTATAATCATCTCATGAAGTATGTCAGCATAATTCCTTCCCACTGGGGGAATCATAGGGACATTTGTCAGTGAAAGCGGTGTCTTTACATGTGCTACTGGTGTAGAAACAGTCACTTAAGGTCTCTTCCTATTTGCATAATATGAAGGTATCAAGGAATCATGAAAAACCTGCAAAGCCAATCTCCCCCCAAAGGGAAGCTTAGACTTATCTGTCATAGGACTGGGCACTTTCATTTGTACCACTGGAATAGGGACAATTACATAAGGCCTTAGCTGCCTTATAATCGCCACATCTGTGCCCTCCTGCTGCATAGGAAGATACACAGGAACTACTGCTTTTTTTGGATCTACATAATAGACAGTATGTACCGTAAGAGGAGAATGACAATGAACATGATGCATCCATATATTATATACCAGTATGTCCATTTTATACAACAATAGCCTCTTGCATGTCATGGTGATTTCTCATTATTTGCCACACTGTTGTTGCTATCAATGTTGCGCATAGTGCTTATGATTACTTTTAAGGAAGGAAAAAGCAATTTTTAATCAGACAATCTCATAACATTTTCTGGCAACTGTTGAATCTACTTCAGAAGCTCCACAAGCAACTGGCTAATTGCAGGACAGTTGATAAGATTCCGAATTAATACAAAAGAGTTGTCTTTTTGCCAAACAAAAATGAGGATGTGCTTCCAATAGATAGTAAAAGACCAAGGCCAGTAAGTTGTGAATATCATCACTCAATAGACCCATCCATGTGTTCAACGAGATGTGTCAGGCAGTAAACAGATCTGCCTGCAAATTTCATGTATCAGCCAATTCATCACAGGTCGATCTCTAGGATCCCTCAGAAATACACCAGTATTGGTTTGTCGTCCAACAAGATAAGGATGCTCTTCAATCAAGAAATAAAAGACCATTCCAGGCAGTGTGTGTGCTTCCTCGTCAGACAGGACCATCTGTTTTTGCTGTACTATTCTCAGGTAGCTGGAGGATTTGCTCTATGATAGCTATGAACAGTCTCCTCACAAATGGACAATTTTTAGGATATTGCAAAAACATGTGAAAGTCAACAGTTCTCCCAACCAATAAAGGATATGCACATAGAATGAAGAGGAAAACAGCAAGAATGATCCGATGAATGTTGCCATTAGGCACCACCCTGGGCACCTCCAAAGAGAAACTTGGTGAGAAAGGAATCGGGGAACTGCTCCCTTTTCCAATCACCAAAGATGAAATCTAAGTCTGGCATTTCTTTTCCCTTCAAGACTTCAATATGTCAGGCTCAAGAACAATAGCTTTTTTCACTACTTGCTTAGCAGCTACAAAGAGTGTCTCGAAAGAACCAAGTCCAATAAACTCTTTATCTGTCTACTGGACAGTCGCTGCATTCTTCTTCCTTGTCATTGATCTAGTCTTCATATGCTGAACTTCTTCTCTATGGGCTTGCTTCCGAATGGGGTGGCGGAGCGGTGTTCTTGCCGGTGTAGATCTTCATGTCGCCAAGGAATATCCAAGCGCATCTCCCTAAGACTTTCACTGCCGATGGAGTGACGTCCTCTACGATGAAAGGACTGTTAAATCTGGTTTGATGCCATTTGCGGACAAAGTTCCTGATCAGAATCTGATCTCTGGGAAATAACTTTGGCAATAATAGTTTATTTGATCTGGTTGCTTTATGGTCTTCATCTGTGTTCTGAGACCAACACCCCGTCTGCTTGACTTGATCTGAAATGACAGTGTACTTGCAGTCATACTTGTTAAGTACACACGTAACTCACCTCCTAACAATTCTGCTGTTGTCTGGGCATCACTTCTAATCCTCGATGGAGGAGTGAGAGGCGTTCTCATTTGCCTTCCCGTTACTAGTTTGTGGGGTGTGGGGTGATGGTAAGAGCCTGGTTGATTACTCAGTGCATATAATGCAAGAGGCAGGCAATGCAGCCATCCTTTTTCAAAGTTAACTTTAGCTTGGCTATCCTTTCCTTGAGCAGACAGTCGAGTCTCTCACATATTCCATTCGCTTGCGGGTGATAACCTGAGGTAAGCTTATGCTTTATACTAAGCAATAAGCTAATTTGTTCAAACACTTCATTTACAAAATGTGGGCCATTATCTGATCTTAACACCTCACATATTCTCCATCTAAGAAATACTTCTCGAACTAAAAACTTTGCAGCGCAGGTGGCATCTGGGTATGTGCATGGACCGGCCTCAATCCACCTAGAAAAGGGGCACACCACCACTATCAGATATCTATAACTATTACAAATTTGCAGCATGTCAACATAATCAATATGTAAATGCTGAAAAGGACCATCCGGTCGAGGTATACTTCGTATGACTGTTCTCAGCGTGTGCCCAGCAGTAAACCTTTGACATACAATGCAATTTACTACATAAAAAGCAACGTGTTCTAACAAATATTGTGCAAACCAGTACTCAGCAATAGTTGCTGTGAGGCTTTCCCTAGTGACATGGGCACGGTAGTTTTGCTGTTACAATGCCACCCTTAATAAGGCTACACGCATCACTGGTTTACCAGTGCTTTCCTGTCGCCACAATGCCTTGGAAGGGGATAAAGAACACCCCCTCCGTGTCCATAGATCTTTTTCATCTTGTGGTGCTCCACCTTGAACTTCTATTAATTGTGTCTTCGATATGTTATTAAAGCTTTCATTTTACAGTCATCATCACCACCATTTTTTCATTCACATCAGGCATATCAAAGCTCATAATATCTGTTGACTATGCAGCTCTTTTTGCATTTTACGGCTTGGTTTCCGCGCGAAATAAAGTCTGCTGTCTTAGTGTGTGCTGCACACTTAAATATCGCAATGGCTACTGGAAGTTGTAGTGCTTTAATGAGTCTGTCCAATAAGGCAGGGTGTTGCACCAGAGTGCCGTCCGCTCAGAGGTAGCCCCTCCCTTTCCAACGTGCTAGCCCTACGTATACTGTCGATGTCACATACGTGGAGTCACTGTACATGGTTACTTCCTGGTTTGCGTGTTTCTCGAGGGTGACATTCAACACCACTAATGCTGCTGCCTGTGCTGAGATGGTAGTCATGCACTTATCATTACTTCGTATTCCGCATTAGCCGTATGCCTTATCACAGCAGCGCCTCAATATCTTTGCCCATCAGTTTGATACATTTTTGAAGATCCATCAATAAAAAGAATCTCCACAGCTGCCAAAGCATTTTCTTTTACCCTGGGTATCTCATCGTAGAATTCCTCATCGTTTGAGTAATCATGTGAGTTTGAGTAATCATGTGTCTGCTCGTCCTCTGACAGTGGTTCAGCCAGAAACGTGGCAGAATTCACTGTCTTACATCTGACTATTTCAATAGCTGGAATTGATATAACCACCTCATAAACAGAAGCTATTTGAGACGTCAGTGTACCTTTGGGCCTTTGGGTTTTTCCAAAACAGCTAATAATGCATGCTCAACAAACAACTTCATAGAACACCCCATCACTATGCTAGCTGATTTCTCAATGGCGAACGCGGCGGCTGCCAAAGATTGTTTACACAGGAAGTGACCCCGTATTACTGGGTCTAAAATCCCGCTCTACTATGCTAAGGCCTCATACCCAATGAAGTTCTCTGCATTAGTAATGCTGTCCTAACTGTTCCATTTGTGTGTGAGAATACAAATAATTCCTCAGAATAATTAGGAATCCCTAGTACTGGAGCTATCAAATTGCTGTTTTTAACTCATCAAACCCTTCCTCCATTTCCTCAGTCCATACAATCTTTTCCTGATTTGCTTGAGCCTTTTTTAGGGCCTGCAACAATGACCTTGTGTTTGAACTATAATCAAATACCCATGCTTTTACATAATTGCATATTCCCAGGAATTGCTACATATGCTTTATCGTGTGCAGTTTTGCTGTTTTCAAAATTACCTCAGCCCTTTCAGGTGTAACTTTCTTTTCTTAATGTGATATTGACTGACCTATGTATAACACCTCTACTCATTAGCCGAACTGAGTCACGTCTGTACTCTTCTTCTGACATGCTGCAGACCAAAATATCATCTACATATTGCAGCACGACACTTGGCAAATCAATATTGCTTAAGTCTAGCTGCAGGAGTCTATTGAAAATCGATGAAGACTCACAGTACCTCTGGGGTAAGCTTGTGCTTTTCAACGTAGTCTGCCTGAACGTAAACAACATCAGATCTTGGGAATCTTTATGCAATGGGATTAAGAAAAACGAATTTTTCAAGTCAATGACAGTGAAATATCGTGCCTAAACAGGGATACTACATAAGATCATTGCGGGATTACGAACTAGAGGAAACTCGGCCTCTACAATCTGATTAACTAGGCACATGTCCTGAATTAAAAGCCACAACCCCCCCTTTGATTTATTAACAGGATACAGCACGGTATTGCATGGTAACTCTGACATCACTAAAATGCTGTGATCCATCATGGCGGATATTGTCTTGAAAATATCGTCGTCTGCCTCTCAAGACATGGTATACTGTCGTGCTCAAGGTAAAATTGCTCCTGGCTTCAGTTAAATCTTAAATTCTCCAACCCCCTTTAATAGGCCTGCGTCCTAAGGGCCCGTAGTCCACAATGAAACTGGCACTTTCGCCATGTCTTCATCAAAAAATGCAGGACGCTCTCTCACTATCATCATTCTCTGTAGAACCTCGCGTCTTTCTGCCCTAACCCAATATGTAATGCTCGTTTCGAATACTACTTTGTCATCAGATGGGTCATCTTTAAATATGTCCTCATCAGTTACGTCAATTAATCCGTAGCCCTCTCTGATAGCAATTACTGTGCTCCATGATCTGCCTTTATCATCAAATCCTTTGAGCATAGCCAAGACCCCTCTCACCAGAGCTGCTTGTAACTCCAAGGGAAAATACGTCCCCCCTCTTAGTCCATGGAAATTTCTTGCCTATGGAGAAATTCATCATGTCTTCTCATAATCTCACCCACTAAACCAGGCAGCCATGTTAACAAAATGCATACCCCGTAATGAAATACTTCCGGTTCTAACGGTACTCCTCACATGGCTCTTTGTCCTGCAAATGCCATGATAAATTCACTCAAATTTAAATAATGTATTCCTGGAGTTCAACAAACTAAGTCTTCAGCAGTAAAAGAAATCATCATGTTCAATTTCGTCATTAGATCCCGACCTAGTATATTTATTGACTGATGTCTGTCTTTAATACAACAATGGGACAAACATATCACATTCTCCAATAGAGGCTGACAATTCTTCAGTAAAAGGAACTCTACTTGTAGCTCCTGTGAAACTTTGAGCATTCATGGCTTACCTGACAGTAAACATGTTCCCTCCCGTATACATGAGCGATTTGTACCTGTGTCTACCAAAAAAGAAAAAGATTTGCCTCCTATCGTGACGTCAACCCTTGGTTCCTCTTGAGGATTTGGTGTTACTGATAATACTGAACACATTAAGTCACCCAGTGAGCTGTCCTTTTGTGGGTACATGCTTATTCCTGTGCCCGTGAAAGGATGCCCACCCTCAACAGTGACATCCCTATCCTAGGAGTCAACAACTGTCCTGCATTTACACGCTGCTGTATCTGCATGGGTGCATGCTGTGACTGCCCTTGTAGTGGATTCAACGGTGTTTGCTGTGGTTGCAAAGCCTGTTGCATTCTCGGCATTTGTGCTTGATACACTGTTTGATCTTGGGCAAACCCATCCCTATTTTGTGAGATATATGCAGGTGGATGAGCGGTCCCCCCTCTTGAGAACTGCCCATTCTGCACATACTCTTGGCTCCCACATGTTCGTGCTATGTGCCCTGTCATTCCACATGTCCAACATACAGGAGGGAGCCTTATAATTTGCCCTCCCTGCATGCCTTGATTATCGTTCTGCATAGACTGAAACCCACCTTGGTTATTTTGGAAATTCCCTTGATTATTCTGAAAGCCTCCTCTTCCACAGAAGTTTCCTCTGCCTCTTGGTATAAATCCATTCCCTCCTTGATTGAACTGCCATTGGTTATTCACCTGGGGCATACCTGCTACTTGTTGTGATCCTGACCCTTCTCCACTAGTTAACATTGCCCCTTGTATAGCATACTTTGAATCAATCATTTCTCTCTTTCTTTATCTTTTTTTTCCTGTTTGTCCTGATCTTCCTTTTGTCTTACTTCCTCGATACTCTTTCCATCAAGTGTAATCAATACCTGACCGCCCAACCATTCGTTCTATATGAGCGCTACCTCGTCAGCTTTATCTTTCTCTCCTTTCCATCTTTTTATTTCTCTCTCTATGTCTGGTCGATTACTTCCCTCCTTGTCCCGTGGGGCTTTAGGAATCACATCTCTTTCAGGAGTCTTTTCGGGACTCTTGTCACTGCTACATGCAGGAGACTTATACGTTGGGTTACTATACCCCGTTGCTGCCTTAAGCTCTCGTAAAGGATATAATCCTTCATCTTTCATACCATCGCCATTTACTTCAGGTGCGGTAGGGGGAGCAGAAGGCTCTTCACCCCCCCTCTTTACACTGCTTAGGAATCCATTCTTCAGGAGGCGGGTCTTCCCTTTCCTCCTGGTACATCTTCCAAAGCTCTAAGCTGGCTAACCTCTTTTCTAACTTTTTTCCCGTATATGTGAAGGGTGCAAGTATGTAGTCATGTGTTGCAAAACTGCTTTAGACAATGATCCCCCTTGTGGCCATGTCTGGAACATTTTATCTGCCGTACCCTTAACCCATCTGCACTGTACTGCTTGAGCTTAGGTTTGTCTTTTGTCTGCACAAGTGTATAAGCGGAGTAACATCCTCCATAATGACTTAGTCACAATCAACTATCACAAATTGCTGTTATTTTACACATGTAAATGCTTTCCAGAAGAATAATTCAATATGAGCATGCACCAATCGTCACAGCTCCAAGCCTCTGTGTCACGTTTACTTCAATCTACTTATTCACTGATCGTTATCAGTCAACTATATCAATAGATAATTACATTTCAAATCTCAATGTTTCCACCACAATCTATTTCTTTCTTATTTTCAATATTTCATTTCTTTGTCACATACACCATATTCAATATACAGACAAACAGACAAACTGACAAGCTGACAGACTGGCCGGCCCACATATTTCCGTCAACGCTCCTCGTGACCATTCCTGCCCCTAATAATGACTCTGATCGGAGTATGAGCTTTCCTCTTTAACAATCCTTGATCGTTCATAGCCTATATATGTCCACTTGGACTTTAGTACAAGCTCCTTCTAAACATCCTTGACGTAGAATTCCGGGCTCATCATATAGATCGCTCCTTGTCTATATTCCTTAAACTATGATGCTCTTCGTCTTAAACCAAAAAATTTAAATACCCCAACCAACCCTCTGTTACTCTATCCCCATTATCACTCTTCCCCACTCAATTCTCATTCAGTTTGCCACCTCACTCAGCCTACTCACCATTCGCTTATTTGACTTCCGACCCTTGGGATCGTTCCCTCCTCAACCAGCTTCTTCAAACTTCAGTTCGCTCAGCTTCCTGTAGAAGGCGGGAGAGGATTCCGCTTGAAAAAGAGGGACCCATCTCACCTGTACTTGCAAGTTTTATTAAAAAGAATGGGCGCTATCTACAAGGAGCTTCACGTTCCTCCAACTAAATAGCGGAGGACGTCCGATATTAACCATCCTCTGCCACCACATGAACTGGGGTGTCCAACCCAGCCATTTATGATGGGGTAGCAATACTTTGAGATGGATGGAGATGCGGAATATACTCAATAATGTTATGTTATGTTATGCCATGTTATGTTATGTTATGGGGCATTTATATAGTGCTCTATATATCATTGATATGACCTAAAAGCCCTGCTAGGTTGAACGCCCTCGGGGACTGTAGTCCACATCAGTTGAGAGAGTGGGATGTTGAAGGGTGCTTGGGTGCACCAGTTAAGTGTGCAGCTGATGTAATTGCCTGATGGTAGCTGCATTCTAGCAATTGGTGGGGTGGTATTGATATCGCTTCAATGTGTGCAGTCTGGTGGGTGGATCCCAAGACTGGGTTCTGGCTGCGTTAGGCCTGTGGGACGCTTATGTGTGCAACTATGCCGTTTTTTTGTGGGATATAGCTGCATTTTACTAAAGTGATGAGGTGTTCATGGGATAGTGTTCGTATGTGAGCAGCTAGGCTGAATTGATTGAGGGGTGTGGCTGCACTCTAATTGTGTGATGGTGTAAAGAGTAAGGAACGTGACATGATGTGATGGTTTTTTTATGCAGCTCCCACACACAATGCGCTTCACTGCGCTCGATGACAAGGGGGGGACAAGGGAAAGCACAAACACTCCTACAGGCCAAGAACATCAAGAATGCAAAGATTAGCCATTGCACTCAGCCTAGTGACACCCCAGACTGTGCAAGTGCCAAGACACAGACTGGAGGGAAACAGGAACAGACAGACGATTACCGCACTAGGCCCAATGAAATTTCAGGAGAATTACACGAGGCGTGGGAGTGGCAGAGAAAGGAGGGAGAGGAACAAAACAAGCAACCATTGCATTAGGCCCTACGATGCCTCAGGCAGTGCCAGAGGGCCCCGCAACAAACAATTTTAAGAGTCGTACTAGGATCAGTGACAGTTACGATAGAGCAAGGGCAGAGAAAAGGTATGGGAGGGCGAGGAGAGGAAGAGAGAGAGGGAGGGGAGAGGAGAGGAGAACAGAATAAAACAATGGAAAAAGGAGAGAAGCAGACGGAGAGATAATACAGTTGCAGGGGACAGGAAAACACATAAAGTTGTAAGAGAACAGAGAATGTGGGCGAGGATTCACGGTGACACTGGGTACAGTATGGTTCAGGGCCAACCTGAGTGCGGGATCAAGAGGAGGTCCAGCATGAGAGTAGAGGGGTGGAGCATCACGAGTCAGTGGCCCTCATTACGACCCTTGCGGAAAGCGACTGACCGGAGCGCCACAGCGTAAATAGCGTTTCCGCCATTGTACGAAGGAGCAAAGTGCGGCCCATTCCGACCCATCGGGCACGAGCACCACGCCACGGCGGAAGTGCAAAGTCCGCGATGGCGGAAATGACCCCAAAACGGCCCACACCGCCGCCGTACGGCGCCCTAGGTGCAATACCGCCACCCCACTTAGCGGTCACCGCAGTGTGCGCCTACCGGAAAGTACGGTGCCCGGAAATATACGGAAACGGAAGTTAAAACATGGGCCCGGAACGGGAAACATCCCGGCGTACACCTATAAAAACACCAAAACCACACAACCACTAAAATCACTACCCTGAAACACACCCCAACCCGTCAACCACCCTAGCGAAACCACGAAAAATGGGAAAAGTAGCGAAGAAAGCGTGCGACCGCAAGCGGCAGGTCCACTTCTCCCGTGAGGAACTCACCGTGCTAACAGAGACCCTCCAGGAGAATGCAGCCGTCGTCTTCTCCACGCAAATGACCAGGACGGCACTTGCAAACAAGAAGGCCATATGGGCTCTGGTGGCACAGCGGGTAAGTGCGGTGGGGACCGCACCCCGCACCCCACAGCAATGCCGCAAGCGATGGGACGACCTGCGGATACGCGTCCGCAGCATACTCTCTGCCAACCGCAACATTGCCACAGCCACCGGGGGAGGTCCTGAATCACCCATCAAGTTGACCCCCTGGGAAGAAATCTGTGCCTCCACCATCGGAATGGAGAGCATAGAGGGAGTCGGAGGGATGGAGAAAGGAGTGCAGACATCCGAAGATTCAGGTAGGTGGGCCAGATAAAACAATGCCAAATCCACAAAGTCCAACCATGTGAAGTACCATGCGTCCACATAGTGCAACAGAAACACATGTCCAGGAGAACGTCCACACACATCGGCCTGAAAGCGCACGTCAAAACCCACAATAAATACATAAATAATTAAAAACCCCTAATACACGCACTACACGTGCAGCAGGCACACCCTAACTGCAGGCTGCCAAACAACTGCACCCTCACTCCACACACAAATCAAAGCACCTCCAAGACCCCGACCCAAATCACCCTCAGGTACCACCCCAATGCATGTGATACAATGCCATTCCAATTCCCACTGACCCATCAATAACCCTCGCCCTCCTTTACTCCACCACAGGGTCCGATCCAAACGACGAGCTACAGGACACCCCTACCAGCACACCTGCAAAGAGGGCCAAGACCAACGGCCAGAGACCCTCCACCTCAGCTGCACGCATCAAGACACGGCAGCAGCACAAATCAGGTGGCAGCACAGAGGAGGGAACATCAACAGGCACCCCAGCAGCCAGCATGGCCACAACACCACCACCACAGGTCCCCCCAATGGATGCCACAGAAGGCACTGCCTCTGGTGGCAGCAGCACCATAGGTGACACCCCATTGATGGCAGCATGCTCGGACACAGAAGACGGGGATGTCGAGGTCAGATCCATCCATGACCTGTCCCAATCCCCCTGTCTGTCCCCTCCCGTACAACATGAGGATACCACGCAGGTGCAGCCACAAGACGACGACTGGCCATCCCCCACAAGCCCTGTGGCAAGGCAACATGAGGACAACAGCCCCTCTGTGACACCACCGCAAATGGCCATGGCCCAGCAGAGGCAACAGTCCCTCGACAAGTTAATCGTCCAACAGCAGCAAATGGCCACACTCCTCAAGGGCCATGCCGATGAATGTGGGGGCACCAAGGCAGACATAGAAACATCAACAGAGACACTTAGGGCAGAAATGGAGAGAGGTACAGAGACGCTAAGGGCACAAATTGAGAGTAGCACCGAGAGCCTGAGAGTCCAAATGGAGAGTAGCACCGAGAGCCTGAGAGTCCAAATGGAGAGTAGCACTGAGAGCCTGAGGGGGGAACTGCATGCGACGTCCAAAGACGTATGTGCCGAACTTGCCGCAGTGCGCCGTGTGCTCACTGAGCTCTCGCAAACCCTTAGGGACATGCATGGACGTGAGCAGGCAGACACATCATCCGTTGCAAGTTCCGTCCAGGGCAGCCCCCAACGTAGATCTGGAAGGAACCTGCGCTCCACAGGCAGGGGTGCCCCTGATACCCGCAGAGGGGGCATGCAATAGCGACAGCCCACTGACAATGAGCATCTTTGGACACTGGTGTTCGGGTGGGAGGTAGGAGGGTGGAGGGGGTGTGTTGGGCTCACTTGGGTGGCGGGTCGATAGGGTGTTCAACATGATATCACATATGCCATAAAAAGTGCACGATCAACCAATGAGAAGTGTGGACATTGATCTTTGTGTACTAGGCCATCATAGGCGTACAGTCCATATTGTGCATGTCCCAGACACACGCAGTGCCACGAGTCCCGTGTCCATGCATCAGCCACCAGGCGTGAGTGCTAGAAGCATACATCAATGAGATGCTGACGAATGTCACGGCCCTCCGGTGCCTCGCAGACTCCATGAGGTGCTGCCACATCCCCACCCTCATCATGACCATCATCAGGTGCTTGCAGTTCTGCGTCAGGGGGCATGGGCACATTTCTACGTACGCACATGTTGTGGAGCATGACACATGCCATCACCATCTTTGCAACCTTCTCATGGCGGTACAGGAGTGCCCCGCCAGACCTGCTGAGGCAGCGGAAACGGGTCTTCAGTAGGCCGAATGCCTGTTCTATGACTACACGGGTACGTGAGTGGGCATGGTTGTAGTCCTCCTCATGCTGGTCCCGTGGGTTCCGGACTGGTGTGAGGAGCCATCTCTTCAGTGGATATCCAGCATCACCTGTATGTGGACGAGAAACGTATGATGTGGAATGCCATTGATACGTACGCACACCCCCCCCCCCCCCTTCCTGGCAGGTCAATGCCAATTCACATACCCCACATCATCATGCATGTAATGAGACTCACCGAGTAGCCAGGATCTGTTCCCTGCGTGTCGTTCCATGTAGCGTGGTATTGTAGAGTTCCTCAAGACCATAGAATCATGGGTTGATCCAGGGAATCGGGCACAACAATGTGTAATGATCCTGTTGGAGTCACACACCATTTGTACATTCAGAGAATGAAATTGTTTTCGGTTGCGGTACTGGGCCTCCATGGCATGTGGGACGACCAATTCAACATGGGTGCAGTCGATGGCACCAATGCAACCCGGTATGCCGGCAAGTGCATGGAATCCCACTTTTGTGTTGGTTATTTCCTGCTCCAAGCGTGGTAGAGAGATGTAGTCGTCTGCGTGCTTCAGGAGGGCATCGAGCACTTGCAATAGTGTCCGTGAGAACAGTGGCTGAGAAATGCCATGCAACTGTCCGACTGTGTGCTGGTAGGTGCCTGTGGCCAGGAAGTGGAGTACAGACACCACCTTCAGTAGGGGTGGGATGGCGGTTGGGCTATCTATCATGCTGACAAGGTCAGCCTGTGTCATGTCCACAATGGCGGCTATGGTGTCCCCGTCCAGACGGTAGAGGGTGTGGATCTGCTCATCAGTGAGGTTGAACGGATGTGCTCGGAGGCGTTGAATTGCGGGCTGCCTGCGTGGTGGTAGTGGCTGTGCTGGTGGGCCTTGTTGGCCCTGCCTTGGCCTCCTCCTCCTCCTGCGTCTCCTCCGTGCGGCTGGTTGTAGTTGGTGTTCGTCTACTTCTTGGAGTCGGAGCACTTGCAGTGCTATCAGGTCCCCCAGGGCCAACATCGCGAGTCCTGCCGGTAGCATTTCGGTGTGGTTGTGGGAGGAGACTGGCTGTGCAATTTATGTGTTTTCAGGCTGTATGGCCTCCACCTGTGGTGATTGATTCCACCTGTGCAAACTGCTCTCCCCTTTGGCCGAGCACGTCCCGCGCACAACGCTGCAATTCGGGGAATTGTATCTTGCTATTGCAATCATGTATTAGTACCCGATGGCCGTGTAAGATTGGTTGATATGTTCATTCTGCTGTGGTCCCATTGTTTCACATACTATCTGTGCAGTCGCGAACAGATTTGTGAGGGGTCAGTGGGACGTAGTACTCGAGTAACGGTGGGCCCTCATGCATCACTGTACCGAGTTGCAACGACGGGCGGGGCGTCCCATTCGTGGGTGAAGGCAGTTGCCATTTTCACACACAGCCGCACTCGATGGGATGATTAGTGATTTCAAACGGCCACAGATGCCTTTTCGACGTGATGTTGCAAATGAGGAATTCGAAGGGCGGCGCTTTCGGTTTCCAGCTAGCGGCGAGGAGATGCCCACAGGTCTGACTGCAAATGTAACGTTCTATTGTTCTATGTCCTTGAGACAGGGCCCATGGCGAGGGAGCAATGATTGATATGAATAGTTTGGGATGCGCAATAGCTACGTGGGCGATGAGGCCGTCCGTTCCCAAATACATGTTACTTCACAACACTGGAATTACGGGCTGGGGCACTGTGGATTTAGCAGGCTGCATAACGCACAGACTCAATGGATGTTTCTAATGTCATGTGAGTAATTATTCAGGCATTTTGATCCCGGGATGAGGGAATGATGGATGGATGCATGGGCAGGTGATTTGATACAGAGTTAGCCATGTACAGGGCTTCTTGGGATCTATCCGCCTCCCCTACGCTATGTGATGCAGGGCTGCCATAGTGGGACCATCGTCCATCTGGCCTTGTTGAGCCCTCCCTGTCTCGAGGCGCCCTCAGACACTCGTTTGCGATGGTGTTTGCACCTCGATATAGATGGTTATGAGTCGCAAGTGGTTTTGGGGTGGTGAAGTTCCTTTGGAGTGGGCTAGCATGCATATGGCTGTGGATTTAGTGTGATCATTGAAGTGAGTTGTTGGTATGTAGTTCTGATGGCCATTCTGTTCTTTTTCTTTTCTTTTGGTTGACAGGTATCTCCTCCCCTTTTGCCACTGCCATCTGTATGCCACTCCTGCAGATGGATTTTACTCCCGACACCTGCTGCTTCGTGTTAATCAGTGGAGCAGCATTACGATCTTATGGGACGATCGCCAATGGGCCACATGCCCTTACGCAGTACTGGTGGCTCGGAGCAACATTTCGGCCTTTCAGCTGGACTAGTGCCTCCCCATTGGGACGGCCCTGCGGTTCTGTGCGCTTCCATGTTGCCTTATCGGACGTGAATGTGGCTCTGTGTGCCATGGGGGAACAGGGCGACACACAGGTAGTGGCTGGTCATTTCTTGCGGAAGCAGCCCACAATGGTGATTGGTGTTTTGGATTTCATGGCCTGATGGCTGTATGTGCTTGGTGATTTTGATGTGCATAAATATCTATTCTGATTTGGCCCGTGTAGCGTTTTTCTTTGCAAGTGATGTGGCATATGCCTATTTGGGGGGCGATGTATTGTGAGGAGATCTGCATTGGGTTCCAGCTTCGGGGTTTCGTTGCGTGGTACTGTGCTGTGCGCGTTTGCCTACGAAGCCCAGTGAGGTCAGGGATGGGGGCTGCCAATATGCCAGTTTGAATGTTGTCATGCTCAGGGGCGGGGGATTGGGTTTTGTGTGACAGATGCCGGTCAGCCAGGTGGACTGGTTGAATGATGTGGTTTTCGGTATATTGCTGGTCACAGGTGCCTGTGTTTGCGTGCGTTTCTTGGTGGGGGACTGTGGTCATGTCCATTGGGATGGCTTCTGTATTCGTGCCATCTGTGCCCTGCAGCTCCCATTGGCCCCTCTTGTGTTTCTTTTGTTCGTTGGCATGCATGGGTGACTTGTACATTTCAATGGTTGCATTGTGGCTTCATTGCACCTACGGGGAGTTGTACTTTGTGGGCAGGGAGCGGTGTACAGGCACTCAGTGGGGCCGTTTACGGTTGATTCGCGATGCCGTACTTCTCGCCATGGCGGAATGGTACATTCCGCCATGCCTGATGGCGTTAGGTACATGTCCGCTAGGGTCGGAATTGGCGTACCGTTGCACCATGGTGGTGTTTGCGGTTTGGCATGGCGCGCGCGCGCGTGCTTGGTGCAGTTAGCGTTGGCGTTCACTACGGTGTCGCTAATGGCTTCGTACTTTGCGGTGACGGGTCATAGTCGCACCGAGCGCTATTCGATGGCGGTATTGCATTTCCGCCATCATTTTTCGATTTCCGCCAGGGTCGTAATGAGGGCCAATGTGTGTAAATTCAATTCCAAGAGTTGGCAACGATTATTGATGGTGGACCCTGCGTGACTCAAGACAACTCCTTCAATGAATGGGACAGGGGATGGAAGAAGGGATATGGGGGAGAGGAGATTAGGGAAGACAGGGGGGCATTGTGCTGGGGGGGCATATATCGACATTACGGGGAATATGAGTGGCTGCAGCAGACACAGTGACATCACAGAGGACCAGAAGGGCTGGGAGCACACAGCAACAACACGGAGGACCAGAGGGGCTGGGAGCATACCAGAACACAGGGAACCAGAGGGGTTGGGGGACACAATGACATCATGGGACGAGAGGGGATCGATGCACAACGTGACATCATGGGGGTCAGGGAAGGCACGGGGCACACAGTGACATCACAGGGAACCAGAGGTGCTGGGGGACACAGTGACATCATGGGGAACCAGAGATGCTGGGGGACACACAATGACTTCATGGCAACCAGAGGTGCTGGGGGACACACAGCGACATCACGGGAACCAGAGGGGCTGGGGCAGACAGCGACAACACAGAGGACCAGAGGGGCTGGGAGCACAGAGCAACAACACAGAGGACCAGCAGGCTGGGGGCACACAGTGACAACATGGGAGACCAGAGGGTTGGGCACAGAGCGCTATCACAGGGAACCAGAGTGTACGGGGGCACACAGCGACTTCACGATTGACCAGGGGGGCTGGGGTACATAGCAACAGCATTGAGGACCAGAGGGTCTGGAGGAACACAGTGACATTATGGGGAACCAGAGGGGGCTGGGGGGCTGGGAGGACACAGAGACATCACAGGGGACCAGAGGGTCTGGGAGCACACATTGACAGCACAAGGGACAAGGAGGGCTGTTTCTTTTTTGTTTTTTTTACAACAAAATAGGAACCAGAAGGGCACGGGGCACACAGCAACATCTTGGTGGACCACAGGGAGGAGGGGGCACACATGCAGCAACCAGAGGGACTGGAGCATATAGCGACATCATGGGAGTCAAGATGGGGATGGGGACACACAGCGATAACACGGGAACCCGAGGGGTTGTGGGGTACATAGCGACATCACGGGGAGCGGGATGCATACCTAAAGCGGACAGGGAGCAGAGCGAGGCTCTTGATTTGGGCCTTGTTTGGAGAAAGGTGACTAGAATACTGGCAAGGATATGTGAATACCAGTAAGGAGGGAGTTTACGTGGTGTTGTGATCTAAGGCGATCAATATTCTGTATATTAGGCATGCGATTGCATAATAGCGAATTAATGAGCTTATTCAGTGATGAGGTTGTTGGGGGTCTCATTGAGCATTAGTCATCGGTTGCAGGGTTCAATTGCTTCAGAAAGTTGATGTTGGTATTACGGAAAGAGCCAAGTTTTTATAGCTTTGTGGAAGGTCATATAGTCATGGGTGTGTCGAATATGAGGGGGAAGCGAGTTCCACAGAGAAGGGGCCAAGGTTGAGAAGGCGGATCCTCCAATCCTCAAAGAGTGTGAGGTTGGAATCACTAGAAGGAGGGCAGTGCTTGATCTTAGGTTGCAGGGTGGGAGGTATGGTTTTATCTTTTCTTGCAGGTATAACGGGCCTGTCTTGTGCACTGCACGGTGAGTGATACACAGGGTCTTGAAAGTGGGAGCCAGTGGAGGGTTCAGAGAGCTGGAGAGATGTGATCTCTTGGACCTAAGGCAAGGAGCAGTTTTGCAGCAGCGTTTTGGGCTCTTTGGAGTTTGCTAAGATGGTAAGCTAGGGCTCCTAGGTATAGGGGTACATCAATAATCAAACTGATTCAGGAAGTTGTCAAAGTGCATCTGTTTGTTTTAATATCAATTATCTAAAACAGGGTACTAGACAGGGATGCCCGTGGTCTCCTATGCTCTACATACTGGCCCTGGAACCTCTTGCCATCTATCTGCGGGAACAATATGACACTATAGGCATTGAGGTGAAAGGGGAGCGGCACCTGATTTCCCTATACGCAGATGACATGCTCCTGTACCTACGATTCCCAGATGAAAATCTCCAGTACATCCTAGAAGTGATGGGGAGGCATGCTGTGTTGTCTGGTATTGCAGTGAATCCCCAGAAGTCCAGCATGTTCCCATTGGGGGGATACAAGGGGATTCCATCGGAGCGATTACCTGTATTGCAAGTGCCATGGGCGGTTCGCACGTTTCGGTACTTGAGGATTAATATATACCACACTGTGGAAGAGGAGCACAAGTGTAACACAGAAGTAGCCATTAGAAACATAGAGAAGTGCATGCGGTTTTGGGCGAAGCTGCCTCTGGCGATGATGAGACGGGGAGCGATGCTAAAGATGGTGGTCCTGCCGAGGCTCCTGCATTACTTCGGGAATATACCGTACCTGATTCCTAGGGGGTTTTTCACTAAACTAAATAGCATGTGTAGGGACCTTCTGTTGCACGGCACGCGAAACAGAGTGGCGTTGTGGAAGCTTCAGAACTTCCATGACAAAGGGGGAATTAAGCTGCCCAACTACGAGGCGTACTATGTGGCGAGCCAGTTGCAGTATGTTGCCAAATGGCTATCTGATGAAGAGACCTCCGAACACAGGTTGCTTGGGCGGGATTGTGCACCTTTTTATCTGAAAGAAGTCATGTGGGCACCCTGAGCGGAAATGGGGGGGCGCCCTAAAATGATGCTACTAGGGTGGAAGGTGTGGCGCAGGACATGCCAAATGATGGGGGACCCATCCCCATGCTCACTGCAGATGCCATTGGTAGTATTAACAGGGGCGGACGCTCAGCTGCGACTGATACTCCGGACCCACTGGGAACCGGCTGGGGTGGCAACGATGGGGGACATCTGGCAGGAGGGCTCTAGTGTTACTTTTGAGGGGCTACGGGAAGTAGCTGGGCTGCATGAAGGCCAGTACATTATGTACCACAGAATGGTACAGAGGATTAAGAGAACATGGCCTGAAACTGTGCTGGGGGAAGAATTGGACACATCATAGACATGATATATGATATAGCTGAGGGGGGTCATGAGATTTCCAGACTGTATGAGATGTTGATGTCTAAAGTGGGGAAGGAGGTCACGCAGTTGAGAATGGACTGGGAAATGGAGATTGGGGCCCAAATGGGAGATGGGATGTGGAAAAGGGCGCAGGGGTATCATAAGAAGGTGTCTAGAAACGCGAGGCTCAAACAGATACAGTTGTACATAACACACAGGGCTTACATGACGCCTTGGAGGATATCGAGGTTTGAGAATGCAGGTCGGCTAGCATGCGCCAAATGTGACGAAGAGAACGCGGGCATGGTGCATTTGTTCTGGTCATGCCGATGATAGAAAGGTTCTGGAGGGGTGTAAAGGAGAAGCTAGAAGGAAGAGGGGTCAAGATGGTAGTGGATACGGTGTGGGCCTGACTGCTGGGGGGGTTCCCAAGACCACAGAAACTCAGGCACGTAAGCAAACTAAGGGACCTGGCTTATGTGCTAGCAAAAAGGAGGATTGCCATGGGATGGAAGTCATGCCATGTGCCGAGGATAGAGGTGTGGTGGAAGGACTTGCAAAAATGGGCAGAAGCCGAAACCACGGCATGGCAAGAAGCGTGTTGCAATGGGGAGGAGGAGGAGAATGAGTCCCTGATGGCCTGGAAATCACTGATAGCCGGACTGTTTGGGTCATTGGACGACCCGACTGAGCCTGTGGAGGAGGTGACCGAACCACAGGGTGTGGAAACTGAAGGTTCAATGCAATAGACTCGCAAGGGGGGTGGGGTAGAGGGAGTAGTGGTTAGGATGTTAAAAAAGTGTATTGAAACTGTTGGAACATGCACTATTTGTTTGGTTTATTGTTTGTTTGTTTGTAAAATTTAATAAAAACTTTAAAAAAAAACATTATCTAAAACAAGGAGTACAAAGAACATCAACAAACACGCTCGATCTTCACACTCAGCGAATTACATAAAAAATACAACATTTATAGTAAAAACTCGTCATCATTGACATCTATCTACTTTGCAAACTACAAAAACCTAATTAGGAAGGTGATAGGCTTATAGGGAACATCTAGGTATACGTTCCATACTTGTCAGGGAAGGGTTTCTAACATCAGGTGCGGCAACTAAGACCTCCTCTAGTGCAGATTTCTGCAAACATCATCAAATACAAAACGTCCCATTGGTTATACAAACTATAGGGCTCTCTATTACGTGGCTCTCTATAATTGGTTGGCACCGTCATACCCCTCTGTAATATTCCACATGCGTAAGCAGCACACAGGCTAGCATCCAGTTGCTGGTGGGCTGGTCATATCCATAGCTTCCCACCAATTAGCCTGTCATCTATCATCACACTTTCAGCCTGCTAGTCAACTAAGGCTTTGAACTTGGCCTTGGAAATGTTCTCTGTGCTGGAGAATATGAGGGAGTATAGGCATACTCTGTCTTCTCGGTTTCGATACAGCTCCTCCCAATGTCTGTTTTCAACTGACCATGTGACTGCAGACCACGTTTTAGAGTCTTTCTGTATTTAAATACTATTAAATTAAACCTCTGACGTCTTCGATGTTCTCGCTCCTCACTTAAGACAGGAGTTTAGTTCTTCTCACATGTTCTGTAACCACTGCTCAAACATTCAGGCCCACAGTGACCTCACCCTTCTGGTCTTGGGCCAACTAAGCCTTTCTTTGAGTTACCTCCATGGTTCAGTTTTCGATTTCCAACTGCGACACACTGAAAAATCCTTTCTGTTCACGGGATCCAGCTCTGCTAAAGTATGTTATGGAATCATTCATAGTCCATAGATGTCCTACGCATACACGTCGGCGCATCACCGCAATCTATTCACTACATAGCCAGCCTCTAAAAATACTTTGTCTACTTGCATTACTGCATCTCTACAATTGTAAAATGACTTGATATCTTCTTCGTTGTTTCTATAGCATGAGCATCTTCATCTCGAGCCCGAAATGTTGCTAATCTTTAACACTGCCTCTTTAGAGCCTACAGAATATTTATGTTCTCTCATCTTTGCATCTCTCTGGGTGCATCAGCTCTGCTTCTTCATGATATCACGAATCTTCTCTTTTGCTCAGTTTTCACACTTCCTCCAGGATTTCATTCAAATGACCATCATATTGTTGTGAATGTATGTATGGCTTCCTCAATGGGAACCTTACTTCCAAGATTCTCTTTGGTATAAGTATTTTCAATGGGATGCACGTGTCTGACACTCTGGCTCCCAACATATAGGCAGCATGGGGGAGGAGCTTTGGATGGGAGCACTTGGCTCCACCTCTACACTTGCCTTCCACTCCCAGTCCTTCATGCTTCTCCTTCATTATGCCCTCACCTTCTGTCCACTCAACATATACTTCTTGATCCTCCTTCAAATTAGAGGTTGCAACCTTTGATATTCTGGCTTTGTCGCAGGGTTTTCCACCCACTTTCCTTCACTAATTGTTCTTCATTCCATTTGGTTAAAGACAATAAAGACTTCCGCACTGAGTAGCTCAGCACTGACTATAAGGAGACCCTCAAATAAGGAGTTTGTCTATCAAAACTGAGGCTCTTTGCACCCACTGTAAGGATATCCTGAAACAAGGCGTTCTTCTATTAGATTTATGGAGCCAAGTACCCACTTTAAGGAAACCCTAAAATAAGGCATTCATCTATCATTAATACAAACCCTCTGCCACCATCCATAACATTATAATCTTCCCTTTAATGCCACAACTTCTACATATAACCAGCATTAGCCCACCTTCAGCCTACTCCACCACCTGCAATAGCATCCACACATAGCCATCATCTCCGTACAGCACGATGCAAACTGTATGTCACCATCAACATGCCCCAGGCCACTTATCACCCTTTTTCACAATGTGCACCCTCTGCCACAATCCACATGCCCCATGCAATACCCTCCACCACGACCTGCTGATATACACCTACACTGTAACCTTAAAACAGTGAGAGAAATCGTTGGAAAAAAGCATGTTTAAAAATGGTAAAGCTTACTACCTTTAATAATTAAAGGCTTTAATATCAATGTTAAGGGTACTATAAAAACTCACAATAGGAATGGAACCTGGAGCAAGTTACCAACGCAGATAACGCTGTCCTTTCCATCCTAACTTTAGGAAGGACCTGCCGACTATACTCTTCAACCATTACTTTTTGCCCTCCGTAGGTCTCCCCAGCACTGTACAGATTGCGCTACAGACTCATACTATTTTCACCAACTTCTTGTGAGTGATATATTTGTGAAAATGAGAGCTGTGTGCTTTGGTGATCCCTTGGTAAACTTTATTCAGCGAGTGTGCAGTGCCTCATCAGTATGTGTGACTACTGTAAGGAAGGAATGGTATCAAACAGTGAAGACAGACACAAGTGATCACAGTTCAAGGGTGTTTATTGAACTTAAATTGGGTTTGAAAAACACCTACCTAATCCTAAATCTAAGGATTGGAGCAAGCTACAACCATTAAATAATAACGCAGTCCTAGTGGAGTCTGGTCAAAATAAAAAGGCCTATACTAATAAATCTATTGCCAATCCTTACCTCTGAATACAAATGGTGTGGGAAACAATGTTATACAAAAGAAAAGTTTCAAGAAATGATATGTCAGGATAGTTGAGCCGTTAGCTTCCCTTCCCCAAGTTTTCAGCACTGGACAAAGTGGCACATTCGAGCTTAGCACATACTCTGGCTTTTCTAGCACGAAGATGCCGTTCAAAATCTCAGTATCAGGACCTTTGTGCCAAAGTCTTTTTACCATTCAAAGTCTCTTATTTCAGAGTCCCTGATGCAACAAACAAACATTAAAAGTTCCTTTCTCCTCAGGATTCTCATATGCACAACTTCTCTGGTGATTCACTGCTCACCCCGGGTCCCCCTCCGCCGGGCTCAGACCCACTTAAATACAAACCTTCAATTGGTCTCCCTCCACTGGGCTCGGACCAAATTTATCTCATTTTCCAAACGTTCTTTACTATATCAAAAGCGAAGACTTTCGACTGCGCAGGATTTTGCTTGACCAGTCGCAGGACCACTTTGATGAACAATTCTTTGTTCTCTTCTTAGGATAATACTTTAACTGTTGCCACTTCTCAGCTGGATACCTTACAGAGACCTTTGATTGAGCAGCCATGCGGTGCCAGACCACTCTGTCAAAGGTATCATATCAAAGTCTCTTCAATTTTCAAAATCTCATCAGCAGTTCAACTTTTACTCGTGTCTTTTCTTGCACATGTTTTAACAATGTTCGTTCCAGTGCTCGCCATACAATGTTGCTGCTTCCATCCTTGGCTTCAACACAGACCGGTCTTGTATCGGTCTCCTCAACTCAGCGGCTGTGTTCATTTCACTGATGTTGCTTTGTTCTTGGAGGCAAGGATGGGAGGAGGTCCCCGGGTATCTCCGACACACAATACATGATTCTCCAGCCTGGTGTCCTGGTCTTATGCTTTCTAATCTCAAGGGTTTATGAAAGTAACAGTCTCTTATGATCCTCTCCGGTTTGACGTCCTTCTCTCGTTCAGCTGCTGTCTTGAAACTGCTGTATTACCGTTTGCTTTACCTCACTCAGAGTGTGCTTTCATGCTCTGCCTTTTATCCATGTGGGGAACCTTAATGGAAGTCAGGTGTGAGTGATGGTCAGTAATTGCCTAACCATTGTATTGGGGCACGTTAGGTATATTGCTCAGGTGTTAGTTTGCTTTCTCCCAGAGCGGGCTGTCGGTGTGAAAGTTTTGGTGTAGGAAAGGGGGCGGGGGTAGAGTTCCTATCTTACAGGATGGGGGAAAGGTGTTACAGGGAAGGGGATACTGTGTCCCGCCATCCGGTGTCCCACTCCCCAAAGACGCTTCACCCAGTTGATCCTCCCACACTGGTCCACCCCCAGGAACTGGATCCAAAAGCGATGGCCGTATCCTGGCCACCTGGATGACAGATCCCCGGGACTAGTGGGTGAGACACCTTCTTGTTTCTCGCACTACACATGGTTTACTTTTTGGATTCTTCATAGTTATATAAACACTTAGTGAAATTTGTGTGTAGAAGGCAAATTGAAAAGAACTGACAATAATGTCCATTTTTGTTCCAGGAATAGAAAAGGACTTCTGGGTTAAATTTGTAACTGGTGTTGTACATTTCTAGGGTCTGATAGCATTACGTTTCCTTCAGATATTCTGAGACACTTCTGGAAAGTTGTGGGTGACTTAGGTGGACTGTGGGAGATGGTTTGCCTCACACATAAATACAAGGGGTTTGAAACAAGATTAATATAGTCAAAGAGAGCATCCTACTTTTATCTCACTCAGAATAATCTAGTCAGAGAACCTACGTCAGAATATGTATAATTGGACACATTTCTCTCAGCCTTTATATGGGAAAAGAAGACTTATCTGATATCTGTTCAAATTGGTTTGCCTCCTGAGATGGATCAGTTTGAGCTTCAAAACCTAAAATTGTAGAGGTTTGTGTATGCAAGCAAATTATACTCCTCATAATACTTAAATTGCCTGGGCTGGGTCCATGCAGAAAGCGTGCAAAGGCGATCTCACAAAACCACTCCCCCATGGAACATATCTTGAAAGCTGAGAGGTGGGATATGTTCACAGATGTCTTAGGAGGCAATAAAGGACATAGATAAAATAACCCCCACAGACTTGGCTAACTTGTGCCAGTTGGAGGACCATTTTCAGTCAAGCCATGGATTAAGGAGATTCAAAGTCCCTAAAGTGTGATGAGTGGGCCACAAGAGGTTGTGTTTGATCTAAAGCAGTTTCCTCTGGTGATCCGAATTGTCCTTTCCTGGACCTTCACCTAGATTTTTCTGACCTCTGGAAATACCTCAGATTAAAAGTGATTCTTCATGCAAGATACTTTGGTGGTTATATGAAGAATGGATTTCCAGTAGGGAGCTGGATCTACTCTGATACAAGAGTCGGGCCCTTAGGCTCAGAATGATAAACCTTTGGATCAGCCTGGCCGGATTTCCCTTGAAAAGCCCAAACTTGATCGTGTGTCTGAATTGGAAGAATAGTTCCCTCACTCTCTCTAGAATGTATAGTTAAAATGGAACAAGTTACTAACGTATAACATATATAAGACTGGCCTCTCCATCCCACACTTCAGGATGGACCCGAATACCCTACTTTGAAATTACGTTTTACCCTTGCTGATCACTCCACTCTGCCCTAATTCACCCTCACAGTACCACCCTACTGCCACTACACACCATTACTTAAGCCCCCTAAGTGCACCTTTTATTTGGAGCGCTCTGCTACTTCGCAGTTAGGTTTGCACTTCGTACATCCCATGCATGCATGTGTTGGAGGTGTGAGTACGAGAATGGAAACATGTACATTTGTTGTACCATTGGGAGATTGTTTAGGTTTTGGGAGAAGAAATTCTGACCTCATTAAGTGTGGGTTCCTCAATACTTCATGGTCCATCACTGATTCTGTGAAACCTCATTACAGTCTGCTCAGGTCTCCACAAACAGCCATTAGTGTGTGGAAAAGCTATACATAAAGGAAAAGGATTTTTTCTGCCGCACTGGAAATGAAAATCCAACATGACACCTGAGCAGTGGCTGGTGGAAAGGACAGGCTGGGTTCCTCCAGGAGAATGACTATGTTACTCTGTCAGAGGGAGTCTGCCTTAAAATAAAACAGGTATAAACACTTGTACTTATTTACCAGAACTGTGATCATCGACGCATCTTCTTGGTCATGGTGAATGTGTTCAAGCCAGTAGGGGTTATCTGAATTGTTTACATTTCATCATTTTCATGGTTGAAAGTAGCTGTAGAAATCACATTTCTTATATGATTGTCTAATCAGTTTCCCCTCCTCTCTCTCTGTATACGGTATATTTAATCCTAATATTCCCCTCAAAAAATCTAACCTCTTGTGATAGATTTGCCATGTTGATTGGTGTTCATGTGTGACTGCATAGATATACATGTTTTTTGCCACAGAATGCAAGCAACTGATGACCTGTCGGATATTTTATCTCCAGTCCTCTACAATCTCATCCGCTGTCTTATGTGTTTCTCTGAATCCTAGCCTGGAGATCTTCTCACTGCAGAATGAATCATTTTTATTCAGGGCACTGACTAAGGACATCACCAGGCTTCGTATTATGCAGGGCACTCTAATTCTATCCAGGTTTGCAGTTATAATCGTATCAAATACTGCATTTTACAAAATAAACATGCCACACAACCTAAAAAATCCATCCATGCGCAGTCTTCATTATTTTATAAGACACTTTATAGATTTTCTGCAAATCAGAATAAAAACACAGAGAAATAAACACAATGTGCGTTCATTGTAACATTGACAGCAATCTGAAATGAAAGACACATATTCTTGTTTATCTGCACTTACTGGTTTCGCAATGCATTTATGCCAATAACAATTTAAAAAACGTTTCCTTTCCTCTTTCACCCCAAGTAAAAGGCTCTCCTCTACAAGCCGCCAGGCAGGCCTCTAATTTTCTAATTTGGCAGAACACACACTTTTTTATTAATATATAACAACCTTGAGTTGTTACAGCCTTGGGAGCTTTGTAACTCTCTTTTTTCTACAAGCAGCTAGATTTGTATAGAAAAACACATTTTTACTTCAACTAATGAAGAACAGAGGGGCTTTCCTGATGCCTAACCTGACTTTTTCCAAATCAGTGCAAGTTTATCTAAAGTGTGTACAAACTCTCTTCATTTGTCTCTTTATGCTTACCAACTGATCAATGTAATTTTGTAAACATGGCAGAGCGGCAGACCGCCTCTCTCCTCAATGAAGTCAGGACCCAGCCGAGAAAGGCCCGACCCCTCCTCAACACTGTAGTCTTTCAGTACACATGCAGTCACTCCCGGAGGTCTCGATTACCAGCACTTTATTTTTCTCTCCTAATCACTTTTCTCCACTCTCTTTTGGCAGCAAAAAGCCCTTCCTTTCTCACTCTCCATCTTTTAAACCCTCTCTCTGCCAACCCATTTCTCCTATATCTTTCTACAGAAAGTATATGATTTTCCAGCCCCTGGCGGTGATGTAATCACATCAGTCATACACCTCCTCTGGCATGGCCAAGCCTTCTGGAAACTTCCAGAAGTCCCTATTCTTTTTCATAGTTACCCTTGTACAGAATGTGGTTCAATGGGCCCAAACTCAACATGTAACATTTTCATTCTTGCTTCCTGTGCTAGCAGCTCAAACAATGGCTGCTTTAGGTAGAATGATTTTTCAAATTCGTCCCCCTCACATCTTGATCGCAAAAGCAGTTTTAGTTCTTGCATTTTATTTCTAAATAGCATTGCAGAGTCTGTGCCTGCGGTCTACATCTACACCCCCCAGTTTGCACCTTAAGCTTGCACCCTTTCTAATCACTTATATTAGTGGATTAGGGGTAAATGATTAGTATGTTAGAGATTAGTGTTAATGTATTAGTCCCTACGCTAAATCTACACTATGCCTATGCTATGTAACCAATTCAAGCAACCCTTTCTTTGGTTTGTAAGAATTCTCATCGGCATCTCACATGCCCTGCTTTGGAGTGCCTCACTGTAGGCTACTCCCCCTCCTTTCCCCACTGTGGGATTGGATGTGAGCTTGTTCTTGTTCCTTGCAAACCTGATGACAACAGCTACCAGAAGTCCTTGCAGCAGAATCATCATTGATTGTCAACACCTACACTTGCTGTGAGCTGCAAGTTAAGACTGCCTCCCTGATGATGTGAAGACCACAGAAACTGGTAGGAGGAGAACACCAGTGGCTGAAAAGGTTTACTGTGCAGGGAACTGGAGTGTGACCCTCTCCTCTTTCTTTTTTGTCATATTTCCAGGATTTCTGAAGGGTGGAATCTTCAGAATCTGATAGGCTGCTGCATCGGGGTGACACATGTCCTGCTTTGGAGTGCCCCACTGTAGGCTCCTCCCCTTTTCCCCCAATGTGGGATTGGGTGTGAGCTTGTTCCTTGCAAACCTGATGACTACAGCTACCAGAAGTCCTTGCAGCAGAATCATCATTGATTGTCAACACCTACACTTGCTGTGAGCTGCAAGATAAGACTGCCTCCCTGACGATGTGAAGACCACAGAAACTGGTAGGAGGAGAACACCAGTGGCTGAGAAGGTTTACTGTGCAGGGAACTGGAGTGCGCCCCTCTCCACTTTCTTTTTTGTCATATTTCTGAAGGGTGGAATCTTCAGAATATGATAGGGCGCTGCACCGATGTGACACATGCCCTTCATTGGAGTGCCTCACTGTAGGCTACTCCCCCCGTTTCCCCACTGTGGGATTGGGGGTGAGCCTGTTCCTTGAAAACCTGATGACTACAGCTCCCAGAGGTCCTTAAAGCAGAATCATCATTGATTATCAACACCTGCACTTGCTGTGAGTTGCAAGTTAAGACTGCCTTCCTGAAGAGCACAGAAACCGGTAGGAGGAGAACACCGGTGGCTGAGAAGGTTTACTGTGCAGGGAACTGGACTGCGCCCCTCTGTCACGCTTACCTGAGCCTCCATGGGAGTGATGGAGTCCTCTGGCTCTTCTCTTACTTCCTACTTGCCCACTACTGCTGGAAGGACTATCTGCCAAGAAAGGTAACATTTTAGAGGAGAGGCAAAAGGCCCAAACCCCCCCTTCCCAGTCCCTTCCAAACCAGAAGTTTAGTTCCTCCTAACTATGGTATGTCTCACCTTTTAGTTTAACTTGGTGAGCTCTCCATCCTGCTCTTGCAGGGGCGCTGTTTCTGGGGCCCGGCGGGCGTGGTTGGAGATGGCCGCTAGTACGGCTAATGTTCAGGTATGTATTGAGTTCAGACAAAGTCCGGGACCAGTTGCCTCACTGGTCGATTTTCATGTGCCAATGTGCCAAGGGTAAGTTCAGGAACCCAGTTCACTCACTGGATTTGGAGTTGGCCTAGAAGGTAATTTCTGGTAACAGGTAAGTTCAAAATCCCAGTTGCTTCACTGGGTTACTTGGGTTGAGTGAATGCGGTGAGTGTGCAGAGTGAAAGTTCTAACCTTTGTCTTCTCTTTCTCTTCACAGGTCTGCTCTGGGAGGCTCTGCGATACTGGACGGAGGAAGGAGTAAGAGACAGGACCAGAAGCAGTTCCAGATGAAGACCACGGACCGGAGGTGAATATCTGAAGGCGGTTTTAGAGTGGTGCCTTAACGCGCTGCAGAGAGTGAAGAAAAGTTCAGATGCAGGCTTGTAATTAATCACGTCTTTCTTTTCAGGTGCGGGTATGCTGTGGGAGCTGTGGAACAAAGGTGAGTGACTCAGAGAAGGACCCGCTATCAGTTCTCCTCTCAGCCATGAAGCCAACGGTCGTGGTGCCCACACGGAGATCACAGGTAAGCGGAGAAGTCCGGGTAAGTGTGTGATGCAGAATTCACATTCCTGCTTTGGAGTGCCTCACGGTAGGCTAATCCCCCACCCGTTTCCCCACTGTGGGATTGGGTGTGAGCTTGTTCCTTGCAAACCTGATGACCACAGCTACCAGAGGTCCTTACAGCAGAATCATCATTGATTGTCAACACCTGCACTTGCTTTGAGCTGTAAGTTAAGACTGCCTCCCTGACGATTTAAAGAGCACAGAAACCGGTAGGAGGAGAACACCAGTGGCTGAGAAGGTTTACTGTGCATGGAACTGGAGTGCGCCCCTCTCCTCTTTACTTTTTGGTCATATTTCCAGGATTTCTGAAGGGTGGAACCTTCAGAATCTGATAGGGTGCTGCACTGGGGTAACACAGGCCCTGCTTTGGAGTGCCTCACTGTAGGCCACTCCCCCCTTTCCCCACTATGGGATTGGGTATGAGCTTGTTCCTTGCAAACCTGATGACTACAGCTACCTGAAGTCTTTTCAGCAGAATCGTCATTGATTGTCAACACCTGCACTTGGTGTGAGCTGCAAGTTAAGACTGCCTCCCTAACGATGTGAAGAGCACAGAAACTGGTAGGTGAACACCAGTGGCTGGGAAGGTTTACTTTGCAGGGAACCGGAGTGCGCCCCTCTCCTCTTTCTTTTTTGTCATATATATCGATCTAGACCAATGAGCTGCAATGTATGCTATCTTACATATATCTATGCCTGGCAAATTTTTAAATTATTTTCTTATACAATAATCAGTCTTATCCATTGGAATCTCATATTGGATTTTTAGGTTCATTGGAAGACTGTATGGCACTTTATTTTTTACTGTGTTTCTGTAGTTTTTCTCAGGACACTATATGCATTTTATTGCAGGCCCATGTTGATTTTCCGTTTAAACATGGCCGCCAGTATTACGGTCTTCCAGAGTACCTTCCTCCAATTAACATAGATGATGGACTACATGCAACTGCTATTTGTGTCTCTCCATTCTGTGGTGCCACGTGATCAAGCGCTCAGTTGAGCGCGAAACGCGTTGTGGTTGGGCCGTTTACCAGGCGTCCTGCTTTTGTCTGTTCTGCTGTTTCCCCCCCCCCCTATTTTGTCCTGTACACTTCGTGCAGGCTTTGTTCACTATTTTAACTATTAAAACTACTACTTTATCTTTCACGCGTGAGCTTTGCATTCTTTCCTTGGGTCCTCTCCCGCTACGGGATTGTAGGACCCTCCGTAGATTCACGGCGAGTGCGGTCCGCCCTGTTTCCTCTAGTTTTCCTGCTATCAATACACGGAGCGTACCGTGTTGGACCCGCACCGTAGCTCTCTTTCCTTTTTTTCGGCGCGTCCATCGCTTAGGGTCGCCTTGCCAAGCGGGATCGCTGCCGCTAGGGGCAGATTCATCTGCTAACTGAAGTCGAGTTGCATTGAGGAAGAAGTGCAGCCCGAGAACACCTACCGCTGTTAATATCAGACGCGTGCCGGAGGACGCGTGGACTGTGGTTGCATGGTAGGTGATTATTTCTTGAGTGCTTTACATCTCTTCCTGTTCACTATGCTGATGGTATTATAATGCTCTCGTACTCCACCCTAGCTTTCTGCTTACTTGCCTCTCTATTGTACTAGTTTCCAATGGATCTGGCATACTGTGACTACTTTATTTAAAATGAATGCAATTTCATGCTCACACGTGATTTATGCTTCTTATTTATTTAGAAGTTGATATCCTCATAATAATATACTACCACTTCCCCTTTTTCTTTGGATATCACGAGTGGTGGGGATACACGCAGCACTCTCAGACATGCAGGACGCCTGGGTAACGGCTCGGCTTGCACAGGCCAGGGATCTTTTTAATGAATCTCAGGAGATGCCTACTTCAGTACCTTCTATTGGGACTAAAAAGAACAATGTCAGTCTTAATCCGGAAATCACTCTGCTCAAAGACATAGAAAAATTACGAAGAAGGGAAATCTCTAAATGGTGGGAGGAATACTCACTACAAAATTACCTCGATGTTGGACGCATACCACGAGGACTACGAATTTTGACAATGCCGTCCTTTGAGGATCAGGACCCTGCCATGCTCCAGGAATGGGGAGATGCCAGTAAAGGATGTTCAGCACACTTCCTCACGATTTTAGTCAAATATGCCAAATCAGATAGAACAAAGGCAGTGGAAGAGCTTGCGAAAAAAGAAACAGAACTTGCTAAACTGTCGCAGTCTGAGGAGGGGAAACAACTCCGTGGTAAAATCAACGAATCATTACTTACATATGAAGATGATATTAAACAACGGAAGCACCGAAAGTTTATCAGGGACAAAATTGACTATGAGACAGGTAGGATCTTTACGTTCGCTAGAAGATTTGATTCACTACGGAAAAAACCAACGGTCCGGCCCACAGTTGTCGGTGATCTCGACTCTATCTCGTCCGAATCAGATGTTTCAGTCTGTGAAAACGAGGAACCGTCTGTCAAGTTAAATTTTTTAGACGAAATGAGACTGTTATGCCAGGATGGGAAGAATCAGAAACAACGGGGAAGGGGGCGAGGCAGAGGAAAAGGAAGAGGAAGGGGACAGAAACCACGAGGAGGAAAACAACTCGGCGAGGCCAGCGTGGGAAACGGGCCAGAAGCATGCCAAGAGAGCAGAGCAACGCGCTCTGGAACCAAAAAATAACCAGTGACAATATGAAGCTGTGCCAAATCATCAATTTATCTTCGCATATCCTCACTAAAGCCCAAGCCTCTGTCCTTTCTCTTGGGCTTAACTTTTGTCCTACCAAAACTTTTGATTATGTCCAGTCACGTATTGATTTGGATAAATTTATTCGAAAGATCAGACTCAAGAAATTCTTCTCCCTCAATCCCACTATGCCAAAATTATCAACACCTCGCACCGGGCATACTGATCTTCTGATTTCTGATCTTCCATCCCTTATGGACTTGGCTTCCCTTGAAGACTCTGACTTTGATCCTTCAAATACTTATCTCACTGAGTTCGGCATTGACCCTGACTGGGATGTGCGTACCAAATTTAAGGAGAAATCTAGGTTCAATCCACAATTTTCCGTCGGTGGATGTATTGAAGCATTCTATGATCTTTGTATCAGTGACCTTAGGAAATTACGTAACAGTACCAGCAAGAGCAAATATAATCTCACCTCTGCTCAGCTTACGGCCATAGGTGAATAACAAAACTTGCCGAATATTATTATTAAACCGGCCGACAAGGGTTCAAACATTGTAATCCACGATCGTGTACATTATGTATTGGAGGCCAATCGCCAACTCAAAGATCGACTGTGCTATGCCCAACTCTCGAAAAATCCTTTCGACGAGATACAGTCTGAACTTAAGGATCTATGTGCTAAGTGGGTTGAAATTGGTCTCATTGATGATGATCTTGCTAAATTTTTAGTTCCATCTTGTTTTACCATACCGACAATCTACTTTCTACCAAAAACACATAAATCTCTTGCACATCCACCAGGCAGGCCTATTGTTACCTTGTGCGGTTCTCTTCTTGAACATCTGGCTCAATTCATTGATGAAACCTTATTTCCTCTTGTGGCAGTTCTACCCTCGTATTTACGGGACACCAAAGATTTTTTACAACACATCTCTAATATACCCTGGGAGGAGGGTTTACTGCTAGCAACCCTTGATGTTGTCTCTCTTTACACCTCCATTGACCATCAAGTTGGTGTGGATGCTTGTAAATATTTTCTTGATACTCGCTCATTGAATTTCTACAGCCATAGTTCTATGATCCTTGAAATGCTCTCTTTCTGCCTCAATAACAATATTTTCTTATTTGAGGGTTCTTTTTTTCGCCAAGTAAGAGGCACCGCCATGGGTAGTACTTTTGCCCCGTCCTATGCCAACTTAACAATGGGATGGTGGGAGGCCACTTTCTTAAGCGATCTACTTACATCGAGTTTTGCCACACATATTGTTGCATGGTGGCGATATATTGACGATGTTTTCGTCATATGGAAGGGTACTAAGGTTGAATGGCTATTATTTGTGAAATTATTAAATACCAATATGTCCAATTTGAGTTTCACAGAATGCAACAGTACGACCAAAATTGTCTACCTCGATGTAGTGGTGACCCTTGAGAGAACTGGTTTATGCACAGCATTACACAAAAAACCTACTAATACTGGCCTGCCCTTACATGCCACCAGCTGTCATCCTACATCATGCAAACGCAGTATTCCGTATGGGGAATTTATTAGATATCGCAGGAACTGCACAGATCTAGTATCTTTTGATTATCATTGTGCCCAGGCGGCTAAGGATTTTATCAAGCAAGGCTATGAGCGTAGAATTATAGAACAGGCTTATACTAAGGTACGTGGACTTTCTAGGGATTACCTACTATACAGTATCAAGCCCGTCAAAACTACTGTCAATGATGACCCCCGCCTGATTGTCACATTTGACAATGCATCTAATCAAGTTCGCAAAATTATAGAACGTCATTGGCGAATTCTCATCATTGACAAGGATCTGGGTCCTCTTCTCTCTAAACGTCCTACCATCACATATAAACGTGTACCCTCACTTAGGGACAAATTGGTTTCCAGCTTCTTGTCACCCATTAATACCAATCCACCTTATATGAAATCGTTGATGGAATCCCCAATAGGATTTTCTAAATGTTGCAAGTGCAAGGCCTGCATTCATGCTATTTCATGCAAATCTTTCTTGCATCCGGTCACCCAATGTCATCAGCCGATTAGATACTCAATGAATTGTGATACCACTTTTGTGGTCTATGTGCTCTCATGTCCTTGCATGAGATGGTATGTCGGGAGTACTACATGCAAGCTCAAGCTTAGAATATTACAGCACCTTAGGGCCATCAAAAACTCTGATCCCGCATACCCTATGGCCAAGCACTTCAAAGAAAAGCACAATAATGATCATTCCCTCCTCAAATTTTTTGCAGTGGCGCACATTCCGATTCACCCCAGAGGTGGGAATCGTGTACTTAAACTGAGACAGCTAGAAACCAGATATATTCTGGATTTCGACACTAAGTTTCCCATTGGTCATAATCTTGACGAGGAGCTTCATACATTTATAGGTACGTAGGTTCCATCATGTGCGATTTATCTACTTAAGATTGTTGTTTCCTATATCACTGATGTATTTCCGCGTTTACCCTGATTAGTTGATTATATTCCTTATATTTACTACCATTGTTCTTTTCCTCCCCCCTATTTATTTCTCTCTTTGGTTTCTTTTTTCTCTTTGAATTTTAGATTTTCACCAATAAGATAGGCTATCCCTGCTGTTGTATTTTCCTGGCTGTTATTATTGTTATTATTCTTGTGACCTTATTGCACATTTGACACTTCTTATGTCTATATATTCTTTTGCTGTAGTCCTGCATGTCCAACTTTTGGTGTTCTTCAACATCTTTTCCATTGTGGCTATCTGGTTTTGTTAAGATTATTATTATTATTTCAAGCTCACCCGCTCTAATTTGGGTATCATGCCAGCCTTATATAAATGCTCATTGCCTCAGCTGTGATATCATTTTCCAGTTAAATGTCTTAAATTGCTGTTAATCATATTTGCTTATATAATCTAGTTGGCCTGCATAATGTTTATGCTGCCTACTAATTGATCAGCACTTGCACTTTTTGCTGCCAATGCTTTTGTGATCTTGCCTCTTTGCACATGTATTCATGCCATCTCTGACTAACTTGCACTTGCACTTTATGTCATCTTGGGCCCAAATGCGCATTTCTGCCTACATCAATATGGTATATTGCTTGTTGCACCAAAGTTTTATAACATAGCCCTAATGTTGACTATCTTTTATTATGGTATTTTTATCTGCCTATATGTATAATTTTTATGTTGCTTGCTAACTGACTTGCACTTGCACTTTATGCCATCAGGGCCTATGTGATCTTGCCTTTTTGTACATCTTTACATGCTGCTCTTGATTAACTTGCATTTGCACTTTATGTTGATTTTGGTTAAAATGTACAATATTCATGTATTAATATGATATATTTATTGCTGCTTTACATGTTACCATCATAGCTTTCAAAGCTGTTTCTGGCTTTGTATTCTGGCACTGAGCCTTTTGAACAGTCTATCTAGACCAATGAGCTGCAATGTATGCTATCTTACATATATCTATGCCTGGCAAATTTTTAAATTATTTTCTTATACAATAATCAGTCTTATCCATTGGAATCTCATATTGGATTTTTAGGTTCATTGGAAGACTGTATGGCACTTTATTTTTTACTGTGTTTCTGTAGTTTTTCTCAGGACACTATATGCATTTTATTGCAGGCCCATGTTGATTTTCCGTTTAAACATGGCCGCCAGTATTACGGTCTTCCAGAGTACCTTCCTCCAATTAACATAGATGATGGACTACATGCAACTGCTATTTGTGTCTCTCCATTCTGTGGTGCCACGTGATCAAGCGCTCAGTTGAGCACGAAACGCGTTGTGGTTGGGCCGTTTACCAGGCGTCCTGCTTTTGTCTGTTCTGCTGTTTCCCCCCCCCCCCCTATTTTGTCCTGTACACTTCGTGCAGGCTTTGTTCACTATTTTAACTATTAAAACTACTACTTTATCTTTCACGCGTGAGCTTTGCATTCTTTCCTTGGGTCCTCTCCCGCTACGGGATTGTAGGACCCTCCGTAGATTCACGGCGAGTGCGGTCCGCCCTGTTTCCTCTAGTTTTCCTGATATATATATATATATATATATATATGGCGCATATCACAATTTTTTCAATTCATAGCTAGCCTTAAGAATACTTTGTCTACTTGCATTTCTTTGCATCTATACATGTGTAAAATGACTTTATATCTTCATCGGCTCTGTACCGTAAACATCTTCTTCTTGATCCCGAAATTTTGCTTATCTTCAATACTTTCTTCTTATTTGTTTATGTTCTCTTGCCTCTTCATCTCTTCTGGGTTTGTCAGTCCTACTTCGTGTGACATCACCAAACTTCCCTTTCGCTCACTTTTCCCATTTCTTCCGGAATTTTATTCAAATGACCCTCATATTGTCATGTATGCAGGTATGGCTTTTTAAATGGGAACCTTGCTTCCAGGATTCTTCTTGGTATTGGTATCTTTACTGGCACTGCACGTTTCTCACATTCTGGTTCCCAGCATATAGGCAGCATGGGAGCGATGCTTGAGGTGGGGGTACTTGGCTCCTTCTCTACACTCCCCCCTCTGGGCGATTCATCGGCCACTCTCTCATCATCCTTCACATCTAGGCATCCTTGTCTAAAGAAATGCTTCTTCGGGACCCATATCTTTATCACTCCTTTCAGGTATCCAGCTGATTTCACATACTCTTCCTTGTTCCATGTCATAAGCATGCACTTTCCACTTGGACTGCAGTAGATCAATTTACCCACATACCTCTTATGGTTCTTTGGGTACAGAAATTTTGTTCCCTCAGGTGCATGGATGATGGCTTTCACATAATCTCTGATTTCTTCATCTGTAAGCTCTTTGGTCTTACATGCCGATTCAACATCAATCATGATCTTCATCCCTATAGCTTTCTTTGCGGTGTTCTTGCATTGTGAGATAGCCATTCTGATTACACAAAATCCAAGCGATAACATCACTATCAGGGCTCCAAGGAATTTGAACATATCTGCCATCCATTGTGGAACCCACGAAAAAAGTGATCCGAACCAGCTGTCATCAGCAATGACTTCCACTTCCTCTATCATCTGGATGTGGAGCTTCTTCAGCATCTCTATGGCCTCTGTCAAGGTGCCATTCTCGTCATCATGAGAAGGTATGAATGTGCAACATGATTCTCCAATTTTGGCACAAACACCTCCATCCACATCTGTGATCATATCCAGGACATATCTATTCTGAAGAGCCATTAGTCGTATGGCTCACGGCTCTTCCCTGATAGCATTGAATCCCTTTATGGTAGTGTTGATTGCCTGCAACAGCTCCCATCTCGTTATTTGTAACCACTTAGTATTTGCTGCTGTCTGGATCCTTGGCGTGAAGATTATCATGAACATTGATGAAGTCAGACTGAATAATCTGTGTTCATTGGGGATGGAATCAAAAACTTCTATTGACTTGGCTGAGAAATAGTTCTTTCTCTTCATTCAATTTATCAGCTCCACAGATCTCTTCTTCCTCAGATGAGCATCTGCTTTTGGGAATTCGCCAATGTTCAAATCACTCTTAGGAATCAACAACGCTGGAACATTAACATTCAGTATAGAACATCATCCTCCCAAATCTTTGGGCAGCTTCATGTAAGCTCTAGATCCACAAGCCCAGTAGTGATCCATTATCACTGCTGTTCCAATGCTCATTCTTGGGATGTCAAAGATTCAACCACAGTTCGGATTTTCTCCAACTTTTCTTGTGCCATTGTTTCTAAAATACAGTTTTGCATTTTCCAAAGGCACTATCTGCAGAGGTCCTCCTTTATCTTCGACCCATGTCAGTAGTTTAGCAAGTTTCGACCATAAAGGTTTGCATCCATTCTGTACTATGTTAGTAGTTGGCTGGTAGAAACCAATGACCTTTTACTCCAGGCTTTTCGTATCTGATCACGTGATTCTTGGTATGCGTTCTTGGTCTTGTCTTTGTGTCTTGGACATAAATATCTTCCTCTGGATCCATCCATTCAGTTGCCCATTTCAGATAGGCTGTTAGACCCATGATCTGACCTCTTGTTCGGCAGACTGCGATGTGTGATAGGCAATGTGCAGTCTGGGCATCTATTTCAATAGCTATGAACATCTTAGATTTCCCCATATTATAAGGCAGGAGTGCACATACATAACATTCCTGCTTCGGGGTTCTTCTTCTTCTCACTTCTTTCATGTGCTGATACCACATGTTATTTCCCAAATGGGCTGTACTATGTAGATACTCATTCAAGTCATTATCATCTTCCCTAGCACTTCTCTTAGGTCTCCCTCTTGTCTCATGAGTTTTCTTGATAATCTCCTGAAATATATCAGCATCATTCCTTCTCACTGGGGGAATCATAGGAACATTTGTCAGTGAACTAGTTGTCTTTACATGTGCTACTTGTGTAGGAGAAAGCTCCAGAAGGCTTATCCTATTAACCTAAATGAAGGTAACAGGGAGTCCCATATAACTTCCATAAGTGACCTTCCTCCAAGAGGAAGCCTAGATTTATCTATCACATGATTGGGTGCCTTCAAATGTACCTCTGAAGTGGGGACAATTATATAAGGTCTCGGTTGTCTGGTAGTTGACACATCTGTACTCTCCTGCTGCATAGGAAGATACACAGGGACCCTTGCTTTATTTGGGTCCACATAATAGACAGTATGTACTGTAAGTGAGAGAAGAATCACAATAAACAAGATGTAGGTATAAATGATATACCAATAGGCCCACTTGATGCAGCAGTAGCTCCTTGCTTGACGTGGTGGACTCTCATTATTAGGCACGTTATTATTGCTATCGATGTTGCCCATTCTCAATCCTTTTTAAGGAAGGAAAAATCAAACTTTATTCAGGCAACATCATAAAATACTCTGGCAGCATCTGGATCTGCTCCACAAGTTCTTCAAGCAGCTGATCGATTGCAGGACGATTAACAGGATTCCTGACATACACAAAGGAGTTGCCTTTCGCCAAATGAAATATGGATGTGCTTCCAGTAAGTAATAGAACACCAAGGACAATACGTTCTGAATGTCTTCACTCAACAGCCTCATTCAAGATGCTTGCAGCATTGCTTCAGAAAATAAACAGACTTGCTCTTTAATGTCACGTAGCAATTGATTTAGTACCACTAGATTTCTTGGATCTCTCAGGAAAATACAAACGTCAGTTTGTCTTCCAACAAGATGAGGACATTCTTCAATCAGGAAATAAAAGATCATTCCAACTAGTCTATTAGCATTGTCCTCAGATAGGGGCATTTGTGTTTTCCAAACTGTACCAAGGAAGCTGGTGAACTTGCTCTATTGTGGCTGCAAGCAATCACCTCATGATTGGACAAATTTTAGGATACTGCAAGAACAGATTAACACTAATAGTCTCCCCACAAGCGCAGGGTATGCACGAAGAATGAAGAGAAAAACAGTGAGGATGATCCGGTGAAGGTGGGCATCACACACTACCATGGGTGCCTCCAAAAAGAAACTCAGTGAGAAAGGAATTGAGGAACTGTTTCCTCTTCCAGTCGTTGAAAAAGAATTCCAAATCTGGCATCTTTTCCTTCTCGATCAAGACTTAAATGTGCCTCAGTCCAATGTTACCAAACTCCTGTGGCTCAAGAACAAATGGCTTTTTCTTTCACTCCTTAATTTAGTAGCTTATAAAGAACCACAGTCCAAGGTACTTGTTATCTGTCTATTGAACAGTCTCTGTGTCCTTCTTCCCCATCATCGATCTCGTCTGCATATGCTGAACTTTTTCCCCAATGCTTGCTTCTGAAAGGGGTTGGTGTAAGGGGTACTCTCTGGCGTAGACCTTTACGACGCTGAGGGATATTCACACTTGTCTCCCCAAATGTTTTACTGCTGAAGGTGCAACCTCTTCCACAATGAAAGGGTCATGAGAGCGAGGTTCATGCCACTTGCGAACAAAGTTCCTGATTAATCCTGGTCACCGGGAAAAGGCCTAGGCAGTAGTTATTCAGTTTGTCTGGCTGCTCTATGCTCTTCATCTGTGTTTTGAGCCTGACACCCCTCTCGCTTGAGTTGTTCTGAAATGACAGAGATACTTGTAGTCATACACGTTAAGTAGGCATGCAGCCCATTTCTTAACAATTCTGCTGTTGCCTGGGCATCACTTCTAGCTCTCGCTGGAGGAGTGAGGGGTGTACCCATTCGCCTCCCTGTCACTATTTCATGGGGCATTACATGATGGTCAGAACCTGGCTGATTCCTCAACGCATATAATGCAAGGGGCAGGCAATGTAACCATCCTTTTTTTCAATGTAAGCTTCAATGTAGCTATCCTTTCCTTAGGCAGGCCATTAAGTCTCTCACAGATCTCATTCACTTGCGGGTGATAAGCTGAAGAGAACTTGTGCTTTATGCTAAGCAACAAGCTTATTTGCTCAAAGACTTCATTTACATAATGGGGGAAATGATCTAATCTTAATACTTCACATATTCCCCATCTAAGAAACACTTCTTGTACTACAAATGTCACTGCGTGGGTGGAATCTGGATGTGTACAAGAACCAGCTTCAATCCACCTTGAAAAGGGACATACTACCACTATCATATATCTGTATCCATTACATATCTGCAGCATATCAATGTAGTCGATGTGTAAATGCTGAAAAGGACCATTAGGTCATGGGATAACGTCTCTGACTGTACGCAGTGTGTGCCCAGCAGTAAACGTTTGACATATGATGCAGTTTACTACATAAAATGCAACGTGTTCTAGCAGGTTTAGTACAAACCAGTCCTCCGAAATAGCTGCTGCAAGGCTTTCTCTAGTGACATGCGCAGGGTAGTGCAGCTTTTCCAACGCCACCCTTAATAAGACTACAGGCATCACTGGTTTACCAGTGCTTTCCTGTCGCCACAATGCTTTGGAAGTGGAAAAAGAACACCCCCTCCATGCCCGTAGATCTTTCTCATCCTGTGGTGCTTCCCCTTGAATCTCCATCAATTGAGTTTTAGACAAACTGTTAAAACTATCACTCACACTGATCATCACCACCATTCTTTCATTCACATCAGGCGTATCAAAGCTCATTATGTCTTCTGAACATGCAACTTGTTCTGCTTCTTTCTCTGCTGCTTGATTTCCACGCGAGATAAAGTCTGCTCCTTTAGTGTGTGCTACACACTTGACGACCACGATGGCTACTGGGAGCTGTAGTGCTATAATAAGACTGTCCAATAAGGCAGCATGTTGCACTGGAGTGCCGTCCGCTAGCAGGTAGCCCCTCCTTTTCCAGCGTGCTATCCCTGCATGTACTGTCGATGTCACATAGGCAGAGTCACTGTACACTGTTACTTCCTGGTCTGTTTTTCTCGAGCGTGACAATCAGCGTCACTATTTCTGAAGCCTCTGCTGAAAAGTGAGACGGTAGTCGTGCACTTATCAATGCTTCAAACTCCCCATTGGCCCTGTGCTTTACCACAGCATCACCTGTTGTAACGCTTACCTTATCTCTGCAGGAGTGCCTAGAGCCTCTGTACTACTGCTGCTATGGACAGTCTATCTGGCATTAGGTGAGTGTTCTGCAAGACAAAGGGACAAGGGTCACTATCTATGGAACCTCAAACTCCTGTTCTTTCCCACTTCCCTTCCAGCTCCTGTGAAACCCTCCCCTATGTCTCAGGAGATTTTTACTTTTCTGCTCACCTGAAGAGTTAAGAGGAGAAGCTCTCCATCCTGCTGTCAGGCAGGGGCGCTATGTTTTCTGGTGGAGGGATGACCAGTTACTTCACTGGCAATCAGCTCCAACTTGCTGCTGCAGCTGAAGAAGTCATTTCTTGGATAAGCGAGTTCAGTTCAGCCATGTGCTTATTTTGTCCCTGTGAGAGCTTGGTTTGTAGTTTGATTGCTAATTCCGTTCAGCTTGTGCTTGGCTTGACCCTGTTATCGCATGGTTTATAGTACAATTGCTAATTCGGTTCAGCTTGTGCTTGGCTTGACGCTGTGAACGCTAGATTTGTAATTTTAAGTGCGTGTTGTGACTCCCTGTGTTTCTTGTTCTCCTTACAGATGCAGGAGCAAAGGGGGTTGACAGATTCCACTGCTTGTTGCTATAATCCCCCTGGATGCACGTGTGCTTGATATCCGAGAGCTCTTGCTGTAACTCAGGTACATTTTTGAGATTGAAAGCTAGTATGCATAAATGCGTTGCATGCAGGCGCACTCGAAAAAAGCAGAGTATTCAGGAAAATCTTTGATGCATGGCTTAAAACATGGAGATATGCCCCCAGGGAGAGCGCTGTTAGGTGGTTACCCCTTGTCTGCTTGGTGTGCAAGAAGCATGATGCACTAAAGTTTGGTCAAGCGTTAATCCTTTACCTTCTCTCTTCCTTCGCAGACGCGTGTGATGAGCAGCTGCTATTCGGAGGGTGTGACATGCACTGAATGTTCTGCAAGAGGAATCGTGGAGAACAGAAACAGCTGGGCGGCGATGAAAAGGGATTTCGTGACGGAGCTGGTAAGTGTTGAACTGGATTCTTCTATTCTGTGCTCCGTGGTTTCGGATTCACTAACATAAATCTGTTTTTCTCTTTGCACGTCTGATTCCAGAGCACCGGTAAGCGTTGTGCTGTAGTCTACAGTTTTCAACGTGAAGCACAGGCTGTATATTGGGCGTGGCTTAAATAGGGAGCCACGCTCAAGGACTAGTCCCCTTCTGGAGACTATCCATGGCCTGTTGGGCAGCCATTTTAGGGGAACTAGGAAGTACCCTTTCCCACTGATATTGTGCAGTGGGGTATGCTCACAGCACCAGGGGCACCATGCAATCACCCACCTGGCCCACATATGAGTTTCCTGAGCCCTCTTTCTCAACAGTGTCTTGGTGATTATGACACCTGTATATCTTTGCCCATCGTTTTGATACATTTTCAAAGAACCATCGATAAGGAGGATTTCCCCTGCTGCCAAAGCATTTTCCTTCACCCTCGAGAGTTCATCATAAAATTCCTAATAATTTGAGAATTCATGCGTATGTTCGTCTTCTGCCAGTGGTTCTGCTACAAACATAGCAGGGTTTACTATTCTACATCTGACTATTTTAATCGCTGGATTCGATATGACCACCTCATAGGCAGAAGCCCTTTGAGACTTCAACATACCCTTAGGTTTTTCTAAAATAACAAACAAAGCATGTTCAACAAATAACGTCATGGAACCTACTACTATGCTGGCAGCTTTCTCAATGGCGAACCCGGCGGCTGCCAAAGATTGTTCTCAAGGGAAGTGACCCCTCATTACCGGGTCCTCTGCATGAGTACTGCTGTCATAACTGTGCAATTTGTGTGCGAGAACAAAAAGAATTCCTCAGCATAATTGGGAATCCCTAAGACTGGAGCTGTGCAAATTGCTTTTTTCAGCTCATCAAACCCTTCCTCCATCTCCTCCGTCCAGACCATTTTTTCTTGATTTGACTGTGCCTTTTTCAGAACCTGTAACAAGGGCCTTATATATCAACTATAATCAAATACCCATGCTCTAACATAATTGTATAATCCGAAAAATCTTTGCATGTGCTTTATTATGCAAGGCTTTGCCATTTTCAAAATGGCCTAAGCCCTTTCAGTTGTAACTTTCTTTCCTTCATACGAGATTAACTGACCTATGTATAACACTTCTTGGTAATACTGCAATTTCTCCTTGTCTACTTTATACCCTTTCTCTGCTAGAATAATACTTAGCTGAACTGAATCACTTCTGCACTCTTCTTCTGGGGTGATGCAGACTAAAATGCCATCCATGTTTTGCAACACAACACTTTGCAAATCAAGATTGCCAAAGTCCATCTGCAGGACTCTATTGAAAATCGGACTCACAGTATCGCTGGGGTAATCTTGTGCTTTTTAACTTAGTCTGTCTGAACATAAATGACGTCAGATCTTGAGAATCCTTATGCAATCGGATTGAGAAAAATGCATTTTTCAAGTCAAAGTGAAATATCGTGCCTCAACAGAGATACTACATAAGATCGCCGCTGGATTAGGAACTAAAGGAAACTCAGCCTCTACAATCTGGTTAATTGGGCGCATGTCTTGAATTAAATGCCACAACCCCACCATAGATTTCTTAAATGGATACACTGCGGTATTTCATGGTGTCTCTGACAACACTAAGATGCCTTGATCCATGATGGCGGATAGCGTCTTAAAAATACCCTCATCTGCTTCTCGAGACATGGGATACTGTCGTAGTCAAGGTAAAATTGCTCCTGGCTTCAGTTAAACCTTGACTTCCCCAGCCCCTTTCAACAGGCCTACATCATAAGGGCCTGTGGTCCATAATGAAACAGGCACTTTCGCCATGTCTTTATCAAACAATTCAGGACGCTGTCGAACTAGCATCATTTTCTGGGGACCCTCACGTTTTATTGCTCTCACCCAATTAGTGATACTCATTTCAAACACTACTTTGTCATCTGATGGGTGGTCCCTAAAAATATCTTCGTCCGTGATGTCAGTCAATCTGTAACCCTCTCCAATGGCAATCACTTTGCTCTATCACCTGCCTTCATCATCAACACCATCAAGCATAACTAATTCTCCTCATACTATAGCTGCTTGTAAGGCTAAGGGAAAGACGTGTCCCCCCCTCTTCATCCATAGATATCCTTCGTCTGAATACAAACTCATCAAGTATTCTCATAGTCTTACCCACTACTCCAGGTAGACATGTTAACAAAATGCGTACCCCATAGTGAAAGACCTCTGGTTCTAACGGTAGCCCTTGTATGGCCATTTGCCCTGTAAATGCCATGATAAATTCACTCATGTTTAAATAATGCATTCCCACCGTTGAACACACTATGCTTTCATCAGTAAACTAAATCATCATGTTTAACATTGTCATTACATCTCGGCCCAGTATATTAACTGGTGTCTGTCTTCAGTACAATAATGGCACATACATATCACATTCTCCTATACAGAATGGCAAGTTCTCAGTAAAAAGAACTCTACTTGAAGCTCCTGTGAAACCTTGAGCATTCATGGCATTTCCCAATAACGTAAATTTCCCCCCTCGTATACATGAGCGTGTTGCACCCGTGTCTACCAAAAAAAAGATTTGCCTCCTATAGGGAGGTCAACCCTCGGTTTATTTTGAGGATTGGGATTCACAGATAGCCCTGAACACATCAAGTCACCCAGTGAGCTGTCCTATTGTGGGTACATACTTATTCCTGTGCACATGAAAGGATTCCCTCCCTCGACAGTGACACCCCCTATCCTAGGAGTCATTACCTGTCCCGTGTTTGGGCCCTGCTGTAGATTCATGGGTGCGTGCTGCGACTGTTCTTGTGGCAGATTCAATGATGCTTGCTGCGGTTGCAAAGCCTGCTGTGTTCTCGGTACTTGGGCTTGTTGCGCTGTCTGATTTTGGGCAAACCCGTCCCTACTTTGTTGGCTGTATGCAGGCGGATAAGCAGTCCCCCCTCTTGAGAACTGCCCATTTGGCACAAACCCTTGGCTCCCACACATGCATGCTATATGCCCTGTCTTTCCAAATGTCCAACATACAGGACGAAGCCTCCTAATTTGCCCTCCCTGCATGCCTTGGCTATCATTCTGCATATCCTGAAACCCTCCTTTAATATTATGGAAATTTCCTTGATTATTCTGGAAGCCTCTTCCCCGGAAACCTCCTCTACCCCGTGGTACAAATTAATTATTACCTTGATAAAACTGCCTTTGGTTATTCACTTGTGGCATGCCTGCTACTTGCTGCAATCCTGGCCCTTCTCCCCTAGTCAACATCAACCCTTCTATGGTGTATTTTGACAATGTTTTCTGCATTAACTTTGATTCTTCAACTTTCCTAACATCATATCACCTTCGATTCTTCTTCTGCAGTAATCTGCAATAATGGGCAAAGGTCAGCTGTATTTCTGACCATGGTTTTGCCTCCATGCTCACCAATTTCTTGGGATGTTTCTGCACTTGGTCTGGCAGCCCTTGACACAACATATGATAGAATACATGTATGGATTTCCCCCACGGTTCCCGCATTAACAAACTCCATTCCTCCTGAAAATTCTGAATGTAAACAAGAGGACCTTCCCCTTCCTTCATTTTTTGTGCCATTATAGCTCCCATATCTGATGTATCTGGATATTGCACTCTAAGTACTTTCCAGACTGCCGCTCTACAGTTATTAAACAGTGCTCCGTTGTGAGCAGTGTTCTGCGCGGTAACACTCGAGTATTCAGCTCTCAACCAGATGTCGTCAGCTCTCTCCCCAAGGATAGCGGATAGAAGACCATTAATGTCTCCTATAGCTAACGTGTTTCCTCCTGTCATTTTCTCTAACTCATGTATCAATTTCCCACCACCGGAAGTTAAACCCAGAGGTTTACACCTTAAATCATCCTTATCCATCTGCAGCCAAGGTATAATCTATGGTCTGGCTCCTCCCTTCTATAACAAAGGAAATGTGCGAGATCCCAAACTCACATTCATCCCCCATCGTCTGTTTGTCCACAGCAGGGACAATGGTTCTGCACCACCTTCTTCCCAGTAGCGACCTTAACCTGCTCACATAAGATGGTGAGTCCCCTCTCTAACTATGGGATCGCCCTCTGACTCAGAGGTTATGACATCTGAGATTTAGGTAGGTCTAGATCTGACCATCTGACTTCCCTGTCTGTCGGAGACCATTTCTCAGGCCAACATGCACTAACACCCTCCTCACCACAGAAGGTTTCTTTGTCCTTGTCTGACATATCCTGTCCCCAACTTGTGTGACTTTCTTCCTTCTCATCTCTATTCAGAGTTAGCCTGTCCAAAGACAAAGCTCTATGCTCGAAATTGTACAAGCTTCCCTCCTTGCATTGCAACTGCGTACTTTCAAGTCGATCTTCTTTTCCCTTTCCTTTCGGTTCTTTCTTGGTCCTCATATAATGATAGACCTTATCGATTTTGTCCCCAATGCTTCTCATGTCAAACTCATCCTCTAGACTTACTCTAGACGGACCTGGTGTTGGCTCATGTGTCGGGAAGAATTCTACTTTGTCTTCCCATGCAACTACTGCACTAGGCTGCATTAATTCCTTCTCTACGAGATCAATGTTGCGTGTCCTTTGCCTCCTCTTTCGTTCTATTTCTTCAACAAACTCTCTTTGTTTCCTTGCTTCTTCTCTTACCATTTCCTCTTCCTGTTTTTTCACCTCTCTTATCAATTTTGCCCTACGTATTTCTTCGTCTCTATGCCTTTGTATTCTTTTATCTCTTAATTTCTGCTTTTCCTCTTCCTATCTTTCTTGCTAGCTTATCCTGCTCTTTAATTACTCTCTGCTTGTTATCCTATTTTCTTAGCTCCTCTGCTCTTTCCTGCTTTCTCAGCTTGTCATCTTGATACAGCTGTTCCCATCATTGTTTATGCTTTCTTTTAACTTCATCTTCTTTTAATCGTTTCTCTCGTTCTCTGTCTTTTTTGTCTTGCTCGTCCAGATCTTCTCTTTGTCTTACTTCCTCAATGCTCTTTCCATCAAGTTTGAGCAAAATCTGACCGCCCATCCATCATCCATTGATTCTGTATGAACCCTACCTCTTCAGCCTTATCTTTCGCTCCTTTACATCTTTTTATTTCCCGCCCTATATCTAAGGATTTACTTTGTCGATCACTTCTAACCTTGTCCAGTAGGACTTTAGGAACCACATCCCTTTCTGGAGTCTTTTCTGGACTCTCGTCGCTGCTATGTGCAGGCGACTCATATGCCAAATTGCTGTACTCTATCGCGGCCTTAAGCTCTCTCAATGGGTACACTCCGTTATCCTTTGTAGTATGGTCATTTATTTCAAACGCAGCGGGGAGCAGAAGACTGCTCACCCCCCTCTTTGCACTGTTTAAGCGTCCAGTCTTTAGGAGGTGGGTCTTCCCTTTCCTCCTGGTACATTTCCCAGAGCTCTAAGCTCACTAGCCTTTTTTTTAACCCTTTTCCCGTGTATGATGCATGCAAGTATGTCATCATGTGTTGCAAAACTGCTTTTTCTAGCGATCCCATGAACATCTTATCTGCCATGCCCTTAACCCTTTCCTCACTGTACTGCTTAAGCTTGGGTGCGTCTTTTTAGCAACTGCTTGCATAGACGTATAAGCGGAGTAATATCCTCCATTTTGACTCATCACACTTGACTGTCAATACTCACCATTGTTTTTATACCTTATAAATACGTTTCTGAAAAATAACACAATATGAGCATGCACCAACCATCACAGCTCCAAGCTTTTTATATCATGTTTGTTAAGAAGGCGTTCTGAACTCTGGCCAGGAGGGGCAGAGGTTCAGAAGGCCAACCTAGTTCCTTGGAATAGGGTAACCTCTGGACAAGCCAGATCTATCAGGGTAGCTATAGCAGGCAGTCAAGACTAAGGGCCTCATTACGATTTTGGCGGTAGCCATACCGCTATTGGCGGCATGGCTGCCACCAAAATCAGGTCCGGGTTCCCAGAATGGGGAATTACCAGGCCATTCCGAGTTCGGAGGGCCCAGTAATTCCTCCCTCCAGGAACCCGGGCCCGGACCTTCCCCATTCCCATTTCAGCCCCAATAGGGCTGAATGGGAATGGGGGAGGGAGCAAACAACGGGCCGATTACGAGTGGCCCGTTGTTTGCTCCCTCTTCCTCTCGCGGGACCCAGTAAGCACACCTGGTTTGACCATGCGTTACTTACCGGGTCCCGCGAGGGAAGCTTGTAATGAGGTGGAACGGGTTTAACGGGTCCGCCTCCTTTAGCGGGTCCCGTTAACCCATTCCGCCTCACTTGTAATGAGGCCCTAAGTCTCAGGAGCAGTGAGGGTGACTGAAGGACCTCAATGAGCACACAGAGCAAGGACACTTACAAATTACTTCAGACAGGTGTCACATTAAAAATATAGACACATTTATTACAAGGTCTTTGTAACATAGACTATAGCAAAGAGTCACAGTAACACTAAGTAAACTAATACATCACTCTCAACACAATATATATACAAGACCAGGAGGGTCTCAAAAACGGTGACTGCACAAAATATGTTGACCACTTAGACGGGAAGGAACCAGGCAGTGCAGTTAATCTTTAGACCCAGTTTGACATCAGTTATTCACCTAACTAAGAGGTAGTCCAAGCCCTAAGAAGAGAGGAGCCTTGTTCTCAATAGTACATGTAGTGCAAACGCACGTGGTTGTTCCAATGGGCAAAACAGGGTCTCTTCAGGGGCCTCTAGCAGCTCGGAAAGGTGGATAAGGCGATGAAGAATAGGTTCCCACTATTCAAGAAGGACCTCCACTTGAAGACAGAGGCAGTCGACAGTTTGGGATGGAGTCGCTATTTTGCAATAGCAGTGGACAGGAGAGGGCCCCCAGGGGCCACTCATGCGTAAAGTTGGGCTCTGGTGCTAGGGGCCACCAGTTGGGGTGAAGAGTACTCACCGGTCCCTGAGGCAAGGAGACCCAAACTTCAGCAGGTTAGTCCAATTCGGTTACAGGTTCTACAGCGGCAAAAAGGACGTCTCGGCACCTTTTAGTTCCTGAGATCCAGCGAGGATTCCGAAATGGGACAGTGGTGATTTCCCCGCTCCGGGTGGATGAATTGCCCCAGTTTCACTGCAGCAGGCTTCAGGGGCAAGAGGGTCACAAATGCAGCAGACTTGCAAAGGACGTTGCCACAGCAGGGCAACACGGTAACCGTGTTTACTCTGGTCCAGACACACTCGTCTCACTTCTGACCTGGGAATGCCAAGTGTACGAAATTTGGAGTGACGGTGCCGTGGACACAGAGCTAGCAGTATACAAAGTTTCGAGGCCCTCCTCAAAACGACAGCAGAGACAGAGCAAAGGTTGTGCGTAAGATGGTCAGCCCACTGGTTGTCCCAGGGACACTTCCGAGAAAGTTTACTTGCAGGTTTTGGTGAAGGTTCCGAGAATAGTTGGTCCCACTATTCCAATGGGCCGAAGCGTCTTCGCAGAGCTTCTAGGACGACTAGATGCAGAGGAGTCCCACGGGACGACAGCGGGCTCAGGGTGCCAAACCTTCCAGCGTGTCAGCAGTGGTTCCTCGACTCAGCTTCATAGTTGCAGGATACTTGGATCCTATCCTTTGTTCAGTGACAACTCAGGAGATCGACCTGGTAGTGGTGTTTCCAGCCTCCTCTTATCCAAAGTTGCCTTCGCACCAAAACGGAGAGGACCCAATGGGAGATCTGCTCACAAACAGTCACTCCATACATGGACCAATCACAGACCACGGCGGTCTCAGGCATCAATGACACTCCAGACTCTCTGGCACCCAGGATGTGTTTTGGGACCAGACATCCCAACCCACATCCTGGAGGCGCACACACAAGGTATGCAGAAGCCCGCGAAAGCATTGGGATTTGCGGGAAAATGCATGACCAAATAAGGACTGGCCCGGGTCGACTCGACCTGGGGAAGGTGAAAGGGCAAGATGGCCAAAGGACAGGACAAAGAACCTCGTGGCATGGCCATGTTGGAGCCAGGCCACCTATTCGTGCCAAACACGGTTAACGCGGTTACCATGCAGGAAAGGGTTCAAAATAATGCGAAACGATAGCTGCCACCAGTCCTGTCCATGACACATCTGCACAGTTCATAAAAAGTCCAGCGAGAGTATCTAGGGCCTTTGGAAATGACTATAGACTCAAGTGTGCTGTATGGTAAGATACATTGCACACTTGTTACATGTTGCACAAAAGTTGCAACATGAGAAAAGGACTATGGGAAATAAAGTCTCGTAGTACTGACTATTTTAAGGGCATGTCAGTCTTCCAATGAAAAAGTGAGCGAATGCCCAAAGGAGTACAGCTGAAGGCTGTGCTTCTCTGGCAAAGTCAGTCAGTGGTGTCGAAACAGCAGCAAAACGTTTGGGGGTTGACACATGGAGGGAAAATTACATACACATATGAAATCTTTTCTAACACTCACCCCTCCCAGACTAAGGACAGGGGGAACTAATCCACCCCTGGATGAGTCTCTTGTTCAGGTCGGTTAAACATTCTGGACAACCCATCAGCATTGATATGTTGGACACCTGGCCTATGCTCAATAGTGATGTCAAAGGCTTGCAGGCTTATGGACCACATAAGCAACTTTGGATTTTCTCCCTTCATGTTCATTAGCCACTTTAAGGGCTTATGGTCAGTTTGCACAGTGAAGTGGGTCCCATAGAGGTAGGGCCTCAGCTTCCTTAGGGCCCACACAACAGAGAAACATTCTTTCTCTACTGTGGACCATCTGAGCTCTCTGTCCTTACGCTGGTGACTAATGAAGCCAATAGGGTGTTCCTTACCCTTCTCATCTACTTGTGATAGTACAGCTCCTATCCCAGTGTCAGAGGCATATGTCTGCACAATAAAAGGTCTTTGGTAATCAGGGGCCCTGAGTACAGGGGCCTGACACAAGGAGTCTTTTAAGCCATTGAAGGCCTTCTCACACTCTTCAGACCAAGTTACCTTCTTGGGTTTCTTCGGAGTAGTGAGAGCAGTCAGATGGGCAGCCATGGTACCATAGTCTGCCCTGAAATGTCTGTAGTACCCAGTGAGTCCCAGAAAGGCTATCACTTGGGTCTGTGTAGTGGGGGTAGGCCAGTCGTGTACTGCCTGTACCTTACAGGGTAGAGGCTGTATCCTCCCTCCACCTACTTCATGTCCAAGGTAGACCACTGATCCTTGTCCAATTTGGCACTTACTGGCCTTTATGGTCAAGTGGGCCTTTTGAAGAGCCTGTAACACAATCCCAAGGTGTTTCACATGGTCTTCCCAGGTGGCACTGAAAACTGCTATATCATTCAGATATGCAAGACAGAATTCATCCAACCCATTCAACACATGATTCACAAGCTTCTGGAAAGTGGCAGGGGCAGTCTTCAACCCAAAAGGCATTACCCTAAACTGGTAAAGACCCTCTGGTGTTGAGAAAGCTGTCTTCTCCTTGGCATGCTCTGTAAGGTCTATTTGCCAATAGCCTGCAGTGAGGTCAAACGTGCTGAGGTACTTGGAGGCACCCAAAGTATCCACCAGCTCATCTGTTCTAGGCAAGGGGTGTGCATCTGTCTTGGTGACAGCATTCAGAGCCCTGTAATCCACACAGAACCTCAGTTCAGAAGTACCTGCTTTTGGAACCATTACCACTGGGCTGGACCAAGGACTACTATAGGGTTCAATCACCCCAAGATCCAACATTTTGTTGACCTCTGTCTTGATGTAAGACCTTACTTTGTCTGACATTCTGTAACCCCTACTTTTGGTAGGTACACTGTCTCCTGCCATTGTATTTCGGTGCTGGACTGCCCCTGGGCAGGACAAAGACTGATATGCAAATGGATATTTCCCATCTGTGAAAGGCACAGTGAGTAAAAGCAGTGGCTGCGAACTCTCAAGTGGTTAATAACCACTGAACAGGTTATCATGTCTGTTCTTGCGAGAGAGGGGCGACCCGCTACCTTTGTAAAACTATTTTTTAAGTAACCTGGGATTGGTAACCCTAGGTCTCCTGGGGGCAACCAGACGTGGTCTTCCTCTCACTGTGCTTAGAGAGGCATCAGCTTTACCTCACTGATGATCCCCAACAAGGGTGAAACACGTGTATGGGGTTGCTGGTGGTACTCTCGTTCAGATTGGAATTGCCATTGTATTTCGGTGCTGGACTGCCCCTGGGCAGGACAAAGACTGATATGCAAATGGATATTTCCCATCTGTGAAAGGCACAGTGAGTAAAAGCAGTGGCTGCGAACTCTCAAGTGGTTAATAACCACTGAACAGGTTATCATGTCTGTTCTTGCAAGAGAGGGGCGCCCGCTACCTTTGTAAAACTATTTTTTAAGGAACCTGGGATTGGTAACCCTAGGTCTCCTGGGGGCAACCAGACGTGGTCTCCCTCTCACTGTGCTTAGAGAGGCATCAGCTTCACCTCACTGATGATCCCCAACAAGGGTGAAACACGTGTATGGGGATTGCTGGTGGTACTCTCGTTCAGATTGGAATTGCCATTGTATTTCGGTGCTGGACTGCCCCTGGGCAGGACAAAGACTGATATGCAAATGGATATTTCCCATCTGTGAAAGGCACAGTGAGTAAAAGCAGTGGCTGCGAACTCTCAAGTGGTTAATAACCACTGAACAGGTTATCATGTCTGTTCTTGCGAGAGAGGGGCGCCCGCTACCTTTGTAAAACTATTTTTTAAGGAACCTGGGATTGGTAACCCTAGGTCTCCTGGGGGCAACCACACGTGGTCTCCCTCTCACTGTGCTTAGAGAGGCATCAGCTTCACCTCACTGATGATCGCCAACAAGGGTGAAACACGTGTATGGGGTTGCTGGTGGTACTCTCGTTCAGATTGGAATTGCCATTGTATTTCGGTGCTGGACTGCCCCTGGGCAGGACAAAGACTGATATGCAAATGGATATTTCCCATCTGTGAAAGGCACAGTGAGTAAAAGCAGTGGCTGCGAACTCTCAAGTGGTTAATAACCACTGAACAGGTTATCATGTCTGTTCTTGCGAGAGAGGGGCGCCCGCTACCTTTGTAAAACTATTTTTTAAGGAACCTGGGATTGGTAACCCTAGGTCTCCTGGGGGCAACCAGACGTGGTCTCCCTCTCACTGTGTTTAGAGAGGCATCAGCTTCACCTCACTGATGATCCCCAACAAGGGTGAAACACGTGTATGGGGTTGCTGGTGGTACTCTCGTTCAGATTGAAATTGCCATTGTATTTCGGTGCTGGACTGCCCCTGGGCAGGACAAAGACTGATATGCAAATGGATATTTCCCATCTGTGAAAGGCACAGTGAGTAAAAGCAGTGGCTGCGAACTCTCAAGTGGTTAATAACCACTGAACAGGTTATCATGTCTGTTCTTGCGAGAGAGGGGCGCCCGCTACCTTTGTAAAACTATTTTTTAAGGATCCTGGGATTGGTAACCCTAGGTCTCCTGGGGGCAACCAGACGTGGTCTCCCTCTCACTGTGCTTAGAGAGGCATCAGCTTCACCTCACTGATGATCCCCAACAAGGGTGAAACACGTGTATGGGGTTGCTGGTGGTACTCTCGTTCAGATTGGAATTGCCATTGTATTTCGGTGCTGGACTGCCCCTGGGCAGGACAAAGACTGATATGCAAATGGATATTTCCCATCTGTGAAAGGCACAGTGAGTAAAAGCAGTGGCTGCGAACTCTCAAGTGGTTAATAACCACTGAACAGGTTATCATGTCTGTTCTTGCGAGAGAGGGGCGCCCGCTACCTTTGTAAAACTATTTTTTAAGGAACCTGGGATTGGTAACCCTAGGTCTCCTGGGGGCAACCAGACGTGGTCTCCCTCTCACTGTGCTTAGAGAGGCATCAGCTTTACCTCACTGATGATCCCCAACAAGGGTGAAACACGTGTATGGGGTTGCTGGTGGTACTCTCGTTCAGATTGGAATTGCCATTGTATTTCGGTGCTGGACTGCCCCTGGGCAGGACAAAGACTGATATGCAAATGGATATTTCCCATCTGTGAAAGGCACAGTGAGTAAAAGCAGTGGCTGCGAACTCTCAAGTGGTTAATAACCACTGAACAGGTTATCATGTCTGTTCTTGCGAGAGAGGGGCGCCCGCTACCTTTGTAACACTGTCTCCTGTGTCTATGTTATGTTTGCACCAAGGTGTCAAACCAGGGGACTGTGAAAACAAGGGGGAAAACTGCCTAAGCAAAGCTTTCACCTCAGCCTGTTGATCAGAAGTCAGGTAAGGGGCCACTTGGACACCCTCAGTGGAGCTGTATGAAGGACTGCTTTGGAACAGGTCAGGAAGAGGTTCAGACTCTTCTTCTTCAACATCTGAAGCCAACAGCAGTGCTGCTATTTCAACTCTTGGGATGAAAGCCTTCAGCATATTTACATGGAACACATTTGGCACCTGACCAGCCCTTCCAAGGTCCACTAAATAGTTGACCTCACCCAATGACTCCACCATTTTGTAAGGGCCTGATCATTTGTCCTGTAAAGCTCCAGGCCTTATAGGATTCATGATCAGGACTTGCTGACCAGGGGTGAAATTGATGAGGGAAGACATCTGGTCATACCAATGTTTCACCAGAGCTTGCCCTGCCTTCAACTTTTCACTAACCAGACCCATTAGGAGTACCATCCTTTTTCTGAGACCTAGCACATAGTCCACTATGTTGGTAGTTATGGGGGGAGTGGGCATCTCCCATCCCTCCTTGACTATGGCTAAGGGTCCCCTTACAGGGTGACCAAACAGAAGATCAAGGGAGCTTAAGCCAACACCCTCTTGTGGCACCTCTTTGAAGGCAAACAGTAAGCATGGTAACAGAAGATCCCATTTTCTTCTTTGGGGTTCTTCCAGAGCCCCAATCATGCTCTTCAAGGTTCTGTTAAACCTTTCTACCAGGCCATTGGTCTGTAGGTGATATGCAGAGGAAAATGTATAGGTGACCCCACATTCCTTCCACATGGCCTGGTTCATAGTGACTGTTTCGACAGTCACAGTTTCGATTGACAAATGTTCTGACTCAAAAGTGTCGAAAAAAGAGTTTTGAATTGTTTTCTTTTTTTATGGGGTGTCCCCCCCTCAAAACCCTGTTTTTTTTAAAACACTTATTTTACCATACAAACTTAAAATAAACCCTTTAATATTAAAACAAATACATTTTAAACTTTTTGTTCGAAAATGTTGTTTCTGAGCTTTTGTCATTCGAAACTATTGTTTCGAAACTTTGACTGGACACCACATGGCCTGCATATACTTGGATATAAAGTTGCTGCCTCTGTCAGACACAACTTCTTTAGGGAATCCAACCCTAGTAAATATGGCAAGCAAAGCTTTTGCAAATGAATTGGCAGTCACAGTTTTCAATGGGATGGCCTCAGGATACCTGGTGGCATGGTCGACCAGCACCAGGATAAACCTATCAGCACCAGGATAAACCTATTGCCTGAGGATGTTTGGGGGTCAAGGGGACCAACAATGTCGATCCCTACCCTCTCAAATGGTACCCTCACAAATGGGAGTGGGTCCAATGGAGCATGGATTGTTGAGCCACCCCTACCAGATTACTGGCAGGAGGCACAACTCATGCAGTGACTTTCTACTTGCACCCCCATCTTGGGCCAGTAGAAGTGCATGGATAACCTTTGCTTGGTTCTCTTGATTCCAAGGTGACCAGCAACGGGAACGTCATGTGCCAACTGCAGGAGGAAGTGTCTTACAGCAAGGGGAACCACCAACATCCTATGGTCTCCTTCTGTAGACTCTGTAGGCTCACTATACAGGGGCCCACCTTCCCAATGCATCCTGTGCTTCCCAGGAGGTTCACCCTCAAGCTGGGAACAGGCCATTAGGTGGTAGAAAAACTCAATTTGTTTGAGGTCATTTTCAGTATGTAAATTAGGCAAATTTGCATTTTTCGCAAAGAAATGGCGCATGCTAGTGTGTCATATGTCATAGCGGCTGCAGGGATGAGCCTGTCGCTTTGAGAGGGCAAACAAGGTTGAATATGAATGTAGAAGTGAGTTAAATGGAAACATCTATAACTCTAATTATTTGTGCTATTATGATGAGAATTGCATCAGTTGATTTCTGCCAGCAAGAGTTATCTGGTGAGCAAATTAGTAAAGTGGAAATATGTGTGTAATCCATTATATGAGAATGTGGCAACATGTAATGCAAGAAATCCCTGAGATAAAATCTCATTAACTGTGAGGGAAACTGGGTTTAGAACGTACCCCATCAGACTGCTTCATTATTATGTCCAATGACTGCAGAGGAGTATGTCTACTATGATGTCACTTTTGAAACACTGTCCAATCACATACATTGGCCAATTCAATTGGGGGAAGAAAACACACCTCAAAAAGGTGGGGTTACTGTTCTATATAAGAGTCAATAGACACTCAAGGACAGACACTGACAGACTCCCTCGCTCACTCATTGACCGATGGAGTGAAAGAAGGATTTATGACAGGAAGTAAAAGGAATAGATTGCTCTCCCTTTGGACCCATTTTGATTTATTACCAGTGCTCTGAAAGTGAGGCTTAGTAGGAGTTAAAGCCCCAGGCCTTCTCCAGGGGACGAAATAGCATACAGACTGTGGAAAAAAGTTAATACCATCTTGCTGAATGATGTCCACCTGTTCTTAGAAGGGGGGAATTTAACCATTCCTTAAGTTTGTGCCACTTTTCTGTGATCCAGCCAAAAAGAAATTCAAATGTGAGTATGATCTAAATGGGAAACCATCCTGAGGGGAGCGATACTATAAAGGGAATTACATTAAATTCTGACCCTGTTATTTGTAAGTACTGAGGTGCGGGTGATAGAAACTGACTGTACATCCTGACAAATAAGCAAATATTTCATAAGCATATGTACTTCTGGAATTATATATCAATCAATAAAAAAGTACCTATAGTATGAATATTGTGAGATCCCCGAATCCTTCCCTGTGCATTGCTCAGGCACAGAAGAGCAAAAGGTCATCACACTGTGTATACCTAGAAAAATAAAGTAAAGTCACTTCCTAGATACACCATCAAGCAGAATACTGTTGTTAAAGCTAAGTGTTCCAGACCAGCGGGAGAGAGTGATTATTCGCTAACTCATTCTGTCTGTTTAAAGTTTCCCATTGAAAAGTGAGACAGGTACGCTTTGACAAAATAATTAAATAGAAACGTCATGGAAGGGAATCTAGCCTGCATAGACGTTGAACCTGCATTTTCCTTTTTACAAGCCATTTACATACTTGAAGGTCCAGTAGTTTGTTGCAATTGCATTTAAAATGCTGTTGAAAATCTGATATATCTATTGGGTAAGCAGAGTGGTATTTTGAATAAAGGGAAAATATCGAGAATTGGATAGGCAAGGATATTTTAAACTAATGTGTTGTTTTTCACAAATGAACAATTCCTCCTGGAATCTTGTGCGTTCAATCCATGGTGCCTGCATGCTGGGGGTGAATTAAATGCATAGGTACCTATGGTCGTGTGTGTTACAAAAGTCTCTATTTCCATAACTGTAGCATTGATAACTGAAGTGACTAAAGTGCTGTTTTTTTCGTATGATTAGCCTTTTAGGAAGAAACAATGTGTTTATCTTAATCTGATTTAGTTATTGCTATGTTGTTAATAATTAGACCTTCTATGCAACTCTCTGTGTGTTTCTTGTCCCAAAAAGGGTGGGAAGCTGTAAGGAATCAATGTTATTAAATTGGGTGTCCTAGATTCATAAAAAGAACTTGGCCCTCATTATGACCCTGGCAGTAAGTGAAAAACGATGGCGGTAAAGGGTTACCGGCATCCCTTACTGCTACGGCCGATTATGAACCGAGATAATGCTATCAGCGGTACCGTAATTAACGCTGCCGCGAACTGCGCCAAGGGCGCGGGCACGCAACCTCCCACGCCGTAAATACCGGCATGGCGCAAAATGGGGATGAGTACGAGTCAAGCGGACATGCTCTTAACGCCCTTGTGAAGGCCGTAAAGTACCATACCGCCATGGTGCTAATACCGCCATCGCGGACCAACCGTAAACAGCCATGTGCAGTATTCCAAAGTGCCACAGGTGCACATAATCAGCACAGGTGGAGGCAATACAGACTGGCCAAGCACAAAAGGAGCACACCCCACCCCTTCCCACACCCAGTCACACTTCACAATGATCCCAATAGGTCTAGCAATGTTGGGGCTGGAGGACCTGATTGCAATGGAAGTGCTACAACAACAACAACAACAACAAGCACACCAGGCAGCACAGAGAAGACGCAGGAGCAGAAGGAGGGCAAGGCAGGGCCAGCAAGCCCCACCAGCACAGCCAGTGCCACCACGCAGGCAGCCCCCAATCCCACGCATCAGAGCCAGTCCATTCAACCTCACCGCTGAGCAGATCCACACCCTGTACCGTTTGGACCGGGACACCATCACCACCATCGTGGACATGATACACGACGACATTGTCAGCACGATTGAAACACGCACCGCCATCCCCCCCCTACTGAAGGTAGTGTCCGTGCTCCACTTCCTTGCCACAGGCACCTATCAGCACACAGTGGGGCACTTGCATGGCATTTCACAACCATTATTCTCACCTACGCGGAACCAAGTGCTTGATGCCCTCCTCAAGCACACAGACGACCACATTACTTTACCACGGTCTACCCAGGAGATCTCAAACACCAAAGTTGGTTTCCATGCACTGGCCGGCATACCTGGTTGCATTGGTGCCATCGACTGCACCCATGTGGAATTGGTGGTCCCAAATGCCATTGAGGTAGCGTACCGCAACCGTAAGCTATATCACTCAATCAACGTGCAAATGGTATGTGACTCGAACAGGATCACCACACATTGTTGTGCCCGAATCCCCGGATCAACCCATGATTTAATGGCCCTGCAGAACTCCACAATAACACACTACATGGAGCGACATGCAGGGCAGAGATCCTGGCTACTCGGTGAGTTGCATGTCATGGCCATGGTAATGTGAAGTTTGTAGGTGATTGAGGTACAGATGCATACTCTACCTGGCTGATATTGGGGGGGGAGATGCATACTCTACCTGGCTGATATTGGGGTGGGGGAGAGATGCATACTCTACCTGACGGATACTGGGGGGGAGAGATGCATACTCTACCTGTCTGATATGGGGGGGGAGATGCATACTCTACCTGGCTGATATGGGGGGGAGAGATGCATACTCTACCTGTCTGATATTGGGGGGGGGGATGCATACTCTACCTGGCTGATATTGGGGGGGAGAGATGCATACTCTACCTGGCTGAGAGTAACAGAGGGAATGGTGCAAGCTCATACCCCAAAGCAGGCCAGACTTGAGCTCACACCTGACCACATAATGCGAGATGTAAGCAGCCCTACCATGTGAATGAAGCTGTGTCCCAACCATTCCACAGCCATCTGCATGTCCACTATACCAAATCAGACCGCATCCACCCTCAACGAAATGCAGCTACATGCAATGACTTCAGCCAATACACAGCACCAAACACCATCTACTGAAAGGTCTGTCCCCCATCACTGCGTAAAAAGGAGTCACATGACGGTAAAAAACATCAATACACCACTACACTGACACAGAGACCCACCTAAATAGCATAACACCTGCTGAATTGCTCAGAGATATCATCATGAGGCTGACAGCAATGGTGCCAGGACGAAAGCATTGATATCACTGGACATCTGCCAGATCACCAAAACAACCATTGTGGACTAAAACAGTGCATGGGCACTCACAAGGAACTGGACCCCCCTGTGCATACTAGGTTATGGCATGCAAAACAGTCTATAAGAGGAATACACATATAGCAGTCACATCGTGTGACTCCATTCAGGCATTGAAATGGGGTTCAAAGTAAGAGAGGAATGCATGCCATGGTGTCACTTGATGAGGTAAAATCTAATGTTATGACTAACACGTACATTGTTGCCCACATACAGGTGATGCAGGCTATCCCTTGAAGAGATGGCTCCTTACCCCAGTCCGGAACCCACAAAACCGGCACGAGGAGGACTATAATCGTGCACATACACAAACCCGTGTGGTGATTGAGCAGACATTTGGCCTCTTGAAGGCACGGTTTCGGTGCCTCAGCAGGTCTGGTTGAGCACTCCTGTACCGTCATGAGAAGGTTGCAAAGATCGTCATGGCATGTGTAATGCTACACAATATGTGCATCAGACGGAATGTGCCCCTGCCCCCTGATGCTGAACTGCAACCACCTGACGAAGAGGATGAGGAGGGTGGGGATGGTGCAGTACCTCAGGGAGGAAGCGATGCACAGGAGGGATGTGCCATGCGTCAGACTCTGATTAACCAATGCTTCTAGCACCCATGGACGGGGCGTGTCACATGGTGATGGCACTTTGGGCACTGGGTGTGTCTGGGACATGCATACTGTGGACTGTTCAACAATAAAGCACACGTACGCAATGAACAATGTCCACACATGTGATTTGTGCATAACCAAAAAGTGTATTGAAATAGAAAATTTAAGTGAACACACCCACTCCCCCTCCCCCTAAACTCCCCCCTCCCCCCTGAACTCCCCAACACACCCACTCCCCACTCCCCCCTCAACTCCCCAACACACCCACTGCCCCCTCAACTCCACAAAACATGTTGTGGATGCCTGTGCTCAAGTGCATCATGTGGGATTGTTCCACAGGGCGGCCTCTATTGGCACCCCCCTCTCCCGGCACCCGGTGCAATCCTCTCTGTACGTCGCAGGTTCCTGCCCAATCTGCGGACGGGGCTGGTTCGGGTAGAACTGGCAGCCGAGGAGGAACTGGGCTGCTCACAAGGACGCATGTCCCTCATAGTTTGAACAAGCTCCGAGAGTATGTGCCGCACCGCAGCTAGTCCAGCACAAATATCCTTGGAGGTGGATTCTATGGCTGCCTTTACAGTTTCTGCACAATCGCGCCTTTCCCCCCTTGTGCTGGCGCATTCTGCCACATGCTGTGTCAAGAGGGAGGCCAGTTGTTCTTGCCGCGTGATGATTTCATGCATCGGGTTCTGTGTTTTTTGGCCTGTGGACGCTGCTACTGGCATGTCCATTGAGCTGCTTCCCTCCTGGACATCTGCCACTGGGCATGGAGTGGCCGGCCCTGAATTATCAGGAGATTGCTCCTGTGTGCCATTGTCATGCTGGCTGCATGGGGACAGGTAGGGGGAATGAAGGGGGGGAACGGGGGGACCCACAACAACATCAACATCCCCTTCTTCATTGTCTGAACTGGCAGCGGTGGCAGCAGTCTCCCCAATCGTGCTGCTTCCTGCAGACCCAGTGCCTTCAGTAGACACCACTGGGCAGATGGTTGTCGTTGATGGTGCCGTAGTGCCTGACTTGCTGCACATCAGTGCTGTGGACTGTGATGTGCTTGTGGATTTTGGCTGCTGTTGGGGTTTGATTTTTGCACCAGAGGTTTGTTTGTTTGTTTGTTTATTTGTATGGCGCACCTTACCCAGGGGCAACAGGGCGCAGGCAGAAGATAATTCGAAGCTTACAATGTTGCAGAAATATACACATTGAGGTAGTGATAGAGATAATCAGAATTACAGAATAATAAATGTACAAATCTTCATACATACAAAGTCAATATCTATGCAGGGGTAAATATACAAATATACAAATATGTACAGGGCTGTTAGAGGCGGGTACTCCTGAGAAAAAATATTCAGGATTACAGGAATAGGAGGTATGGAAATGTATACAAATCTTCATACATAAAAGGTCAATATCTATACAGGAGGTAAGTGTACAGATGTGTGCTGTAAGGGCTGTTAGAGGCGAGGGCGAGGTCGCGAACAAGGTATCACTATCTATGCCTAGGTATAGAAAGTGCAGCTACATACAAGGGTTATTGGAGTTAAGGTGACTGATGAGGTGTCTTCTAAAGTGTAAGTATGGTTGGTCAGCTCTTAGGTTGTGTGGCAGCGAATTCCAGAGCATGGCAGCTTTCACCGGGAAACTGTTCCCACCAATGGTGGAGAGTTTGAATCTGGGAATTATCAGGCGGTTGGAAATGATAGTTCTTGTTTGTCGGATGGAGGACTTTCTCTTTACCTTGTCCATCAGGTAGCTGGGGGCGGCATTGTTGAGGGCTTTATGGGTTAGGGAGGCCAACTTTAGTTTGATTTTGTTGTCTGTGGAGAGCCATTTCTGTTGGCGTCTGGTGGTAGAGTTATGATCTCTCTTATTAATGCCGAGGGCAGCTCTCAAGGCATTGTTTTGTAGGATTTGAAGCCTGTGGATAATGGCTTTGTTAGCGCCACTATAGAGGGCATTACAATAATCGAGCCTAGATAGTATGAGTGCTCTTGCCAGGATCAAGCAGCTGTCATTGGATAGGAATGGTCTGCCTGCCCTTATTAATTTGCAGGTGTACGCAGTGGTAGATGCTAGTGAGTTGACCTGTTTAGTGAATGACATAGTGGCATCTAGATAAAAGCCGAGGGTTTTTACTTCCCTGGATACTCTAATGAGATTGCCATCTATGTTGAATTCGGCATATTCAAGGCCTAGTTTGTTGATATTAGCGGGGGAACCTAAGATGATGAGCTCTGTCTTGTCATCATTCAGGCATAGACCATGCGATGCCATCCATGCCTGAATGATGAGATATACCCTATTCACCAACTCTCTGTCCTTACTGTGATCCCCTGAAAGTGGGAGGAGAATCTGAGTGTCATCAGCATAGTTAGTGTAGGTGACACCCAGATGGTCCAGATCGTCGAACAGGGGTTTGGTGAAGATGTTATATAGTGTGGGGGAGACGCATGAGCCCTGCGGGACTCCACAAGTAATGGGAGAGGTGTCTGCTGCTGCTGAAGGGGAGAAGACTCTCATGGTTCTCTCGCTCAGAAAGGATTCAATCCATTTGATAGCTTCTGGGGAGAAGTGAGCAGCTGAGTCAAGGTGTTTGCAGAGGACCTTGTGGTCGACGAGGTCGAAAGCCGCGGAGAGGTCGAGTAAGAGGAGGAGTGCTGTCTTGCCCTTGTCCCTAAGATCATCAATTTGGGTTTTCAGATCGATAAGGGCTGTTTCCGTGCCGTGAAGTGGGCGGAAACCTGATTGTCTGGAGCCAAGTAGCTTGTGCAGTTCTAGGTATTTTTGAATCTGGACGTAGGCAACTTTGTCCAAGATTTTCTTTAGGAAGGGTACCGTGGTGATGGGTCGGTAGTTAGTGGGGATGAGGGGATCAAGCCTCTGTTTTTTAAGGAGGGGGAGCACCCAAGATTGTTTTAAGTTGGCGGGGATGCTGCCTGAGGAGAAAGAGGCGTTTATGAGTTTAGAGATAAAGGGCGACAGGTCTCTGGCTGCGTCCTTTATTATGTGTGCGGGGCAGATATCGCCTTTACAGTTTGATGGTTTAAGGGAAAGGATGATTTTCTCAACCTCCAGGGTGGTGGTTTTAGAGAAGGTGAATGAGTTGATGTGTGTACTTGGTGAGGCAATGGGCGGAGATATGGGAGGGTTAGTGAGGTTTAGGGAGTCTTTTTTTTAGTTGAATTTTGTTTTGTAGGGTGTTTATTTTATTTGCTAGTGCTTGTTGGATGTCTGTGCACCAGGTCTGGTTCTTAGTGCAGGTGTCGGGTGTAGCAATGGGTGACTCAAGTTCCTTCAGTATGGAAAAGAGCTCCTTCATACTTGAATTGGAGTTGGCAATGCGGATGTTATAGGAATTCCGTTTGGCTAAGCAGATTTCAGCTTTGTAATGACGAGAGATTGTGTCAAGGATGGCTTTCTTTTCACTGGAGGGGCATATTTTCCAATCAGCTTAACATTTTCGCTTTTTTAGGCGGAGGGCTTTGAGTTCGGGTGTATACCATTTGTTTAAATGGGTTTTTGGCTTGCTGGTGCGAAGTTTGAGTGGGACAATTTTGTCCATGGTAGATAACATGATTTTATTATATTCGTGAACTAGTGTGTTGGGATCTAGATTGTCTGGTAATGCGTTTAAGGTTGGAAGGATAGCTGGGATGATTTTTTCTATTGAGATATTTTTCTTGTTTCTTGTGAGGCAGGGTGGTGCCAGTGACATGGTTGTGGTAGTTGATCTAGAGGTCAGTAGGTTAAAAGAGACCAACAAGTGGTCGGTCCAGGGTAGTGGTGTGGTGGCGGTGATGACCGCTGAGCAATTAGCATCAGCAACCCAGTCTAGGGTTCTACCCTTCAGGTGGGTGGGTAGGTTGACTTTTTGAGAGAGTCCGAGTGATGATATCGTATTGGCTATGGTAGATGCATGTTAACCTGCTGGGTCGTTGAACCCTAGGTTGAGGTCCCCTAGTAGCAGTAGTTGTGAGGTGGTTTTCGCATTGTTAGAGATTAGGTTGTGTAGATCTTCCTCGAATGTTCCAAGTGGACCTGGTGGTCTGTAGATCAGGTGGATAGTGAGGGATTGGGTGTGATTTATGGGGAGTTTGGCAGTGAGGGATTCAGACGACTGCAGAGTTTGGGTCGGGGCTAGTCTGAGAGCTAAGCTTGCTTTGGATATGATGGCGATGCCACCGCCCCGGTTACCTACCCGGTCCTGCCTAGATATAGTGTAGCCGTCTGGGATGGCCAGCATTAGAGATGGGCCTGCTGCATTGTGGAGCCACGTTTCGGTTAGGGCAATAAAGTCTAATTTATCTTTGATAATTAGGTCTGCTATATCGAGGGCATGTTCGACCAATTATCTGGTATTGAGGAGAGCTCCTTTGTAGGAGTGTACATCTGTTTTTACCGAGATGTTTGTATGAGTGATAAGTTTGGACTTGGTTGTGGGTATAGTGGAGCCTTTGGTGGACCTTTTGGCTTCGCATTTGGAATCAGACAGGGATCTTCGGGGCGGCTCATAAAGTTTAGAGAGTCTGGCGCGAAGTTTGTTGTTTCTTTCGGTGGTAGGGCATGGGTGGGAGGCAAGGGTTTTGGGTCCTGACTTGCAATAATATCTTGGGTAGGAAGGGTCAGGATAGTACCAAGTTGTGTAGGAGTTGTAGGTGAGATTGGAGCCTGGCTGGGGAGGGGGGGGCTCCTGAGTCAGTCTCCTGGATGGGAGTGTCTGGGGATGCGGCGTGGCCATTGCACAGAAGATGAGTAAAATGGTTAGCATTTTCTACAGTACTGCGCTGGCGTTGTGTGGGGGTGGGAGTATCAATGTAGGTGCTATTTGGGAGACGGGGTGGGCAGGGGCGAGAAGCAATACAAATACGTATCATTCAATTCAGGCAAAGGCAGTAAAGGTGCAATATGCAGATAGGGTAGTAATGCCTAGATTCAGTTTGTGGTCAGGGGGTGAACTTTGGGTTGCGGTAGGAGCTCAGTAGTCTCTGGGAGGACATGGGTGGCTATGTAATCAGAGCATGTGCAAGAATAGTGGTAGCCAGCGAATATACGGTGGGGTATCACCTAGATTCAAATAACACAATTGGCAATAATGCAGTGGGGTATTACCTAGGTTCAAGTAACACAATAGGCAATGATGCAGTGGGGTATTACCTAGATTCAAATAACACAATTTGGCAATGATGCAGTGGGGTATCACCTAGATTCAAATGACACAATTTGGCAATGATGCAGTGGGGTATCACCTAGATTCAAATGACACAATTTGGCAATGATGCAGTGGGGTATCACCTAGATTCAAATGACACAATTTGGCAATAATGCAGTGGGGTATCACCTAGATTCAAATGACACAATTTGGCAATAATGCAGTGGGGTATCACCTAGATTCAAATGACACAATTTGGCAATAATGCAGTGGGGTATCACCTAGATTCAAATGACACAATTTGGCAATAATGCAGTGGGGTATCACCTAGATTCAAATGACACAATTGGCAATAATGCAGTGGGGTATCACCTAGATTCAAATGACACAATTGGCAATAATGCAGTGGGGTATTACCTAACAGTCCTGCACACGGGTTATGCATTTGGTTACTATTTCCTGGGGTTTCCTGGTGTGTCACAGACACACATGATGCTGGAGACAATGGTAGCTGGCAGTAATGCAGTAGTGAAGGCCAAAAGTTACCTAGAATAAGGTGGGCATAGGGTATTGCAGACGGCAGATTTAGGCATAAACAGGCACAGAAACAGGTGTCAGGTGGCAGCGTTAGCTTACCTGGAGCGGTAGGGGCAGAGTTCCTGGCCCCTGGCTCCTATGGCTCCAAACAGGCACCCAACAGGCCTTAGTGTGGCCTTCGTGAGGGCCGGCGTATCCGCCTGCCGGCGGATGCTCGTGATGGTGGAGGGACGGTGTTTTGGGTCTTCGGACCTGGCCTTCTTGGCAGGTGTAGTGCCAGTGTCTTCGTCGGCACTGTTCGAATGAGAGCCTGTGGTAGACCAAAGGAGGGAAAGGGTTAGTGATGGGTCTGCGGACATTGAGCAGGCATTGAGATGGCTGCATTAATTTGGATTACTAGATGGTGCACATTGGAGGCAGTGACATACAGGTTGTCTCCCTCTTAGGTGGTAGAGGCATGGAGGCATGTGGGTGGCTACAGAAAGGGTGTGCATAATGCATGTGTAAAAGGTGGAGGTCAGCACTGCCTGTAGGCAGTCTTCTGCTAATGTGTCGTGTTGACCCTGTTAGGCATCATTGCACTCCCCAAAAATCTGGTCTTGAGTGAGTTTTGCATGGCTGGATTTAAGGCACCTACCTGCATTGCCTGATGTCGGGGCTCCTCTCTCCATATCTCCGACCCCCTCTATGCTCTCTGTGCCTATGGTTGCGGCACGTATCTCCTCGCACGGCTGCATTTTGATGGGCGAATCAGCTCCCCCGCCAGTCGCCATGCCCAGATTTCTATTCGCTGCCGGGATACTCCTGACGCGGAGACGTAGATCGTCCCACCTTTTTCTGCATTGTCTTGCATTTCGGGGTGTTGTGCCAACTGCACTGACCCTCTAGGCTACCATGGCCTATATGGCCTTCTTCCTCATGATCGCCAGTCTGTTCATCTCTGTTGAGAATACTACATCGGCATGCACTTGTAGGGTTTCAGCCAACATATTTAGCTCCTCCCTAGAAAAGCGCTCCTGCCGCAGCCGATCTCCGTTTTTTTCCAGAACTTTAGGCATTCTGATGATTGATGGGAGTAGGAGAAGGTTTGTAGAGGTTGTGGGGGTCAGGTGTCCACTGGTTGAAGAGGATGGTAATGGATTGTGTTTTTAAAGATGGCCGCCATGCTCTTTCCCGTTCCTGTGTGGTGACGCAACTTCCGGATCCGCTTATTTGCGGTCACCGCTAATTGGGGTTCCCGCTATTTGCGGTCACCGCTATTAGCGGTAACCGCTAATATCGATAGCTAGGGTGGCGGACGTGCTATTTGCATGGCATACGATGCCGGTAAGTGGCGTTTTTTAAGACTTTACCGGCATGGCAGTGCTTACATTACCGGCATGGCGCAAATGCTCGTGCCCGAGATGTCGTAATGTGCCGCTTTTAGCGGTATCTGGCCAGCACGGACACATTAATTGCGCCATGCCGGTAATGACCGTTGCTTACCGCCAGGGTCGTAATGAGGGCCCTTGATTAAATAAAGGAAAATTGTGTGTGCCTGGTTTGGGGTGGGTGGAATGTTCCAATGTAACCCCATTAAAACATCCTACATTATCATAGTTGCCCAGTTAAAAATATCATACCAGAGTAAGAAAAATCTAGACATACTACGCCAAAAGGCCTGTCTAGCCATTTAACAACACTTATTATGCTTGCTTTGAAAGCATGTTAAAGACTGCCCATATGTCTCCAGTCCTCCGGTCTTTACATTGGCACCCAGTCTACAAACAAATGCAATTCAGATTGCTGTGCATAATACATTGTGCCTTTTTTAGCATAGGTGCGGAGTACCTTCAAGCTAAATTTCTCCCCTATGATCCTCTGCGCTCCTAGCGTTCATTGGATGCCTATCTGATTCAGATCCCCCAGTTTAAACCTTCTCAGTTTGGAGGATGTGCTTTTCGGTGTCTGATGTCAAGCTTTGGAATGCTCTCTCCCAGACTCTTTGTGCCACTGAGAATCAACTTCTGTATTATCGACTGTTAAAAATTCTTCACTTTTAGACCTTTTATAATGGTTGCCTTTATTGTGACAGCCGATCTGCTCAGAATTTCTTCAGTGTCAAGATGTCACGTAGTATCTGTTGCGTATGTCTAAGCGCCCTGATGCCCGTGGGCTACCGGCGCTCTACAAAAACTAAATACATACATACATACATTCATACATACATACATACAAGATGCCTTTTGGTGAATTTTGCGCTTTATAAGAATTATAACATGACATAACATAACATGATTAGTGTTTTTACATGGCTAAACTGGAATTTTGATGCAATAAGTCTAGCCATTTCGTACTGTGGAATGAGATTTTGTACTGGACATCTATGATGAAGCAAGCATGATAAGCATTATTACATGGGTAGACTGGCATTTTGGTGCAGCCAGCCTAGCTGTAATGTCTTACTGTGGCATGGCATTTTTTACTGGGCATCTGTAATGAAGCAAACATGGTATTGTTATGTGTCTGGTCTGGCATGCATTGGTTCCGCCAGTTTGACCATGTTTTCTTAATGTGGCGTGGCATATGTAATAGCAAAGCCAACAGGAGTATGTTCCTAGTTTTAGATTCTGGCATATATCGGCAGAGCCAGTTTAGACATATTTTCTTATGGTAACATTATTGGCATTATGCGCAATGCAAACATGAGTATGTTCTTATATGAGAATACTGGCATATATAGGTGCAGCCAGCATAGAAATGTATGGGCACAGACAGTGTGAAATGTGTTTTTGTACTAGCATACATTATGGAGAAAGACATCATGAAAATGTGTTGGGAAATGGTCCTGTGCACTGTTGGTGACTTGCATCTTTTGGATTTTTGCACAACTTACACTACAACGCTGACTGCAAACTGGCTGACTTTTTACACAATATTAACCATTTATTAAAAGTATGTTCTCCCCAAACCACCCTTGGTTGTTTCAGGCTCCAAAGCTATGCTTGGTCACTTTTGCAAATTTGAGGCACATTTTTTCACCCAACAAATTAAATAATTCACCATTTGCCACTGCTTGGAAGCTTCTGTATTCACCTATATGGCAGAGGACCTTGAAATAGACGACTGTATCCCCAACAGAGTTCCATTTGAATCATTCTTTTTTCAGTGTCCAAGGATCAATCCATAAAGGGGGGGGGGTCTCTCCTCCTCATCATGGCAAATTGCCATTGTGGATTGGACCAAAGCAAGCTTGCTGTTAGGGGTCCAATCCCCGCTGTTGTAACAAATGCCCTTGCACTACTGATATCACACAAAAGTGCCTTGCCTGTGGGAGACAGGAAGTAGTAGAAAGCCCAAACAGAAACTAAGATATTGGAACCCCTATCTGAGTCAACCTCTCCCTCTAACTCGGCCCCCTCCCATGCCTGCTGACAATGCACAGTGGGATTGTGGTTTTGTTATGTCAGTGCTGCTTTTGGAGTACTAATTGACAGGAGAGCTTCTGGCAAGGGTTCCTATGTCCTGGGGGAAGGGCAGGAGGATCAAAATTCAGCAGCCTGGCTATTGTCCTACATGGAGGTAGTAGAGACAGTCAGGCAAGAGAGTAATACACTTAATTCCTCAAATAGCTTGGCCCTGCTCACACAGCCTACACTAGAGTGATATCACATTGACATGGCTATATAATTGTGTACTCTTAAATGTCACCATAAAAACATATTTGAGGTCACCCCACGGATTTAATTAATAATGTAGAATCAATGGGAATCAACCAACACACACAAGAACAGGATCATACACCCAAATTAAGACATTCTACAAACAAATTCGGTGCGTAGTACAAGCTTCACAAAGGAATTTAGAATGGAATCATATAAACCACCTAAATCATTAAATTATATTTTATTGAAAAATTATTTGAAAAAAAGGATACAGTTACATTAAAAAGAAGACTCCAGTGCCTTCGTAAAAGTGTCAGTGCAACCAATGAACATCAAACATTTTAAATATAATCTGTACAATTGATGTGTCCCCTTGTGACAGACAAAGACAACACAAGTAACAGAACTAACACAACATATAATAGCATACAAAACAGAATTAGTGCAAAATTTCTTAGTATTCACCATGCCCCACGGAGTCATGGCTTATATTTAAAGATTTGCATGCCACCAGACTATGGCAAACCATTTTTATGTTTAGAAAGAGAAGTGCAGAAGTTGAAAACACCAGCTCTACCTGCTGTCCAGCAGCTTTCAGCAATACACATGTGGCCTTTGAGGCTGTCTTAGCAAAGGTACATGTGGATACTATAATTCTGGCATGGACCATTTATTATGTGTGCACTGAGGCCTATGGGCATGCTGCACGTTAAAAGGAATACATAATAATAATAATAATAATAATAATAATAATAATAATAATAATAATAATATCAATTCAATTAGGGACTGATTAGCGGACCTTGCTTTTAGAAACAGAATTCCCAGCATCATTTTATATTAATTCACCATTCATATAAAAATCAGAAAAGCTAGGTCTTTCAGACCCTTGCAGATAGAAATCGGTCACACCAAGTCTCTCCTATTATCTCTTGTATGGATCAATACAATCGGACCTATTGAGTACTTAAAATTTGTTTATTGCAGTTGGACTCTGCAACACGTGATCTGTAGAACAAGTACTAGAATAACCCCCCCTTCAAACTCTTCACAATCACTCGATCACTCGAGGTTGTAGCAATCTCAATCCCCCTACGGCAGTTGACAGCAGGTTTTAAGGCATGTATTCATCCGTGTACTCTGCCTCGTGACACTCATCCTCTTCCCACTGGGGTCTCTGTGGAATTGTTTCATACCCCATAGAGGCTACAGCCTTGCACCTTCCCCCATGAAGCCTGGGAACTCTTGCCTATCGAAAATATGCCTTCTGATGCATGAATGCCCCACTTCCTTCTTCCGCTGCAAGGTGTGTGACCCCACAACTCCAAAGTGCACCCTGTTGACCTTGGCTGACATATAAAGAAATTAGCTTAAAGCCTGCCTTCCGGGTGAGGCCTAGGTGCTTCTTAGGTTGTATCAGGCGACCCATACACAATCCAGGCTGGGTGGGTGCTCACTGGCATGTGTCACCAACTCCCATCCTAGGAGCCATGGGTCCATCTATTGCTTGTACTAAGCTGGCCATTATACTACAATGAAGCACAGAATGCCCTCCACAGCTTGCACTATGGCCTAGCAAATGAGTCTACACATTATCGTCAGACATGGCGTGCCGCGAATGTTGAGGCCACTGCTGAGCCCACAGGTTGTAGGAGAAAGCAGGGGGCTAGAGAGGTATCCTGATCCTTACTTCTGTTTGTTTATCTATCAGTAAAATATGTCATTTCAGCTAAAAAGCCATACACTCACAGCATAACCTAGGAGCCTTCCATAGAAGCTCACCTCCAGATCAAAGCCACCCAGCAATGTACTATTGGTATCCAAATTAGCAGTAAAGCTTACTTTTCGCCCCATATGAAGACATTGTCTTGTATGGCAATAAGACAATAAGACAATGACAATTTGCTTATATAGGCTCAGAGCAAGAAGTTCAGCTAATTTGCATAACAATATTGCATTGGTGTGTGGCTCTGATTTAGTGCTGAATATACAGTGATGGCTACTAGGTGGTGCTGTGCATGTGTGACTTTTACCTGAAATGGCCTATTCTACTATCACATTGCACGTCGAAGGGTTTTTAAATGAGTTTTTTAAACCCACATTAATATTGATGATGAATAGTTTATCTCGCAGGGCAGAGTTCAAAGCTCCATGCAACATCGCGGGTTTTCTACAAGAGAACAGAAACATATGCCTATGGGAGCAGACCTGGGTACTATGCCCCCCAATGTTAGGTAAGATTTTCATATTTGTGATAAATCTTCCTGACCTGTGTCAACCCCAGCATATTTTGCTTGGACTTGGTCATTATTTTGCTTTGTCCCTAAGTGAGTGGGAACCTTTCCCCTGTTTCACCTAGTGTTTTTACTCTTTTTATGGGTGACCTTTTTATGTCTCTCCATAGTGTATGGTTGGAGTTTTGGTTTCCTATTACTTTTGGACTTAGACTAGGATGCCCATTCGCAAGGGGTAGATAGGGATTTGTATTCCATTTACATGTTCTATATTGAGCCAACATACCCCACCTTATGTGGAGTGCTGGGGGGATACAATGTATCCCCTTTCTTACTTATCTGGTAAGATTTTTTGTTGCAACTGCAAGTTTACCTGAATGGCTGGTGGCAGTGGTTTTACCTCTGGGACATTTTAATCTTATTACCCGCAGGATGTTGAATAGTAGAATGGTGGGCTCCTTCTTTTTTGCTCATGTGCTTGTTGTTTGTGAGGTCTTTCCCTCCCATTATAGGTGGGAATGACCTCAGTGGAAGTCTTGTCTTCTGGGGGAATCTTTGTCTTCCATGCCCAGGCTCCAGATTGTCTGAGATGGCAGGAAGCAAGGGAGGAGTCCGAAACTCTGCAGCCCTTTTTCTTTCACCTTGCCTGAAAGAAACCAAGTCCCAATGGGGCCTGGCTGGCCTCATTCGACAGCAGACCGCTCCTTTCTGTAAACTCCAGGGAGAGATTACAGATGTTGTGCTGTAGTTCCTGAAAAATACTCTGAACCTGGAAGCTGCTGACAAGTTGACCACTGTAGCTGAAACCGAAGAGGAAGGGTATCACTACATATTATCCCCACCAAAAATACTGCTGTATATATGGTCGTGTGGAACGGCCACAGGCAATATTTTTGGTGGGGATACTTTTTGGGGTTTTTGGGAGCAGGGGTTGCATGGGTGTCCCCCGCAGGTTCCATGCCTTAATATTGTAGCAAATATATGGCGACATTTTTGTATGGCGATATTTTTGCATGGATTTTAACACATGGAACCAGAGGAAGATGAAGAAAAGACATCTGTAGTGATTTCCAGCGACATTTGAGCCTGCTTTGTAAACAGAGCCTGATGTAGCCCTTCCTTCCTATCGGCCTGGAGGTCTCGAATGCGACGGCTCCTACCCAGGCTGGTGAAATCCAATAGTCTCAAGAAGATCTTCCAATACCCTGTGAGCTCAAGCCTGAGTGCGGTGCATGGTCCTCCAAAGTCTGAATCCAGCTGAAACTTTGGTGGACTCCTCCTGGATATCCAGATACCTGATCAAATCCCTGAATTCCTGTCACCAGAGTGCAGGATGAAGAGAGTGAAGAGAATCCGACTGGCGATATTCGTTCTTCATCTGGCTGCCGTAAAAAGTGGCCAAGTCCACAGAGGCACAAAAATCCATGATGAACCCTTTGATGGAAGCCTCATCTGATGACTGCTGCTGCAAGTTCCCATCCAGTGTCCAATTCTTTTGTCTCTAGTCCAAGAATTCAGGGACCAAGTCCTGTGCTGCTGCATCCTGAAGGCATCCGCTCTGAAGCTCTTCTTTTCTCCTTAAGTACTGTGTGGGCATGGGCAATACTTACTTTAAGTCTGGTGTGCATCCTGTGAGGCTAAGTAGGTGAATCATGTTGTTGGGCGTTTGCCCATACCACTTGCCCAGGTCTAATGATGGGACACATATAGGGAGTGTTTTGTGAAGTCCCTGAACACTTTAAATAACTCTGAAAGTGTAACACGTGTTTAAGATCTCTTTTGGAACTTTGACTTTCCTGCAACTGAACCCTATCTCAACCTGCTTACAGCTGGCACCTAGACCACTAGGGCCCCTCTTCTGCCTCTGAGAAAAGTCATGCAATAGACTAGGAAAGTGCTGGATAAGAAAGGATTCTGTCTTGAAAGTATAACTAGTGTAAATGTACTTACTTGCTAAATAAGATAGTGTGGTAACTGTATCTCTGTGAAAGAAGATGTTACAAAGTTTAATCAAGTTTATGCTTACCTTTCTGCCCCTCTAAAACGTGTATATGTTGCTTTACTAACTTTGAATGGTGTTTCCTCCCTTCTAAAAAGTAATACGTATTGGGACTGTTTTATTATACTCAATTGAATGAGTGTAAACCCTTATTAATAGGGTTTATCTGCCTTGAATAACATTGTGTCATTCTTGAAGTGTAACATTTAGGATTTGCCTTCCCTGGTCTGCTTTATACAGATCTACAACAGTCTGAAGGGTTACCTTTAAGTAGCAGGAGGCTCCTTTACAAAGTATATAGATCTTACTTTGATTAGCTGCTGCTCTTCTAAACGTGTAACCCTGAGTTGTGCTTCCCTGAATTGCATTGGTGCTATTCTAAAATAGTTTTATTAAGTTTGTACTTACCTTAGAAACTGTATTATACACTCCTTAAAAGTATACTGGGTATAACTAGCTATAAGATAGGAAATAGTTTTATCTGCCAATAGGTCAATTACTTACCTTGAACTACATTGTGTTCTTCTTTAAGCGCAATAGGATGTTCTTTCCCTGATCTGCTTAGTGCATTCTAAACTAGGTTTTCAGTGTCCATACTTATCAGGGCCCTCCAGAAAGTATTTGAGTGGTTTTAATAGCCCTGAACTGAGTTCTAAAAAGTAATGTTGCAAGAAGTATATTTGTAACAGGTTTGGTGTATTGTGTGATTTCATATCTGTGTGTCACTGCATGACTGACAGGGTCAACTACCCTTTTAATTCTGACTGTATTCTAAAAGTATATCTAAACTTTTCTTATTCCCCAAGAATAGTATATTACTATCCTGAATGTATAACCTTAGGTTTGACCCCCCCTTGACTTGCTTCTTACTCCTCTACATACGGTTATACCTTGGTTTGCATACCGTAGGTATTGAGTTGCATTTTATGATTGTGTTTATATGATGGTATAGTACTTACTTACCCAAGGCTTATGTTGGTCTACTTGTATTTACATTTTAAATAAACGTTTTTACAATACATGGCGTTTCAGTGTTTCTTTGGACCATATGTGTGCTACAATTTCTTTGTACCAAGCTACCGCCCTCGCTCCCTCCTAAAATAAGGCTAGCTGCCCAGTCAATGCTAGCACATTCTGAGGCGGTACAGCCTTGTACTAAGAGTGGAGTTTATGTACTGCCTCAGATGTATGGTTTTATGAAGCCCTTAGTTGCACTTTAGAAAAACTGTACCAAAACCCACAAAGTGCCCTGGGTGGATTGGCACTGTGGTAAAGTGCTGCATCCAGGCAGTGCCAGGCTCACCAACTTTGCACTTCCCTGGCTCTGCTATCAGACGCTTGGCGTTTCAAAAAAGAGGTCAGTGCAGGATGTGGAGGGCTGCAAGTGTGCCTTACTTTGAGTGCTCAGATCTGACCCACTGCCACCAATCAAGAGCAGCGTGGGCCAAACCCAGCGGGTCACGTACCCACGCCTTCTGTCCCATTCCTTGCAGCCCCAAAGGGGAGAGGCAAAAGCCAAAGGGCCTGAGAGTGAGAGGGGGCCGGCCTTATATTCACTTGACGAACTTCCTTTGAGGATCTGCCAATCAGATCTCTTAATGCTGCAGGTCTGTGTTGCACATTTTTGTGACTTTTCAGGAAAGTCGGTGCACATTTGAAAATGCCAAGTATTGTGCTTTTTGTGGAGGGTACAAAAGCACTTTAAGACTATTAGCCTGCTTCGGGAACGAGCAATGGCCCTGCGAAAGCACTTTCTGCCCAGTGCAATGCTCTGGCTCATGCCAAGCAAGGCCGCCATTTTCGAAATACATGTGTGGCACAAACGAGTAACACTCAACGTAATGCAGGGCATACTACAGCGAAGATCCATCGTCCTCGCTTCCACCCAGCAGCACAGACAGAACATTTGACTTCAGAGCTTACAATGCTGTTAAGTTCACTAAACACTACACTTCGATTTTCCTAAAGTCGGTTGCTAGGTAACTATTCCAGTGTATGCCGAAAATAGTATCGTGTGCTGTGACTATCTGACGCAATCTGCTTTCTAATTGCAGCTTCTTTTTCACCTCAATGGGTTTTTGTTCTTGATTTTGATGGTGAGAAGCAAGAGTTTAAATTGTGGACTATTGTATGTCCTGTCTCCCAGCTGTAGGCGAGCGTGCATTCTTTATTACTAAGACCAGGCACGCCATGTTGCCGCCCTAAATTACTGTGGGCGATTCTCAATGCCTAGAAACCTCTCAGGGGAACCTGTCGTTCCTATTTTTTCCAGATTACTTGAATAGCCCTTTTTCTCTGCCTTTCCCCTCTTCTAAAGTATCTTAGCCAACGCAGGCACCAATATTACCTTTACAGATATTGTGTTTACCCTTTCGTTGCTGTATTATACTTGGCAACCACCAGTGTCGTCATCATCATGTGCCTAAATGCTCTTTGTAGTCATCATTGTGTGCCTGAATGCTCTTTTTCTTTTCAAGAATTTGATAGCAACCAGGTCACATTAATATTTTGCCAATCACAGTATAGCCAAGTTACTAACAGATGCTTAAAAGGCCAGCGTACCCTCATGGCTAAGTGGCGAGCATTTGGTGAACACTGTTAAAGCTTTGCTTGGAATCCTCGTGTTGGATATGTGTGGATATGTGTGACGTTTGAAGAGACTTGCACTAGCGTCAAATATTCTTGAGCGCTGATACATCAAAATGCAAATGTCCCTGATTGAATCATTGTGATATACACCTTCACAAGTTGCATTGCTTTAATAATATGCTCTGTTTTGAAATGGTTGCTGTGCCTCCTTCTCAGTATTCTTCCACTTATGAGCACACTCTGGGCCTTTTGGCTGCAATACATTTGAAGTCACAACACATTTTCCTTGACATTCACAGCTAATGAGCATTAGTGGTTTGTGGGAAGAGGGCCAATCCAGATAAGTGGAGACCTTGTCCATGTGTGGTGACTCTCCAGGGCTAACGCTTGGAGAACTTGATCACTTACCACCAGGGGGTGCAGAAGCTCGGCTGCCTGACCCGGCGTCTCCTCACTTCAGACTGAAACAAACCTAGAAAAATCAGTACTTACAGTAATGTTTCACTACCCTTCTCCCCGTTCCTGCTCCTTTGTCATTGGGGCTGCTCTGCTCGAAGTTTCACCAGGAATCGTACTTTCCTTCAGCTGGTCCCAGCTTGGCTCCATGGTCGGGCCTCTTCCCGCTCCTTCGCCAGCGTGGGCACTCCAGACCTTGCCTGCTGTTCCTGGATACGGCCCGGCTCTCTCTCTTTTGTCTGCCCGCCCACCTCCTCAGGTTGGGGCTTCGCAGGAGACGTGGTTTACTTCAGCCTGGTCCCGGCTTGGCTGTGCGGTCGGGCCACTGCCCGCAACTTCAACAATGCTGGCGCTCCGGACCTCGCCTACTGTTCCTGGATATGGCCCAACTCTCTCTCTTTTGTCTGCCCGCCCACCTCCTCCAGTGCCCTCTTCTCTGCGCTGGCCCTTCTGCTTTGGATGTGTCATGGCCGTGGCACTGGCCGCTTTTTGCTGACTGATTCCTCCTACAGCGTCCCTGTCACCTCGGCCTGGGCCCTCCACTGACTATCTCCGGCTCTCTCCCCTCCAGCGCCTGGTGCATGCCTGGTCCCTCCACTGATCAGCTCCACCCCTCTTACCATCTGCCTTATGGACGGGCTGCTGTAGTCAAATGGCTGCTGTCTTCACCGGTCCTCACATCTCGTCCTTGTGCACATTGGCTGCTGCTGCCCGCACTGTCCTTTCTGTGGGCCCCACAGCAGCTGGACCCTCTGTTGGCCTGCAGATAAGTTGTGAGCGCACTGTCCTTCATTTACCTTGCTGACGCGTGGCTACTGGCCACCTCTTCCTGGCTGCGTGCTGCCTGCCACCACCTGAGCTCACCTGGACCGCCAGTCCCCAACCCGACCACCGTGGATACCTGCCCATCAGGATCGCTGACTACCACCGTCTGGTCCCCTTCCTGACCACTGGCCCCCTGCCATCTCCGTGGCCTTCTGCTACTTGCTTTGGTCCTAGAGGATTAACTGTGGTATTGCCGGCTCCGCTCTGACTGTGAACCACCTGCCATCTCAGTCCCACGGACCGTCTGAACCCACCCGGACCCTGGTCGCCTGCCACCACCTTGGCCCTCCATTGCCAGTACCAGTCCCCGGCTTTGACTGCTGTGGCTGCCTACCCATTCTGGATTGTAGACCACCATTACCTCGTAGTTTTATCTGGTGGTTTTATCTAACTGCACCCTTCCTGCTCTGAAGCAACTGTCCATTCCAGTGGAACTTGGCTGTCGTGTTGGTTCACCCTACTACCTATGGGCTCCTTTGGGCCCTCCTCTGCTAGTATTGACAACTCCTCCTCCTGCCTTTCCCCATACTGAGCACTAGACCCCCATCTACGGCCTCTGTTTTTATCTACTCCCCCTTTCCGGGCTGCTACCTTCAGCTTCTCCTCCTGCTCAGCTCCAGCCTGCTGAATTTGTGAGGCTTCCTGTATGGGCTAAGAGAACTGCTCTCCGCCTGTGGATCCATTCTTCCATGCTACTCCTGCTACACCACTCAAACTACAACTGGTTTCATCCTCCACTATAAAGACAGTGCCTCTGCTTACCTCACGCCCCTAAAGCCACAACCCAAGACAGCTACACTTCCTCTTGGTTCCTCATCACTGCCTAGCCCCTTTACTCCCCCTAAAGTTCTCTGCTGTGCCTTCTCAAGTTCCTGCTTTCCACTGTGGTACCACGTGCTTCTGTATCTGCCACTCCTTCAGTGCGCCTGGCTTCTCCCCTCTACTAAACCCTTCCCAGGCCAGCACTTGTCATCACCCTCACTGTGTCACTATAGCTGATCTCACTCATTACTTCCACCTGACGATTGGTGGTAACTAACCTTTACCCCCTGCTGTCTTCGGACCTCTGTATTTCGGCCCATCTGCTTCCTCTTGTACCTTCCTAACTGATTCCCTACCTCCCCCAGGACCCTTACCCACCACATACTGCCCATCACTACTGTCACCTAGGGTCAATGGTACAGTTATTCCTGTATACTCAACCTCTCTGTTCGGCATGTTGATTATTCCTACCTGGTCTCTCCTAAATTTTATTTTCCCCTCCACCTCTTTCACGCAATTACCCACGTCACTCCCCTCCCGAGCCCTATGATCCTAGAATCATTCACCCTGGTCCTGATTGATTTATCTCCCCCTTGATGCCTTCCTTCTTTTCTTCCCTTCTCCTTCCTCTATACACCTTTCCCCTTCTTTTCTCCTTTTATTCCATCTTCATAATACCACTCTCCTCCCCTCTGTTATGTGTATTGCCAAAATCCTCTCTCCCCGTCCTCATTACTCTTCCCCCATTTGTAACCCTCTCTGCCCTATCCCTTTCCTCTCCTACTCTCCATCTCCCTCTTCCTCATGTCCATTCTCCTCCTCAATCCCCTTCCCCACTCTTCCCACTCCACACCTACCCCCCCTCATCGTCCTAACCTTATCTACCCCCTACTTTTCATCGCTCCAGCCTCATCAACATTGCTCTCTGGAACACCAGATCCCTCTGCAGTAAGACTGCTACTGTCCTGGACATGTTCTTTTGTCTCAACCTTCATTTCCTATGTCTAACCGAAACCTGGATACCCCATCACAACTCTACTGTCCCTGCTTCCCTCACCACCTCTTCTTCATCCTTCTCTCATATCTCTCGCTCATCTGGTCGTGGGGGTGGCATTGGTCTCCTCTTCCACCCTAAATACCTTTCCTCCACCTCCTCACCACCTCTTCCTACTTCCCCTTCCTTTGAATATCTATACAAATCCTTTTCTTCCCCTCAGCCTATCTCCTTTCCAATCATCTATCGGCCTCCTGGCCCCCTTTCCTCCTTCTATGACGACCTTGATCACTTCCTTTCACTTATCTCTCCCTCCCCTTCTACTCTAACTGTACTTGGTGACTTTAATCTTCACCTCCCTACTCCCCTTCAATCCTCACCCCTTTCCTCCATCCTTGACTCCTATCTCCTTTCCCCTCTCCCTTCCTCTCGTACTCACTCTTCTGGCTCCACTCTTGACTTTATCTTCAACTCAACCTACCCCTCTTCAACCGTCTCTACACTACCTATCTATTTCACTGACCATGCTTTACTCTCCTTCTCCCTCACTCCCCTTCCCCATTCATCTTCTCCTATACCCTCCCCTACCATCTTTTCTCGCCGTGACCTTCGCAAATTTAATCGGTCTCTCCTTCTCGCCACTTACTCTTCCTCTCTTCCCCCACTCCCTGATTTCTCTTCCCTTTCGGCCAGTGAAGGACTATCCACTCTTTCCTCTTCTATCTCCTCCACTCTTTATCTACTTTACTCCGTCTCCTCTTTCTGTCCTACTCGTAAACCATCTCAACCTTGGCTCTCTCCTCAGCTTCTCTCCATGCATCGTCTCCTTCAACGTTTTGAGTGACTCTGGCTCAAATTTCCCTCACTATCCAACCAAACCTCATATTTCTCCTACCATTCTCTTTATGACTCATGGCTTACCTCTGCTAAACAGTCCTACTACTCTAACCTTCTCCACTCCCAAGCCTCTCACCCTCGCCGTAATTTCCAGACCCTCTCTCGTCTTCTCTCCCCACCTACCCCTGACCCTTCAGCCTCTTCCACCCTTTCTCCGTCTGACTTTGCAAACTTCTTCTCCTCCAAGATTCTTTCTCTTCGTCACTAAATTATCTGCTCTTCCTACTCTCCCCCTTGCCCCTCCCTATTCCCCTTCAACCTGCATGTCTGACTTCTCGCCTGTCTCCCCTTCTGACATGTCCCTCCTCCTGTCCAAAACCCACCCTACGTCTGCCCCAACTGACCTCTCCCCTCCCTTCTTAGCCCCAAGATCTACCCTCTTCTTATTCCTTACTTAACTTCCTTCTTCAACACCTGCCTTTCCTCAGCTACCTTCCTCTCTGCATTCAATCATGCCACTGACATACCTATTCTGAAGAAACCTTCTGCAGATCCCCTTCTTACCTCTAACTTCTGTCCAATCTCTCTACTCCCATTCCTCTCTAAACTACTTGAACGCCTCGCCTATTCCCAGCTCTCAGCCTTTGTCACTAATCTTTCTCTCCTACCCCCCTCTCAATCTGGTTTCCGACCTAAACACTCTCCTGAAACTGCCCTCACTTATATCCTTAACTCCCTCCTCTCCGCTCGATACTCTAAGCAATCCTCTGTCCTTATTCGCCTTGACCTTTCTGCTGCTTTCGACACTGTTGACCACCGCCTACTTCTCAACACTCTTTCTTCCTTTGGTTTCAAAGGTTCTGTTCTTAACTGGCTCTCCTCTTACCTCTCCTCCCGCTCATTCGCTGTCTCCTGGGGCAGCGTTCCTCACCTACCCCAAGGTTCGGTTCTTGGCCCTTTCCTATTCTCTCTCTACACCTCTCTCCTTGCCCCTGTTATCTCTTCATTCAGTATTTCTCACCGTTTCTATGCTGATGACACCCAACGCTTCTTTTCCTTCTCCTCTGACCTCCACCTTAAACTCTCTTCCTGTCTTAGTGCCATTAAAATCTGGATGTCATCCCGCTTTCTTTCCCTCAATGCTGATAAGACTGAAGTCTTATTCTTTCCCTCCAACACTCTTCCCCCTCCCTCTCCTCCACCTTTCATTAACTTTCCCCCCTCTAACCTTCCTATCTCTGCCCACGCTCGCAACCTAGGCATTCACTTTGACTCTTCCCTCTCCTTTTCTCACCATATTTCTCTTACCTCTCGCGCCTGTCTCTACCACCTCTTCAATATTTGCAAAGTCTGCTCCTCTCTCACCTTCCATTCTACTAAACTTTTAATCTCCTCCCTTATCTTCTCTCGCCTCTTCTACTGCTCCTCTTCACTCTTTGGAATACCCCCTTCTCATCTTGCCCCTCTCAAATCTATCTACCACTCAGCCGTCCATACCCTCTGTCTCCTTGACCCACATGACTCCATTTCTTCTTCACTTTCCTTCCTTGGCTGACTTCCCTTTCACTCCCAACTTAAATTTAATTTCCTCTGTCTAGTCTTTAAATCTCTCCATGATCTTTCTCCCCCTTATCTCTCCTCTGTCCTCTCTTTCTACACTCCCTCCCGCTCCCTTCGTTCAGCTTATCACTTCCTCCTCACCGTCCCTCCTTCCCCATGTGCCTCCTCCCGTTTCTGCTCCTTTCAGCTCCTAGCCACCATGCACTGGAACTCTCTCTCATTCCGCTCTATACCTGCCTTTTCCTCCTTTCTGCACTTCCCTGAAGTCTCTCCTTCTCCATTCCCCACCATCAAACCTTCCTCACCTCTCATTCTCTCTCCTTCCCTCGAATCTTCCCTATGATCCTCTCTACCCTCCCCCTTCCCCTTGCCCTTCCTCATTCTCACCTGTATGCCCCTTCGGTTGCCCTCGTCCTTTGCTTCCTCACCCCTTCCCTCTTCCCTCATAGATTAATTGCTCTACTTACTGTTTTGTTGGATTGATTCATGATTGTAAATGTCTTCTACTGTTATAATGTTCTATGTATTCTGTTGTTATAATGTAAAGTGCTTTGGATTAAAGCGCTATATAAACACGATAAATACAAATACAAATACAAAGGCATCAGAGCATGTTGGCAGGTTGTGCCTAGGTTGTGCCAAACTCCATGGTGGAGAGAATAGGCATGCTCATAAATGATGTTTGCACGTTCAGGGACTTGTGCATGCCTGAGGTGTGTTTTGGGGTCACCAAACGCAGCTAGGGACAGACCCCCAAACAGCAAAAGTATTGGGAGCTTTGATGGAGGACCAAGATTTAGGTACAATCTTGATGCAAGATCTTAACCTACGATATCTGTCCATTTTGACTGGTCTTCGAGCAAACTTTTCATGAGGTTTCAAGATTTTGTATCTGTATTTTGATACCGACAAACGGAAATGTTATTTTTTATTGCGCAAATTAATTCTTCCCTTAATGACTTTCTGATCACTCATCTTTTTACTAACACCCTGTCGGCTCTTTTGCTGACTATATGGCTGTGTTAGTATTGGAGCAAAGTATTAAGATTCGGCATGTCCCATTCGATTCTTTGACAATAGCGACGTGATTATGTATTTTAATGAGACACTTACTAATTAATTAACCTGCAATAATAGGTAGGATACTTTCCAGTTTACACACTGGGAGGCTTTCAAAGTGACAGTGGCCCTCATTACGACCCTGGCGGAAATCGAAAAACGATGGCGGAAATGCAATACCGCCATCGAATAGCGCTCGGTGCGACTATGACCCGTCACCGCAAAGTACGAAGCCATTAGCGACACCGTAGTGAACGCCAACGCTAACTGCACCAAGCACGCGCGCGCGCGCCATGCCAAACCGCAAACACCACCATGGCGCAAGGGTACGCCAATTCCGACCCTAGCGGACATGTACCTAACGCCATCAGGCATGGCGTAATGTACCATTCCGCCATGGCGAGAAGTACGGCATCGCGAATCAACCGTAAACGGCCCCACTGAGTGCCTGTACACCGCTCCCTGCCCACAAAGTACAACTCCCCGTAGGTGCAATGAAGTCACAATGCAACCATTGAAATGTACAAGTCACCCATGCATGCCAACGAACAAAAGAAACACAAGAGGGGCCAATGGGAGCTGCAGGGCACAGATGGCACGAATACAGAAGCCATCCCAATGGACATGACCACAGTCCCCCACCAAGAAACGCACGCAAACACAGGCACCTGTGACCAGCAATATTCCGAAAATCACATCATTCCACCAGTCCACCTGGCTGACCGGCATCTGTTACACAAAACCCAATCCCCCGCCCCTGAGCATGACAACATTCAAACTGTCATATAGGCAGCCCCCATCCCTGACCTCACGGGCTTAGTAGGCAAACGCGCCCAGTACAGTACCACGCAACTAAACCCCGAAGCTGGAACCCAATGCAGATCTCCTCACAATACATCGCCCCCCAAATAGGCATATGCCACATCACTTGCAAAGAAAAACGCTACACGGGCCAAATCAGAATAGAAATTTATGCACATCAAAGTCACCAAGCCCATACAGCCATCAGGCCATGAACTCCAAAACACTAATCACCATTGTGGGCTGCATCCGCAAGAAATGACCAGCCACTACTTGTGTGTCGCCCTGTTCCCCCATGGTACACAGAGCCACATTCACGTACGAAAAGGCAACATGGAAGCGCACAGAACCGCAGGGCCGTCCCAATGGGGAGGCACTAGTCCAGCTGAAAGGCCGAAATGTTGCTCCGAGCCACCAGTACTGCGTAAGGGCATGTGGGCCATTGGCGATCGTCCCATAAGACCGTAATGCTGCTCCACTGATTAACACGAAGCAGCAGGTGTCGGGAGTAAAATCCATCTGCAGGAGTGGCATACAGATGGCAGTGGCAAAAGGGGAGGAGATACCTGTCAACCAAAAGAAAAGAAAAAGAACAGAATGGCCATCAGAACTACATTCGAACAACTCACTTCAATGATCACACGAAATCCACAGCCATATGCATGCTAGCCCACTCAAAAGGATCATCACCACCCCAAAACCACTTGCGACTCATAACCATCTATATCGAGGTGCAAACACCATCACAAACGAGTGTACCTGTGCATGCGTCTGTCAAAACAGAATCCATCAGATGGGAATGTTAACGTGCATGGACACAAGTGTCTGAGGGCGCCTCGAGACAGGGAGGGCTCAACAAGGCCAGATAGACGATGGTCCCACTATGGCAGCCCTGCATCACATAGCGTAGGGGAGGCGGATAGATCCCAAGAAGCCCTGTACATGGCAAACTCTGTATCAAATCACCTGCCCATGCATCCATTCATCATTCCCTCATCCCGGGATCAAAACGCCTGAATAATTACTCACATAACATTAGAAACATCCATTGAGTCTGTGCGTTATGCAGCCTGCAAAATCCACAGTGCCCCAGCCCGTAATTCCAGTGTTGTGAAGTAACATGTATTTGGGAACGGCCGGCCTCATCGCCCACGTAGCTATTGCGCATCCCAAACTATTCATATCAATCATTGCTCCCTCGCCATGGGCCCTGTCTCAAGGACATTGAACAATAGAACGTTATATTTGCAGTCAGACCTGTGGGCATCTCCTCGCCGCTAGCTGGAAACCGAAAGCGCCGCCCTTCGAATTCCTCATTTGCAACACCACGTCGGAAAGGCATCTGTGGCCGTTTGAAATCACTAATTATTCCATCGAGTGCGGCTGTGTGTGAAAATGGCAACTGCCTTCACCCACGAATGGGACGCCCCGCCCGTCGGTGATGCTCGGTACAGTGTTGCATGAGGGCCCACCGTTACTCGAGTACTACGTTCCACTGACCCTTCACAAGTCTGTTCGCGACTGCACAGATAGTATGGGAAACAATGGGACCACAGCAGAATGAACATATCAACCAATCTTACACGGCCATCGGGTACAAATACATGATAGCAATAGCAAGATACCATTCCCCGAATTGCAGCGTTGTGCGCGTGACGTGCTCGGCCAAAGGGGAGAGCAGTTTGCACAGGTGGAATGAATCACCACAGGTGGAGGCCATACAGCCTGAAAACACATAAATTGCACAGCCAGTCTCCTCCCACAACCACACCGAAATGCTACCGGCAGGACTCGCGATGTTGGCCCTGGGGGACCTGATAGCACTGCAAGTGCTCCAACTCCAAGAAGAAGACGAACACCAACTACAACCAGCAGCACAGAGGAGACGCAGGAGGAGGAGGAGGCCAAGGCAGGGCCAGCAAGGCCCACCAGCACAGCCACTACCACCACGCAGGCAGCCCGCAATCCCACGCCTCCGAGCACATCCGTTCAACCTCACTGATGATCAGATCCACACCCTCTACCGTCTGGACCGGGACACCATAGCCGCCATTGTGGACATGACACAGGCTGACCTTGTCAGCATGATAGATAGCCCAACCGCCATCCCACCCCTACTGAAGGTGGTGTCTGTACTCCACTTCCTGGCCACAGGCACCTACCAGCACACAGTCGGACAGTTGCATGGCATTTCTCAGCCACTGTTCTCACGGACACTATTGCAAGTGCTCGATGCCCTCCTGCAGCACGCAGACGACTACATCTCCCTACCACGCTCGGAGCAGGAAATTACAAACACGAAAGTGGGATTCCATGCACTTGCCGGCATACCGGGTTGCATTGGTGCCATCGACTGCACCCATGTTGAATTGGTCGTCCCACATGCCATGGAGGCCCAGTACCGCAACCGAAAACAATTTCATTCCCTGAATGTACAAATGGTGTGTGACTCCAACAGGATCATTACACATTGTTGTGCCCGATTCCCTGGATCAACCCATGATTCTATGGTCTTGAGGAACTCTACAATACCACGCTACATGGAGCGACACGCAGGGAACAGATCCTGGCTACTCGGTGAGTCTCATTACATGCATGATGATGTGGGGTATGTGAATTGGCAATGACCTGGCAGGAAGGGGGGGGGGGTGTGCGTACGTATCAATGGCATTCCACATCATACGTTTCTCGTCCACATACAGGTGATGCTGGATATCCACTGAAGAGATGGCTCCTCACACCAGTCCGGAACCCACGGGACCAGCATGAGGAGGACTACAACCATGCCCACTCACGTACCCGTGTAGTCATAGAACAGGCATTCGGCCTACTGAAGGGCCGTTTCCGCTGCCTCAGCAGGTCTGGCGGGGCACTCCTGTACCGCCATGAGAAGGTTGCAAAGATGGTGATGGCATGTGTCATGCTCCACAACATGTGCGTACGTAGAAATGTGCCCATGCCCCCTGACGCAGAACTGCAAGCACCTGAAGATGGTCATGATGAGGGTGGGGATGTGGCAGCACCTCATGGAGTCTGCGAGGCACCGGAGGCCCGTGACATTCGTCAGCATCTCATTGATGTATGCTTCTAGCACTCACGCCTGGTGGCTGATACATGGACACGGGACTCGTGGCACTGCGTGTGTCTGGGACATGCACAATATGGACTGTACGCCTATGATGGCCTAGTACACAAAGATCAATGTCCACACATCTCATTGGTTGATCGTGCACTTTTTATGGCATATGTGATGTCATGTTGAACACCCTATCGACCCGCCACCCAAGTGAGCCCAACACACCCCCTCCACCCTCCTACCTCCCCCCCGAACACCAGTGTCCAAAGATGCTCATTGTCAGTGGGCTGTCGCTATTGCATGCCCCCTCTGCGGGTATCAGGGGCACCCCTGCCTGTGGAGCGCAGGTTCCTTCCAGATCTACGTTGGGGGCTGCCCTGGACGGAACTTGCAACGGATGATGTGTCTGCCTGCTCACGTCCATGCATGTCCCTAAGGGTTTGCGAGAGCTCAGTGAGCACACGGCGCACTGCGGCAAGTTCGGCACATACGTCCTTGGCCGTCGCATGCAGTTCCCCCCTGAGGCTCTCGGTGCTTCTCTCCATTTGGACTCTCAGGCTCTCGGTGCTACTCTCCATTTGGACTCTCAGGCTCTCGGTGCTACTCTCGATTTGTGCCCTAAGTGTCTCAGTTGATGTTTCTATGTCTGCCTTAGTGCCCCCACATTCATCAGCATGGTCCTTGAGGAGCGTGGCCAGTTGCTGCTGTTGTTCGATCAACTGGTCGAGGGACTGTTGCCTCTGCTGGGCCATGGCCATTTGCGGGGGTGTCACAGAGGGGCTGTTGTCCTCATGTTGCCTTGCCACAGGGCTTGTGGGGGATGGCCAGTCGTCGTCTTGTGGGTGCCCCTGCGTGGTATCCTCATGTTGTACGGGATGGGACAGACAGGGGGATTGGGACAGGTCATGGATGGATCTGACTTCGGCATCCCCGTTTTCTGTGTCCGAGCATGCTGCCATCAATGGGGTGTCACCTATGGTGCTGCTGCCACCAGAGGCAGTGCCTTCTGTGGCATCCATTGGGGGGACCTGTGGTGGTGGTGTTGTGGGCATGCTGGCTGCTGGGGTGCCTGTTGATGTTCCCTCCTCTGTGCTGCCACCTGATTTGTGCTGCTGCCGTGTCTTGATGCGTGCAGCTGAGGTGGAGGGTCTCTGGCCGTTGGTCTTGGCCCTCTTTGCAGGTGTGCTGGTAGGGGTGTCCTGTAGCTCGTCGTTTGGATCGGACCCTGTGGTGGAGTAAAGGAGGGCGAGGGTTATTGATGGGTCTGTGGGAATTGGAATGGCATTGTATCACATGCATTGGGGTGGTACCTGAGGGTGATTTGGGTCGGGGCCTTGGAGGTGCTTTGATTTGTGTGTGGAGAGAGGGTGCAGTTGTTTGGCAGCCTGCAGTTAGGGTGTGCCTGCTGCACGTGTAGTGCGTGTTTTAGGGGTTTTTAATTATTTATGTATTTATTGTGGGTTTTAACGTGCGCTATCAGGCCGATGTGTGTGGACGTTCTCCTGGACATGTGTTTCTGTTGCACTATGTGGACGCATGGTACTTCACATGGATGGACTGTGTGGATTTGGCATTGTTTTATCTGGCCCACCTACCTGAATCTTCGGATGTCTGCACTCCTTTCTCCATCCCTCCGACTCCCTCTATGCTCTCCATTCCGATGGTGGAGGCACAGATTTCTTCCCAGGGGGTCAACTTGATGGGTGATTCAGGACCTCCCCCGGTGGCTGTGGCAATGTTGCGGTTGGCAGAGAGTATGCTGCGGACGCGTATCCGCAGGTCGTCCCATCGCTTGCGGCATTGCTGTGGGGTGCGGGGTGCGGTCCCCACCGCACTTACCCGCTGTGCCACCAGAGCCCATATGGCCTTCTTGTTTGCAAGTGCCGTCCTGGTCATTTGCGTGCAGAAGACGACGGCAGCATTCTCCTGGAGGGTCTCTGTTAGCACGGTGAGTTCCTCACGGGAGAAGTGGACCTGCCGCTTGCGGTCGCACGCTTTCTTCGCTACTTTTCCCATTTTTCTTGGTTTCGCTAGGGTGGTTGACGGGTTGGGGTGTGTTTCAGGGTAGTGATTTTAGTGGTTGTGTGGTTTTAGTGTATTTATAGGTGTACGCCGGGATGTTTCCCGTTCCGGGCCCATGTTTTAACTTCCGTTTCCGTATATTTCCGGGCACCGTACTTTCCGGTAGGCGCACACTGCGGTGACCGCTAAGAGGGGTGGCGGTATTGCACCTAGGGCGCCGTACGGCGGCGGTGTGGGCCGTTTTGGGGTCATTTCCGCCATCGCGGACTTTGCACTTCCGCCATGCCGTGGTGCTCGTGCCCGATGGGTCGGAATGGGCCGCACTTTGCTCCTTCGTGCAATGGCGGAAACGCTATTTACGCTGTGGCGCTCCGGTCAGTCGCTTTCCGCCAGGGTCGTAATGAGGGCCAGTGTGTGGCTAGATTATGTCTTGATCAGACAGTAAAAACTCAGATGTCAACATTTTTAGATAAGTAATTTAAAGATTTGCAATTTAGGAAGACAGCTGGCCGTCATACCAGGTTGTGGAAAGGGTAAGACTGCTCTGTGACATTGTTGGGACTGACTCATACAAATCTATCTATTAAATATCTCAATTCAGTGAAATATATGCAATTGTGTCCTTATTGATTGCATAATGAGTTTGCCGATAATGTCAGAAAGATTAAAATATGTCAATTGAATGCAGAAACAGAAATTACATATATTCACATGCTTATGTTGAACTATTTCTAGTTCTGTTTTCTTCATCTTATTTTAACTGAGTTACAACACAGTACAACACACTTTTATCAAGGATATCACACTATATAGCTATGGTTCACTATCATCAATGTATCTAATAAGATAATCAACATCCCACATCCTCCCTAAAAACTCACTTTTATTGCCTAGTCCACCTTGAGCAATTCCCGAACACACAGTGCTAAGAGCATCAAGCGGTCTGAAACACATATGCATGATGTGGGGATTACACATTATTTGACCATTTGTGCACACTGAAGACGTGTCAATGAATATACATAAGTACACTTCACTTACATAGATATGATCTTTGACCCATTCTCCAGATGCAGGTGGAGTTTCACGAATCGAGGCAATGGATACCCTAAGCTTAGCAATGGCCAACCGTATAAACCTAGTGGATTTTAAAGTTTGCTTAATCAGTGGAAAGCCCCAAAAAGACATCCCAATGTAAGCTGACACGATAGCTCAGTGGGTTAAGCACTCGCTGCTGAGATATGTGTGTGAATTGCAGGTTGCAAGTATGGACCCTGCCAAAGGCCAACTCATCCTTTCATCCTGTCCGAGGTTGTTAAATCAGTACCAACTTCTATTGGGTAACAATAAATGTTTATACACATTTTCTATATGAGCAGATTGGTGAACATGTTATTTAAATAAATTAATGTTATTAATGAGGATAACAAAACCTGCAATGGTACTAAGTCTATCAATTACCTCTATCCAATATGTATGCACTAGATCACAAGGCCATGCCAAATGCAAAGTCAGCTGGCCTCTGCATACTTCTAGCCTAGTAGGATCAACTCAGTGCAATCCTTTGGAGTGTAGTATCATCGCTATATGATTGCATCATTTATCATGCACAGTTTAAGAGATAAGATAGTTCTCATAAGTTATCATACCATTTCCCATTGTTTTTCTTGCATCTCCATCTGTTATCAGTTCTCGATTTCCTCAATGCCAATGTGTAGTTTTGCCCACAACCTAGAGTTCACCCCGGTGCAATTATCTGTAATATTCTTTTTTTGCACTAATATATTATAATCGGGGGGTCTAGGAATGTTATGCAAGAGTTTCTTTGGAATCGCTCTCAATCGGTGAGACTGTGGCACTAGACTTGCATTGCATTCTACATGTGGGGCTAAAGGAATGTTGATCTCCTAAGATATTGCCTAATATCCAGCATGGCTTTCCAGCACTGCTGTAATGAGTTCATAGCACCAAATGTTGGCCTTAAATTAAGCTGTGTAACCATACCCAGGATAAACCCTGAATGGTCAGGGTGCATGAAATGTGTAATGCGCAGGAGTATATAACTAGCTATGATCTCAGCCCGTATTTAATTGTCCATGTTTAACATGGATAAGGGTGATATGAAGCCTAATTATCAGCGCACGTATTTACGCTTCATCATAAGCTTCATTGTACATATGTAGCAGCCAGAGGGGTCAGCAGGTCTTTACAATTGTAGGATTTGTCGGGCAGCCCATCGGGGCATGGGGACTTGCCATGTGCAACGCCATCAGTGGCAGTGATGATTCCAGTGTCTTTCATTGGATCTTCCAGTGGCAGACTAACATCACTTGTGAGCTGGGGACATTCTCCCCTGCTGCTTCCTGTTAATCTTAATCCTTCTACCCTTTCCTGAAAACATTTTGGAACTTCTGTTTCACTTCTCATCTTTTGCGCTTTTCAACCGTGTAAGGTGCTCCAAGACCCCGTGGGTAGGCTCACTCTTTCCAAGGTATGAATCAAGATCCTCTACCGTAAACACCACTTTAGTTTCATAAACCACCCTGTAGCATTGTTGTTTAAAACCACTGTAATGGCACCTCTATTCCCCCTTTCACACAAATGGTCACTATAGGCAACGATGCCAAAGATCTAGCTGGTCTTTCTTTCTCGGAAGCTACTGGTCTATTGATGTATCTCACCTCAGATTTGCTATCTATCTAAACTGCATGGGCTTATCATACAGGGGCGCAGGAATGTCAGAGCGCAGTCTGGGTAGCCCATTCCTTGGAGTCCTTGGACATCAACATTCCATATATCTGTATTTTAATGGTTTCCCACAATGTTTCCAATAATGGCACAGAACCAGCATCTATTTCGTAAGATTCTAAAATGGCCTTTTCGATACCATGCTCAAATACTATACCGCGCAATGCATGGGGTTTGTGTCCACATTCCAGTTGCCTGCAGATTAAATTGCAGTGTTAACACACGCTTCACAACGTTAGGGTCTGTTAGTTCTGATGCAAGGAAATCACAATGTCAGCCGACCCAGTTGCTATTTCTGACAATACAATAAAGTCAAAGCAGTCTGAGGAGTTATGTACTCCTGGACAGTGTGTGCATTATCTACCAGCAAGCCGGAGAACTGTGCATGTGTCTAATAATTTGTACAAATCCAACATATCTTTCACCGCAGCTGCAGACTTAGAATCTAGTCTATGTAGGCATTTGATGCTAACCATAGCAGTTGCCCACAATAAACTGAAGTCTCGTAGGCAGACTGTCAATGTGTCTAACCACTTATTTAGTACTCTACCAATAACCTCCAAAAAGAGGGAGTATCGCCATATGGGATGCAAGTCTTGATGATCAGCAATTCTCAGTAAGCAATAGTTCCTTTTATGCATGCATATCAACCCTCATGATGCAGAATTACCTCCATGGGCCAAAAAATACAATGATTTTGGGATAAATATTCCATTCCTCTGAGAGAACCCCAACATGTCTGGTGTCTCGCCTACCCTGTCAATGGAATACTCTGCCGACTTCACTAGACGTGTTTCCTTAAAGAAAATACATTCACTTTATTCCTGCAGGCATTTGACAATACTTCCTGACCTTCCTTACCATTATTTAGCCCAGGAGCATTTCAAATATTGTTCCAATTCCTGTTATATAGTTTCCTTATATAAGAGGCTAGCACATAAGTGCCATATCTATGATAGTGCTGCATTCAGTCCCATATTCCCTGTGTACTACTAGAGTGGCAAGACTTGACCAGGCACTGAAATCCCCTACCACCACGCATACTAACCCACCCCTACTGTTAGTGAAAGCTCAGCCCTGTTAAAGTGAACAAATACTGAAACTTGCATGAGTCATTTGTGTAGGGTGCAGAATCAGCTCACCCCAATCAAACATAGCAGCTATTGACCTATATCATTTATGACACTAACCGATTCGGATCTTTAGCACATATTCTGATTTTACCAATATTTATAGACTCTCAACTAATAGTGAACAGTAATAGTAATGTAGAGAAAATGACCAATTTATCAAAGCAAGACACAAATATATGTTGCTCATGACTCAAATATCTTTGGAGGCTGCATGGGATCTTGAAAATGCTTCAGAAAAGTTCATGTTCTTATCTATACGCAATTTCTCGCCATTCATCAAACAGTTTCTGTACTTTTCACATTGTTGCTTCAATCCTGGAAAAGTCTCCTCTCAAAAAGATCCTACTTTTCCAAGTACACTTCTCACATTCATTTTCTAGCTCTCAATATCTGTGTCTGTCTTTGTAATTGAGCAAGCGTGCTATAATAGGATGCAGTGGTGCGCCCGGGTGCGGTTGCAGCGGTCAGATGGATCTATGGGGATACTCAGTAATGGAGTGTGGCAATAGCAGAACATTCGGCGGCAGCAGCGGGATCGATTTCTCCAGGTAGGATTCCATCTGGCAAGTCGCTGCCCCTTTTTGCAAGCCTAAAATTTGAATGTTATTTCTGTGCAATCTCCCTTCCACATCATCCACTTTTTGCTGAATTGTTTTTGTATTTTGTTTGGCTCTTTTAGTCACTTTGCACAATTTGATTACTTCATCCCCTGTATTATCAATGCATTTATTCCGCATCAAACATGCAACTTGCGAACATATCATTCCTCATCATTGAAATTCCTACCTTCTGGGATGAAAGGTTAATATGGCTATTGTGAAGTTTAGCCATTATTACTTGCAATGTGACAGGTGATTCCTCAATCTCTGATGTATTAGTTAAAGCCACTTTAATCCTGATCCATCTGACATGCAAATTGTTTTTGATTTGTTCAATCTTTAATTTCAGCCCTTTAGGACTTTGGCACGCTGCACTTAGATTTAAAATCAGGAAGAACAGTACCATTTAACTGTAGACTGTGAGAGGGCCCTATAACCCGGGTCTAAGTGTGGGAACAGGTGCACAAATATATACTCAATGCTTCCTCTATTCTGTGCTCACCCTGAAATAAATCAGCTTCAAGCTTCACCTTCCACGTCTTATTGATACTTTTGGTTTGCTTGTCACATAAGGGTTGTGGTGGATGCCAGGACTAGCTGGGACTGTGGCTCAGTGGACTAACGCATCCACTACAGGGGCATGTGTTTGACCTCATGGTTATGGGTTAGAATCCCAACAGATCCACTCAGCCCTTCATCCTTCCAATGTCAATAAAATTAGTACTATTAATTTGGGTAACAAAATACATCTGTTATTAGTTCCAAGATGCCCCTTTGGGGGTGAATGTGCACTTTACAAATACATCTGTTATGTGATGGTTTTTCATTACATAAGTGTAATATTGTAGCACAAGACGTGCAATCAATCCACCGTACAGGCTCCCTGGTATAATGCGCTACTTAGAAGTGTATTGTGGTCCAGGGCACAACAGAGCATGTCATCAGTGCTTGTCATGCTGCTGCTGTGACTTCAATCTCAACATGAGGTCTCTGCTCCATTGTATCTTCACTTTCCCTCTAGACCAGAGGGAAAGTGAGACAGACTCTGGTCCTCTGTGGAAAATCCACTCACGTCAGCAGAGTCACAATGCTGCCTGGCATCGAACCAATAGTGCTGCCCAAAATACCATTCTGCGTAAACACCACAGCCAGTGTTTTTCTGGTTGCAGGCTTCTGATCTTAATAGACTGGCTCAACATCGCTCCAGTGCAGGAGTCGTTTTGGAGGTGGGCTGTATCAAGGACACCGCTTGCTCTTTTATGATTTATAGTCCAAAGCTACCGGTGCCACACATTGTTTTCTTAGCGGGCTGTAGGCAAAACCATCCTGTTATTAAATAACTGTAAATTACATTTTTGGTTCAAGTAGGAGATTTAAATTCATCTTCTCTAGTCCCTGCTCGTCATGTGATCCCCAGCCCTTTTCTTATTGGCCAGGGGCTTTAATCTTTTATCAGAACCTGTTGACCTATATATTCTTTATTCTTGACCATCCACCCACTTATCCGATCCTTTTGTTTTGCAAATTGGACAGAGCAAAAATAAATTGTCCTCGATATGGTATACTTCTATGTCTATTTGTAGATATTTACTAGCATTTTATCCCATATTTTTGTTTTCCATTTGTCTTTGAATGACTTTGCCAAAAAAACAACAGACAAGTGAGAGAATCCTCACTTCAAATGAATCATAAAGGTCAAGCTTGTGTACAGTGTGTTCTTGCTTTCACATCTGTTTCTTCAGGTCAACTGGTTTCAGTGGAATAAAACTATTAATACCACCTACATCATGATGGTTGTGTTATGTCCAGTTGCCAAGAACTGTGCCACAGCTTGTCACCTTTGTGCTGTTGGAAAGCACACTTTCCTGTGCTGATTTTCAATTGTTAAATGTACGTGGCTGAAAAAGCCACTGTTAGACCTTGGATGCTCTGTTTTCTAGTTGCTATCCTGAGTCATTTCCCATTTGTTAAATTGCTTCTGGAATACGAAGGCTTCCAGCGTGGTTTCTTGCTGCCGACTCCTTGGTGGTTGCCTCTCTCTGTGGTCCCTGTTAAAGCGGCAGGTCTCCCTTGAAGCTGTGGCAAAACCAGACTCTCTGGCTCCTGCACACCACATTTTTGTACCTTATGAATGTGGTCTCCCTAATCAGGTAGCCTTCTGTAAACAACAGTCCCAGACATGACAGCTCACTGTCATTCATACTGAGGGTGGGAGCTGGCTTCAGGTTGACATGGTTCTATATGAAAGGTTGTTGGGGTTTCTGCCTCCTTTTTTAACCTCAGCAGCCAGGCCCCATGTGGGCCTGTTTGAAATACCTTCTATTGGTATGTTAAAGGCTGCCACTAGATGCAGGGTCGAACAAATGAGCAGGGCGTATCCATGGAGCCTTTGTTAGTTAATCAGGCTGGACGTGGCAGGGGAGAGGTGGACCCGCCCTATTCGTGGAGATGACATAGTGCACGCCTGGCTGTCACATTCCAATTAAATTTGACAGGGCAAACTGTACTTGTAGGTTGTGCCCACCCAGATTGCACAGGTCTGTGCATTTGTCGTTGTACGATCTTAGGAAAATGTGTGTGGATTAGTCCCACACTTTTTCCTCAGGTTGGTCTACCATAATTCCATTTAATTAAACATTTAAAAAGGCACAGGCGAGCGCATGGCCACCATGCGGAAGGTCGAATTCCTCTCAGGTATAGAATGTATATGAGAGCTTGGCACTTTTTTCTCTGCCATTTGTGTAGCAATATATAGACACCATGATCGTTACAGATTTCAATGTATCTGTGTTATTTGAACTCTTGTCATAATACTTTGATTTACAAAAAGCCAAAACATAAAGGGTTAACTGCAGCTATTAATCAGATTCTGCCGTGCTAAAAACAGCTTAAACAATGTTTTCAGACACTTCATTTCTAAGTATTGCAGCATCCAAGAACAAAGCACAAAATTTAAATACATAATTTGTTTATTTTTCTTTTTAATAGAATAGATAAATACTAGTAGTAGCATGTTGGTATTGAAAAGGTAAAGACCAGTAATAACCATGATATTAATTGTACTGGGATAATTTGCCCAACATATTAATATATCAAATTTGCAATGTCAAACTATTAAACAAAGACACGTTTGTCACGGAAAAGTAAAAACAGTCAGCTTTGCCAGTGCTTATTGCTCATGTTCCAAATCCTTTGGGGACAGCAATTCACCTAGTGAGCCTCTATATCATGATTGCTGCCTTTTGATGTAGATGTTGAAATTTAATGGATATTATCAATGTTTTGGGCTTTTGATATGGTCTACAAATGACTTACTGTAAAGCCCAAATGTTGTTTATTGAGATGCATTTATCCTTTCATCTTTTGGCTGAAATGCTGTATTATTAGATGGGATACATTAAGGTATAACTACGCGCAAGTATTGCTCATTACTGGTTCATCTCACTCAACACTCAGTTCCCCTCATTGGACAAATACATATTGTCAAAAGGGTTATTCACCCTACCTTTGTGAATGTTCCCTGGATATTTCCCAATGTTTGATTTGATCAATAAAGCTTAAAGGATAGTTCCTTTTTTTTTATTGTCCCTACGGTTCGGCCATGTGTTTTTAAGCATAAATCGGTAGATCGTAGAAAACTTTCCTATGGACCATACCCGACTTTTCGTCCATTAACGCACTCGAAATCAGCCGCCATTTTGTGATAATCCTATCATTTCCCCCCATCGCCGTGGCGGACCTGCGTTTGCTGCACTAAATCAAATCCCCCACCCCTGAAACAGACTTTATCAAAACATTCATATTCCCCGCCTCTATCCGTGACGTGACTGTGCTGCGTAGGCAAACGCGCCCAGGCGTCTTCTACACGACTCCACACAGAACCCGGAAACCAACACAGATCAGCTCACAACACAGCGCACCACAATTCGGAATATGAAACTGTACTTTTAAATCAAACCGCAAGATTGTAAATTTGGTAAAGTACATTTATTTGACATCAAATGTTTAGAGAATATTCAGCGATTTGCATTTTTCTTTGCTCTCGATCCAAAATAGTTCGTCTTGAGGCGTGCAGTACACAGGGTGTTGGTTTATGATAAAATAAGCTCTTCGGTCGCACTGATAATCGCATGGCTGTTCCAACAACGAGGCACTAGGCCACCACAACGGTATGTATGTTGCATCTAGCCATTAGTACCGCGTAAGGGCATACTTGTACTTGGCGATCGTCCCATAAAATGGTCAGGGTGGTAATGTTGTTCACGCGCAGAAGCAACTGGCGGGTGAAAAAGCCATCCGGCGGTGTCTGGTACTCGTGACACTGACAATAATGAACGATGTACCTGTTTTAAAAACATAAAAAATGAAATTAGTCTCACCATCAGATCTTTATTAAAATTATATATTATATATATTAGGTCGGGAAATTATTTCATAGTTAGGACAGTGCAACTGGGTATTATACGTCATTTCCAGTAACCCACCCCCTCTCCTCCACCTTTTTCAGAGCCGCCTGAGCGCCAGTGGACCACTTCGTCACTGATATGATATAATATGGCATTTGCAACACGCCTATACACAAGTGTTTCAAGGCGTGGCGAGGCAGGGATCCTACTAGGCCAGGTGTCATTCAGATCGCGCAAGTGCAGGGGTAGGGGGAAGGTAAAAGTGCAAGGGGAAGGGGAGGGGGGAAGTGGAGTACAAGGTAAGTAGCATAAAATAATAAATACATAGGGCCAGCTGGTGGCGAGTGCAAGGTAAGTGTAGAACAAGTGCTGGGAAGGGGGGGGCTGTAGGATACTGAGACAGTCCACCAGTGCAAGGGTTGACAGGGAGGCAGTGCAGGTGGAGAGTGGAAGGGCCCAGGACCGAGGTCGCAGACAGTGGACCAGTTGTAGCAGGGGAGAGGGAGAGAGAAAGCAGAAGCAAAGAGGAAGGTTTTGAGGTGCTTCCGTAAAAGTAGATGGTTCTCCTCAAGTGCGCGGTACAAAACAATATGCCACATATAACGAACAAGTACAACTTAACCCGTCTTTAAAGCTACTGTATAGTAATTAAATTGCGGTATAAACTCATCTAAAGAGTTACTTACATTACATTTGCATTTTCCATTGTGTCTGTGCGTAGGGCAGCCCCGAAATACCACTCCTTCTATGCCGACGTTATTTCTTCTAATGAACGAACATTAAATGGCTTTCGTTTCTGAATTTATATTCATTATCGTTTACGTTATTGCACCACACCCCCAAAAAGAAGTCTTTCGGGATGGTCCCGGCCTGTCAAGGTCAAATAACAATAGAACCTTATACTGAGTCGTGGGCCATTCCGGCACCCGAGCAAAAAATCAAAGCAGCTGACCTTCACTTTGAACGAGCACACATTCCTAGTTAGCTACATTCAGTGTAAGGCCATCTCACAGGACTTGAAATTTACACTCCAACTTTGCATTTTTTCTGCGTGCATTTGCATTTGCAGCCCCAGAGAACCATAAATACGGAGACATTCTTTATTTTTTGAAAAATAATTTATATTACAGTTTGGTTTAATTTAATGCGCAAATGAACATGGTTGGATAGACACATTGCATGTACACTAAGCAATCACTTTTATTTACACAATACATAGCTACACATATTCAATGGGCCTGCGACATGAGGAGACTCGAGAGAACAGACAATCAAATTACAATCATTTAAACCGTGATGTGTATTTCTCAATGAGCTCTTCTTTAGGTGGACATGGAACAGAGGCAATGTTGGGTGGCAATGCAGTTGTCCCCTGCACAGGTTCGTTCACAACTCCATGTATGTGCCTATCTAGGACATCAACAGTAAGTCTCTCAATAAACTCATATTGCATATCCTCAAACACTGGTTTGATCACCCATTGTTTACTTCTTTTAGTGAAGGCCTTATTGTAGTGAAGCGTCCCTAAAGTTCCGGTCGTCCTACTTTGTTGACGGCCAACATTATGGTTATGTGCCAAGACCGCTAGAAAAGTCCGATTTATCATGCCCTCCAGCCAAAATGCAATCGTTTTGGCCTGTACTTTAGGCACATATTGTGGAACACCTCCAAATCTCCTGTGTGGCAGAATTCCGTGAGTCCCCTCAAATCTCTTTTTATAGTTTTATCAAATACAATCTTTTCAATGGCTTTGTGAGTGGGTGATGAAGGAATCAACCACTTCTTCTTCCGTGCCTCCTCTGTGGACAAATGGCCATGTTCACAATTGTGGAAATGTTGGTTTGTGGTCCAGCGGTGGACGTTGCTACAATGTTACGCCATTTTTCCAGTAGAATTTCCAACGACCCTTCACATGTTTTTGAGCTCCACCAAAGATGGTTGCTGATTGACTTGGACCACTGTGAAATACCTTGCATATCTTTTTTTTTTAGCTGCAGCCGACATTTTTTTATTTAATGTTTTTGCAAGATGCCATACGTCAAATTGGTGATTTATATTTTTGTACTCTTCTCTCATTGTCTTGGCAATCGAAACGTGTCTGTCCGTGGCTATCAGGTCGATCACCATTCCCCGCGATTGTAGTTCTTTCAATGATGCTACAAAGCCAACTTTCTCCATGGGCACTGAGGATGTACTTTGTGACACCTGCACGACCACCGAACTCACAATTTTCTTACTTTCCATGTCCTGAAAGTGGTAGGTGCAGTACTTGGCTGAAAATCCTGGGCTGTCGCACTGTCCATCACCGGCTAGCCTGAACCGTTTGCCCGCGAATGTACTATCAATAGACATTTTTTCCATTCTCCAAGCTTCGCAAATGGCTGGAAATAGATAATCGATTTGGTATTTGTAGAACTGAGTTTTCGCAATGAAATGGATTCCCACAAACTGAAAGAAATACTCTAACTTTTTAAAACTTGAACCACTAAAAAGTGCGGCCGCTGCACAAAGTAGATTGCCTGCTGGCAGTTGCCCCAGCATGGGTTGTGCAGACCATGAGAAAGGATGATATTTTGTACAGGTGGCATGTATTTTAAGGTTAGTGCCTCGAATTGCACGAGTCACATTAATCAATGGCTCCCCACACACTTCCCCACCAACCCAATGCCCACATTTCATCCTAATAATAATATCAATCAAACAGCTATCGAATACAATGAATTTGGCCTCTTTCCTTATACTGTCACTCTGCATCCCAGCTGGTTCGGCCTGTAACGTTGAGGACATGTCACTCACATGAAAGGTAGAATCTCTGATATCGTCTTCCGCTATGTTCAGTGATATTGATGGTGTTTCATTGTCGTCCACTTCATTCTCTTCCATTGCAACATCTGTTCCTTCTCCGGCGATGGGTGAATAAAACAATGTCAACTTTCTCGCGGTCTTAGTTTTTGCAGGTGTGGATTCTGTGAATTGATCTCCGACTGCATCCGAACTACCAGGAGGACATTCACTATCAATGGCTGGTGGTGGTATAGCTCCGTTGTCAATCACTTCATATTCTTCCCATTGGCACGATGCATCTCCAGTCTCAAGTCCCTGCCACAAGGTTTGACAAGCAACATCTCTCGTTCGCTTCACTGTCTGTGTTGATCTAGTTCGTACACCCACTCGCAATTAGAGGACAGATTGGAAAAGGGATGTTCAGTTTAAACACAACTTACAGTATAGAACTATTAACAGTGAAAAACAACATAATATAGTGACCAGGACACTAACCTTCTTTTGCTTTCTTTTCTTTGAAACTTTCTTGCCTCGAACTTCAACATCAGGACGCTGTTGCTCCGACTCGTGTGTGCATGTCTCCACTTCCTCTTGCGCTGCAACGACTATATTTGCATGATAAACACATCCATCACGCACTGACGTTCCATCGACTCCCTGAAACATAGAACTTTCATTAGTATGTATAATAATATTGAAAACACAAAATGTACTTGGGGACCAATACCCACGTACATCTCAATAGCAAAGCACGAATGAACGCATTGTGTAGAACATTCAAACAACAATTATTCACGCATTGTTGATCTAGTTAGATGGAACTGTCAAGATCCATACCTCGGGCTACGCATAGACTTCCATTGATGATATTATTGAAGATGACGCCTCAGCAACTCCCTGAAACACAGTAATTGCATTAGTATGGTTTTCTATTTTGTTAAAAAGAACATAAACTTTGTGCAGGCGTCAACGGCTCATCTAAATAGACCTGCACAAATGATCAGTTGTCTAAAATAAGTAATGGATATCTAAATATGATTCGATTTGCTCGATCGTTGGAAGTGTCACCACCCAGAGATCTGCATCAACTACTAGGGGTGATGTTCTTGTAGAAGAAGCTCCGTCATCTCCCTGAAACATAGTACTTGCGTTAATAAAGAAGGAAGTATAGCGGATGTAATCACGTCATATGATCTCGCTTGATCGAACTGTCAGTATCCATACCTCGAAATGCATAAGAACATCAAGGGACGCTGTAACTGCGGTGCACACTTCTGCAAGCTGTTGCGCCGACCCGTAACTGCATGCTCCCCCTTCTTCTTGGACTAATGCTCCATCGACTCCCTGAAACATAGGACTTTCATTAGTAATGAACACAATATTGAAAAAAGAAGACACAGGATGGCGACGACAGAAGGACATATCAATGGCTAAAAACTAAAGAAACATTGTGTGTAACAATCACGCTACAAGAATGCAAGATCTGATGATCTCCATCGATGGAACTGTCCGGAAACGTACCTCGAGCATCTGAGTGACATCAACGGTTGTCGTCAATGCGTTGGACTCCTCAGCATCTCCCTGAAAGACAGTACTTGCATTATTTTGGATAACAATAATTATAACTGAAAACAAAGACTAGAGGACGAGTACTAGGGTGTACCATTTGGTAAAATAATTACACGATAAATTAAAAATATTGATTTACATGCCTAAAACAAGTCAGTGGCAGAATAGCTAAGTAAGATTACCTGATAGGCGCTTGAAGTGGCTGATGACTGCAATAACGACACGGATGGAGAATCTTCCGCCTTCATATTGAGTGGATACATAAATGGGGAAATTATTGTTAGCTAATGCTACACACTACCGCAAGGCCGAGAGCTAAATCCGTAAACTTGACTCACCAGTGGAGGGATGTGGACGAATAAAGTGGGAATAGTGGTTGAGAGCAATTTTCGCTTTGCTCGCGGTGTGTTCTTCTTTATTAGCAATGATGTGGAGTACATGTCTGAGCTAAAGTGCCTGCTGCAGATGCGGTATCGATCACCCCTCTTGTCCGCAAAGACTTCTAGGACTCTACTTTCAAGCTCAGACGGTGGATATCCGCAATATCGGACCCATTCTCTTATCTGATCTATTGTCTTAGGGAAAACATGCATTATAGTACCTTCAGATTTTTTATGGGTCTTCGAAGGGCAACCGCCAATGGAACAGGCAGGCATTGTGGAAAGTTCTGAAAAGTAAAGATCAACAATTCTCTATGAATACCAATGTGTATTTGACTAAACTCAGAACATGTGACTAGTTCCTTGCATGTACTGTCTTGAACGAAAAGAAAACATGGATGCAATTTGATGACTACTAGCAGATAGATTTAAATTAAAAAATTGGACGCAAAATGATTATGGTACATGGCCTTACCTTGACGAACAAACAGTTAGATGCAGGGATCAGAGTAGTTTCTTGTCGTAGAACAGGGAGCAGTTCACAGGTTGCAAACTGACAAATTTGCTCGAATTGGTCAGGGAAGTTCACAGAGACGAAGAGCAGATAACCAGCACCGTCACGGGTTGACTAGCAAAGCGCAAAGTAGTTTTCATTAGAAATTTGAAGTGGGTTATAAAGAATTCGAAACAGGGGTGTGTTTGTGAATGAATGACATGAATATGTTGTGGCATTATGTGGATTGCAGGGGGGCGTCCAGCGTGAGGGGGGATGCTTGGCAGGAGACACGGGGTCTGGAGGTAGACATGGGAACAACAACCCATGCTCTATAGACCACTTTGAAGTGTACATGGTCTTTGGCACCTCTTGGCCTTTATCGCTCCCTGACAGCTCCACTTGCCACCGCAAGTACCCCGGGGCAAACTGCCTTTGATAGGGCGGGGGGTGGATTGGGGCGGTGGTCGTGCAGACAAGACACAGGAAGACTCGTGAATGGAGACACACTTATGTGGATTGCAGAGGGGCGTCCAGCGTGAGGGGGGATGCTTGGCAGGAGACACGGGGTCTGGAGGTAGACATGGGAACAACAACCCATGCTCTATAGACCACTTTGAAGTGTACATGGTCTTTGGCACCTCTTGGCCTTTATCGCTCCCTGACAGCTCCACTTGCCACCGCAAGTACCCCGGGGCGAACTGCCTTTGATAGGGCGGGGGGTGGATTGGGGCGGTGGTCGTGCAGACAAGACTCGTTTGCCGCAGGGCCTCACCAAGGAGAGGCCATCTAACTGCATGTAAGAGGCAGGCTGCAGGATCTAGTACATGGAAGGCAGGGGGGTGAGTTTATAAATACCTCACCCTCCCAGGAGAATATATGGGTGCAGTTCACCCTGGAGACCCTGGATGCCTAGGCAGTTAGTCAGCAGCAGGCTGGCCTGTGGTGGCAAGGCGGCACGGGCCAGAGGGGGTCATCTCTGTACCCGGTGCCCAAAAGGATGATTTATTATGATCAACCATATTGATTATTTACCTATAACCATGTTTTGTGTCAATAAAATCCAACGGCCTTTATATGCCAACGCTTGAACAAAGTGGTGTGGTAAGTATTTTTGGGGGCGGAGGCAAGGCCGGGAGGCTTGATGCCAACCCGCAAAATAACATATGTATGTCGGCTGCTTATGGGTTCAACGGTTATGTGGATTGAAGGTGGGCGGCCAGCGTGAGGGAGGATGCTGGCCGGAGACATGTGGTGTGACAAGACAAGGCACAGGAAGACTATTTAATGGAGACACACTAGATTCATTTAAAAAATCAAAACAACCAGTGTTAAAATATATGTTGGGTTTTATTTTAGATCTTCATTTCAATTGAACATAAATAATAAACATTACACATTGTAAAGTTCCGGTTGCAGCACATCCAGGGAAAATCCCTGTATTGTCCACTGTCGCTGGGGAAATGTTGTCTAATGGCAAGTACCGCACAGGCAGGTATTACTCTCCGAACGCGGTGTCCGAGCCTCCCGTGAAGCCACCAAGTGAAGCAACGATAGGCCACCAGCCTGTACCACCTGTGAAAAAGAAAGATGCAAACTGTATTAAAATGACAAAACTTTCTTATAAATGTCAATTCAGGTAAAAAATGTCGTTCTGCTTTGAAAAAAATTCGATCTAGAAAATGCACAATATGGAACCAATTTACATGCGTTCGAATGATATGTAGATGTAATTTTATATGTGGGAGACGACCATGAAATAGTAGTGGCATCACTGACATCACAACCAGAGTATACTTACTCGTTACTCGGATTAGGCGGACGAACAGTGCCGCGAAGTTCGTGCATAAGCACCATCATCATCCTCAACATGGTCCGTGAGAGGCAGGCTTCCCTGAACTCTGGCAGCTCGGTGATGCATTGCGGACTTGGCTCGCCTTCCGAAATGTAGGCCAAGCACCCGGAATTTTCACGGCAGCAGCAGTTCTCCTCCTGAGTTGGCATTAGCTCGCACCGATTGCACGTGCACCAGGTGGAGACGCCGTCCATGCAACATGGTCCAGGCTCTTCATTCGTTGACTGGTCCTCCCAACTGCCGTCCGAATCCCCATCGTTTCCGTGTGCTTGCCTTTCCAGTAGTTCTTCCTCGGTGTACTCGGGCTCGTACATATACGGCATTATTGTAGCCATTGTGTGGTAAAGAAAGTAAAATAATTTACAGAGATGGTACAGGTGTTTACAAGGCCTAGAAGCGGCGAAGGTAGCTGACCAGAGCACAGAAACGAGTCACAGAATACTCAAAGTAACACAGAGAGAGTAATGGAATCGAAAATCTGCTGCTGTGTGTTGTGAAACGGTGTCTTTATACTTATTGAGGAAAGAGGCGTCCTGCCATTTCCATGGCAACACTTCATTAGCTGAGGCGCAGCGATTGTTGACACGAAACGTGCTTTGGCGTTGGGAAATGGGCGGTACGCGTCTGTGATGTCAGGCTCAGGGGCGGGGGATTTGATTTAGTGCCGCAAACGCAGGTCCGCCAGGGCGATGGGGGGAAATGATAGGATTATCACAAAATGGCGGCTGATTTCGAGTGCGTTAATGGATGAAAAGTCGGGTATGGTCCATAGGAAAGTTTTCTACGATCTACTGATTTATGCTTAAAAACACATGGCCGAACCGTAGGGACAATAAAAAAAAAGTCCCGGAACTATCCTTTAAAGAAGGAAGGCAACTCAAGGGTTGGTTACAAATGTAGCTTTCCTTGTTCTGTGGGAAAGAAAAACCACAAACACAGTTCATCTTCAGGTGTATGGCTTGACTTTGGCTCCCTAAACCTAGGGAAATACTTGTTTGGGTACCTGTTGACTAAGGCTTTTTGTGTCAAGGGGCAACTATTTATTTGAGTTTGCCTTTTATCTTAAGCATAGCAAGACCAGAGAGTTTTGGATTGTGTGCACTCTACGCATGGGCAGCTCATCCATAATGGAAGACGCAGTGCCAACCCGCCACCTATTCTGTATGAGCCAAAGCCAGCCCAGCGAACATCTGAGCGCTTTTTCAGCTGCAGCTTGCATCTGCGGGAGTGGTCCTGGGAAGGCTGTGTTGTTAGGGAAAGAAGATGTCCCTGTGCTTGGAGAAGCGCAGCTGCGCATGCCTTGTGAGCCTTGCAAGGTCAGCGGGGCCCTGCTTCCCATCCTTGTATGGCCCTTTGGCCATGCAAGCTGTGGTACTGAAGGCTGAAAATGCGTAGGGGGCGCTCCTGCATCTCCCCACCGTTTAGAGCTGCCCGAGGCGCTGATGCCCTGCCGCACTCTGCCTATATCTAGATACAGGACTCGGGAAGAGGGGTGTCATTGAAACCTCCCACTGCTTCTGGTTCCTGATTCAGGGGCTTGGGTGTGAGTGCCGGGAAATGACCTTCCCTGATTTGAAAAATCAATTTTGCAGCCTTTAAATCCTTTATTTACAGCCATGTTTGAGTATCATAACTCGGATTGCTTTGTGTGATACATTACGTTTCGTAGAGAAACACTGCTCGATTTTTAAATAAATGCATTTCGTTTTAATCCATAGCTTTGAAGCAAAATGTCCAAACAAATGGAAACATTTAAAAAAGGATGGATTCAAATACTTGGCTGTTCATTTAAAATTATACATTATGCACGTGTTTTCTTTTGTAATGGAGGAAGACGGCGTGAACAAGGGTGTAAGCATTGTACGATGAATTTGAAATAAAAGAATGTAAATGATCGTAAATGTAGTGTTGACATATAAAAAGACGAAATGTGATATTTTCGCTTTTTATGTCTATATACAACATGACCATGTTCTACCATAAAAGTACCACGTGCGAACCGGGTAGCATTGCAATTGTATGATTGTGCTTAGAACTGCGATACTTTGGGGAATCTTTTACTTTTAACAAGCCTTGCAGAGTAGTGCGATCCACGCATTGAGGGAATTGTTTCGCTGTTCTCCGTTCTCACCTCGCTGGGAAATAAATACTGTTCTTTTGCTTGGGAACATCTGACAAAATCTTATTGCTGCTCGGGACTACATAATAATAATTTGGCATTTACATCTCCTAACAGTCCTGCCATTATTTATTGACTTGCCAGGTGCGTCAGCGCAGGCGCATCAAAGCCGGTTTGTGCCGGTTTGTGTTGGACATTTGGTGCTTTGGGCTGTTACCTAACCGCCGGGTGAGACCAGCTGCATAACAAATTTCGTTGTGTCCCTTTATTCCCTATTCATTTCTTTACTTCCGGTGTATAATCACAGCTGTGGGTCACTCTCCAGAAGGTAACTTATTCTTAGCGGCGAGGAACGCTGCACACAAAGCCATTGTTAGTAGGTATACAAATTAGTTAAGGAATATCCATCAGGTTATCCCAGCTGAAAACCGGCCTATGCCCACTCCTTCACTGTCCAACGACTATGTTATAACATCCAGTCCTGCGTTTCATGAGGAAACAGTGGTATCGTTTTCAGAGGTAACCTTACAATCTCCTTTGGCGGTGTAAATCCTGTCCCACCTCAGTACCCAGTTGGACTGTGCCTCACATGATCTATAGGACAGTCCTGCTCAGGTCGATCTCACTGAAACAGTTATCACTATGGCTACTGAGTGTAGCATTGAAGAACCCGCCCCCCAGCCAAGAAGAATAGTGATCAAGTTGGGCCCCCGGCCAATTCCTTGATGCCAATAAAATCTGTAAATACTCTCTTAAATACTAGGCCATTGAACAACAATTCTATTGATGTCCATGACTACATTGTGGGAAATGATATCGATCTGTTATGTGCTCAAGTGGACCAAAAATTTATCTGACTGTACCTAAGAACTTTGCTTTCTTCTTCTACAACCGGAAACTTGGTAATGGAGGAGGTGTTGCTATTACAGACAGGAAATAACTGTAACCTTTTGAAGTATCCTGTGCTTGTAATGGCTGTGAAATCATACACCTCAAACTAAAGCCGAATCATAACAGCTGTATCAATATTATTCTTCCCAATTATCCCCCAGAAGATATGCCCGATTTTAAGAAGGAGTTTATCCAACTGCTAAAGCCTTAAAGTAAACCGAATTGTGCTACCCTAGTGCTTGGTGATTTTAGCCGATGGTGCAGAGATGCTTCTGATAAAGAAGCAATCTGCTTAGAACAAAACCGGAATAATATTGGACTTTTGGTTCATAACAAAGACCCCACCCATATCAAAGGTAACATACTAGACTAGGTGGTTACACGGAACCTGGATGTTAACATTTCCTATACCAGAGAGTTCAGGTATTGAAGATGCCATGGTGGACAAAGTAGCGAAAATTAAAACCTCCATCCATAAAGCTAAAACTCTAGAAAATCTGGCTCCTACAATCTTGGAGGCTGGAGCACCTACAGAGGATAGAAGCAGCGTCCACCGAGGGTCCACTCTTTAATTTTAGGAGTATCTCTTAAGAGGATCTGAGAATTATTTTGAACACACTTAAACCTTCACCATGTAAAGGAGATATTTATCCAGCTACAGCCATTAAGGCATGCTCGAAGTCCGGATCTGTACGATTACCAAAATTGTTAATGCCTCCTTGGTGGAAGGTCATGTTCCCACACGACTGAAGAGTTCCTGGATTACACCCTGCGAAAACAGGCAGGGGCTTGATGCCACAATTCCAACTAACTACAGACCTATAACTACCTCCCCTTTCCTGCTCCAGATATTGGATGACCATTCCGGTCATTCCGACCATGTACTTTCTACCGAAAATTCACAAAGATTTTTCCATACTAACACAGGTCCGACCTATTATGAGTGGCCTGGGGTGGGCCACTGAAGGCCTGTCACAATACATTGACACTGCCATCAAGGGTATTGTACCAACTCTCCCAGCTTACTTACGTGACATGACACAAACATTACAAATATTGCAATCTGTAGAATGGTGTCCACACTACTTGCTAGCTAGCTTTGACATCAAAGCACTTTACACATCCATCCAGCATAATTTGGCACTCAACACCATAGACTTCACATTTCGCAAACATTCTTCCTCACATACTCAACATGTTCAAATGATTAAAGACTATCTAGCATTCACCTTGGAACACAATCCGTTCCTGTTCAATCGTAAGTACTATGTGCAAACAAGGGGCGTGGCCATGGGAGCAAAATATGCTCCATCTTTGGCCAACCTCTTCATGGAGTATTTTGAGCACAACTACATGTACAGGCCTCAAAAAGTTTCCGACAACATTGCTGTTTGGAAAAGGTACATCGACGACATTTTACTTATATGGAGGGGTACTCCAGAACGTTTCAAGGGATTTTCTTCAAGTGTCTGAACCAGAACACCTTTGGTATTGAATTCCATGGACATGTAAGCCCCAAACAGTTGGATTTTTTTAGATCTAACGATCAGCATCACCATAGACTTCACATTTCGCAAACATTCTTCCTCACATACTCAACATGTTCAAATGATTAAAGACTATCTAGCATTCACCTTGGAACACAATCCGTTCCTGTTCAATCGTAAGTACTATGTGCAAACAAGGGGCGTGGCCATGGGAGCAAAATATGCTCCATCTTTGGCCAACCTCTTCATGGAGTATTTTGAGCATAACTACATGTACAGGCCTCAAAAAGTTTCCGACAACATTGCTGTTTGGAAAAGGTACATCGACGACATTTTACTTATATGGAGGGGTACTCCAGAACGTTTCAAGGGATTTTCTTCAAGTGTCTGAACCAGAACACCTTTGGTATTGAATTCCATGGACATGTAAGCCCCAAACAGTTGGATTTTTTTAGATCTAACGATCAGCATCACCAATGAGTCTATCCACATTCAAACCTTTAGGAAATCAACTGCTGTGAACGCCATTCTACATGCTACAAGTTGTCATAGATGCTCTGTCATACATAATATCCTTTTTGGTGAATTTTACCGTGCCCGCAGAAACTGCAGCACTCAAATTACATATAAACAAGAGTGTGATCAGGCGGAACGAGGCTACTCGAACAATTGCATTCACAAAGGAATGAAACGTGTGAATTTGATAACGCAGGACTCCATTCTCACTAATCCTAGCACCAAGAAGACCCCAACGTACCCTGAAGTACAGTTCATTACCAAATATGCACAAAATAGTGGCATGTTGTTCCAATTGCTTAATAACCACTGGCACCTGCTTAAACTGGATCCAGATCTTCTTCCTTATATTGCTGAAAGGCCCAAGTTGGTTTTCACCAGGAACCAGACCCTTAGAGGTCAACTATGCCCCTCGTTCCTTGAACCAAAGCCTGCTCAGTCTCCCAATATTGCGTGGCTGAAATCCAAACCAAAGGGCTTTTTCAAATGTGGTATGTGCAATTTCTGTAAATTCACTTTGTGCACAGACTTTTTCACCTGCCACAATGGCCTCAGCATGATGTCATCAATTGTAAATCCAAGTATGTGGTATATGCCATTCTATGTGTATATGACAAGGTATATGTATGTTTTACTATCAGGGAATTACGAATGCGCATCAGAGAACATCTTTCACACGTCAATGGTCAAGATCCGAAATTGCCTCTTCCAATCCATTGGCAGAAACATCAGCAACGGTACTCCGTTAAAGTTTTATTCGGTTTATTGGACTACTTAAAGTACGTGTCCACCCGAGAGGAGGTGACCAACAATTATTACTGTGACAGCTTGAAACACGTACCATTTGCCAGCTCAGATGCACGACACTGGGTTTAAATAAAGACACAGAATTGAATGTGTTTGTGTAATACCTGAGAACCTGTTGTTTGATGTTGGTACAATACCCCCTTTGTGTGGCAACTTTTTATTTTATTTTCAACATGGTATACTGTAACCGCTCCACAGTTCGATCTGAATCTTTGTGTAGATCACGCTGTCTGCTCTCTTCCTGTCCAAAAACATACATTCTACACCATAACTTGGGTTGATTAATATTTTCTTGTATTCTATAAAACATCCCCTGCACCATTTCTGCATTGCTACTCCCATAGGTTATACCAGCACAGGCTGGGAACATTACAGACACTTTCTTGATCCGGCATGTGAGAAGGCAATAGATTATATTCACCCAGGATATGGCGGTCATTTTTATTTAGTCACACGAGGATGCGGCAGACTATACACAAGTTATTTACCAAACGTTGCTTTCAAATTACCAATTCGCATCCATATAACGTTATTCATTTCAATAAGGATCCAAAACAGACGCATTTTCACTCTTAGCAATGGCCGATATATTATCATTGGTGCCAGTCTCTTCCATACTCATCACATGATAAGGAATCCACAAGACACGCTACCGAAGAACAGAAAGTCCTTTCCTCATATAGAATGAACACACACATACCGTGCGTAAGATGATCAAGTAGCAACAGACGCCGGGACTTGAACCCTGAACTAAGGTACGCAACGTATTTTTCTTTGCACGGATTTGATTCACATGCGGGCATTCTTGCTCATTTAGCGTTCTGCAATCGGTTTCTGCACAGCAGGCCACCCGACTCAAACCATACTTTTGCCATATTCTCACAGGCTGCAGATGTGACACCGAAATATTTGTTATTTTACGCAGCCTGACGAACCCAGTTCGAGTAGACTTTTTGAGGAAAAGTATCAGGTAATCTCTTTGCCTTTCTCCAGGCAACATGTCCAGAGGCAGGAATTCTTCCATTTATAATTGGTCTGACAACTATAATTATGTTTTGCAGGAACGTTACTGCACCTGCGCACCTACCGCAACAAGCACCAGTGCTTGACAGTTTGGGTATCAGATGCAAACATAACACGCCCTATAATTTTGGGATTTTTTCCTCTCCCTCACTCTAATGGGATGCACGGGTGAGCATCTTTGTTTATTCATCCCGCACCTGTCTGCCCACATGGCACATGGTTCATTCAGGCTCATCACCAGACTCTGAGTTCCATTAGCATGTAGCCCTCTTATCTTATTCTTTTTGCACAGGAAATGGGGTCTGGACATCATGCTCTTGCACAGGGATTTCTCCACTGCACTTTGAAGTCACATGCGTGCATGAAATGAAAATATATATTTATATATAAAAATGCTGGTTGCGGCCAGGTATGACATGGAACTCTGTCATTGGAAGGAAGAGTTTTCTCACATTAGCTGGGTGACCAACCTCGGATGCTATATAGGAATCCTTTTCACCACGCAATTTATATGGTCATATTGCTATAACAATGTACACTTGTGTTTGAATAGTGTTGTGAATTTCTAATGGGGCTTACCCCCCTTTTGTTTCTTTCTCCTGTTATGTTTTTTGATTTTGCGGTTTTATGATGATTTGTTCCTGGCCGCATGAATTGCATTTCTCCCTCACCTTTGGTAATGTACTGGTTTTGTATGCTGATTTTAGTTTCATAATCTGTTTGTTTTTATCCCATGCCTTTGTCCGCTTGACAACCCTCCCCTGCTGAAAGTCCATACTCCAATTTTTGATCTGCTGGGATATTTTGTTGCTGTTGTTTTCTTTTGCAATTGGCTTTTCAACACATGTATTTTTTGACAAATGTCATGCTATGTGCAATGCTGGTCTTTGTGTTGTGTTTGTTAAATGTACAGTCTTGCCTTGAGAAAGACCTGGTAGTGGTCGAAACACGTGTCGGCAGACTAGTCTTAGTTTCATTAACAGGAATACAATATAAGATTTCATGCAAACTAATAACGTCTCAGTCAGTTTATCATTTGCATTAGTATTCATACATAATTGTGCTTGCATCCAAATTTTCATATAAGCAGCACATCAAATCTGTGGAAAAACCTTTTCCCTGATATTATGTGTGAGTAGGCCTGAAGTACCTACTAGTTCCACCACGGTGCATCAGCTAGTGGTGCCAGTCTGAACAGTATTTCTCTCTTGTTCCTCTAGCACTTCTGACACCCGGCATACCTCAAACCCACTGTTATTACTTCAGATATTGGATAGGGTAGCTTATGAGCAAGTGTTGGAACACTTGAAGAACCACACCATTCTGAATAACTGGCAGTCTGGCTTCAGACCAGGCTTTAGTACAGAATCAGCCCTCCTAGATTTAAAGTCCAACTTGATGGAAAAGATAAACGAAGGACACACCATGATGCTGATGGTGCTAGATTTGTCTGCCACATTTTACTTAGTTGATCAACCACTTCTTCTAAAAAGATTTCAAGAAGTAGCTAACTTTAGTGATCATGCAGTAGCTCGGATGCAGTCCTTCTTGGGAAATAGAACTGTGAGGGTTTGCAGCAATATTGCAAAAGCCCAGCCGGCTGCGCTCAGCTGCGGAGTGCCTCAGGGTGCATGCTTGTCCCCAGTTTTGTATAACATTTTTACAATGCTATTATTCCAGATGCTGGAGGAAAAAAGGATCTGTGTTTGTCATCATGCAGATGCTACTGGTCCAAAAGTCTAATGTCGTTGAAGGAAAAGTGAAAGTTTGTGGGATTGGATCTGAAAGCCTGTCCCCTCACAGAGCTTTGCACGGAGCGAGATATATGAACCCTTTAACAATGAATGGTGGCGCAATGACATCACCGCCACCATGTCCTACTGCATGCGACAATTCAAGCAATTAAAAAACTACTATCGTGATGGCATGGTGTATTGCTCTACCCAGAGTGCACGGAAAAACATAAATCACCAATGCAATTATAGAGCAAATACGTTGAACGCAGAAAGACTCAATAGCTCACAACCACACACTCTTAGAAGATAATCAGCACTTATACTGCTATTTATTCAAAGCTTGGAAGCAAACAGTGATAACATAGAAATAACTCACAGAAGTACATAAATCACAGAAGAAGCAAAGAATTCAAAAGGAAATACATCACTGTGAGCATAACTGGATTCCTCATCTCGCCCAGAAGTGGTGCGAAAGACCCTGGGAACAGCCAGGCCGAGAGCACCACAGCTCACAGGAGTGCCGGACGTAAGCGTCCACCTCCGGCTGAAGTCTCATCTGACCACCTCTGGGTTTCCGCATATATACACACTCCGCAAAGGGGTGGCAGTTCTCGAACCTTCTGCAGTTGATGAGCAGCCGTCAGTTGCCAGCTGGGTCAATTGAGAGTTACCCTCAAGGAGCAGAGTGCCTCCCTCCTATAAAAACACGCTCTGCGGAGAACAGTAACAAACCATAACAAAGCTTTCCCAGCAGAAATGTCCTTGAACGCATACCAGGTTTGGAAAGCATGTTTTTCTCAGCACCGTGAATCTAACACTCAGCAAAATGTGTGCAGCTTTTCACTGCGGCATGAAGTAAATATCCATCATGGCTCCGAGCGCTCCCAGAATACATTGCGCACCAGCGCCATTTTAGTTCAAGCATAACAGATGGGAAAGGGATTTAACTCGATACGGGATGGCTTGATTGAACCATGCCTTCCTGCTCTCTGCTCTACAGGAGATCCCATCATTGCGTATTATAAGATCCAACAATATTGACTGGATAGAATTGGCATCTGTAAATAATAATAGAATGATCTGCAAATTTACATCCCCCTTCATACTGAAACTAATATGGGAATAGAGAGAGGATTTAGAATCAATTGGTTCATCAACCAACACATTTTCCTCTCTTGAAGATGCAATAGGTTTTCTAGAAACAATCCCTCCTCCTCCTGCTGAGAATACATCTAATAGTACTGTCCAAGGTGATTCCTCAAATTTTGATGCAAATACAATGAAACAATGGCCCTCATTACAAGTCAGGCGTTAAGGGTTTAACGGCGCTGTTAACCCTTAACGCCTGATTCACACTTTAACGCCTGCTTTTTGCAGGCGTTAAAGTCCAAGGCGCTAAGCGACCTTGGTGCTAATTACGGCACCGTAATTTACGGTGCCGTAATTAGCGCCTTCCCCATCCCCATTATGCCCTATGGGGCAAAAATGGGAATGGGGAAGGGCAAATGGTGAATGGGGAATTACCGCCCCACTCACCTTGGAATGGGGCGGTAATTCCGCCATCCACCATGGCGGAATCCGGCATGGACCATGGTGCTAGTAGCACCATGGTCCACCGCCTGACTTGTAATGAGGGCCAATGTATGGCTTTTGTGTCGGCTGGGATGGCATGGACGGATCCTCACACGGAGCAAACAGGCAATCAATCTGACTCAATGAGAGATTCACAGCCTAGCTAAATTTCATGTAATTTCTTGGAATTCTTGTGGATTAAACAACTTCAAAAAATGGTACAGTATTAACAAGTATCACAGGCCCGATATCATCTTCCTGCAAGAATCCATGTATCTATCAAAATATACTATTGAGGGTTATTTTGCCTACATTCAGGTAGCTTGTCAGGGTTCTCTGGGATGACCATCTGGAGGTCTTGCTATTTTGAACAATACGGCCTGTAAATGCTCTACAGAATTGGTTAGCAACTCTGATTCAATATTGGCAATTATCTTAACAGATGATGAGGATCCATCATCCTATTACTGATTTATATATACTGGAACAAATGTAATACGACAATTGATGACATTCTTGATGAATTGAATCTCTTGATAGAAAATGTACTGATAACAAATCCCTCTGCAAGAATAATTGCTGGTGTTGATCTGAATTGTTTTTGTTATGATGTGACTATTCAATCAGAAGCCTTGGCGTCAAAACCTTCAAAACTGTCCAAAAAAAACGGGCAAATATGGAATGATTTCTTTTTAGAGTGGTACATGCAAGCCCCAACCTTTATCCTGGAACCATACAATTATACCTGGACTAGAGTAGGATGCAGGTCATTAATTAACTATTTTTTTGTCTCGTCGGGGCTTTATTGGTATGCTAATCCCGTAACGATAATCAATCCGACGTTAGGTGACCATCTGATTATTAAACTGAGCTTAAACATTCCAATAGCCCGTTTTTCTGAAGAAACAGTTTTATCTCTGTTAGAACCCAATCGCTAAAATGTATCCGTGAGATGGAACACTAGAGTTTGTAACACTCTTTAGATAGCGAGATCATTACCAATACAGCCTCAGGGGGTATTAGTCTGTTACAGATAGAAAATAGGAATTCCATCCAAATTCAAATCCACATGCAAAAATTGCAATCCGAAGGAATTTAAAAAGTCCTGCTACATACCTGTTATGTTCACTCCTTTAAGTTACAACTACCCACTTTGAAAGCTGAAAAATATTCAGCTATTAGGCATTTATTAAAAACAAAACATCACTCAGAAGGACGATTGGAACTAATAAAAAGGATTAAACAAACTTATACAAACAAACATAAGTGGATGAAAAGTCAAATGCATTATGAAGACAATCAAAAAATAATATACCATCTTCTAAAACATGACTCCAGGCAAATATGGTCCACCTTACGTACCATAACTTCCGAGTCTGCAAATGTGACAGAATCAGTAATCACGGTGGAAGTATGGGTATCGTACTTAAAAGCTAAATACCAACTACCTGATTGTTTTATCTCGCTTAGAGGGGTGAACCTAAGTATGCTATCTATATGGTCCATTAGGGATATCATCGAGGGCATAGGGAAACTAAAAAACTCAAGAGCTTTTGGGCCCAATGGCCTGTCAGCATGTGTATACACATCCAATAACAGTTTTTGGGCTCACATTTTGAAAATCAAATTTGATTTGATTCTTCAAACTGGTATAATTCCACAATCCTGGTGCTCAGCTCTTGTTATTCTCATCTACAAAAAAGCCCCCCCTGATTCCCCATCTAATTATCGTCCGATAGCGCTAACAGATGCCTCTTCGAAAATATTTTCCTTATTACTGTTACATCAGTTGCAAATACATATCGATCAACAGGATTTATTGTCACCTTACCAGGTAGGTTTTCGAAAACAAATTGGCTGTCCCTTGAATGCTACTATTCTATGTGATCTGCAGGATCAAACTTCGACAGCCAAAAGAATCCTGTATATATGGCCAGCCTGGATTTAACTGCAGCATTTTGGCAGTGTAGTTCGAGAGATACTTTGGAAAAAAATATTAGCAGTGGGAATTTCTATCTCCCTGGTCGCTCTTATTGCACTACTCCATAAAAATACTAATTATCGCGTTCGTTTGAACCGAGAAGGTGCACTCACTAACCCCATTCCAACTGAATTGGGGGTCAAACAGGGGTGCAATATGACAGCAATTCTATTCAATTTATAACTCCTGGAATTGGATGATTGTTGGCAAAAAGAGGGAAGCTTTTCAGTAAAACTAGGCTCCTTTAAATTGGATTGGATGGGATTTGCGGATGATCTGCTATTCTTTGATAGAATCCCTTTTGGTCTACAAAAGAAATAAGACCTATTTTCAGAATTCGCATATGAACATAATCTAACACCTAACCCTGCCAAATCTTACATAATAATTTTTGCTGATGGCAAACGTAAGCCCTACCGTTTCACCTGGTCACTCAACGGGATTAACATTGAACATGCAGCCATGATTCATTATCTAGGCTATCCACTCAAAGTTTCTTACTCACTGAAAATGTGGGAAAACTTCCTAGATCACAAGGCTAAAATTCTATCCTCACAAATGAAAATCATATTTCATAAATACTGTAAGTTCTCTCTGTTGCCTCTGATACAATTTTGCCTGCTGAAAGTAGAACCCATAATATTATACATTCTCGACATTTGTAGCTATGACATTGACGCCTTTCTTGATGTATTACAGGGGAAACTTTGGAAAAATGCGCTAGGTTTAGCACTTTCAATCCCTAACATAATTATATGCCACGAGCTAAATCTGCTACCCCTTTCAGTAAAACGCAATTGGAGAAGTATAACCAATTACATTAAAATGTTGAATCCGCCTAAAAATACTCTATATGTAGAGCTAAAAAAAACGTGGATGATTCTAGCATTCGATCGCTGAAAAAATTAACTTTAAAACTGAAGGCAATCTTCAAACCATCAATGAAATCCCAGAATCTATGAGCATGTGGCTACCTAGTCAAAAGAAAAAATTTCAAAGATTTTATTGGTGCTGCATGTTGGATGAGGATTAAATTATGTTCTGAGGTAAATGGGGTACCAGGCTAAAATATTTAATTCAGTTTCCATATGCAGCTGCAAGAACAATGTATATGCTTTTCAGATTAAATCAATTTCCAATTTACTCAAGAACCAAGTATTAGTACAGACGCTATGGGACTATGGGTTCGGGAACATGTCGTTTTTGTATGGCAAATGATGTGATTGAAACGCTAAAACATCTGGTGATTGTATGTTTTTTTGAGGAATCACGTATTTGAATATTTGAGAGCTACTTATTAAACAACTCATACATTGCCAGGGAATCGCTATGGAAATGTTGTATGGAAGGGTTAAGTCAAAAACTTACATTAAAATTAATTGACTTCCTTGCAATCGTAGAGGCAAAATTGTGCGAGGAACAGCAAAGTGCGCAATTAGACATTGTGGGGTAGTGCTGGATTTTCTATCTCTAATTATATAACACAACCCTTGATATCTTATTACTATCTTGCTGTTTAGTTTACAGGGCCATATAGGCACCAACGTCACTTAACCGGACACATATGTAAAAGATACAAAAATGTTTTGTACTCCTGGATTGCTCTACATTTAATCTTCAGAAATATGATGGACGTCTGCAGAACCTCTTGTTTTATTTATTTATCCTTTTTATTGTTACATGTATTCCATGAAAAGGACAAACAATTGTCTTGTCAGGATCATGTAAGAATGTAGTAGCTGTATGGTGAATTTTCTTTTGTTCTTCCCTTTTAAAGAATTTTATATTGAATGAAAAAGTGAGTCGTCTTGCGCTCAAACCGGATAAAATGAAACTTATGGTTGTAGGCTATAGCCGTTGATTGAGAAATCATTGTGCTGAATATAAAAGCTTCCGTACTGCAGACTGCAAAATAATAACTAAGGACTAGATAAATACCCTTGGGGTTATTTTTGATCAAACCCTTGCTGTGATAGCACAGGTGAGTAGTCTGGTTTCATCAGCTGCATACTACATTAGACTTCTCTGCCATATTCAACCTTACCTGTCCCAAAAAAGTTGTGAGACAGTGGCCAGAGCGATTATTGGTTCCTAGATCGACTGCTGTAGTAGCCTATTGGTAGAACATGGAAAAGGAGAGTAGGCCAGACTGCAGGTGGTACAAAATAGTACGGAGAGAACCATAATGTGTCGAAACAAATGTGAACATGTCTCGGTTGCCAGGAGAGGACTCCTCTGGCTAGCCATAGAGGCTAACATAGAGTTTTGCCTTCTCCCCATCATGCATAAATGTCCACAGTATCCAGCCTATGTGGCGGACAGACTGAAAAATAAAATTATAATTAGGCCCCTCAGATCAAATGACCTTACACTCCTAGTGCCAAGATTTAATCTGGTATGGTCAAAAGAAGTGCATTTTGGGTGTCATCACCCATGACCTCGAATGCAATGCCTGCTGACCTTAGAAGTTGTGAATTACTGTAGTGCTTTAAGAAAAAACTAAAAGCCTGCCTATTTAGATAGCCTCATTAATGCCTTAGAGGGCAAGTTTAGGGCCTGTGTTTGTTACTGTCTAGTAACCTCTGCATGGGGACCCTGATCCTGGCGCCCATATGCCTCCAGGCTGTGTTCTTTCTGCCATCGCCCATATACATAAAGTAAAGTTGAAAAAAGGCAGACAGAATGCATCTGGCGAAAATCAGATTTCCACAAAACAGCATGGGAAGCCTATGAGAAAACCTACAGGTTAGCAATATACAAAACAAAGAATAACTTCTTTAACAAACAAATAAGCCATACTAAAAATAGCAGCAAACAACTTTTCAAAATCTTAAACATGTTAGAGAAGTTCAACCTCGTCTTGATTCCAATCAAAGAAGACTGTGCCAAAACGTAACAAGCCTTTGCAGATAAAATCTCTGTTGCATGTGAAAAGATCCAAAATGCTTTGCTAGCTGACCGGCAGGCCCCTAATATGGAACCGGCTGATGATCCACCTATGTTTAAAGAACCTGAACACGTGTTGAATCGCTCAGAAATCTCTTTAGGGCTTTCAATGTGGCAGAGTTGGAAGAAGTTCTGAACAGAATGCCACCCCAGTGATCTTTGAAAATAAGAAACTGCTTGCACCTTTTCTTACATGATTTGTTAATGCCTCATTTAAGCATAATAGCGTCCCAGACAGTATTAAGGAAGTTACAGTCACTCCTCTAAAAAGAAAGCTGGCCTTAATCCCTAAAATATATCATAACTTAGGCCCATTACAAATGTGTACTTCCGTTTGAAAATAGTGGATAAAATTGCCAGAATGCAATCCCTAGAGCATCTGGATATGACCGCCATCCTGAACGTTAGACAATCTGGCTTCCTACCAAACAGTGGTGCAGAGAGTGCCCTGCTCGATTTACAGACTAATATGTTAGAAATGTTGGATAGAAGTAAAAGCAGACTGTTGGTTCTGCTTGCCTATCGGCGGCTTTAAACCTCCTTAATCATGAACACCTCCTACTTAAGGCAGGGCGATGCTCAGAAAGTGCCATAGACTGGATTTGTTCATTCTTAAATAATAGGAAATCCACAGTGTGTTGGGGTGACGCTTGTTCCAACATAGCCCCTATCTGCTGTTGTGTTTCCCAGGGTGCACAATGGTTCCCAGCACTCGTTAACGTCTACATTAAGCCACTGTGTGATTTGTTAACTAAAATGGGTGTCCTATTTACAACTATGCTTGACTGTGATGCCGGAAAACTGAACTTTTTCTACAAAACCATAAAGTACTGGGTTTCCACACACTAGATGTGTCTCAACAACTCCAAAACAGAGTTTATGCTTTTCGGATTATTACAGAACAGGTCTTAACTTAACTACCAGTTATCAAGTCTTACCATCAAGAATTGTACCATTGCAGTCCAAAATAAGGTAAAGACACTTTTACTTGGAATCATAATCATCCCTAGGTGCTGGCGCACATGTCAACCATACTATAAAAAAACACATTTCATCTGGGAATCCTCTGTTAGGATCTTTTAGATCCTAAACTGTGTTTCTTCGATTCCCCAGATTAAAGAAAAAGCCACACCGGCATTTCTCTCCTCCTAATGGAGAATCCGTGGATACTACGGTAACATAGCAGTATACCTACAGACCTCGAGCACAACCATCTTTCCCACATCTCTAGAGATTGAACTCCATTAAATAAGTCTATTATGTATCCCCATTAGTGAACATCTCAGTTTAGATTGTTTGTGTCTTTAATCATATCAATATACCAATATACTTAGACTGGTCCATTACTTTATTTTACACAGGCTTAAACACCGTATTGACTCCTGTTGAAATTGTCGATGTGAAATATTTTACAGACCCATAATCATGGATCATCCTTCTTATTCTAATGTTTAAAACATAAAAACAGGGTAAGCCAACCACTATTCCTTACCACCTTGAGGTCTTGTGCTGAAATAATAAAATATGTAATTAGGAATTACTCTATGTCCTTCTTTCTGAAAATGGCGATTAACTAGTGCTTTTTCTTTCTGTTACTTCAATATTAGCTAAAAAACCAATTGGTTTCAATGAACTAAGTTTTTTCCACAAGAATTATGGATACCTCTTTTGGTTTTGTATGGTGTAATTGCCAAAATTGTGAACATATTCGACAGTGGGATCACTGTTACACGATAATCAATGCTTATACTGGAATTGTAAATAACGAGGTCTTCTATTATCTAATGAATATCTTCTTGTAAAAATGAATATTGCAATTGAATGTAAATTATTAATATCAATTATTCAACTAATCTAGAACATTGTTTAACTTTTTTTTAATAGATTTAAAGTTTTGAATTGCATATAGCCCCTGAAGAAGAGAATAACTCTCGAAACGCGTTGGGCAATCCTGTTTGGACCAATAAATCCTGAACTAAAGATCATCACAATTTGTCTTTTGTACTTAAGTGAATATCTATTCTATAACTGTCTCTATGTTTTAACTATGTTAGGCAAAAAAAACACTTGCTTCAATTAACACTTGGTTTAAGTCTAACCAAAAACTATACCAAATACCTATATTAGATACTCTTTGAATACTTTGGGTCCATAAGCCCCAGATAGTGTGCAGGGGACGGGAGTTCCCTAATAGGGAACTTACTCTGTTCTCATATTTCCTTCAACCCATATGCCAGGGTTGCTATTTTTCTCCCCCGTACCTTGACTTTAGATAACGTTACAGAAACATAAAAAATAACTCACACAAAAGTCTAGATACATTTAGGTGTGCAAAGGTGTCCTTTTCTCCTTTAATCCCGTTTTTCCAACCAGGAAGCTTGTAGAAAAAAGGAAACCTTTTCCTTTGGCATGAACAAAGTCATGCAAATGAGTCCAATCTCTCTAACAAATACCCCAGCAGAGAGGGTCCCAATTGAAGTGTCAGAGATGCAGACTCTGCCGGATGTGGGTTCTTCAGAACATTTAGAGGGTTTCTTTTTACCCTCGGTCCAAACTAACCCTCCCCACTCAGTACTTGTGGGGATTAACTTTGTTCTAACCTCTATGGTAAAGGTTTTTAAATTACTGAAGGGAGAGGTCCACGTCCATTCTGGTACACTACTGGGACTTAGGAAGGGGGTGTGAATCAACTATGGTTGGGCTGAAGTCAGCAGTGAATACGTTTTTTTCAGAAAATCTTTCGTCCATCAAGAGGGTTGTCAGTTCCCAATCTTTGACTCTTAAAATCTTACAAGGGGGCCTAGCTTCCCTGAATACATGAATTTTGGGATTGAACATTAAAATCGATAGTATGATCAATATGGTGTCATCCATGAAAACGGTGGAGAGTTGTGCCTCCCTGGTGGCTCCTTGTGGTATTCTGGAAGACTTGCCTCTTTCTCGCTCAACAATGGAGGAGTTTATTAGGCTGGCTCAAATTCCTCTGGATATAGAGTTTTGTGGTGACAGAGTAAATTTGGGATCTGCTCTCTGTGAGAAGCAGGCTGCAACTCAATGCCCAAACGTCCATACAGAAGCCAACCATAAACAGACTTCGAAAAAGAAAAATGTCATCACTAAAATTGGTAAAGAGAAAATTCCCCAGCTCCCCTTTCAAAAAAAGTCTAAAAATCAAAAGCTAAAAAGATCTAGGAGAACTGGTAACTGTCAATTTTTTATGTATTGGCTAAAGCCGGCGAATCGTCGGATGTTATGGAGGCCTTAGGTCTACCAACACCAGCGAGAGGAGCTAAACGAAAAGGGGAACCAAATTGTAGAAAGGTAGCAAAATAAATTCAAGGCACTAAACTGGGATACCCCTGCCCTTTAAGATGTGGTAGCAATACCCTTGAGATGGATGGGGATGCAGAAGTTACTCAAACATCAATAATCGAAACGACTCAGGTAGTTGGCAAAATTAATAACTGTTTGAATACCAATTATCTAAAACAGGGAGTACAACGGACATCAACGGACGTCTCAGCGTATGATCTCTCAATGCATCTTTAAAAAAACATTCTTTTATAGCAAAAATAAATGTAATTGATGACGTCAACCTATGTATCTACTAACTTCATCCTACGTGGCAAACTACAAAAACCTAGTGGCTATTGTGATAGGTTCTAAGGCAACATCTAAATATACGATCCATACTAGTCTGAGAGAGTGAAGAAAAGTGATAGGTTTCTTAACATCAGGTACGGAGCAACTAACCCCTCCTCTTAAACAGGTCACTATGAACGTCACTAAATACATGACATCCATGGTTAGAAAAACTATAGGACCCTTAATCACGTGGCCCCCTACAATAGGTTGGCACTCTAACATCCGTCAGTACTTTTTCACCTACGTTAGCAGCATGCAGGCTGGTCTTCCAGGTGCTGGTGAGCTAGCATATTCATCTATCATCAACTCAGTGGTCTGCTGTCAATTAAGGCTTTCAAATTGTCCCTGAGCGTGTTCTTTTGGCTCTGGAGAATTCAGAGGAGTGAAGGCACACTCCGCCCTAATGCGTAGGTGTGATCGTCATGTTCGTCCAATTTATCATCCTTCCACGTGACTGAAGAGCACAAAAAGCGAGCTCTAGTACATTTATAGACCTCTGATGTCTTCCTTGTTTTTGTCCATGTCTTCTGAACAGGAGTTTCATTCTTTCTCACGATTTGTATCCAATGTCTGCTCTTCCTTGCCTGATAAAACCTTGGTTTCTTGGGGCTCGTCCAGCCTTGCCTTTCTGAGTTTCACTCCTGTTCATTTGTTCACTTGTTTTAAACTGTGACACACTGGAAAAGAGTCCTTCCTTCTCTGGTCTAGCTCTGCTATAATACACAGTGGAAACATCCATTCTTTACTCAGTTCAATAGATATATGTTGGTGCATGCCGCAATCTATTCACTATAAAGCTAGCCTCAAGAATATTTTGTCTGCTTGCATTTCTTTGCATCTGTACAGGTGTAAAATAACTTGATATCTTCATCATTTCTGTAGCATAAGTTTCTTCATCTTGATCCCAAGATGTCACTTATCTTTGATATTTTCTTGATGCCTTATAACATATCTTCATTCTCTTGTCCCTGCATTTCATATATATCAGCTTGCTTCATGTAACGTCACCAATCTGCTCTTTCATTCATTGGTCCTGCTTCTTCTGGGATTTTATTCAAATGGCCATCATACTGTTTCATATGCAGGTATGGCTTTTTCAATGGGAACCTCTCCTTCAGGACTCTCCTCGGTATTGGTATTTTCACTGGTACCAAACGTGTCTCACACTCTGGTTCCCAGCATGTAGGCAATATGGGCAAAGTGGTTGAGTTGGGGGTACTTGGCTCCTCCTCTACACTCCTCCCTCTGGGTGATTTATTGACCACTCTCCCATCATCCTTCATATCTAGACATCCTTGTCTGAAGAAATGCTTCTTTGGGATCCATGTCTTTATGACGCCCTTCAGGCATCCAGCTGATTTCACATGCTCATCCTTGTTCCAAGTCATAGGCATGCACTGTCCAATTGGGCTGCAAAAGATCCACTTTCCCACATACTTCTTTGGATACAGGAACTTCGTTCCCTCCGGTGCATAGATGCTGGGCTTCACAAAGTCTCAGACTTCTTCATCTGTCAAGTCTCTGGCCTTCCATCCTGATTCAACATCAATCATAATTTTCATCCTTATGGTGTTCTTTGCTGTCTTCTTGCATTGTGTGATTATTATCTTGATCACACAAAATCCAAACAATACCAACACAATCAGGGCTCCAAGGAACTTGAACATGTCTGCCATCTATTGTGGAACCCAAGAAAAGAGCGATCCAAACCAGCTGTCATCAGCAATGTCTTCTACTTCATCTATCATCTGGATGTGTGGTTTCATCAGCATTTCTATGGCCTACGTCAAGGTGCCATTCTCGTCATCATGCAAAGGTATGAATGTGCAACATGATTCTCCAATGTTTGCACAAACACCTCTATCCATAGCTGTAATCATGTCCAGGACGTATCTATTTTGAAGAGTCATCAGTTGTATGGCTCTCATCTCTTCTCTGAAAGCATTTAATCCATTTATGGTAGTGTTGATTGTCTGCAGCAATTCCCATCTGGTAATCTTCAGCCATTTGGTATTTGCTCCAACCCGGATTCTCGACATGAAAATCAATGTGAATGCTGACGATGCCTGGCTGAATAATCTGTGTTCATATAGGATGGAGTCAAAAGCTTGTAATGACTTGGCAGATAAATAGTTCTGCCTCTTTATTCGATTAATCAGTTCCACATATCTCCTCTTCCTCAGGTGAGCATCTGCTTTCGGGAAACTGTCAAGGTTCAAATCACTTTTTAGGAATCACCAATGCTGGAACATGAACATTCACTAGTGAGCATACTCCGTCCCAATCCTTGGGTAACTTCATATATGCTCTAGATCCACAAACCCAATAGTGATCCATGATCACTGCTGTCCTAATGTTCATTCCTTATGGCTCAAAGATTCGACCGCAGTTCTGATTCTCTCCACCTTTTCTTGTGCCATTGTTTCTGAAGCACAGGTTTGCACTCTCCAAAGGCACTATCTGCAGGGGTCCACCTCTGTCTTCGACCCAGGTCAGTAGTTTAGCAAGTTTAGACCATAAAGGCTTACAAAGCATTTGTGCATTCTCAATAGTTGGCTGGTAGTAACCCATTATTATTCAGTCTCTGTAGATCACTACACCTTCTTCCCAACCATCTGGTGATAACACTGTTCCCCAAATCTGCATCTAGCCGGCCTGTCTTTCCATTTACAAATGTTTTCTGCATATTTTCCTGGACTCTGAAGTCTTCTGTTTACTTGCCTTCTAATTTCAGCTCCTTTCACTCTAGGCTTGTCATATTTGATCATGCGATTCTTGGTGTTAGCTCTTAGCCTGGATCTGTCCATTCAGTTGCCCATTTGAGATGGGCTGTTCGGCCCATGAACTAGCCTCTTGTATGACAGAGTGCCAGATGCGATATGCAATGTGCAGTCAGGGCATCTATTTAAATAGCTATGAAGATCTTAAAGGTTCCCATGCTATAAGGCAGGAGTGCACACACAAAGCATTCCTCCTTTGAGGTCCTTATTCATATGCTGATACCATATGTTATTCCTCAAGTGTGCTGTACTATCCACATAATAATTGAGCTCATGATCATCATCCTCCCTAGCATTTCTCTTAGGTCTTGTTCTTTTCTTATGAGCCTCTATGATTATCTCATGAAATATGTCAGCATAACTCTTCCTCACTGGACCAATCATAGGAACATTTGTCAGTGGACTGGGTGTTTTTACATGTGCTACCTGTGTAGGTACACTCCTAGACAATCTTTTCCTTTGTCTCTCCTTTCAAGTCTGTTTCTGGTGCTCTTGAACAATCTCCACAACACTTTTTTCTAAAGAAAGATGTCTGGTGACATTTGTCATAGACCCAGGCAGTTTGACATCGTCTACTGGAATAGGGATGATTACATAGTGTCTTGGTTTCTTAGTTCCCACATCTGTACCCTCCTTCTTCATAGTAGGATACACAGGAATATTTACTCTATTTGGATCTAAATAGTAATCAGTGCGTACTGTAAGTGAGAGCAGTATCACTATGAACAAAATGCAAGTGTAAATCACACATAAGTAAGACCATTTACAACAATGGCTTCTTGCACATCGTGGACTTCTCTCATGATCTGCCATAATGATATTACTATTGATGATGCCCAATTTTACTCTTTTTTAAAGAAGGAAAAAATTTGCTTTAATTGTGCAACTTTATATAATACACTGGAAGCTGCTGAGTTGGCTCCACAAGTTCCCTTGATCAACTTCAGCTGGCTGACTATACGATGACGAACAAAAGTTCCCAGTGAAGACCACGAAATGGCCTTTTACCAGAAGACATGAAGATTCTTCTTCAGCATGAAACAAAGTACTTTAACCAGTAGTTTTCCCCTTTGAAAGTCTCATTCATGTCTCAGTGGTCTCTCAGAGTAAAGGTTCACCTGTGTGATTATGTCTCTAGGTATTCTCTTAGTATTTCAGTCAGATAATAGAACACCAAGCGGACCAATCTATGTGCATTATCCACTGATAGGGGCATTTATGCTTGCCCCACTGTACTCAGGAATCTGAAGGATTTGCTCAATAATAGCTGTGAGCAATCTCCTCATGATTGGACCATTCTTAGGATCTTGCAGGAACAGAGGAACGCTAGTAGTTCTCCCCACAAGCGCAGGGTATGCACACAGAATAAACAGGAAAACTGCAAGAACTCTCCGTGAAACGTGGTCATTGGGCATCACCATGGGCACCTCCAAAAAGAAATTCAGTGAGAAAGGAATCAGGGATCTGATCCCTCTTCCTGTTGTTGAAAAGGAACTCCAAATCTGGAATGCTTGCCTTTATGATCAAGACTTAAATATGTCTCAGTCCAATGTCAACAAACTCCTGTGGCTCAAGAACAAATAGCTTCCCTTAACTCCTTTTTTAGTGACTGAAAAGAGTGTCCTGATAATAAGCTACAGTCCAATATATTCGTTGTCTGTTTATTGAACAGATTCTGTGTCCTTCTTCCTCTTCATAGACCTAGTCTGCATGTGCTATGGTACTTCCCTATCGCTTGCTTACAACAGGGGTGGGGGTGAAGGGTGTTCTCCAACATAGATTTTCACGTCTCTGAAAATTATTCAAGCGTATCTGCCTTGGACCTTGACTGCAGATGGTGTCACGTCTTCCACTATGAAGGGTCTGTTGAAATGCAGCTCGTGCCACTTCCTCCTGAAATTATGGATTAGGATTGAATCACCAGAGAAAAGTTTGAGAAAACATAGTTTTTCAACTCTAGTTGTTGTAGTAGCATCTCCTTATGAGTTCTGAGCTGTCCCGAAACCCTTTCGCTTGAGCTGATCTGAAATGACAGAGATACTTGAGGTCATGCATGTTAAGTAATCATGTAAATCCCTTCCTAAAATTCTGCTGTTGTCTGGGCATCACTTCTAGTTCTATACAGAGGTGTGAGAGGTTTCCTCATTCACCTGCCTGCCACTATTTCATGGGGAGTAAGACGGGGGTCTGAATCTGGTTGATTTCTCAACACACACAATGCCAGTGGTAAACAATGCAACCATCCTTTCTTCAAGATAAGCTTCAATTTGGCTATTCTCTCTTTAAACAAGCCATTGAGTCTCTCACTGACTCTGTTTGCTTGCAGGTGATACTCCGATGAAAACTTGTGCTTTATGCTAAGCAACAAACTTATTTGTTCAAAGACTTTGTTAACAAAATGGGAGCCATTATCTGATCTTAATACTTCACATATCCCCCACTTAGGAAATATTTCTCGTACTTGGGGGCCGATTCATGGAACAAATGTGCGCCGAAAATCTTTGCGCAAGCAGGCGCAAGCGTGCGATTCATGGAAGTCCCTGCGCGTGTACACCTCGGGATGTGCGCCAAACCCGTGCATGGCGCACAAGTCACTGCAACATCCCGAAAGGCGTCCGCGACGCGCACAGTGAAATCGCACAACCTCGGCGCATGCACCGGAAAGTGGGTGGGACACGGGGCGTAACGCGCGGAATGGGGAACAACGCGCAAAAATAAGGGCGTAACCGGGGATGTACTGCAGGGAAGCAGACGGAACGCCCACACGCACTCGAACCACACGTATTCATGGAATCGAATAGGGCAAAGCCACGCACAGCCAAAGACACGCACAAGCTGAAACACGTCCGCCACACGAAAGCAGGCGGTAGAGTCTCAGCGCATCACAAAAGTGGCAACATACAGCAATTGGGACTGTGCGAGCGGGGTACGTGTATTTCGGGGGCGTGCGGGAAGGTACACACGCGATTGAGCGGGGTACGTGTATTTCGGGGGCGCGCGGGAAGTCACACACGCGATTGAGCGGGGTACGTGTATTTCGGGGGCGCGCGGGAAGTTACACACGCGATTGAGCGGGGTACGTGTATTCCAGGAGTGCGCGGGAAGTTCCACACGGGATCTCATCAGGGTACGTGTATTACAGGGGTGCGCCGGGAGCAGCACACGTGAATTGCATGTGTGGGTCCTCCCAGGTGTTCCCTCTACACCCTCCACGGCCCCTGCAGGTGGCTCACACCACAGGGGCCTACCCAGCACATGTCCTGCAGGCACCCCATCCACCATGGCCATGCCCACCAGCCAACCCACATGTCAACTTGCACTACTGCCCACCAACGCATGTCCCCCTGCACCCCCAGCCACCAGCACCCCTGTAATACACGTAGCCTGATGGAATCGCGTGTGGAACTTCCCGTGCACCCCTGAAATACGCGTACCCTGCTCGCACGGGCCCAATTGCGTGTGGAAATTCCCACGCACCCCTGAAATACACGTACCCTGATGGAATCGCGTGTGAAACTTGCCCGCACCCCGAAATACACGTACCCTGCTGAAATCGCGTGTGGCACTTCCCGCGCACCCCTGAGATACGCGTACCCTGATCGCACGGGCCGAATAGCGTGTGGAAATTCCCGCGCACCCCTGAAATGCACGTACCATGCTGAAATCGCATGTGGAACTTCCTGCGCACCCCTGAAATACGCGTAACCTGCTCACACGGGCCCAATCGCTTGTGGAAATTCCCACGCACCCCTGAAATGCACGTACCATGCTGAAATCGTGTGTGGAACTTCCCGCGCACCCCTGAAATACGTCTACCCTGCTCGCACAGGGCCAATCGCGTGAGGTACTTGCCACGCACCCCAGTGATACACGTAGCCCGCTTGCCGTGCTGGTACAGGGTTAGCGCAGCCCTTTGCGCTGGATTGGGTATATTGATGGCTTTTCCCTGCGCGAGAGGCGTTCTTGGGGGCGTAACTGGCGCTGCTGCAGGGTCGCTGCACCACTGTGCGCCACGGCTGGTTTTGGTGGCTGGAATCCATGAATACGCTGTGCGTGGAAATGGATTTTAGCGCACGCAGCTGGCGCAGGGATTCGCACGCGCACACTGTGCGCCAGCCACGTGCGCCACTTCTGCGCTGAATTCTATGAATTACCCCATAAATGTTTTGCTGCAGAAGTGGAGTCTGGGTGTGTACATGGATCAGCCTCAATCCACCTTGAAAAGGGACATACCACTGCAATCATATATTTGTATCCATTACATACTTGTAGCATGTCGACATAGTCGATATGCAAATGTTGAAAGGGACCATTAGGTCTTGGAATAACTCCACTAATTGGGCGCAGTGTGTGCCCAGCAGTAAACATTTTACATACGATACAATTTACTACATAAAATGCAACATGTTCTACTATATTTGGAACAAACCATTCCTCTGCAATAGCTGTGGCGAGGTTCTCTCTAGTAACATGCGCAGGGTAGTGTAGCTGTTCCAACACCACCCTTAATAATGCTACAGACATCACCGGTTTACCAGTCCTGTTTTGTCGCCACAATTCTTCAGAGGGTTTTAAAGAACACCATCTCTGCGTCACAAGTCTTTCTCATCTTGAGCAGCTTTCCCTTGAATCTCTACCAACTGAGTCCTAGACAAATTATTATAACACTCAGACACACTCATCATCACCACCATGCTTTCATTCACATCAGGCATATCAAACAACATAATAATATTTGAACATGCAACTTGTTTTGCTTTTTCATCTGCCTTTTGATTTCCATGCAAGATAAAGTCTTCTCTTTTAGTGTGTGCTGCACATTTAACTACTGTGATGGCTACTGGGAGTTGTAGTGTTTTAATAAGTCTGTGTGCGTGCTGCACTGGAGTGCCGTCAACTCGGAGGTAGCCCCTCCTTTCCCAATGTGCTAATCCTGTGTGCACTGTTGATGTTCCATAGGCAGAGTTACTGTACACTGTTACTTCCTGGTTTGCATGTTTCTCGAGTGTGATAATCAGTGCCACTAATTGTGCAGCTGTGCCGAAAATTTAGATGGTAGTCGTACAATTATCAATACTTCAAACTCTCCATTGGCCATGTGCTTTACAAAAGCTACACCTGTATATCTTTGTCCATCATTCTGATTGATTCTAGAAGAACCGTCAATAAATAGAATCTCCCCAGCTGCCAAGGCATTTTCCTTCAACCTCAGAAGTTTATCATAGGATTCCTCATAGTTGGAGCAATCATGGTCATGCTCGTCCTCTGCCAATGCTTCTGTTACAAACATGGCAGGATTCACTATTTTGCATCGGACTATTTTAATCACCGGATTCCATATGACTACTTCATCGGCAGAAGCTCTTTGAAAAGTCAACGTGCCTTTAGGTTTTTCCAAAATAGCAAACAATGCATGTTCAACAAATTACGTCATGGAACAACCCATTACTTTACTAGCAGCCTTCTCAATGGCGAACGCGGTGGCTGCCAATGACTGCTCGCCTGGGAAGTGACCCCTCATTACTGGGTCTAGAATCCCACTGTAATATGCAAGGGGCTTGTACCCCAACGTGGTTCTCTGCATGAGTACAGTTGTCATAACAGTGCCATTTGTGTGTGAGTACAAAAAGAATTCCTCAGCATAATTGGGAATCCCTAAAACTGGAGCTGTGCAAATAGCCTTTTTGAACTCATCAAACCCTTCTTCCATCTCCTCAGTCCAGATCATTTTTTCCTGATTTGCCTGCACTTTCTTCAGAGCTTGCAACAAGGGCCTTATGCATGAACTGTAATCAAAGACCCATGCTCTTACATAGTTACATAGTCCCAAAAAACTCTGCATGTGCTTTATCGTGAGTGGCTTTACTGTTTTCAAAATAGCTTGAGCCCTCTCTGGAGTAAATTGCTTTCCCTCATGCGAAATGAACTGGACTATATGGCCTAAATACAGTAGTTCTTTTTGACAATACTGCAATTTCTCCTTGCCTACTTTATATCCTTTGTCTGCAAGAATAATCATCAGTTGAATTGAATTGCATTTGCACTCTTCCTCTGAGGTGCTACAGACCAATATGTCATCCACGTACTGCAACACAACACTTTTTCAAATCAATATTGCTTAAGTCCATCTGCAGGACTCTATTGAAAATCAACGGAGACTCACAGTACCCCTGGGGCAGGTGAGTACTTTTCAGATGAGTTTGTCTGAACGTAAATGACGTCATATCTTGCGATATGCAATGGGATTGAGAAAAATGCATTTCTCAAGTCAATCACAGTGAAATATCCTGCCTTAACAGAGATAATACATAAGATTGTCGCAGGATTAGGAACTAGAGGAAACTCTGCCTCTGCAATCTGGTTAATTGGGGGTAAGGTCTTGCACTAGAAGCCAAACCCCCCTATCCCGTTTTTCACAGGATAAATCACAGTATTACACAGTGACTCTGACGTCACTAGGATGCCCTGTTCCCTCATAGCAGACATCATCTTAAAAATACGTTCATCTGCCTCTCGAGACATAGGATACTGTCATGCTTGAGGTAGAATTGGTCCTGGTTTCAATTTAATCTTCACTTCTCCAACCCCCTTCAATAGGCCTATGTTATAGGGGCCTGTTGTCCATAATTAAACTGGCACTTTCACGATGTCTTCATCAAAATACTCGGGGCGTTTCTGTTTATCATCATTTTCTGAGGAACCTCATGTTTAATTGCTCTTACCCAATAATTATTGCTCATCTCCAATACTACTTCGTCATCTGACAGATGATCTCCAAACATATCCTGATGTCAGTCAATCTGTAACATTCCCCAATGGCAATCACTGTGCACCATCGTCTGCCTTCACAATCATTTCCATCAAGCAAACCCATTTCTCCTTGCACTATGGCTGCTTGTAATTCTAAAGGGAAGACTCGCCCTACCTCTTCATCCATAGGTATCTTTGGCCTGAATAAAAATGAATCAGGTATTCTCAGAGTTCTGCCCACTAAACCTGGCAGCCATGTTAACAGAATACGTACCACATAGTGGAAAAACTTCTGGTTCTAACTGTACTCCTTGTGTGGCCATTTGTCCTGAAAATGCCATAATAAATTCACTCACATTCAAATAATGCCTTCCTGGTGTTGAACATACTATGCCTTTATCAGTGAACAAATGTTCAATTTGGTCATTAAATCTCGACCTAATATAGTGACAGGTTCTGCCTTGAATATAACAATGGCACAGGCATATCCCACTATCCATCGAAAAGTTCCCCTCTCATATACATGAGCGTGTTGCACCTGTGTCTAATAAAATAGAAAACGATTTGGCTTCTATATTGACGACAACCCTCGGTTCCTCTTGAGGATTGGGCATCACGGATAGTACTGAACTCATCAAGTCTCCCAGTGAGCTGTCCTATTGTGGATACATTCTCATTCCCGTACCTGTGAAAGGATTCCCTCCCTCAACAGTAACACTATCTATTCTAGGAGTCATTAACTGTCCCATGCGTGTGCCTTGCTGTATCTGCATGGGTGAATGCTGTGACTGCCCTTGCGGCGGATTCATTATTACCTGTTGTGTTTGTAAATCTTGTTGCATTCTCGGTGCTAATTCTGAGCAAACCCATCTCCATTCTGCTGCGAATATGCAGGTGGGTTTGTGGTCCCCCGTCTTGAGAATGGCCCATTCTGCATGAATCCTTGACTTTTACATGTGTGTGATAATGCCCTAACATACCACATGTCCTACATATAGGAGGAGGTCTCGTAACTTGCCCCTCCTGCACGCCTTAACTATCGTTCTGCGTATTTTGAAACCGACTTTGGTTGTTCTGGAAGGTTCCCTGGTTATTCTGGAAGCCTCTACCTCGAAAACCTCCCCTTACCTGTGATGTAAATCCATTATTACCTTGATCAAAGTGCAATTGATTATTCACCTCCATCATGCTTGCTGCAAACCCGATTCGTCTCCACTAGTCAACATTGCCCCTTCAATGGAGTACTTTGATTGTTTTTTTCTGTACTAACTTTGCCTCTTCACCTTTCCTAACATCGTCTTTCTTTCGATTCTTCTCATGCAACAGCCTGTAATAATGCGCTGTGGTCAGCTCAATCTCTGACTATGGCTTTGCCTCCAGGCCCACTAATTTCTTGAGCTGCTTTTGTACTGCATCTGGCAGCCCTTGGCACAATATATGATCAAATACAGGTATGGGTTTCCCCCAAGCCTTGCGTGTCTCCAAAGCCCACTGCTTTTGGAAATTCGAAATATAAACAAGAGGATCACCCCCTTCCTGCATCTTCTTTGGCATTATAGCTCCCATGTCAGACGGGTCCAGGTACAGTACCCTAAGTGGTTTACAGACCGCTGCCCTACAGTTATTAAATGGTGCTCCAGTCCATCATGAGCAGTGTTTACCGTGGTAACACTAGAATACCCTGCTCTTGACCAAACTTCATCAGCCCTTTCCCAGAGGATGGCGATCAGGAGACCTTTAATGTCCCCTATAACTAACCTGTTTTCTCTAACTCATGTGTCCATTTCCCAGCGCCACAAGTTAAACACAGGAGTTTACACCTTAAATTATCCTTATCCATCTGTAGCCAAGGTATATACTGTGGCCTAGCACCTCCTTTTTCTAACAAAGGAAACTGTAAAACCCCAAACTCACATTCATCCCCCATTGCCTGTCTGTTCATACCAGGAACAAAGGTTCTGAACCACCTTCTACCTGGTAGTGACCTTAACCTGCTCATATAAGGTGGTGAGTCCCCCCCTCTCACCATGGGATCACCCTCCAGGTGGATCTAGCCACGTCAGAGTTTCTGATGCCTGAGATTTGGGTAGGTCTAGCTCCGACCATCTTACTTCCTTATTCATTGAATAACATGCTTCAGGGCCACATGCATTGCCTTCCTCCTCCCCATGGAAGGTTTCCCTGTCCTTGTCTGGCATATCCTGTCCCCAACTCGTGTGACTTCTCTCCTTTTCATCTCTATTCAGAGTCAGTCTATCTAGACACAGCTCCTTTGGCTCAAAACTGCATGAGGCTTCTTCTTTGCTGTGCAACTGCGAACTTTCGGGTCAGTCATTTATAACCTTTCCCTGTAGTACTTTCTTAGTCCTCATATCATGATAGACTTTATCGATAGCGTCCCCAATGCTTCTAGAGTCAAACTCACCCTCTAGATTTGCTTTAGACGGACCTGCTATTGGCTCATGTGCTGGGAAGAACTCTTCTATGTCTTCCCATGCCACTACTGGATTTGGATCTATTAATTCCTCTTCCACATGTTAAAAATCGCATGCTCTCTGCCTCCTCTTTCTTTCTAGTTCATCATCATATATCTTTGTTTCCTCGCTTCCTCTCTTACTCTTGCTTCCTCTTTTCTTTTCATATCTCTCCTCTCATTTGCCCTTTGTATTTCTTCATCTTTTCCTTTTTGTATCTGTTCCTCCTCTTCCTCTCTTTCTTTCTCGCCTTTCTTCATTCTTTGATTGCCCTCTGTCTGTTGTCATACTTTCTCTGCTCCTCTGCTCTTTCCTGCTCTTTCAGTTGCTCCTCTTGATACAACTGTTCCCGTCTTTGTCTATCCTTCTCTTTCACCCCATCTTCTTTCAATCTTTCCTCTCACTCTCTGTCCTTTTTGTCCTGTTTGTCTCGATCTTCCCTTTGCCTTACATCCTTGAAGCTCTTACCATCAAGTTTCAGCAAAGTTTTACCACCCATCCATTTGTTCTGTATGAATGCTAACTCATCAGTCTTATCGTTTTCTACTTTCCATCTCTTTATTTCTCGTCCTATATCTAAGGATGTACTTGGTCGATCCCTTCTCTCCTTATCGCCTCTCTCTTTGTCCCTCGGGACTTTAGAGATTACATCTTTCTCAGGAATTTTCTCTAGGCCCTCGTTGCTGCTTTGCACAGGCAACTCATATGCCAGATTGCTGTACCCTGTCGCTGGCTTAAGCTCCCTTAATGGGTATAACCCATCATCTTTCTTACTATCGCCGTCTGTTTTAGGCGCGGCGGGTGGAGCAGAAGGCTCCTGAACGCCTCTTTACATATATTCAATATCCAGTTTCGGGAGGTGGCTCTTCTCTTTCCTCCTGGTACATTTTCCAGAGCTCTAAGCTCGCTAATCGTTTATCTAAGTTTTTGCCTGTATATGTTGCATGCAAATATGTCGTCATATGCTGCAACACTGCTTATAGATAGTGATCCCCCTTGTGGCCATGGCATGAACATTTTATCTGCAGTGCCCTTGACCCATTCTGCATTGTACTGCTTAAGTTTGGGTGCGTGTTTTGGTAGCTGTTTGCAAAGGTGTATAAGCAGAGTAATATCCTCCATTTTGACTCGTCACACTTAAAGTTTGCAGATTTCAAAAATATGTTTCAGAAAAACAAAACAATATGAGCGGGCACCAAATCGTTGCAGGCTCCAAACCCTCTATATCACGTTTTTTACTTTAATCTACTTTTTCACTAAACACCATCAATTCAATTTTCACTAAATAAATAATTAATTTTCAAATCTTGTATTTTTCTTTTCACATCTATCAATACCTCTATTGTTTTTTCATCATATTCAGTCACATAAAACGAACAGACAAATGGACATACTCGACCGGCCACATATATCTCAGTCTTCTCTTCAAGAGTTATGCTACCCCTAAAAAAACCTGATTGGGATATGAATCGCTTTCTTTAAACTCGTCTTTAACCAAGTTTGTGGCCTATGTCACCCATAAATATGGCTGGAGAAACGATTCTTTCTGTTATGTCTTTATCATGCAGGAATCTTGGGCATTCTCTTTATCGTGGCACCTTCCCTCACGATACCTCTTAATTGCCTGGCCTCTCCTCAAGTCAATTACTTAATATTCAACATTCATCGTTCTCAAGTTACTTTACCCCAACCCCTCTCCGATACTCGGTTTTCCTGTATAACTTTCTTCACTCACTGCCCATTCACAATTTTTGCTGCCTCACTAAGTTTTTACTAATCATTCGCTTTTTCTACTTGCGACTCTCGAGATCGTCCACCTCTTTATTAGTCGCTACAACTTTCCGTTCGTTCAGCTTCCTGCAGAGAGACCGGGAGGGAATTCTGCCTGAACACAAGGGACCCGTCTCACCTACCTTGCAAGTCTGACAATTAAAAAATAATTCTGCTATCTACAGGGAGCATCATGTCCAGAGGTTGTGCGATATTTCCGGGACCCCAAAGCCTACAACCTCAATGGACATTTAACCATCTCTTCCTCTACCACGTGAACTGGGAGACCGCAGCCCTTTAAAATGAGGTAGCAATAACCTTGAGATGGATAGTGATGCAAAAGTTACTCAAACATCAATAATCGAAACGACTCAAGTAGTTGGCAAAAAGATAACAATTATCTAAAACAGGGAGTACAATGGACATCAATGGACGTCGAAGCGTATGATCTCTCAATGCATCTTACAAAAAGCATTCTTTTATAGCAAAAAAACCATAATTTATGATGTCAACCTACGTATTTACTAACATCATCCTACGTGGCAAACTACAAAAACCTAGTGGGTATTGTGATAGGTTCTAATGGAACATCTAAATATACGTTCCATAATAGTATAAGAGAGTGAAGAAAAGTTATAGGTTTCTTAACATCAGGTGGGGCAAGTAAGCCCTCCCCTTAAACAGGTCACTATGAACGTCACTAAAAACACAAGGTCCCATTGGTTACACAAACTATAGGACCCTTATTTATGCGGCCCCCTACAATATATTGGCACTCTAACTTCCGTCAGTACTTTTCCACCTATTGAGCTAGTCTTAACCATAGTTTACCACCAATTAGCATATTCATATATCATCACCTCAGTGATCTGCTGTCAATGAAGGCTTTCAACTTGTCCTTGAGTCTTCTTTTGCCCTGTAGAATTCAGGGGAGTGAAGGCAAGCTCTGCCCTCATGCGTAGGCGTGATCGTCATATTCGTCCAACTTCATCCTTCCACGTGACTAAAGACCACAAAAAACGAGCTAAAGTGCATTTAAAATACAATTCTCTAATAGACCTCTGACGTCTTCCTTGTTTTTGTCCATGTCTTCTGAACAGGAGTTTCATTCTTTCACACGATTTGTATCCAATATCTGCTCACCCCAGCCTGATAAAACAAAGGCTTCTTGGGGCTCGTTCAGCCTTGCCTTTCTGAGTTTCACTCCTGTTAATTTGTTCACTTGTTTTAAACTGCGACACACTGGAAAAGAGGCCTTCCTTCTCTGGTCCAGCTCTGCTATAATACAGAGTGGAAACATCCATTCTTTACTCACCTCAATATACATGCCACAATCTATTCACTATAAAGCTAGCCTCAAGAATACTTTGTCTGCTTGCGTTTCTTTGCATCTGTAAGTTTCTTCATCTTGATCCCAAGATGTCCCTTATCTTTGATATTTTCTTGATGCCTTATAACTTGGGGTTTCACATAATATACTCAGAATAGCTCTAGCACAGATCACTTGTGGAGGCGAACAGCAGCCGCAAACCAACATCCACAACCTCAGCCTCCCACACTCATACTGGGAGCACAGGCATGCGCCACTATGCCCGGCCTTATATAATATCTTCATTCTCTTGTCTCTGCATTTCTTCTATGCATACCTCCTTGCTTCATGTGAAGTCACCAATCTGCTCTTTCATTCATTGGTCCTGCTTCTTCAGGGATTTCATTCAAATGGCCATCATACTCTCTCGTATGCAGGTATGGCTTTCTCAAGGGGACCTTGCCCCCAGCACTCACGTCTGTATCAGTATTTTCACTGGTATCGCACATGTCTGACACTCTGGTTCCCAACATATAGGCAATATGGGCAAAGTGCTTGAGGTGGGGGTACTTGGCTCCTCCTCTACAGCACTCATATAGCTCAGGATCAAACCGGTATAAGATTAACTGGCTCTGTATCTCAAACAGATGATGCTCCCTCATCAGTTAACGTTCTTGTTGATTTCACTTTAGAACCCCAAAGAAATTCAGCAAATTGGCCCCAATATTTTGCAGAGGGAAAATAAATATAACTCCCTTATCTCCTGTTTCTAGCCCATTCTTTCTGTGTCCTCTTCCTCGTCGGTTTCAGTAAATTCTGAATTGGGAGTCCCAGGTGTTTCTGAAGTGGCTTTCTCTCCCGTTGGCCAGTCAAGTGAACTGTATGGGCTGGGGGCGCCCCTAGTGTAATAAACAAAGAATGTGCCCTTCTCCCGTTTCATATCCCCAAAATATGGCTGGATTGTAAAATCCCAAAATCAGATATGGAGGTGCTGAACAGAAGTTCTATTTTGGCCATTACAAAAAAGATTCCAACTTTGTGCCTTTTTTCCACTTATGATCTCGACCACATCTGTTTCCCTTACGAATCTAGATTGGATTTGGTGAAATTGGGATTGAAATCCTGCTAGGGGGTTGAAGCTTTCTGGGTCGCAGTGACAGACTTCGAGAGTTTAGGCTTTCTAATCTAGAACTGTCTTCCTGTAAACATAAGGATCCATTTTCAAAGTCTCGCACAGAATCAAAGAGGCGGCGGGCGCCACTGTTGTACATTCTAATGGGCCTAAGAAGAAGAATATCATTGAACTTCTACCAAATATTCTGTCAGATCTCTTTCAGTGATTCGGGTCATCGGAAGAGAGGCTCTAGTGAATAATCAGGTTAAACTGATGAGCTGGAATATGCAGGGTTCCAATAGTTTTAAGAATGCCAACATGCGTCAATGGATTTTCGGAGGTTTCGATTTGGTATTAATGAAAGAGACCTGGCTACTAGGTTCTGTTGCCATGGATGGTTTCACAATTGTGGAACATCTTGCTACCCATTTGAATGGGGGCCGTCCTTCAGGCTGTCTCTTAATAGCAGCTAGAAATTCTATATTTTTGAGTTTGGTTAAAGTACCAATTGAAACCCGGGGAATCTGTGCCGCTAGGGCACCATTTGGGGTGAATGGCCACCTTAGAACTTTAGTCCTGATTAACATATACTGGAACCCTGCCTCTTTGGACTAACAGCATTCTTTGAAGATCTATCTTCTGTCCTATGCACAGTATTGAAGGATATCGAGAATACAGACATAATACTGGGTGGAGATTCGAATTCTTCTTGTATATCAGTCACAGACAAGAATAATGTAAACAGGCAATTAGTGATGACTGGTGAGTAATGGACATTCATGAGCGAATGGAATTTACATATGGTAAATGGTTCTATCAGGAGAGCGAGAGTAGTCAATTCTACATGGAGGAAAAGTCTTTACAGCGCAATGATAGACTATCTGTTTCTGACAGGATCCTTAATTGCAAGCTGTGATAGATTTGAAATCATTGAGAAGGACAGAAGCAATCACAATATCCCGTCTGCTCGCTTTGATCTGGGTGCCCACAGCTCCCTGCAGATATATAAAACCCCCTTGAAAGTTAATCAAGGTGGAAACAGGGCAGTGAGGTTTCAAAGAGATGGCAAATCATTAACCTTAAAACTTGAGCGATACCTTGAGCATGTTGAACAGACAGATCTATCTTGGGACTGTAACCCGTTTAATTATACAGAACTCATCTGGGGCCTAGAAAACCCAGACTTGAAGAGTTCGAAGGGTGTAGCCCATCACTTACATTAATTCTATGAAGTTACCCAAGATAGGAAAAAGGACCTAATAAGAGCTATTGGGCCCTTAAGAACGAGTAAGGAGGGGCTATGGTATTAGCCTCCAAGCATAAATCTCTGCTAAATGGCTACAGGAATTGGTGTAAATCTCACTAGGCTCTTAGATTACAACGTGATGGGGAAACCATGTTAAGGAGCTTATGTAGGAATAACTCAAGGAACTGTTGGGAGATACTTCATCTTGGCAAGAGATCTCAATTGGGCCTGCAGAGTAACACTGCCTTGGAGGAGGCATGGTGCGCCCATTTTCTGAAGTTGTATGAACCATTAGCTGATGAGAGTAACAACTGTTCTCCTAAGACTCGCTGGGACTTGATTATTATGAGGGAGTTTGTTGAGGATCTGATAGTGAGGGCTTCACCTTCCAGAGTGCCAGGCCCAAATGGCCTCTCCAACTCTGTACTTAAATGGAATGCTTCTGTTTGGTCAAGGGTCCTCTATAACATGTTTGTGAATATCATGCAGTTTGAAGAAAATCCCCCCTTGTGGAGTTCTGCCATCATAGTTCCAATCTTGAAGGGGGGGGGGCGATTGAGCGGAGGCAGTCAACTACCGCCCGATCGCTCTCCTTGATGCAGACAGTAAGATCTTTGCTTCAGTCATTCTGGGTGAACTGGAAGCTTGGGCCGAGGGTAGTGGCATCCTGCAAAAATTTCAGACTGGCTTTATGAGAGGCCATTCTACTTCATTTAATGGGGTAGTATTGCACACGTTAATAGGTAAATCTTGGTCAAAGGAGGGTCCGGTCTTATATGCTGCCTGGATTGACCTGTCTTTGGCATTTGACACAATTAATAGAAACAGGCTGGGGCTCAAGTAACAGCAATGGGGCATTACTCCAGGGCGTCTGGCTATCATCAACCATCTGTACACTGACACTAAGATCTGGGTCAGATTAGATGGAAGTTGTTCCCTTTCTAGTTCAATCTCAATAGGTAGAGGAGTTAGGCAGCAGTGCCTTTTTGCCCCCTGCCTATTTAACCTCTATCTCACCGATTTGAACAAAGCCTTGTTACATTGTGCATTTGTGGCCCCAAAGATTGGGTGCCAACCTCTTTCATGGCTCGCTTATGCGGACGATGTGGCCCAGGTGGATCTGACGTCAATAGGCCACCAACGTCTCATAAGGACGGTTGAGGAATATGCATCGAGTAACGATTTAATAATCAAACGTGATAAAACAAACATTGTTTGTTTCTCTACCCCAGGCAGGCGCATTCCAATTTTCAAATGGTACTTGAATGGTTCCGCATTCCGATGAAGTTGGAGGTAAGGTATTTGGGCCTGGTTTTGTATGCAAATCCATCAATCTTGAAGGAGACAGTGCGCCTGGAAGGTGTAATGGACCAGTTAACTTGCCAGATGAAAAAGATCCTAGTGAAGTATTGTAAATTCTCGTTGGTTATCCCCAAAGTTCTATATGGTCTGGATTCAAATTTTTGGGGCTTGGTTAGTTAACTGGACGAGGATGCAGGGGAGACTTTGGAAGCGCTGTTGGAACAAAAAATAGTTTTCCTTTATCGATCCACTTTGCTTTCGAAGGCGGGCTATCTGTACAAAGATGTGGCTACCCATATGAATCAAGGTGACTCATATCTGACGATCTAGCCACAAATATCCTGACTCGCTTAAATAGAGCACCAAAGGACTTGGCGGGTAACCTGGAAGGCATTAAAAAAGCAATCTTTATCCAGGATTGGATTCAAACATTAAGATTCTGTTGGAAATCTAAAATTAGCAAAACCTCTCTCAATCCTGGATAAGCCCAGAGGTCTTCTTCCGAGATATTTGACAACATTTCCAGACCCTCATGAAAGGCAAGAATTTCTCAGGTTTCGATTAAATGTAATCTTGACAGTAGAAATGAGGTCCTCTCGGGATAACCTGCGATTGGAAAAGGGCCTTTGTCCATTGTGTGGGAAAGGGGAACTTCCAATTCTTAAACATAGTCATCAAATGTGTTGCTTTACAAGAGTGAAATCTCTCTCTCAATTTGTTCACAGTGAAGCTAGGCTTCAGACGTCTGAGTTTTGGGAGAGGGCAGCCTCTGGCTTTGAAACCAAATTAACTTTTATTTAATTGTATTTATTTATTTATTTGTATTTATTTATTTTAATTATTACATTTATAAAGCGCACAATGCAGCCCTCGGCATCATGATGCTGTTACAAGCAAGGCTTACTTAGTTACATAAAACAGAGGGAGAAAACATAAGACAATCTGTCTGTGGTTCGATGTTATAGTGAACCAAATAACAGGCTGGTAACATTAGGAACATGCAGTGTACCATAATGGACGGGGGACTCTCTGATTCCGAGGTTACAGGGGAACCGGATGATAGAGTTCAACAACAAATAGATCAAGTACATAAGGTCTAAAAAGGGCAGAGCTAGTTAAAGAGCATGGTTTTAAGTGCCTTCCGGAAGGACATGTGGGAGGTCACTCCATTGTTTTGGTGCAATGAAAGGGAAGCTTGGTACTAAAACTGTTGAGGACTTCTGGATTCATTTAATGTTTATTTGTTCCTTTTCTTCTCCTCCTTTTCCTTTAATTGTAATTAATTTTCCCATTGTAAATCATGATGAATGTATTTTAATTTTGTCATGACTGTAAATTTTAATTATGCAACATCTTCTGTTTTTGTAAAAAGCTGACACTTGGCTAAATACAATTAAAAAAAAGTTAAAGTACACAATATTATTTCAGCCAATATAGGCAAAAGCAACATGTTGAGTCTTCTTAAATGGGGTTATTAGCTTTCCTTGGTGCAATCACTCGGTACATGTTTTCTTACATTGCATTTCTATTGGCATTCTGGGCAAATTTAACATCAGTGTTCTTTAATGGGCATACTGGTCTACATTGATTCTGTTAGTATTAATATGCTTTTGAGAGTGACATGACATTTTTCACTGTCGTTATGGGCAAAGCCAACATGATGAGTGTTGTTATGTGGGCATACTGGTCCATATTGGTGCAGCCAGTATGGGCAAGTTGTTCTACAGTGGCATGGCATTTCTGCTGGCTTTATTTGCAAATTCAACACGATTCCAGCATACTGCTCTGCCTAGGTGCTGCCAGTATGAAATGGCATGGCATTTTTACTGGCATTATGGGCAAAGCCAACATGATAAGTGTTCTTACATGAGTATTCTGACATATACTGGCACACCTAGCAGATATAATTACTGGCATAGCAAAAAAGAAGTATGTTTTTATTAGTGCAGCCTGCATGGACATGTTTGGGCATAGCCAATATGAGCATTATATTTTACACATTGAAACAATATTTGCATACAGTGTGAACAAAGGCATTGTGTAAATTTGTTGGGTGCTTTGAAACAGTATTTTACTTGCTGTATAAGCGGCAAACAATAAATAAATAAATAAATTGCTCGTGTGCTCTGTTGGTAACTTGGCATCTATTGTATTTGTTTATTTGTTACATACACAACTGTGTCTGAAATGTAATACTTAACCCAGTTTTTCACAGAAATTGTAATGTAAAGTGCTCATTTTAACCCATTAATTTTATCATTTTCTTGGTGGGAGAATCCCCCAAACCACCCTTGTTTAGTCAGCGCACACTAGCTACGCTCAAAAGCTCAGGCACATTAATGGCAAATGTTTACATATCTAATTAAAAAATGTGTCAACTGCCAATGACCCTGGGGCATATTTGGTGGATAGTGGACCTGCTTCATTTGACTTGCTGATTGCAAAACCTTGAAGAGAATGGCTTTCTACATTTTTAATGGTATTTTATTCTATTGTCTCACACCGGAGCATGTCAGCAGGGTAGGTAGCTCTGGAAATATAGACATTGTCTTCACTGTAGGGATAACCAACATGTGCCGTTTTTTGATAGTGTAGAGGAGGAGCCAAGTACCCCCACTCCAACTGACCCACCTACATTACCTGAAACGTATGAACCAAAGTATGTGACATATACCGAAGAGTTAAACCAGCAAAGAGAAGAGCAGTACCCAAAAGAATACCAATACCTAAGAGAATATGGGAGGTAAAGTACCCCTTGACAATATGATGGCCATTTGAACGAGATTCCTGAAGAAACTAAATGACAAGGATGAATGGTGACATCATATAAAGTTGAATCAACACCCATATAGAAAAATAACCGGACCAGAGAGGCAGATGATTTATAAAGAACAAAGAAGTACCAAGGATAAGTGACATCTTGAGATCAAGATGAGGAGACTTATGCCATAGACCTGATGAATTTACTTAGTTTAAGCATGTACAGATGCAATGAAACGCAAACAGCAAAGCAATCATGAAGCTAGCCACATGCTTTTAAATAGATTAGACCACGGAAAGCGCCAACATATACATATATACCTCTATAGACATATTCAATAAGAAAGGAAGGATGTTTCTGCTACGTATATAAGCAGTACTGAACAAAACAGAAGGCCTAATTTCAGTGTCGCAGTTGAGAAAAGCAATAGAATTAAACAGAATAAGAGCTCAGCTAAGGAGATCACTGAGCCAAGAAAACCAAGGTCTTATCAAACTGGAATTGGCTGACATTGGATACAATTAACGTGAAAGATCAGAAGCTACTGTTCAGAAAGGTCAAGCAAAAACAAATACGTCAGAGGACTATTGAAAATAAAATCAAATACACGAAAAGGCTCAATTTCATGAGGTCCAGTCATGTGATAGAAGAAAGTTGGACAAGCGAGATGATCACACCTATGCATGGAGACAGGCTACTGCCCATACTCCTTAAATATTCTCAGAGAACAGTACATACTCAAGGCCAACTTCAAAGCACTAATTGATACTGGACCATTGAGGTGATGATGGATGATATTTTAATTGGTGGGAAGCTGGTGATAAGACAAGCTCACCCGCACCTGGTTGTTCAGTCTGCGTGCTGCTCACGTAGGTGGAAAAGTACTGACATGGGTTAGAAGCCAACCAATTTTAGGGGACCACGTAGTTGGGGTCCTATAGTGGGTGTAGCCAATGGCACGTTGTACATTTAGTGATGTTCATAGTGGCCATTTTGAAGGGAGGGCTTAGTCGCCCCACCTGATGTTAACTATCCAATTACCTCTTTCCGTTACTCCATAGAGATATAGAACCTATGCTTAGTTATTCACTTAGAACCAATCCCACCTCCCGATAGGTTTTTGTAGTTTGCCACATAGTATGACATTGGTAATGACGCAGGTCAGCACGTCAGTGATGACCACCTTTGGGTATAAAACCCCAACTTTTTTATGAAGTAGAGTCAGAGTATCGAGCGATTGCTGATGTTCATTGTACTCCCTTTTAAGATACTTGACATTAAAACAGACAACCTTTTGCCAAACTATATGTGTCGTCTTGATTATTGATGTATGAATAAAATCTGCTTCCCCATCTATCTCAAGGGTACCACTACTCATTTTAAAGCGCTGGATAGAGCCTCCAGTTCAATAGCTTTGGGATTACAGACTCAAAAGCAGGCACAATACAAAGAAGAAAACTTTAAGTGAACTCATGAAGGGCATACCACCAATGTAATGTTATATTGTGGGCATCCTTAAACAAGAATGTGTGGGATATGTGCCCGCCTATCGATACATACAATCCTGACTAGCAGTATCACAATTTTAGACTTTTTACATTTTTTAAACAGCTCAGTTTACACTGCACTTCCTCCCAATGACCTCCCCTACACTTTACAGTGCCATGCACCTTCCTTTTCTGCCTCCGATCTCTTGGAACAATGCCAGCAATGTGCACAAACTGCATTAACATGATTCTGTCACAATAATGCACATTCCTTATTCTGCTTTGCGGTCAGAGTGCATGAACCCACATTACTGAATGACTGAACATCCTCACCTATTTAGTTTGGCTCTCATGCAGAAGTGATGTGACTTAGTAGTTAAGGATGGACTGCCCAATTTTGGGGTGGTACCAAGCCTGATTTGCATATGGTCTTTCCCCTTCTGTAATGGCTTAGCAGGCAATGAACAATGGTCTGGAGGGTTGCCCAGCGCAATGCCAGAAGTTGAGATTAATTCTAAACCTTCCAGTCATCACCTCTTGTGTTTTGCTATAGTTTGGGAGGAGACCTGCCACGAATGGCTGTTGCTAAGATTGTCATGATGTCTGCAGAAATAATGCCTTTCCCTTGTGCCTCCTTCATACAACAACATGAGACTTGGAAAGATGGACACTATGACTTTAATGCCCCAGCAGGGGGCGCACATGGCTGGTAACAGCCCACCAGCCTGAGCCAGACCTCAGCGAGGGCTGTCAGCCGTTACCAGGCATGTCAGGCCCTGCCGCAGTGTGAAAGCCATTCACACCTCGAGATCCATCCAGGCTGCAAATGGCTGTTCTTTTTTCCCCTCTGGAGATTTTCTCTACTTGACGGGGAAAACAATGAAAAAAAATGGTTGCCTCACTAGGGAAAAGGGACTGAATCCCTTTTCCATTTCTATGGGGACGGCTGGAGAGGGAGATGCGGCGGACCCGAGCTCAAAGCTCCGGTCCCTCAGGTAAATGTGAAGGGAGGGGCGATGGGGGTGTTTTTCCTTACTTTGGTTTGGGGGTTTGGGTATGGGGAGGCAATAGGGAGAGACTCCCTATTGCCTCTCACATAAAGAATAAAGAATGGTGCCACCCAAGGAAGGGCCTTCGGCGGCTGCAGCAGCGGGCAGAGAATGCATATTCTTGCCCACTGTTCCAGCTACCTGATTGGCCAATGGCACTTTCACGGCTGTGAACAATGTTTATTCTCGTGCATCTTTTGAGTGTGATTATACCAGACGTAACTTTTTACAGGTTTGGTGTCTCTGTAGATACCCACATAGCAGCGCTGATATACAACCTTTGCTCTGAAAGAACATTGGCACTAGGAAGACATTGTTGTTGACAGATATCAATTCCAGAATGATAGGGAAATATAGCAACACTATTTTAAGGAATCTTTTTGTGTATTCTCATTCCATTATTGTCAAAAATGATATTTCTGTTCAGGATCCATCACACTGGAACATCTTAATTCTCAAGGGTCCAGACATGATATCCCCTTTAACTCTTGTATGTGGGGGTGCCAGATATGTATGTTTTCATTAGAATTGAGGTATCTTCTTGAACCATAACCAATCATTAAATGGAAGTGATTTTAGAAAATGCTTGGCATTCCTTCATTTGGAAATGGGTGTCAGTTCCAGTACTGCTGCCTGTAGACCGCTTGCTTCTCACATGGTGGGATCCTTCACTTTGCACATTTTATTATGGCAGCAGGGCCAGTTCTAGCCTTTTATCCTTTCGAGGTTGATAAATTGAGTGCACATAATTGGAGTTATAGCAACACCTATTAGTGGAGTGCTTAGAGACATTCATATCCCTTCCCATGATACACAGCACCCACTCCTTATTTTTTCAGGGACATTCACAGAACCATAACTAGATGTAGAAAGCGATAACCATAAGCTTTCAGTGCAAATCGTTTTTTCCCATAGACTAAAAATAAATCTGATGTATTTCCAATCCTACTGTAGTTCCCAATAGTGCATATGGATGAGAGTGGGACTAATAGTTTCTGACAAGTACGGGGGACCTTAGATTCCACATTGTTTCAGCCATTGATGGTACAAAGAACACATCACCTTGAAATAAATCAATTTTTCACTGTGCTGTTATTTTTGGCAGCGCAGACTTGCATCATCAATTATGCATTATCCAACAAAGGAATTCACGTCTTTAGAGAATGGATGTAAAAGGCCACGAACAATGTGTGCTCTAATGAACAAGGGACAGTCACAATTTAATTTCCAGCAGGCATACAATACAAAAAAGCTTCAATGTGCAGGTGAAAAGTATTCGGACCAAGACAAATATGTCTGTATTTGTACATTCAGGATGTCACGTCTCACAGAAAGGATGCTCATACGAGGCCATACAGATGTAACATCTGTTCCCTATGTAGGGTGCCTTTACAAAAGGAGGTGAACCGTTGATTGAGCAAAAAACGAGGTGATTACTAGGTGATTAATGGGTAGGTCAGGTACAGAAATTACTAAAATTACAACAATTTATGTTTAGGACCTAGATCCTGAGCAAGTATTATACATGATATATATATATATATATATATATATATATATATATATATATATATATATATATATATATATATATATATATATATATATATATATATATATATATATATATATATATATATATTCCCCTTTATTGAAAAAACTAGCCTAAAGCAACATTATGGTTAAAGTGCCCTACTAAAAACCTATGAAATTCACTAACAAAAAACCTTGTTAAAGGGATGTTATGGTTAAGTTGCACTACTAAAAAACCTATGAAATTCAATGGAAAAACGTTGCTACAGGGACGTTATGGTTACAGGTAAAACTGAAAACCCCCAGAAATCTGGCAGTTTTGGTAAGGTACGCAACCATAACTCACGCTACCACTGTGCACCGCAAGGACTAACACCAATGACCTCAAAAATGACATCACACATGTCATTGGTGACATCAGTGATGCCATCACATGTCTGGCTCCCTCTTTTTATGTTCGCTGACATATGTAGGGCAGGTGGTTTTCTTCACTGACAGGCAGGAAGTGAACATGCAAAAGGTACTATATCTGTAGACCTTACCCTTCTCATATGGCCTTACACTCTTTTCTAACGGTTCTTTCACATCATGTGATACATGTACATAGGGGAAGAAGCAGGCCTGAAACACAGCAATCATTTCTGTTCATGAAGATAATCAGGTAGGGTATGAACACTTTCTGGTAATACCGCTGCTTTTGTACTTACTTTACTTCCCGATATATAGGCATATTTGTGTGCGTGGTGGTCTCTTTATGGTTTGTGTGTAGTAGTACAAATATGTAGTAAGTGAGGAGGTATTAGGTACGTATGCAAAACTTTGAAATAAAGCATTCATCATTACAAAATGTAGCATGGCAAACATGTGAATGTGCAACCTCTATGGTGCATGCTGCAGACAATGCCTCAGACAATGCCTATGGTTCTGCATGAGGTGGTTGTTATACTGGAATTAATTCTGTAGTGCAATGGTGTTTATAGCTATGGAATGTGTATTTAATTATGTATTTCATGATAGTTCTCCCAATGACCTCGGATAGTTTTTTGGCAACATTATATTGACAATCCCTTGTGGAGCCTTGTTATTAAAACTAAAGGCACATGTGATGGCATCAGTGATGTCATCAATGACATTTCTGATGTCATCTTTGAGGTCATGGGTGTTAGTTCTTGCAGTGCACAGTGGTAGTGTGAGTTATGGTTGCGTACCTTACCATAACTGGTGAATTTCTGGGGGGGTTTCAGTTTTACCTGTAACTGTAACATTTTTCCAATGCATTTCATAGGTTGTTTAGTAGCGCAACTTAACCATAATGTCCCTTTAACAAGGTTTTTTGTTAGTGAATTACATAGTTTTTTAGGAGGGCACTTTAAGCTTAACATTGCTTGAGGCTAGTTTTTCAATAAAGGTGGAAATGTTTTTAGTAGCACAACTTAACCATAACGTCCCTTTAACAAGGTTTTTTGTTAGTGAATAGCATAGGTTTTTAGAAGGGCGTTGTAACCATAATGTTGTTTTATCATAATTATTTCAGGAAAGGTGATAGGGTTTTAGTAGCACAACTGAACTATAGCGTCCCATTAATAATATTTCTTTCACTTAATTCCATTACTTTTTAACAAGATACGCTTAGTTTGTATAGATGTCATGTACAGCATACTGAAGCCGGTGGCTCTATACTAATAGCCACAGTGGCTGTGAACAGTGCATCTGTTTGCGGACATCGGGTGGAGTCCAACGTGCCGAGAAAGGGAGAGGTTGTCATAAAAAGTGGTAAAATGCAACAAAATGTATAGAAACATTAGCAAGTGCGTGAACGAGAAGGGAAAATTCAGTAGCTGTAGAAAGTCTGTACTTTCACAACAAAGAGCGCAAAGGTATAGGGTATGTAACATAATGGAAAGCACCAACAACAGAAGTGACGTTTGCCTTCATCAATGTTACCGCACACCTGATTCACAATCGAACAAAGGACTAAGAGGCAGAGTTTGAGACGTCCACAAACGAGAGCAGAACGTCATTGCAACGTGGTGAGTACACAAAAGTTTATGTTGTAATTGCACAGGCCCGGTAGTGTACAATAGTGGGAAAGCATGATTCTGTTTGTGTGCAGCAATGGCTACCACCCTACAATGGCTGGAGGAGAATTTTCCACATGCAGAAATGAGTGAGGATGATAATCCCATTGCTACCCACCGCACTGTGAAAAGGGAAAGAGCTACTGTAAGGGCAAGCACCCTAGAATGGCTGGAGGAGAATTTCCTGCATGACAATATGAGTGAGCATAGTAACCCCATAGGTAGGGGACACAGTGGCAAGAGTAAGACAATTACAATGTAGTGTTTCATGTAAAGTAACCACATTTGTTGTCCTTTAACAGAACATACGGGAATGCAAAGGAGTACTCCAGAAACTGCACCTTTTGCACAGCAATATACGGCCACCTAAACTGAAGTAAACACATGTACAGATAAAAGTACACCACCGGGATGCCACAATGGATGAATTGCTCCTCCAATTTGCCGCCTTGAAAATGTTTATAGAAGAACATGTTATGGGGAAAATAAGATATTAGTGCCGACTTGCACATGCCTGCCTTGCCATTTCCTAGCCCCCCTTCCCAACAAATTGCGTCTCATGAGAGATGTTTCGATGAGACCTCAACCCCATCCTCCCCTCACCAGCAGCTTGTTAAAATGCCAAAATCCCCAGTATATGTATCTGTTTCTGGTCCCCCTTCCCTTTCCGAATAGTGGCTATGAATGCCTGCTAATAAACATTGATATGTTAATGTTTACTGATTGTATATGTGCCTTTTCCTTTGTTTTAAGAAGGCCATTGTAAGTGTGAAGGGCACAGCACTAGTGGGGATGATTGCAAGTGAAGAAAATGGAGGAGTCGTACGACTGCCGCACCTGGCTGCCCTATGCACAATCACAATGAAAGCATTCGTAGGACGCCAGTACAGGCCGCATATTTGCATGCACAGAACCGCCTGTCAATAGTTGCAGGACCGTACGTTTCTCTGTCGCCGGTCGCACAACTGCACACATGCATATCTTGTCCTGTGATGCCCGGTAACAGGTCCATGGTCATGATATGTGAAGAAACGTGTTATGTAGTTTTAGTAGGTGGAAGCGTGCACCCACGTCCTGCGAGTACCTTTGCACATAAACATTCCACCTACTGTATCGTGTTCACACCAAGCTGATGTAGAAATATTCAATGCACGTGTGTCGTACATTTAAGTAGTCCGGGGATGGCAAGAGTATCCGTAGGAGAGCTATGCACGTGGCCACAAAATATTACCGCCAATATATGTCCTGCAGATAGGCGTCCAAATGGAGAACAATGGCGACGTCACCATGGTAACGGAACAACGCTGCGCATGGTCCCTTATTTGGCAAGCACGAGCCAAATCCGTGTACATTGAAGAGGACAATATTCTGCAATGTATGGAGTGTTACAGTAAGAGTGCACCCTTACAGAGATCCTACACTCTTCCTTCTGCATGTAGGTATTGCAGCGAAACACTTAGGCCCACTTTGCAGTGGCATGTGCTCCACAACACTCCTATCAAAGGGCACACCCCACAAGTGCACTGCAATCCCTGTTTGGCTTTCCAGAGAAGGGCAGCAGTACACATTGGTTCATGCAGAAATTGCTTTCTCACCAATTGTGTGCCTGCAAAGTATCTCTCCGAGTAATGGCCACCAGAGCTTCTGCTACTACCTCTGACTCAGGAGCACCCACACCTTACCCACCAACACCTCCTTCTGAAGGTCCTGAGCAAGGGAACAGGTGTCATAATTTGGAGGGCCATCAAAAAGGAAACAAGAATAAAGTAGAAGGAATACTCATTGCCTGCAGCCAACATGAGTCGTGGGTGTGGAAACTATTTAGAACCATTGGAGATGTGCCAACATTTTGTGCAAACCAGGTACAATGCACTGAGTGCAACATAGTACTCAGTCGTGGAAAACCTGGCTTGTACAGCTACGGCGCCACCTCCATGCGTCCGCACCTGAAAGCGAACCACCAGGCAACTGTTCATAGGGTTGTCCCCTTACAAGCAGGCAGTAGGTTATTTTCCTCTACAGCATCCTCCGCATCTGCTCCTTACACCACTAGGGGCACTCCAGTGGGCCACCGCATCCCAGAAGAAGCCTTGGAGGACATACGCACCGCAACAGACCTCTACCTTTCAAAGGTCACTGTATTGTGCATATACTGATACACGGTACTTTGTAGGGGGAATGTTTTCAAAGTGCTTTTGAGGCTTCCGTCCGGGATCATTACAGAGTGCCCCCTACCCAAGTGAGATGCACCCCACAACTTCTACTCTCCACGTACGATTTCTTACCCATGTGATTGCTACCCTTTGACAAATCTCCCTTCCATTGCTGGCTTTTGTGGCGTGTCTTATAACAACAGGAAAAATGCTACAGAACCAGAAGGGAGGGGGAACAAAAAGGCTCTTATCAAAGTCACCTTGCACCGTTGAAAAATAGAAGTTGAAAGAAAGCATGCAGGCGCTGGCGCAGTCTATGAGTGCTGCATACAGAGATGGCAACAATGGGCAGCGGGACTCCAGCAAAAGCATTGTATGAATTTGCAAAATGAAGTGGTGGCTCTGAAAAGAGTCTTTTTGTACTGTTTGTGTTTGCAACATTGGAAGTGGTGAACAACCACAGGTAAAATGCTTGCTAGACTTGCAGGAAGCACTGCACTGCATTTAGGATATTACGCTGATCTAATAAAAATATTCCAGGTATACCAAGTGGTACAGCTTATATCAAAATAGCTGCTTACGCAGATGACATCTTCATTCTCATTAAGAACCCTAAAATATACCTCCCACATTTACTGAACGTACTATCTCAATTCAGCTCAGTATCAGGTTACAAACTTAATAAAGACAAATCAGCAATTATGGCCTTCAATCCCTACTGCCTCAAACATGACATCGACCCCTTTGGTTTTAAATTGTGTAGTTCCTCTATTAAATATCTTGGTCTAAAATTTGCTCTTACTATCCAGAATACCATAAAACCTAATGCACAATCTTTATTAAATAGACTAAAAGAATTAACATCCAGATGGACTCCCTTATATTTATCATGGTGGGGATGACTTGATACGATCAAGATGATGCTATCACCAATAATCTTATACTATCTACAACTCCTTTGTGTTCCAATATCTCCCTCCTTTTACACATCTATTTACTCCATATTACTTAATTTCCTTTGGGGAGAGGACAAAAGCAAAAGAATAGCTCTGATTAAATTGAAGGCACCCTACAATAAAGGATGAGTTAGGTTTGTGGATTTTAAAGCATACCACACTGCCTTTCTCTTGAAACAATCTAGAAGTTGGTTTGTCCTGTCCCATATTATCAGATATTCCCACATGGTGTACCATAGAAAAGCAGTTAGTGTGCCCTGTGGAAATAACTGACCTTATTTATGTACTTAATCATTCCTTGATGGCCATATCAGACCCTATTAGAGCCACAATATCTGCCCTCCAATTCTTTTTATTTCCACATGCAAATGTTCCCAAAAAATGCCTTTCCCCCTTTTTATGGCATAACAGTAAGATACTGATTAGTAATAGAACCCTAAACAGAAAATCCTGGTTGGAAAATGGTATTAGATTTATACAGCAAATCACAGTTAGGTCCACTTTTCAACAGCTCAAAAATCAATTCTCCATTCCCAATACAGAATACAATTTCTACAATAAATTAGTTAACTCTTGCTTAGATGCACTTTATAGCTCCTCCATTGATATCTTAACCCCGGATGCCTCAAGAATGCTACAACTTACAATGCCTTCTGACACTAAGGCTTCAAAATTCTACAACATTCTCATCACATCTCTAGAGATATGTACGATATGCCACAAATGGGAATACGACTTTGGCTACATCTTAGATGATCACACATGATCACTTTTCTTCAGAATTAAGCATATCTCTACATCAGCAAATATCTCCCAGCATTTCTTCTTCTTTATACAAAGAGCATTCATTACACCTGATAAACTATTTTTATCTAAGATAAGTAAAACCAATAACTGTTGATCATATGGAGCTGCCTCAGCATCATATATGCATATGTTTTTTATGTGTTCCTATACTTTCAAGTTTTGGCAACAAGTGTGGAAATACCTTAATTCTATTTTGTTCACAGATATCCCACTTTCTTTCATAAATATTGTTTTGGGAAGCCTTGCTATAACCACCCACTTACCATCTGGAGCTTCTAAACTCTATAATCTCTTTATATGTCTCGCTATGAAAAGCATAACTGCTAATTGGAAAGGCTCTCATTCCTTGTGCATCAGAAGCTGGTGGAATAACATTTGTCTCACACAAAGGATGGAACTGTGCATGGCAAATAATCTCAATTCTATACCTAAGTACAATGCTAAATGGTCGTTTTTCATTTGCTATCTTGATCACTTTAATGTAACCACACAAGGAATGTGACTTTGTTTAATATCTAACACTCCTTGGATGCTCCAAACATTTTTATATCTGAATATTACTCCTGATACCGTACTGATTTTTTTTTTATTATATACTAAAGTGCCTCACTTCTTTACTTAGCACCCTATGACTTCCCCCCACCCCCTTCATCTCTTATTTGTCCTATGTCTGTCTTGTGTTTGTCATCCCCCTATTTAATCTATTGTAATGCAGAAATCTTTTTATGTTAAGTAGTGCACAATATATGGTTATATTTTTTTCTTTTTTTTGTTTTGTTTGTCTTAATTTCAAAGGTACATTGTTCTACAATTATATAAGCAAAATAAGTTTACAGTGCACTCTTTTACCTGTTCTCTGGAGTCGCATTTGTCTAACTATCGTTTAACAATTGTTTATCCAATGGATAACTGCATTATGCTTCGGATACAATGACTTTATTATTGTATACTATATACTTCAATAAAAACAAAAAAACAAATTAAAAAAAGGAAATAGTACACCAAATGCTGCTTTGGTAAACAGCTTCATGACTTCGATTTGACACAATGTGAAAGGAAAATCTCCTAAGAACACATACTGCATAAAAAGGAGCAAAGCATCAAGGTACATCAATGATTACAATGCAATTATTGCCCTCCTATGGAATACCAATGTTGATGTGCAGTACATTGCAGACAATTCCACTGCAATTGCATGATATTTCACCGCCTACTTAAGCAAAGCAGAGAAAACAGAGCTCAAAGACCTCTGGGATGATATATCCTCTGACAAAACACTGGCACAGAAATTTTACAGCTTTTTCATTAAAATGCTGTCCCATAGAGAATGTGGCAGCTACGAAACCGCTGACTGTTTAACCAGCACTGCCTTCTATGGGTAATCTGACTTCAAAGTGTAGCTTAGCCTTGACCCTGCTGCATCCAGGAAAAGAGTACTTAAATCGTACAAAGACATACAAACAATAGCCAAAAGCGATCCCAACAGCCAGGATATTTTGAAGAACAACTTATTAGACACATACTACCCGAACAGGAGTATTAATTTAGAAGCCTTGTGACTGTACCAGATAGCCCAAAACATTGCATTAAAAAAAACATTAAACCGAATGAGGAAAAAGGTAGATACCGAGTGGAAAGTTGTGAAGGCAGCCTGTTAAAACTTACCAAATGCAGCCTAATTAATCATATGAAGTTGTCATTAAAACCTCCTCAACTCAAAGAACTGTACTAGATGGCTCTACTGCAACTTTTCAAACCATGGAGAAAAGAAGAAGATTTATTAGCCACCTAGACCTCCTATGAAGATGCTTTCAATGCCAATGAAAGTACAATTACAGATGAAAACTTTACACGGTACAAAACCATATTGGACAATGAACACCAATAAAAAGAAGAACTTAAAGCACAACTAAATGTAGACACTTCTGAGAGCAGTGAACCTTCTCATATAGGCATCCAAGAACCACTTGGACAGCCACTCACAGCAAATGAGGCAGAATTAGCCATGACAGAAGTAACCACCACTATGCTTCAGTATGAGCACTGTGCAGAAGAGTTGGCAGTACTGAAATCCCAACTAAACAATGAACAGCGTAACATTTTTGACAAAGTAAGTGAAACAATTGAACATGGCATACAGCACGAATGTGAAACTTGCACCTGTCAAAGCTACAAACCTGTACTGCTGTATGTAAGTGGAGAAGCTGGGTCACGTAAAACATTCTTAATAAAAATAATCAGTAAATACCTCCAACAATTAACAAACAACAACCTTTCTGCTGTTGTAACCGCCTCTACAGGTTTGGCTGCCTACAACATAGGTGGAGTCACTCTACACCGATTGCTACGCCTTCCAGTAGAACACCAAAACAAATTACCGTAATATAAACTTTCAGCAGAATCTGCTATGGAGCTACGCAGAGTTCTGAAACAAATGAAAATGCTCCTAATAGATGAGGTAAGCATGGTATCCAACCTAATGTTGGCTTTGATTCACCTCAGATTGCAAGAGGTCCTCAAAACAGACTATGAAGAACTCTTTGGAGGAAAACATGTGATTATTTTTGGAGATCTTCAATTAACACCACTCAAAGTTGAACCTATCTTCAAAACCTTAGGACACAAAGAGTGCCGTAGACGTCTTGGAAGAATCGGGAATGTAAATCTCTGGCAACATTTCTAATACAGAGAACTAACTCAAAACATTCATCAATCTGCAGACCTCACCTACTCCAACATTTTAAAAAACATACGGATTGGTATACTATCAAAGGAGATGCAGTCTACCCAAAATCCTAGACGCATCCATGAGCTGTACGGGCGTAACACAAGTGCTACTGATGTCATGGAACAATTAGCTCAGAAAAATATCAGCTGTATGTCCTTAATGCCAACTCTAGCAAGCTGTGCACAATTTAATGCAACAATGCTGCATAAACAAAAACAACCACTAGTGCAAATTCAGGCCACAGACAACTGGACGTACACGGTATGACAATACCTATGTGGCAACAAGGCATAGCATGACTTCAAGCCTTAGAGAACTCTATGACCAACACAGCTGATTTGGAGAACATTTCAACATTATGTGTCAACTGTAGAGTTATGTTAAAGCGTAACATTGACGTAGAGCAAGGTTTAGTTAATGGAGCACTTGGTACAGTTGTTAGCTTCCAGACATACCCACGGGACAACAACATTCAGTTTGTAAGCATCAAGTATGACAAACTTTCAGAAGTCAAAAATATAGGATGCACAACGGCACAATTCCTTCTTTTCAAAGACATGTAGGTACACAGAGAACAGTTTTCTCTGTCGCTAGCTCTGCAGTAACTATTCATAAATCGCAAGGTATAACCTTAGATCAAGCATTGATTGATATTGGCAGCACAGTCTTTAAAGAAGGCATGAGTTACGTAGCACTGTCATGGCTTCTTACACTGGAAGGAGTGTATCTATTGAATTTTGATGCAACTGCAGTCAGTGCAGACATTCCTTGCATCATAGGGTGCAATAGACTACGTGCACTTCACACAACCCATCTGAAGATGTACACTATTCCTCAGAAACCGAAAGGTTTGAAAAGAACGTTAATTAAATCACATGCTGCAAATGATTTGGCAACAGTACCATCAAAGAAATTGAAAGCAACTTATACTACATCAACTACCAAGAGCACATACAAAAGGAGTCAAAAAGACAAACCATACCCAACTCTACCGACAAAAAAATGCCTCTGCAAAAAAACCACGTACCCTTCTATCACATTGGTCGGACACAGAAGTACCTGGCCCATCCAAATTTTCCAATACAACAGGTGTTAATTGCTATGCAAACGTAACAATGAATGTTCTATTCCAAATGCCAGCAATTGTGGAAAACATTTATTTAAATGGCACAGACCAATTGTGTTTGCAAATGCTTGTCCTTCACAGAAATGCAGTAAGTAATCCTGACACCATTTACAAATATGTAATATTGATGCTCCTAAGATACAAGGCCGATGGAAACAATGTTATTTGCAGCATTCAAACATTGCAACTCAACTTTCAACAACTGTGCTATACACATATTGTAAAACACTTCCAGAATATAAGCAGTTACAGTACGCCAACAGGTACGTAACTACCGTCAGAATTCTGCACTATCACAGTACAATGCCACAAAACGTGTAAGCCACCAACAGCAACCAAAGCCATAAAGAAACAGTGGTACAAAAAGGAAGCAGGTAACATTTACAAAATACCACCTGCTATACAACACCACCCATCCTACCAACATGCATAGGCCACAAATCGTAAACCTTTACATTTCCTCCTACTTCAAGAGTACACTTTAAAAAGTGATGTAACCACTCCAAACGTGACTATCATTCATTGTGCATCATAGTAGCAGATACATTCGGAAGTTTTTTTTAAAATCCAGCATGGATTTTTTTTCCACAGACCCAATAATTATGCACAGGAACACAGGAACTGCACTCATTGCACAGTCCACTGGTTCAAAGCATAGTACTTAGGAAGTACTAGTTATGAGGGTACACAAAGTAAAAAATGTATACTATGTAGTGGGCTGCAAAATAACGAAATACCTGCTCTAACATGTTCTGTTCTCTTTTCCCACAGGTAATGCAGCAACCAGGATCACAACATTTCACACTCAATACACAAAACACAGTACAGGCCCTCCTCAATCCAAACAGTAAGTCTGCAATGATTGCGATTATTCTTCTCTACAGTGCAATGTGTGCACTTCTGCTATACACATAGCATTGCCACCATTTGCAATGCACACCTATGTTACACTACGCTGCTTGCACCTACGCCCTACACACTTGACTACACCCTGTACAGTGAAGCGCCTCCAGCCATGTACTCAACATTCTACACCCTGCCCAAAATTGCTGCTGTTCTGTAAAACTATGCATACAAACATCTATCCATGTACCACTAACCCCACACATAACACACCCACCTACTCCTTACCCACTGTAGTTGACATTGGCTGCCATTTCTTGGACACAATACATAACCTGTTTCCTACATACACTGGTCACCTAAGCCAATAATAGGTGGACACACTGAATGCACAACACTACAGTAACCTACCTGAAAATCTGCACAATTACAACCATACAACTTGATGAATGCATCATGCATCTTACGTGACAGTCGTAACTGCTGCAACATTTGCCTCCTTGCTTTCCACTGGCACTGTCTAAGCCATTAAGTCATTTTCATTGTTATGTACACCATTTCAAAAAAAGGTATCCAACACATATTTCAGTCCAGCGCATGGGTCATTGCTCGGCAGCCATATAGCAAACACTGCATTTATTTATTTATTTATTTATTTTACATTTATAAAGCGCTCAAACAGCCCGCAGGCATCGAGGCGCTGTTACAGGAATTGTTTGTTTTTTCTTAGTTGCGTAATTGTGTGTTTTTTTTTTTTGTTTGTCTTAGTTACTTACGTATTTCTAACACGCGTAAACACCCAGAGGTTTTTAAGCGCGGACCCGGGGATCGAACCTGTTGTTGCTTCGTGTCGTCTTGCTTCCAAGACGCGCACGCTGTCGCTGAGCTATCCTATCCTTACTGCTTACGTTTTCAAACTTCTGTTTGCCTTTCTTATTGTGTAAAGGAAACACCATTTGAACACTATAATCCCCTTACACTGTTTGACGACTGTATACACTAACTCCTTTTCTTTGCTGAATGGCAGCCCCAAAGAGGTTCATGCTGCACGACACTAAACTGTGTACGATGGGCCACCCACCCACGTATTCTGAGGCAGTGAACACACAGTCTGCCATCGTCCACCATTGCCTTGTAACACAATGCATATATAACTGGTCTCTAGGCACTGTAAAAGCGCATAATGTATGTTGCAATCTTTGCATTCATGGCACCATTATCTCTACTTGTACGTCATCCTACCTTCACCATAATGACACTGCCAACATTCAAAAATGCATGCTACAATTGAAACACGTTGCCGGCTGATTCCTTTTTTCCCCCTAGCATCATCTCTGGAAATCAAAACCTAACATACCTCTCCTTGAACAGAACACACACTCATTGTCAAACAGCCTTGAGTGGAAAGCATGTTTAGCTTCAAGGTCAGACATTGTATGGAAGTATAGAAAAAAAGGATGCATAACTTACATTGCAGTTGCTCTGCCCAAGTGCCCCAAAGGTAGTCTGCAACAATCCCATATGCCGTACACTGCCATTTCTCATCCACCCAATACAAGCATGGAATTTGCCGAAGTTATGTAAGTACAACTTTACATCACATGTGTATTACCAATAAAAAGTAATAAGCTGGTCTTCTGTATGCATATGTATAAATTTACTCTACTGCATACTTTCTCTCTGTACATTGTACAGAGCTTTGTGGTAAAATGGTTTGTTTCACCCCCGACAGTCCGCAAACACTCCAGATGTCCTGGGGCAGTTCTGTGGTGTCCGCGGACCTAGCTCCCTTCAGCTGCCTCACAGGCCATACGTGATGCTGTAGACCCTTACCTTTCGAGGGTCACAGTATTGTGTATGTAGAGCGACGCAGTACTCTGCAGGGGGAGAGACCCTTCAAAGTGATTTCAAGGCTGTGATCCGGGAGCATGAGAAGTACTGCCACCTTCCTGATTAAGGCCCACCCTATATCTTCCTCTCTCCACCTGCCCTTTCTTACACCCGTGGTTGGTGCCCCTTCCCTACCCTCCCTTCCCTTCCTTTTCTTATGTAACATGTCTGAAAAAGCAAAAAAAAATACAAAACAATAAAAACCAAAAAAAAGGCTCTTTTCAGAGCTGCCTTTCACAGTTCAAAAATAGAAGTCCCAATGAAATGCTGCAGGACCCTGTGCATTTTCAGAAGTCCGTGGACAGTCGGCAGACATTTAAAATTTTTGGGGTGCTGCACTATCAAAACCATTGCATTCTTCTCCAGAAGGAAGTGGTGGCTCTGAAAAGAGCCTCTTTGTGGTGTTTTTTTGTGTTTCAAAAACTTCAAATGGTCAACACCTACTGGAAAAAGGATTGCTATAATTCCAAAAAGGGTTGCAATGCATTTTGTATATTTCGCAGAAAAATCTGATTGCCAGTATAAGTAAGATGTACTCCATCTCTGCAAAAAATGTGTGTACTATGAAACATAATATTTTCATTATGAAAAGAGGACATGCGAACATCTCTCAAAAAGGCACAAACAGCATTGTTGACATTGTGCCTCGCTTTCTCCATTTGTGGAACAAATGAAGAAGAACCCAGCCACATTTGTCTCTGCGCAATACGAGAAAAAAGTACTCAGGAGATTGGAAACATATCCAGGACTTTCCCAAGTCCTTCTTTCATTACATATTGAAAAAAGAGATTCCAGAGACATGTCCTAAACTGTTCCCTCCACAATGAATAATAATAATGTTTGGACAACGCTGTGTCACCAAAGTAGCACAATGAGGCACCAAATCCAGCCACTTCCTCCCACACACTCCATGCCAGTGCACTTCCACATGAGGCAATCCAAGATATGCAGCCACTCCACAGTGATCTGCATGCACCTCCAACCAATTTATCCATGTATCTCCCAAAATCCAGACAATCTGCTTTCTGGAAGACACAGCCATAGCTATCTGCTCTCCTCTCAGGAAACAGACTTTCTGACTAAGTCTCTCCTTACACATCACACAGAGTAAACCTTATTGACTAATCTCTTTCCCTGCTAAGTTTTATGTGCATGACTCTCAGCCTAAAAATCCCTGTATGTAATACACAGTGTCCGCGGACAACAGCAGTGTCTGCGGACAAATCATAAAATCTGAGAGTGGGGAACGAACATTTAAATTGTGTGCCCACTTTGAGGTTGGCTCTGAAAAGAGACTTTTCTTTTTTTGCAGAATTCTTTCAGGCTTTTCTTAGGCTTTTTTCAGATTTTATCTGTTACATGACTTCACAACAACTTCCTGATTAAGGTCTGCATATTACCAAGAAATTGCACCATCTTTCAAGACTTTCTCATTTTGGAATGATGACATGCCCACAGAATACATAAAACAAGATATTCATTTATTAACAAGACATCTTGCTATGTCTTTTTGAGGATTAAATACATGACAAGGCATCCATGCAGTCCTAGGTGGTATATGTGAAAAAATGATCTTAACAGATGGCAACAGGTGCATCAGTTCCTTTAGCAACTGCTTCAGTGCACCCTGCAAACTTGTTGCACTCAGATAGCCCAAATACATTCCTCCACAATTTACCACCAGGATATCAGGAGTGTTAAAATAAGCCATATTTCTACAAAGTGTATAAACACCATGCAAATTTCTCCCTGGCACATCACACCAGGTAGCCTCCACTCCCTGCATTCCAACATTTTCTGAAATGCCACACATGTTTGCATACCACTGCAGATTAGTGATATAATGATCTCCCACTATCCACACTCTAACTCTGTCCATCTCAGCAACCGCAGCCATCTTCACAACATACAGCAATAAAAAATATGAATACTCTCTCTCCCTATGAATGACACCCTCAGCACCTGATTGACTAATTCCCCTAGTCCTATTTCCATGCCAGATATGCTGAGAAGTCCTGGATGTGGCACACCCTGTCTGCAAACAGCCGCACTGTCAATGGAGTGCGTAACACTGGGGCAGCCCTTCTACCCTTTCCACTTCACTCTCTGCACCACTACCTCCTTGGCTACTGTTAAGCAGTCACACAACCATCCACCAATCACATCCAAGAACTCTACGTCTAACTCCATCATCACAGTTCAGCACTTTAGAAGTACTGTTGATCACTCTGAGTACAATTCTGCTGTGATTGCAAAGCACCAACAACAATAACTACTGTAAAACTCTCCAAGATTTCTGCTTGCAGATTCATGCACATCCACATGCATGAACACAAACTACAGGTATGAATATTTTCTGCACAGTAAATGTACAGCTCTTGTATAAATGCATCTGAACAAGGTAACTGCAATTTACCCTGTATAACCTGTAAAAAAAGCTTACTGTCATTTCTCCCATCTGCTATGATCAAGTGTCACTTGCAAAGCTGTGTTCTTTCCAAATGTTCATTTACCCATATTACTAATTGTAACGTGCAAACTGTTATTCTCTTCATTGATTCTGTCATTTTTGTAACCACTGCCACCTATTTATCCACATTTCAATCATAACAGCATTTAATGCATTATGGTGCATATGATGTACTTACAATTTCCTTTGTGTACATTCTGAGCATTTTACATAGAATCTATCATTTGAACTTCCTTTAGACATTATTACAATAATAATCAGACACAACACACACAGCTTTCTAACAAACGGCCATTTTATGTTAAAATATAGGAGAAATAACAGTATGATTGTAAATGGCAAGACCATATTCAAATGCATGCAATGTATGGTTTCCTGTTCTGTGTTGTGATATGGGTAAGTGAAAACATGTAAAACGCACACCATTAAAGTGACACTTGATCACAGCAGATGAGAGAAATCACAGCATGACTTTTTACTACTTATCCAGGGTAAGTAGGAGGTACCCTGCATTGTAAATACGTACATTGCATACTTTTCACCAGAGTTCCTGCCATTTACCCTGTATAAATAGCAAGAAAAGCATACTGTTATTTCTCCTATCTCCTAACATCAAATAACACTGCCTTAAAAAGCCAAATGTGCTCTGTGTGCTTACTATTGTAATAATTTCTAAGGCAAGTTCAACTGAGAGATTCTAAGTAAAATATACAGAACGCACATAGACAAAGGAAACTGCATTTACATGCTATGCACAGTCATCAGAAAGCACTGCTACTACAAAAACAAACACATACATGTCTATACTAACAACAGTGCTATTAACACACAAATTTACTAACTTATTTCTTTCACAATTGCAGTGAAGACCACTCTCCTGAAAACCAGCAGCGTATGAAGTATGAACCAAAACTCAGAAGAAACCTACTCTTACCATCCAAAAAAGTAAGTGCAACACAGCCATAATATTCTAACTGTTACTCAAACACTGTAGAATTATAGTATTGTAGAACAAACAATTGTATTAACCCTGCAGCATTATATTCAGTATTACTAATTGCCCCTCAGCAGGTGCACACTTTGTATTGTCATTTGAACACTAGTATAGTAACACACAAATACGAGAATAGCCTTCCCAACCTGAGGTAACAGCCCATTTCACAATCAAACACCTCTACATACATGCCTACCATCATAGTCAGACACTCATGTGCAATGCACACATACATTGCACAACGTCCTCACCCACACTTTTTTTTTCTCCAACAGACCCCAAAGAATGCCTTCCAAAAAGTAACTCTGTAGAAAGCAACGCTGAAGTAGAGAAAATCAAAATAAAAGTGTCCAAAATAAGCATCCACCTCTAGCAGAATGCATACAAAAGGTTCAAACAAAACAGCTAATACAGTCACTAAGCGAAACAAAAGCAGCTTCCAGTAAAGAAGCGTTGCCTCCTCTTTCAAAATGTAAAACTAAACAGAAAGTTATTAAAAAGACTACAGCTACCACTAGTGCTAACACTGCACCTATAAATCTTGATGTAGCCACAAGTAAGCATACCAAAAACATTATTTTACAAAAAAATGTTCCGCCACAGAGTCCTTCAGAACCTTATCAAAACAAGAGAGAAATCATGCACAACCCTTAAAACCTACCACAGAAAATGAATCCTGGAAGCTCTCATAGACAGTGCAATCCTTCTCAAAAGGACATTATTTATTTTAGTTTTAAACAGAATGAAACCACTAACAAAACTAACTGCTACACTACAAAAAGGACTTCTCAATAAACGGAATATCAACAAAGATAGCTTTGCAAACATCTGTGAAGGTGAGTGCAGTCACACCACCAGCACAGAACCATATTTCATTGAAGAAGCATTCAAACAAAAGCAAAGAAACCCAATTACCGTACATAGTATAGCAGTGGACAAGGGTATGAAAAACATAATACCATTATGGAACAAGAAACGCTGCTCACAAAAATATACCCAGAAAACGTAGTATCAACTCTCCATTCCACTGAAGGAATGCCTCTAGTCTACAAATGGCCGTGCACATCAATGTGTAACATAAGCAAAAAATATTTCACATCTTTACGCCAGTTCCTCAATTAGTATGTGAAAGGCAAAGACAAATTGAAAATAAAACTATTACAAAGTATGGACTGCGAAAATGCACAGGACTACAAGGACAATCATTAGCCTGGATTTCTGGACCTATTTGGAAAAGCACCTTCCACCATATCAAAATGATATCAACACACCATTCAACTATGAGAAATCTGGTTCATAAACTGTACTATGCCAAAAGTCCTGCTTTAGCACTAGCCAATTTAAATAACACTCATCTACCTGGTACAACCAAAGAATTATTCCAAGAAATAGAGCATATCCATAGAAAATATTTTCAAAGTGAAAGCCACTTACAAAATCCAATAGCTTTACAACAGACTAGATACAACTTTCAGATGGCAACCTTCTACTACACACATACAAAAAAGAAATAATAAAGTTTAAAAGCACATCTGCAGAAGTACCAAACCATGTCTGTGTGTGTTGCTGTAGTACTTTTTATAAGAATAGCACAAAAACTGTAGACATAATGTAAAAAATAGAAGACAATGAAGATTCCAAGTGGTTCCAATTAGCTCTCTATCTTACAGCAGAAAACAAATACGAAATTACTGACCCCTTAATACTTTGCAGTTACTGCACTGCAAAACTTGACAACAACCAAATACCTTCACGTACTATCACTAATAACGTAGAATTATTCCCACTACCAAAACCACTGTAACAACTTTGCTTGTATGAGAGCATCATAATTCAAACAGTGCAGCCATTTCAAGCAATAATATGCCTTCAAACAAAAACAGCAAACCTACCTCCTTCTGAATTACTGAAAGGCATTGGTGGCAAAGTAGTTTATTTGCCATTAGATCTCAAAGAAAATGTACACACTCTGGGAGTGCAAGGTCCAATAGATCAGTCTTTGATCATCTTGGTATTTGGCGTATCTACAAAAGACAAAATAAATTGACAACAACTCGTGGACTTGCATAAAGTTAGAGAAGCCCTGCAATATCTAAAAGACAACATTGAATACTACAAATAAATAAATATTGAAGAAAACCTGAGGGAAACCACCGAAATAATTCAAGACTCGTCAGGAACTGGTCAATTTCAACTTCTAGATCCTACTACAGAATCCAATATTTTAGACCAATATACAATTCACCCATTACACTCTAAACACTCCATAGAGGATGCACGGGAAACTTCCCAAATGCAACAAACCAAAATACCTCCAATCAGCATATGGGAAAAAAGTATAGAAGCACAAGCCTTTCCTCTACTCTTTCCTACTGGAAAAGGAGGAAGGTGCGATGAAAGATCCACACAAATAACAGCATCAGAAATACCGCTATTTTCTAATGTACTCTGAAGAGCCCAGATTCAGACAAAACATGGAATACATATTCCACCTTCTCTTTGAAAGTGAACTAGCAACTCTATGCTACGGAGTTGCACACACATCAAAATCAGGTACCAATTTTCAAAATATGTAAGCTGCGCAATTCCTATAAAAAGTGCAAGAAAAAGATGAAGATTTACAGTCAAGCATTACAAATCATTTAGCAAACATGCATGGTACAAAAGAATACTGGTTCCGGCATCCTGTAGATGTACGTTGTATGATAATAAACCTTGGCCCACCCACTTGGTTTGTGACATTAAGTTGTGCAGAATATGCATGGGAAGATTTACATGATTTCCTACGCATAGCAAGCAAAAACAAAACAAATATAGATATAAAAATACCAGGAATACTCTGCTCTCTAGATCCTGTAAATGTATCAAGATATTTCCATCATCGCTTCATTGCTATGCTACACTTCATTTGTAATAAAACTGTTCCTCCCCTCGGAGAAGTGAAACACTTCTTTTAGAGAAAAGAATACCAAGTCAGAGGAGCACCACACATCCACATGCTTTTGTGGATTAAAGTTGCTCCTAAATTTGGTCAGGACAGTGATGCCACTGTTTTGCAGTTCATCCAAAAATATATCACTTGTGAAATCCCTTCACAAACGACACATAGTGACCTTCATGTACACATTTTACAATTTCAAAGACACAAATGTGGGAAGTATTGTCGTCGCAAATATAAAAACAAACGTTAATACTACACCAAATGCCGCTTTGGTTTCTCTAGACCAGTTTCAACAACAGGTGAAGTAAACAACTTCATGTCTTCAGTTAGACATAGTGTCAAAGGTAAATCACCTAAGAACACATATTACATAAAAAGAACAGAAGGATCCAAATACATCAATGATTATAATGCAATAATTGCCCTCTTATGGAAGGCAGATATAGATGTGCAGTACATTGCAGACAGTTCCACTGCAGTTGCACGATATGTCACAGCTTACTTAACCAAAGCAGAAAAAAACAGAGCTCAGAGACCTTTTGGGATGACATATCATCTGACAGAAAACTATCACAGAAATTGTACAGTTTAGGCATAAAAATGCTCTCCCATATTGAATGTGGCTGCTATGAAGCTGCAGACCATTTAATCGGTACTGCCTTGTATGGAAAATCTGAAAATATAGTATGGCTAAGCCTGGGTCCTGCTAAATCTAGAAAAAGAGTACTCAAATCATATGAAGACATACAAACAATAGCCAAAAATGATCCCAACAGCCAAGACACTTTGAAAAATAAGTTACGAGACACATACTACCGAAACAGAAGTACCACTTTGGAAACCATGTGTCTATACCACATAGCCCAAAACTTCAAATACAAAAATAATATTAAACTAGATGAGAAGAAAGGTAGATACAGAGTGGAAAATTGTGAAGGCAGCTTAGTGAAACTTACCAAATGAAGCTTAATTAATTATATCAAATGGTCATTAAAAACTCCTCAACATAAAGAACTGTATTACATGTCCCTGCTACAACCTTTTGAACCATGGAGAAAACAAGAACATTTATGATACCTATGACTCCTATGAAGATGCTTTCAAAGCAAATGAAAGCACTATAACAGATGTAAACTTTACACAGTACAAAACAATGTTGCACAATGAACAACAAGAAGAAGAAGAACTCCAGGCGCAACTAGATGTGGACACTCCTGACAGTAGTCAACCTTCTGTAACAGGAAGTCAAGAACCACTTGGACAGCCACTAATGGCAAATGAGGCAGAATTAGCCATGACTGAAGAAGAAAATACCATGGGGGTAATTCATAGAATTTAGCGCATGAGTGGCGCACGCGGCTGGTGCACAGAGGAACCGTGCGCTAGTTTGCACCAGCTGCGAGCGGCAAAACCCATTTTCACGAACAGCGTATTCATGGATACTAACATCCATAATCAGCCGTGGCGCAGGGTGGCGCAGCGACCCTGCAGCAGTGCCAGTTACACCCCCAACTCCGCCCCCTGTGCCAAAAACTTCACACTAATCCAGTACATGGCGCAAAGGCCAGTGGACCAGCATACAGCCCCCCAACCATAAAAACGCATGTAAAACTCCCTGCGCACCCCTCAGAATACATGTAACCTGCTTGCGCCAGCAAAAACGGGTGGAAAACTCCCTGTGCACCCCTCAGAATATGCGTACCCCGCTCGCGCCAGAGAAAACGCGTGGAAAACTCCCTGCGCACCCCTCGGAATATGCGTACCCTTCTCGTGCCAGCGAAATCGCGTGTAAAACTCCACGCGCACCCCCGGAATACATGTACCCGCTCGCGCCAGCAAAATCACGTATAAAACTCCACACGCACCCCCGGAATACACGTAACCTGCTTGTGCCAGCGAAATCGCATGTAAAACTCCACACGCACCGCCGGAATATGCGTATGCCGCTCACGCCAGTGAAATCGCATGTAAAACTCCACATGCACCCCCGGAATACACGTACCCCGCTTGCGCCAGCCCAATCACATGTAAAACACCACGCGCACCACCGGAATACACGTACCCCGCTCGTGCCAGTGAATTCGCATGTAAAACTCCACGTGCACCCCTCGGAATACATGTACCCCGCTCGTGCCAGCGAAATCGCGTGTATAACTCCATGTGCACCCCCAGAAAACACGTACCCCGCTCGCGCCAGGCCAATCATGTGTAAAACTCAATGCTCACCCCCAGTATACACGCAAGCAGCCCATCCACCCTGGGCATGCCCCACAGGAAGCCTTTCACCCCTAGGCATGCCCTGCAGGCAGCCCATCCACCCTGACCATGCCCCGCAGGCAGCCCATCCACCCTTACCATGCCCCGCAGGCAGCCCACACCCTAGGGGACCACCCTACACCCCTGGGCATGCCCCGTAGGCAGTCCATCCACCCTGACCATGCCCCGCAGGCAGCCCACACCACAGGGGACCACCCTACACCCCTGGGCAAGCCCCGCAGGCATCCCATGACCCCATACCATGAGCCGCAAGCAACCCAAATGGCACCATGCACTTGGGAGCCTGACACATGTCCCCCCACCACACCCCCAGTGATGGCAACCTGCAGCAGGCCCAGACTCATGTCCCCCACCCCACCCCACCCCCAGTGACGGCAACCGGCCAGCAGGCCCTGACTTGTGTCCCCCCACCCACCCACAGTGACAGCAATCTGCCAGCAGGCCCTGACTCATGTCCCCCACCCAACACGTCATCCCAATCCAGACCCATGGCCCTTATGGCCACCCAAATTCCATCCCACGCCACCCCAGTCAAAACACCCAACCAAGCATTCCATCCACTCCACATTGAAATCCCCATGTCATGATAGATCCCAAGTAACCAGTATGCCCATGAATACATGTCCGTCAGACCCACACAATGGCGACACATGACTGAGAAAACCCACATTGTGACATGCACAAAACCAATGAGAGAAGACCACACAAATGAATTTAAAAATAAAAATGTATTCTATACAAAACTGAATGAATGAAAGGAAATCACGCAAGAAAATAAATAATAAATAAAAGTCTGGATGTCCAATGTAAATGAAAAAAAATGAATGCTGAAATCAATAAAATCCAAAGTAAAATGGCCCCAAAGCATCCGTCCATAAAACAAAATCCAAAGTAAAAAAAAAGCAAACCATTCCTCCATGGTAATAAAAATACAGTAAAATCAGGTCCATAACTGTATACAATTTAAAAATCAAGGTTCCATGAGCCCAACAATCCAAAGGAAACCTAACAAAAAACCTATCTAATAAATAACTATTTACAACAAGGCGAGGCATATTCCACGCACCCCAAAGGAACAAATAATAGAAAGGAAACCTACACCTACATAACTATTTACAAAGGCGGCGGGCCAGTCCCACGGCTCATTTAGTGATGTTCCGGGCTAGGGCATCATCAAACTCCACGTCGATGTTCCGGAGGTGGGCCTGTTCCCTGGCCTCGAGGTCTCGCAAGGATGCAGCCATGGAATCCCTCAAATCCCTGCGAGTTTACTCGAGGCCCTCCGCCCGCCTTAAAGCCCGGTGCATGGAGTTCTCTGCCTTGACCATCCTGAGCCGTGCCCTTTCTGCCCGCCACCTCTATGCATCTATTTGCCGGCCCAACCACTGCCACACAGAAGACACTTCCAGTCCAGGGTCCTCCTGCCACTCAGCCGATGCCTGCCTTCGGGGCGTTGATGGCCCCGAGCCATGATGCCTCCCATGATGAGCCTGCTGCTGCCTCCAATGCAATTGCCTCTGCCACCACGACAGCCCCTGGGCTGATGGAATCCCCCGGCGCCCTCGTACATGTGCCCTGCCCGATGATGCCGGCATATCCTCCATCTGCTGGGGTCCGGTTGGTGGGGTGGCCACCCCTGCTGGACCTCTGACGCCCGACTGTGGCAGGGATGGAATCTCCACCAGGCTGGCTGCGTTGGTTGGGGCAGGTCCACAAGGGGCCCTGGTGGCATCTGGGCCAGAAGACGGCACGGAGAACGACTGGCGTGTAGTGTGCACAGAGGAGGAGAGGGCCGCAAGACCCTCCGCGGCGACCTCCCCCACCAGGCCCCATTTGCAGCTCTGTAGCAGCCTCCTCTTCCTCGGCACACACCACCAACCTGGATGGCTCTGCATGTCTTCCCCTGTAGGGGCTCACCCGCCCCTTCTGCTGCAGCAGTTTTGGTGGACGCAGCACCAGTCCCCTCACTCCTGGATGATGGAATTTCCAGGGAGGGTGACTAGGCCTTGCGTCACCGTCCAGTGGAGGCATCCCTGCCGCTTTCCACCACAGCGCCATCTCCGCCCTCTTCTTCACTCGCCACTGTGTAAAGGGAGACGTTGAACACAAGCATCAGGGTACTGTACAATAGTCCCCTAGACAGAAAGCAATAGCACATGAGTGGCACTGTCAAACGTCACTTCCATCATGTCCCTCCACAAAACATGGGTCTGTGTAGGCAACACACATGCATGAACAGGCATGACACATGCAACAAAGATTTGCATCCATGTCCAAGGCACCGTAGAAACATCCAATGGTGGGCTGAAACTCACATGCATCATGGGACATGCTGATCACATGCACACACATCACCGGAGGGTCATGCATCTGGCCCCTCATACCCACAGACACAGTGGATACAAGGATGACTAGGCTGTACCAGTGAATCAACACATCGTCACGAACATGTGTCATGCATCCATGGCACACACACTACTCAGATACACAGACATGTACACCATTCATGTCCATGACAGCAGCACACATCTCTCACACCACAAACATGTCCAAGTATAGACAAAGGCATGTAAAGATTTGCATCCATGTCCAAGGCACCGTAGAAACATCCAATGGTGGGCTGAAACTCACATGCATCATGGGACATGCTGATCACATGCACACACATCACCGGAGGGTCATGCATCTGGCCCCGCATACCCACAGACACAGTGGATACAAGGATGACTAGGCTGTATCAGTGAATCAACACATCGTCACGAACATGTGTCATGCATCCATGGCACACACACTACTCAGATACACAGACATGTACACCATTCATGTCCATGACAGCAGCACACATCTCTCACACCACAAACATGTCCAAGTATAGACAAAGGCATGTATACATGTGTGCATTCCGCATGATGCATTGTAACATATACACCATCCATGGGGTCACGCCTGACTGGACTCACATGCAGTACCATCATGTCCCAGCACACACACATCCATACATGACCCATGTCACACATGCAGCCAAGTAGCTAACTACCACCACACTGCAACATGCACTGTTTTAAACGTGAATGCATGGACACTTACCGCTTGACTCCAGATGGGCCTGCATCCTGAGGATCTGGTGGTGAAGCACTGGGCGAATGTGCTCCAGGACCCTCATCGGCTGGGTGGTAAGCTGGACCCGGCGCCCCACTGCATCCGCTACGTCCAAGAGATGCCGGGCCTTCTTGAGGGTCCGGGACTTGTAATCCTCCCAGCGCTTCTGGATGTGTTTGATTTTGCGGGGTGCCACCCTGTCCGCGTTGATGGCACCCACTATGTCCTTCCAGATCCTCTTACGTCCTTCCTTGTCGTCACGCAATGGTGTGAAGAGGGCATCATAATGCCCCAGCACTTGCTCCACCAGGATACCAACTTCCTTTTCACTGAAGCTGGTAACCCTCTGCCTCTCTGCTGGGGGGTTGCCACTGGTGCCGGATGGTGTTGGGTCAGACATGGCAACCCCCGAGGCAGGTGTGGGTGGGCAATTGGGTCCTGGGGTTGGGCTGTGGAGTGATGGAACACCAGTTGGGAGTCTTCTGTTCCAGAAGGGGTGGTCACAGCAACTGGACCCCTGCATATGGCAGATGTGCATGCACCAAATGGCAGGGCATGGTGGCAGCAGGCAGGCAGGCAGCAGCAGATGGCTCATGGGAGGCTGCTCTGGGCTCTGGGGGGGCAGTAATTCGGCCTTCTGGGCAGGAGCGTGGACTTCCGTCTTTTGTCGCATGGCCAGCTTGATAGGGAGTGATTTGGCACGTGAAAAACAGCACGTTTGTTTGAATTCCGAGGAAAGGCCCTTAGCGCGAAAGCGCGCAAGTGATGTAACGTGTGCATGGGCGTTTCCCTCAGCACGGGATAAAGGTTCCACGTGGGTTTCCATTGCTCTGTACGTGCTTTTTGTGGAGAGCGGTGCATGTGTTTTCCAGATGTTGGGGTTCACACGCGATTACTTCACAGCGGCTACAGTACGTACTTCTTCTTTTGGTGTGGGTGTTGGCTATGCGTTCTTCTACACACAAGGCAGACGGTGAGTCGCACACACTATTTTTCCCAATGCGCGTGTCCCTGTTTGTCGCGCACCCCTTTTTTTCAGGCATACTAGCCTGCGTGTTGATCACGTATGCATTTGTTGTGTTCCTGGCTGCCACGGCGTACTGTGTGTGTTTTTTTTTTTTACACTCACGTGGGCTACAGGGGTCCTGTATCTCTTTTTCTTGTTTTTATGGGATGCCTGAGTGTTGCGTGACCCATCATTTTTCCTAATGGGCCACAGGCAGCCTTGCAGGAGCACAGGGGTGCTGTTTGCATCACATACCTTTCCCCCCTCATCCAAGTTGCCCAGGACAATTGTGGTGTGCACCTCCAATTCGAACTAGTACATCTGTGCCATGGTTGGGAAGCCACAAAAGGTGAGGGGCGCCTCAGTTGGGCAGCCTCCACGTGCCCTTACCCCTCCCATGCGCAACACCTGTGCATGTAGTTGGGGATGTGGGGGCACCACCATGTCCACCGGTACGCCCAGACATGTTGCAACATTGTGCAGGACACATGCTGCCACAATGATCCTGCACACTACAGGGATGCATAGAGTAGCTGCCCGCCAGAGCGGTTAAGGGAGCACAAGCGTGCCTTCAGCACTCCAAATGTGCGCTCCACTATGGCCCAGGTTCCAATATGGGCTGCGTTGTATCTTACCTGGGGTGGGGTGGTGCGGTTCCATATTAGCGTCGTCATGTGGGTGCTCAGAGGGTAGGCACTGTCTCCTGGGGAGGTGATAATGGTTGTCATTAGTTTGGTTTGTGTATTTGTCTGTGTGTGACAGGCATGCATGTGCACAGGCATTTGTACTCACAAATGAGCCATTCACAGCTTCTAGGTGCCGCCTCAGGGCGGACATTCTGTATATGAAACTGTCATGGGTGGACCAAGGATAGTGAGCATGGACAGAGGTGATGATCTCCTGTGCATTGAATCAACCTGCACGTTGATGGTATGCCAGTGCTTGCGGTTGCAGTGGATATTCTGTGTGGCCCTAGGTGGACGTAGGGCCACATGGATGCAATCTAGGACACCAAGCACTTTGGGGAAGTGTGCCACCCTGTTAAAGTCTTGGACCATGGCCTGCCTTTCTGAGGGTGTTCTGGCCATGTATATGTGCCTGCGGACTGAAGGTCGCGCAGTCATGATTGCCAACACTTGTTGTAGGCAGCGTGACTGTGTGGGCTGTGAGCCCTCTCCCCGCTATGGCAGTGGTCCGCTGAAATGACCCAGTGGTGAAGAAATGCATTACATTGAGCACCCTTTCCAAGGGGCTCAGTGCTTGGGAGCACAAGGTGGGTGATGTGACGTCATCCTCCCACTCCTGGACCAGGTCTACGATGGCATGAGGTGGACATCTATACCTGTCACAGACCTGGTCATCAGGCATCCCAAAAAGGCTGGTCCTGGGCAAAATAAATGGGGGCATGGCTATTCTCTTACTCCTGCGGTGTCCCATGATCAGTGCTGCATGAAATGGGACATTCATCGTAGCTGTATATACGTGTTTGTTGTTTGCGTGCACTTTTATACTGCATGGGGATGCTTACGCCTGCCTTCGTTTGGCAGACGTGTTTAGGCCTGTGCGTGTCTTTTGGCATGCGCGGGTTTCCCCTATTCGATTCCATGAATACGTGTAGTTTATGTGCGTGTGGGCATTCTGTGTATTTCCCAGCAGTTCGTCCCCAGTTACGCCCTCATTTTCATGCGTTGTTCCCCATTCCGTGTGTCCCGCCCCCTTTTTTGGTGTGTGTGCTACATGTTGTGCACTTTCGCTGTGCGCATCACGCACAGCGTTCGGGATGGTGCAGTGATGTGTGCGCCCGTGTGCGCCACCCGCGGATTTGGCGCACAACCCAGAAAAAACACGAACAGGGCCTTCCATGAATCGCACGCGTGATATAATGCTATACGTGAGTGGTCAAGCTGGTTCAAGGAAAACATTCTTAATCAAAATCATCAACAAGTTCCTCCAACAATTGACAAACAACAAACTGTCAGCTGTTCTAACTGCCCCCACAGGTTTAGCTGCCTACAACATAGGCAGTGTCACTTTACACCGATTACTACTCCTTCCAGTAGAACACTAAAACAAATTAGACTATTACAAACTTTCTCCAGAAGCTCCAATGGAACTACGCAGAGTTTTCAAACAAATGAAAAAGCTGCTAATAGATGAGGTAAGCATGGTTTCCAATCTAATGTTAGAGATCATTCACCTCAGATTACAAGAGGTCCTGAAAACAGACTATGAAGAACTCTTTGGAGGAAAACACATTATTGTTTTCGGAGATCTTCAATTAACACCAGTTAAATGTGAACTTATTTTTAAAACCTTAGGGCACAAACTATGCCGTAAAACTCTTGGCAGCACAGGAAATGTCAACCTTTGGCAACATTTCTATTACAAAGAATTCACTGAAAACATGCGTCAGTCTACAGACCTCAAATATGCCAACATTTTAAAAAGTATTTGCGTTGGTGTACTATCTCAAGAAGCACAATCTATATTAAAAACCATGCACTCTTTGACCATAAGTAATGTGCTACTGATGTCGTGGAAAAATTAGCACACAAAATGTAAACTGTATGGCCTTGATGTCAACTCTTGCAAGCTGTTCACAATTCAATGAAACAATGTTGAAAAAATAAATGCAATCAATAGTTCAAATTTGCTCCACAGACAAACTGGAAGTGCATGGTATGGCACTACCCATGTGTCAACAAGCCACAACAAGGCTAACCACCTTGGAAAACTCTATCTCTAACACAGCTGGTTTGGAGAAAATATTAAATCTATCTTCAAACTGTAGAGTAATGCTTAAACGTAACCTTAACGTGGACCAAAGACTAGTTAATGGAGCACTTGATACAGTTGTTGGCTTTCAAACATACCCACGTGACAACAACATTCAGTTTACCAATATACTCTTTGACAAACTATCAGAAGTTAAAAGGATAGGACGCTCAACAGCCCACTTCCTTCTTTTCAAAGGCATGTATGTAAGCAGAGAACAATTTTCTCTAACTCTAGCATACGCAGTCACCATTCACAAATCACAACGTCTTACCCTAGGTAAAGCATTGATAGATATTGTTAGCACAGTGTTTAAAGAAGGCATGAGCTATGTAGCACTATCACACTTATGTACACTTGATGGACTTTTTCTAATCAACTTTGATGCAAGTAAAGTAAACGCTGTTATTCCTTGCATTCTAGAATACAATAGTCTGCCTTCACTCTACTCCCCACATCTAAAAACCTATCCTGTTCCTCAAAAAGCAAATGTTTGTAAAAGAAAACGACTTCAGACTCAAATTATGCAGGATCTCACAGCAATTCCTGCAATGAAATTAAAGTAAGCTAATACTTCATCAAGGACCACAACCAAAGAAGGATCTAGTGCAAAAACAAAGTCAACTACCTCTTCAAAGAAACAACGCGCACTCCGAACAAATGACTTGGACACAGGTCCATTCAAATTTTCAAATACAACTGGTGGAAATTGCTATGGAAATGTAGCAATCAATATTCTATTCCAATTTCCACCAATTATTGACATTTACTTACACGGGACAGACCAATTGTGTTTGCAAATGTTAGTCCTTCACAAAATTGCCACCAACATTCCTGACAAGACTTACAGTGTTTCTGGAATAAGGCAGGAATTGGACTACTGTGCTGCAATGTTCAAATTCACTATAAACACACAAGAAGATCCACAAGCATTTCTAATGTACTTACTATAAGTACTGGAAAAAAAAACCTACCTATAAATGAAATCTTCCAGATTTCATACATGTGTAAACATACATGCACTCTTTGCAGCCATGTGGCACAAGAACAAGTCCCTAATGAACGCTTTGTGTAGGTATCGATACCTAACTGTGAACCCATTCCATTTCAGCAACTTGTACAAAATGCAAACCATGGCAGATTATATACTACCTGCAATTAGGATGATTGCTCCACCTTACAAATACAGACACATAGTAAATACACAATAGTAATGCTTTTATGTTGCAAAGCAGATGGTACCAAAAACAACTGCAAGCTGACTGGATTCATACATGGACAAGTATAACTTGGTAAGAAAACCTTCACAACAATAGGTATAATCTATCACGCAGGGGCCACAACCAATGCAGGTTACTACATTGCATATATAAAAAAGAATTTTGGCTGGTTCGAATGTAATGATACTACCATTACTCTAAAACAGAGATTTCCAGCAAATCTTGTAAACGCTTACAAAATATTCATAAAACCAAAATTTAATAACTAATCTGTGTATGAACATCAACAAATCTTCAACTTCAAAACTATGAACAGTTAGAATATGCCAACAGGTATCTAACTGCCCCAAGATTCTGCAACAAGCAAACAGATAAACAGATAAATGAATACCACTAAAATGAAACAAGAAATAAACAGTTAGAATACGCCAACAGGTATCTAACTGCCCCAAAATTCTGCAACAAGCAAACACATAAAATAATACTGCTAAAAAGCAACAATAAAGAAACAGTTGGAATACGCCAACAGGTATCTAACTGCCCCAAAATTCTGCAACAAGCAAACAGATAGATGAATACCACTAAAATGGAACACCAACTGGTATCTAATTGCAACAATACTATACTACCACCACTTCCAAATCAAAAACCATACACTTATTCAATTCCTCCTATTGAAATCAACCAAAGAAATATATTGTACCATAACATAGAAAGTTTTTTTTTTAATCCAGCATGGATATTTTTCCCCACAGACCCAATGATTTAATGAACAAACACAGGAACTGAGCAACTTGCACAGTACACTGGTTTGAACTATAGTACTTCTAAAGTACTAACTATGAGGGTCGACAAAATACAGAAATGTCTACAATGCAATGCAATAATTCATTAAAAACTACCTACGCTAACGTGTGATCTTTTCTTTTATCACAGAAATTGAAAAAGAATGTCTGCTACAAATACCCATGGCATGGAAAAACTGCATACAACCACAAAAAAGTCAAACAGTATCTATATAATGATTGGACTCACAAACACCACAGCATAATACACCCATTCAAGCAAACACCTGTCCATAGACCAAAATCCAAAATGTTTCCTTCCATGGGAATCTTGCCAACCCCAACAATCTTGACTGCATGGCCTGGCCAAAACTCTACATACAACCTAAACAAAGGAAACAGTAAGTATACAATGATTAGACTCACAAACACCGCAACACAACACACCCATGCAAACGAACACCTAACCACTAAATAGAACCCAACATGCCTAGAGTCTTCAATACCAACATTCTGAACACAATCCAACAAACAAACTAACACACATCATCTCACTATTCTCTAAACACTATTACACTACTACCAATCAGTACACAAACTTTTGAAAACATATCCCCTAAGCAGCCAACATACCACGGTCAACATGTTTGCTAGCATGGGTGTGTTATGTTGCAGTGGTTGTGGCCAGGGCCTAGAGTCTTGGGTGCAACACCTGCCAAATGACCACAACCCAAAAAACATAACACAACCACCTCAAAACCTATCCACTTCAATTAACATACTAAAACAATAATTGCAACCAATGCACAAACTCTTCAATACATACCCTCTGCACCCAATTCTCTACTAACAACCCAAAACCAACAGCATAGTAAAGTAAAATAGCCAGTAGTGCGCCCAGTGTTCAGTAAGTCCCTGGACACCGCAAACATATCACAGCCTTCTCCCACCTAAACAAATGCAGCATTTGGCCCATCTCTCACTCCCCCACCCACTCCAACCACTCCTACACACCAACACACTCCCCAAAATTGGATTTATGCTCAGTTCCACGACACACTGTCCACGGATATCCACGGATTCAACATGGCGGGTGCATCGAGAGACTGTGACGCACATCATGCTTCACCTCAGCCAATCAGCGAACACGTTGACTGTCCGCGGACACGACGTAGGTCCACTGGCCCATCGGTGTCCTGTCCACAGAGTGAACAGGGAAGTGTGTCTGCGGAGCGGACATAGATTTTAGACCTACTTTTTGGTTGTTTTAAAAAGAACTATTGGACGGATTTCCACCAAATTTACAAAAGCACGCTTTTGGGTCCAAGCCGACGATCCTGCCGCAAATTTGTTGAAAATCCATCCAGCAGTTGGGCAAGTACTCTGACGTCACTGCTGAGGCAAACAAAAAACATGTGTCCTTGTGAAGTGAACGTAGGTGGTATGCATGTGCCTGTGAAAGCAACTGTTGCATATAATGGGAGTACATGAGGACATTATACATTAGATATAAAAAACAAAAAGTTACAAGCAGTGAAGATCGCTGAAACGGTATCACAGACAAACATATGATCGAAGTAACAGGCAAGAACTGTTATCAATCCATTTGGGATCTTGTTACATAGAAGCAAACCTACACATGTGCCTTCAGTCTATGGGAAAAAAAGAAATGTTGGGACCCCCATATAACTTTGCCCCGCCTAGCCAAACCTCACCAAACTTTGCAAAAATTCTGTGTGGGCCATATACTTTTTTTGCAAAATTTGGTGAGGATTCATCTAGGGAGAGCGAAGTTATAAGCCACCCAAAAAGTGCTCTTCCTATGGGTTTAGCAACTTAACCATAACTACATGGCCGATACCACAGGCCATGTTATGATGCTATAAAAGTCACTGGGCATTCTAAACATTTCTTCAAAATTTGCTTCGATCACAACATTACAATTGACTTTAATGATAGCATTTCCACTTCTCACCCAGTGTTATCATATTTAAGCAGAAACATTACAAACTACTTGTCAGAATACCTGTTTTTCTCCAGTATCAAGAAAAATATGTTACTGGAGAAATTATTTGAACAGAACACATTTAAAATAACTTTTGCAATTTGCGTTGTTATTAAATGTTTTGCGTATCTATATACAGTCCCATCAGTAACCATTTGAAAAATGTTATTAAGTAAAAGTGGCATATCCCCCAAGAAGCCACTGTAGCATTCAAACACAATTTTGTGACAATTTGAAATAATCTTTAGTACATACATATCAAAGTCCAGAAAAGAGAATACGACTGGTGCATTATGGAGTTTGCCCCTGTTAAGAGGCCACTTTCGATGTGGAAACTGTTTGGTGTGCCCTCTAACACAAAATCTGAGATTTGTGGTTTTTAATCGATTGAATTGGTCATTGAGTAACACACATATTGCAAGAGTAAGAATGTGATTTATGGAATCAAATGCACTTGCAATTTGTTATACGTGGGTAAAACAAAAAGAGAAGAACATCAAAGTCTATGATAAACCCTTAGTTGAACCTTTTGTACAACATAAACATAAAGCAAATTATTTATTTTGGTTTGGAATTGAAGAAGTGACTATCAACCCATACGATGGAGATGTGGATTCGATCCTCAGCAAAACAGAACGGAAATGGATAGACACCTTAATACAGTAGAGGTGGGATTGAACACATTTATCAAATTTAAAAACTAATTGTGGCAATGCCATTTACTAAGATCACCATTTCTATACAACAGGCCCTTATTTTAAGCTACTAAACCCTACTAATGCTAGTATGACGGATAGAATGAACAAGTGGATTTGAAATAAGTATCATGATGTACAACAATTAACATCTCAAAACACAATAGGATGACAATACAAGAAATATAATGTGAACAGGCCCCAGTGTTTGTGATTTCAAAGTGAACAAAAAGGGGCTAAAATGTAAATTGCATTGTTAAACTCGAGTACTGACACAAGGGTGAACACTGAAAATGTAGTAATTTGATATTAGTGAGAATTGGGAACGGAGGATATCATTTCAGTTATTCGAAATGGGAAACTTGCACATGGCAAAACGGCGCTGCTGATGTGATGCAGGTTTAAGGTACCTGAGTATGTGAATGAGCATCCACCTGAATGATAAGCGGAAGCGAACGTTCGACCGCGGGATTTAGTAATCTTAATGGGCGAGCACTAAAAGGCATGCAACCGCAAGAGTTATTATCTAAGGTAGATATAGATAGATTTGGGTATGATCACATGATATATCAATAATGGAGGTGTGCGTCCGCGTTCATGTTCACCAATGTGGGTAGGACGCACCCCGACTGAACATACTGATTAATGGGCTTTTTCACATTCTTGTTATTCTGTACTTTTGTGTTAAATATTTGATCAAGAGAAAGAGATTGTTTGATCAACTGTGGAGGTACATAAAGTAACAAAAGATACATTGTGCCATTTTCTATACGTAGTCATGAGAAACACCAAGCAAATTATCAAAGACACATGATATGTTTTGTAATACAGGAAGAGTTTGGAATGATGCAAAACAATTGGAACACATGCCCAAGAGATGTCTAGGCACGGGGAGAAAAACCCACCATGTGAACTGGAGAACTTACAAGCAAGCTCCATATTCAATATATAATATAATAGGTATGTCCAGTGGAGTGTGTAGCAGTGTGTTTGTTTTTTTAGGCAATGAGGACATCGCTTGAAAATGAATTGGTATCCATTTGATGCTAAAAATTGCACGATGATGGCTTGATACAAAATGAACACTATGGGACAGATGATGTTTCTGGCCTCAGTATATATGGCCAAAACACAGAGTGGCAACATTGAAAAGATTGATAGACAGAATGGTATTGAGTATCATGGAGATTAAGCAATAGGCCAGTGCCAAAGAAAATGTTATTCTGTAGACCTTAAAACAAGGTTGACTCTTGATGAATTCAGGGACCGGTTGAGCAACTTTGTCTGTCAAATATTTTGAGGTGAAGTTGTGGAGCAAACTAATAAAAAAAAATGTTTACCTATTGTGAATAAACATATTGTATCTTACACTTACTAACCCCCCTGCACTTTATAAAAATGAGTGAGATTGTTGAATTGTGTATTGAAAAAGAATATATAGTGTGTTTTTAACAACAAAAAGTCATCTGCAATTGTACAATAAAGCGATGTTACGATAACATCATAGGAGTTATTCCGTGTATTAACACACTGGTACATGGGCATGAAACATTAAGTAATGGACAAAATTGAGCAATCCATCCCTTTACTTTTTGACGTTATATTCAATGTAAAAGGGAAAACACAGGGCATTTTATTTTACACAAATCTGTTTTCCTGTTATCAAATTGCATTCCCCTGAACTTCAAAAACCTCTATTGCGCCAGAGTTTCCCTATAGGGAACATTTGGATTTGCATTCGAGTTTAATTTACCTGTTAAATATGGCTTCTTATTTGTGGAGAATCAACAGGGAATCTGTCAATCTGGAATCACTCCACCAGCAACCTCTCATTTCAGTTGGCCATATGGAAATTCAGTCTTTCATAGGTTTAAGATCTGTTCTGCAATTTCTCCTTCCCAAGCCTGTCTGGAAAGTCAGCCTCCCCTTGGTATCAGCTCTGTTTCCTCCATCCAGTTGTTTCCAAAATCTTCCAACTATATCTCCCCATATTCCTCCTTTATCATTATATGAGGAGGCAACATATATTGTTTACACCTCCCAGATCTTTTGACAGAGGTACGGTTTCTATCAGTCTTATGACACTGAAAGGAGGGGTAAAATCACTTTTACTGAAGAAATACCAATTTCATTTTTGTGACCTTACTTTGGATGTGGCCTTCTGAGTATAATAAAATAATATTATTACATTTTGAATATCAGCGTACATGATCAGATCCATGTATAATCACACTGAAATAAAATTGGGAAGAGCTACATGTTTCCCCCATTTATCTTACAATCTTTGCACAGCATGGTTTGGTAAATATAACTTCTAACTGTTTCATGTTGATTGGCTGTTGTATCAAAGAGCTATGATTTTTAAAACAAAAGTTTTGGATTTTGCATGCATCCATTAGATTTAATTCAATCTAGAAAGTGAAGTCATGTTGGATGCATCTTAAAAAAGGCACCATTGATACATTGCCGGCATACTCATTTTTTTCTTCATATCAATATGTGTCTAGGCAGAATGTCTTTAGCTTCTCATGGAGATTAGACAACTACCCAACAAAGTTAACTAATGGAGTTTTTATGAGCCTTTTTATGAGCCTATGGTTGATGGATGATCACAGGCTATTTTGAAGACCAGAATCCAAGCTCCTTAGCTGGCATGTGGCAATGTCTTTATTTGTATAATCTTGTATAATCATCTGAACTTCGGAAGTGCCCCGCAAGTGTCAGCTGTTAGGCTGTTATGAGCCTATGGTTGATGGATGGTCACAGGCTCTTTTGAAGACCAGAGCCCAAGCTCCTTAGCCGGCATGTGGCAGTGTCTTTATTTGTATAATCTTGTATAATCTTCTGAACTTGGGAAGTACCACGCAAGTGTCAGCTGTTAGGCTGTTATGGACTTGGACCTGCAACGGCATCTCTTCTGATATTCAGCGTTCCATCTGCGAGGTGAAGAAATGCCTTGGTGGAAACACTGCCACTCATTGGACTTTGCTACCTCAAGTAAATACAGCAGTACTCTGTTCTGAACTTTGTCACAAACTCTAGGCTTCTTTCTATTATGAACGCCCAACTCTCTTTTTTTCTTTTCTTTTCTTTTCTTTCATGCTTAGTTCTGCCCCCTGCTCTGCGCGCATCCACCTAGCCTCCCTACATCTGTGCTGTCTACACGCCTCAAGCACGCGCACCCAGAAGTGCCCCGCAAGAGGCAGCTGTTAGGCTGTTTGGCTGTGAGGCATTGCAGTGGGTACTTTCACTGTCTCAAATTAGTTACCTCTAACCATTTGCTTATCACCATTTATTTTGGCCTTCTTAGCCTTTGCCCGTAATAATTGTTAAAAGATTGGCACGCAGCTTAAATTGTATTTGTTAATTGCAGTGAATTTTTTCTTGTTCAGATAAACATATGCTGCATGCACTATAACTTTACACAGGCTCAGTGTTTTCCACCAGATTATCACTCTGTCGTGCTTCGGCACACACTTTGATTGTAAGTCGTTTATTTAAACATATATTCAAGCCCTATCATTACAGTAACTAGCAACCTTGATACTGTGTATTCTATTTTTGGTCCTAGTTACAATGCCTTTGAGTTATGGGCACTAAGTTAGGGAGTACATTATGGTCACCAGCTTACGAAGCGGCAAGTGTATTACAGATGATATTGGTTAATTTGAATTAAACCCTACTGCCCCCATATTGCAGCACAACTCCAGCATTGACGTGAGTGTCCACATTACTCAAAATCCAATACTTAGCGAATGTGCTATGGATTCCAGTACCACCCCATATAGTCAACAATCCATTGCTATTGAACCAAACAATAGTGCTTATATGCTTAAAAATCACACTGCTGCACAGAATCACTCTTAGCACTATGCCCTCAGTGTGAGCGGCAATCAATCTTTCCACTCCCACTCTCGAATTGGGGCAAGTGTGGCTAATGGAGACACTATGGTACATTCTGACTACTGTCTGGAGGAACCTTTTAACAATCACGTATCGGATGTTTCAATTTTGGCGCCTATTCTGCAAACAGAATGCGGGAAATGGTATAGAATTTCTTTGGGTCATGATTCTTCTGCTTCAATCTTACCTTCCGAAGTTGAAGAAATGTGCCTACATAACATGCAATTGGGATCTACCATGAACTCTCAGATCTGTCATGGTCTGCATCATACCTCTAAGGTGGACCGTCCCTCAACAAGCTCTCTCACGCTGTCTAACACTGTGCCCATTTCCAGCAAGGATTTTTACACACATGACCAATTAAATGTGTCACCTAATGGTATGTCTTCGGATACTCATCACAACAACAAAGTATTTAACGAATCTCTACAACACAACGTTAGAACTGACACTTGCGGTACATCTGAGGCTGATGATACTTTTTCTTTTCCGGTAATTACTTGGATCCTTTAGCTTCTAGACAAAGGACATGATTTGACACACCTTCAGCTTGATAATATCAAATCATCCATCACAGAGTTAACAAGTAAATTGAGTAAATTAGAAGGCTTTATGATGGCTCAGGCCACTTGCCAGGTTGAGAAACCTTGTCTTTTAGACTCCCTTATTGATAAAATCCAGTCATCAACCATTGCAAAGGCAGACAGCAAACTTATTCAAGCCTCTTCTCAATAGTTTTCTGGTGCACCTGTGCTGTGATCTTATACGGAATCAGTGTCTGTTGGAGCTGTATGCAACGTAACAGAGCATGAGACTCCTGCTTCCACGTTGCTTAAAGTGGTCCAATTAAACTCTCTGAAACTGGACGATTTCAAGTACCTTATCTCTCAAAAACCTAGCTCACATGGCGATGCTATGGTACCTGCACCCTTGCTCAATGAAGAGTCGCCTAATAGCCCGACACCCCTCATTGAAATCATGGACCAACTAGAAAACAATTACGTGGCTGACGTTGCCCCAAACGAGTCCTCCATTGCCAATGATTCTACAGAGTCAACCGGGCACCTGCACTCACGCAAATTGAGACGGGCACATGCGAGAGCTCTCAAATATAAAAACAACACCAAAGAAAAAATACTATCTTAGACAAAAAATTCAAAAATCAACCTTCTTCAAAAATTCTTGGTCACAAACCATTTGTGTAACATTTCAAAAGATAATGAAGCTATTGACCTCAATCAATTAAACAAGGAGTTGAAATCGGTATTAAATATAGACACTCAAGGAGGTAGGGTTGACAAAAAAAGAAATCAAGCTATCTAATGCTCCCATGATTCTGGCCAGTCCTTCTAAAACTGAAAATGTTGTTACTCCTGAACTTTAGACTCTATCCTTGCATTCAAAACAATGCCAATTATCCCAATTCTACCCGATAGGATGTAATAAACAAACTGGAGCCTCTATAATGGGTTGTTCTAAGGTTGTTACTTTATCCACCATACTGGTGACTAGTTCTGATATCCATCAACTTCCCCAACGGAACATAAAAACAGGTGCCCATATAAACACTAGGCTCTCTTCGGGCCTGGATGTAGTTGTAGCTACTCCTAGGGATGTCAATCCTCGGTCTGCTCATTCTCAAGGAACTGTGTTGAATGATCGCATTAGTAATCATTCTAGTGAAGCTGGATGTCGACAACCTACATCTGTTGCCAACACACTCACCAATTCCAGTTCAGCTCTCAACCCCGATAATAACTCTAATGTTGCTCAAGTGTGCATTGATTCTTACCCAGTTAAGAATGAAACAGCTAGCACAATAGACACCCCGAATATTCTGGGGTGGATTAGTGACTCTAACAAAAATGGTCCTCAAAGACTAAACCGTTCATTTTTATTTAACATGTTTAGAAATAGTCCCCAACTTTGCACAATCCACTTAGATAATATTGAGTGGATTAGATTGGCGGACCATAACAATTTTTGGATGATTTGTGGCCCACAATCTGTCATCATCACAAACTTTCTATGCGATCACAGAGGTGATTTTGGAATGAGTGGTTTATCACTTTGTTTGTTTCGTTTCATTGAAGAGGCAAATGAATTTCTGGAGCAACAATTGCCTAGTATTGCCCCTCTGAACACAAACGCAGCTTCTACTCAGGATGGTTCTTCCCCAAACGTTGATTTAATTACCAAAATATCTTCCTTGGTGGGGGCAGCTCCCAACCTAACATGGCTTTCACCTTTGTCATCTACAATTGCAGAACTAACAAAGGGTAACACAAAACTCTAGCTAGTGTCCTTTGAGGATTGTATCGTGGAACTGTTTTGGGTTCACTAATCTTAATGCTTGGCTTAGTTCCCGAACCCCTGTAGAGAATCCTTGCTTCTGATTGCTCAAGAAACCATTTTCTCCTGACCTCTTGGGGTCGATGGTTTCACCTCCTTTTGCTCTCTGGCTGCTCAAGATCCCTCGGGTAGACCTGCTGGAGAGTTGGCTATTTTAATCAATAACACTGTGAATCATCACTCTTTTATTCTCTCGTGCAGTAGCGAAATGCTGGCAATAGAATACTTTCAATCTAGTACACGGACGATCACCATTTTCATTATCTGTATTTACTTTAATCTTGCCAAACTGGATCTTGACCAATTCTTTAATCTTTTAGATGTAGTCTTTGAAGATGCCCTCCTTAAGAATCCAGACTATCATATCATTATTGAAGGCAACTTCAATTCCGCTTGTTTAAAATCACCCCCTCCTCTTAACTCCTTCATTGGGCCGAGCCTTTGCTCGACTTCTTCTAAGAGGGGACAACGATGGATGAATTATTTACTTGATTGGAATATCCACTTGGTAAACTTTGGGAGTGTTTTGCCACCTGGTACTTGGTCACGGGGAAAGGCATCCTCTTACATTGACTACTTTTGTGTATCAGCCAGTTTATCAGGGAAGGTTAGTCCTGTATCCATTGTGGATTCCCATTTGAGTGATCATTCCCCTATCTTACTTCAAGTGCATTTGAAAAGCGAACCACTTGTCATTGACCCTACCTTGGCTTTGGTTCAGACTGATTGTTCGAGGACATCGGTCCATTGGCATCCCACGTTGTGCCGGAAACTGACCTATCTTGTGCACAGAGACTATTGTCGAGTAAACGGGTCAGATTAATTGTCCTATCTACCTTCTCAAAGAGAATTGTTGAATAACTTCATTATAAAAACTCACTTACATGAAGTATTGTGTAACTCAAAGCATTCTTCCAAACCCCATCGTCATTCGTTTAACACCTTAATAGCTCAACACAAACGTGAGAAGAACTGCATCCTTAGAGCATTAGCCCAATTGAAGTTGAGTTATTTGAATTACCAGGAAACGATGAAACGAAGCCTTGTATTTATAAAAAGCATTGTAACAATCTGAAAATTATTACATTTCAGCTCCTTTTTAAGGACAATTTACACTGAGCAATGCAATTTGTCCTCCTCTATTTCTTCAAACTGTTGGCAATCCTACATCGGTTTGAAATTTCAATTACCTCCACAATTTCAATCTTGTGATTCAGGGGTTTTACAAGATATTTACACAGAGCTGCAAACCTTCTCTGTGGAAGACATCATCTGGGCCAGCCATTGGTAGACTAAAAACATCAAAAGCGGCAGGGCCGAATGGCATTCCTTCATGCATTCTTAAATTAGACGCACATTTTTCAGCAGCGCTACTATATGTTAAATTCAACCATATTCTTCGCTCTAATTCCATATCTGATTCTTGGTGAAATGACATAATTATTCCTGTTTATAAGAAAGGTGACCGGCACGACCCTGCCAACTTTTGACCTATTTCCCTCATGGATGCGGCCGCAAAGGTGTTTGCAATTTTACTTTTAAAACACCTCGAAAGCTTCATCCATGACAATAATATCTATTCAAAGTATCAGGTGGGCTTTAGGAAAGAAATGGGAACCTCATTGAATGCCATCGTTATTGCGCATGTGCTAGCTAATTCGAAAATAACCAACTCAGGCCCTATATAACTTGTAGCATTAGATTTGACATGTGCTTTTGATTCTGTTGTAAGGGAATTGTTATGGCTGAAGATGTTGAATCTGGGTTGTCTGGGTCGTCTTGCACAGTTAGTAGCAATGCTCCATGATAACACAACTTTTCAAGTCTGTGTAACTGAAGAGGGGGCTCTTACTCCTCCCATTTCTAAAACAACTGGAGTCAAGCAGGGGTATAAACTTGCTGCAACCTTATTCAATCTTTATCTTTGTGATATGGATAAATTGAGGTTTGATCTTCTATGTATCCGGCGAGACTAGGGAAGCAAAAATGATACTGGATGTGTTTCACTGACGACATTATCCTCCTTGACATAACGCCTTTTGGCTTACAGTATAAGCTTAATAAATTCTATGAATATGCCAATAAACATAATCGGTTTATAGTCATTGCATCGAAAAAGATGCATCAAAAATAAAAGCATTGGCATTCTATCTTTTTCATTAAAAGTACATATCTATCGAAACTTTTCCATCAAATGGATATGTACTTTTAAATGTAAAAGATAGCATTTCGATGCTTTTATTTTCCACATTAAAACGTTACATGGAACTGTCCAGTGCTGAAATGTAGCACTGGGCAGTTCCTTGTAACTTTTTTTGTATATATCCTACTGTACTCTTTCTATTATGAACGCCCAACTCTCTTTTTTTCTTTTCTTTTCTTTCATGCTTAGTTCTGCCCCCTGTTCTGCGCGCATCCACCTAGCCTCCCTACATCTGTGCTGTCTACACGCCTCAAGCACGCGCACCCAGAAGTGCCCCGCAAGAGGCAGCTGTTAGGCTGTTTGGCTGTGAGGCATTGCAGTGGGTACTTTCACTGTCTCAAATTAGTTACCTCTAACCATTTGATTATCACCATTTATTTTGGCCTTCTTAGCCTTTGCCCGTAATAATTGTTAAAAGATTGGCACGCAGCTTAAATTGTATTTGTTAATTGCAGTGAATTTTTTCTTGTTCAGATAAACATATGCTGCATGCACTATAACTTTACACAGGCTCAGTGTTTTCCACCAGATTATCACTCTGTCGTGCTTCGGCACACACTTTGATTGTAAGTCGTTTATTTAAACATATATTCAAGCCCTATCATTACAGTAACTAGCAACCTTGATACTGTGTATTCTATTTTTGGTCCTAGTTACAATGCCTTTGAGTTATGGGCACTAAGTTAGGGAGTACATTATGGTCACCAGCTTACGAAGCGGCAAGTGTATTACAGATGATATTGGTTAATTTGAATTAAACCCTACTGCCCCCATATTGCAGCACAACTCCAGCATTGACGTGAGTGTCCACATTACTCAAAATCCAATACTTAGCTAATGTGCTATGGATTCCAGTACCACCCCATATAGTCAACAATCCATTGCTATTGAACCAAACAATAGTGCTTATATGCTTAAAAATCCCACTGCTGCACAGAATCACTCTTAGCACTATGCCCTCAGTGTGAGCGGCAATCAATCTTTCCACTCCCACTCTCGAATTGGGGCAAGTGTGGCTAATGGAGACACTATGGTACATTCTGACTACTGTCTGGAGGAACCTTTTAACAATCACGTATCGGATGTTTCAATTTTGGCGCCTATTCTGCAAACAGAATGCGGGAAATGGTATAGAATTTCTTTGGGTCATGATTCTTCTGCTTCAATCTTACCTTCCGAAGTTGAAGAAATGTGCCTACATAACATGCAATTGGGATCTACCATGAACTCTCAGATCTGTCATGGTCTGCATCATACCTCTAAGGTGGACCGTCCCTCAACGAGCTCTCTCACGCTGTCTAACACTGTGCCCATTTCCAGCAAGGATTTTTACACACATGACCAATTAAATGTGTCACCTAATGGTATGTCTTCGGATACTCATCACAACAACAAAGTATTTAACGAATCTCTACAACACAACGTTAGAACTGACACTTGCGGTACATCTGAGGCTGATGATACTTTTTCTTTTCCGGTAATTACTTGGATCCTTTAGCTTCTAGACAAAGGACATGATTTGACACACCTTCAGCTTGATAATATCAAATCATCCATCACAGAGTTAACAAGTAAATTGAGTAAATTAGAAGGCTTTATGATGGCTCAGGCCACTTGCCAGGTTGAGAAACCTTGTCTTTTAGACTCCCTTATTGATAAAATCCAGTCATCAACCATTGCAAAGGCAGACAGCAAACTTATTCAAGCCTCTTCTCAATAGTTTTCTGGTGCACCTGTGCTGTGATCTTATACGGAATCAGTGTCTGTTGGAGCTGTATGCAACGTAACAGAGCATGAGACTCCTGCTTCCACGTTGCTTAAAGTGGTCCAATTAAACTCTCTGAAACTGGACGATTTCAAGTACCTTATCTCTCAAAAACCTAGCTCACATGGCGATGCTATGGTACCTGCACCCTTGCTCAATGAAGAGTCGCCTAATAGCCCGACACCCCTCATTGAAATCATGGACCAACTAGAAAACAATTACGTGGCTGACGTTGCCCCAAACGAGTCCTCCATTGCCAATGATTCTACAGAGTCAACCGGGCACCTGCACTCACGCAAATTGAGACGGGCACATGCGAGAGCTCTCAAATATAAAAACAACACCAAAGAAAAAATACTATCTTAGACAAAAAATTCAAAAATCAACCTTCTTCAAAAATTCTTGGTCACAAACCATTTGTGTAACATTTCAAAAGATAATGAAGCTATTGACCTCAATCAATTAAACAAGGAGTTGAAATCGATATTAAATATAGACACTCAAGGAGGTAGGGTTGACAAAAAAAGAAATCAAGCTATCTAATGCTCCCATGATTCTGGCCAGTCCTTCTAAAACTGAAAATGTTGTTACTCCTGAACTTTAGACTCTATCCTTGCATTCAAAACAATGCCAATTATCCCAATTCTACCCGATAGGATGTAATAAACAAACTGGAGCCTCTATAATGGGTTGTTCTAAGGTTGTTACTTTATCCACCATACTGGTGACTAGTTCTGATATCCATCAACTTCCCCAACGGAACATAAAAACAGGTGCCCATATAAACACTAGGCTCTCTTCGGGCCTGGATGTAGTTGTAGCTACTCCTAGGGATGTCAATCCTCGGTCTGCTCATTCTCAAGGGACTGTGTTGAATGATCGCATTAGTAATCATTCTAGTGAAGCTGGATGTCGACAACCTACATCTGTTGCCAACACACTCACCAATTCCAGTTCAGCTCTCAACCCCGATAATAACTCTAATGTTGCTCAAGTGTGCATTGATTCTTACCCAGTTAAGAATGAAACAGCTAGCACAATAGACACCCCGAATATTCTGGGGTGGATTAGTGACTCTAACAAAAATGGTCCTCAAAGACTAAACCGTTCATTTTTATTTAACATGTTTAGAAATAGTCCCCAACTTTGCACAATCCACTTAGATAATATTGAGTGGATTAGATTGGCGGACCATAACAATTTTTGGATGATTTGTGGCCCACAATCTGTCATCATCACAAACTTTCTATGCGATCACAGAGGTGATTTTGGAATGAGTGGTTTATCACTTTGTTTGTTTCGTTTCATTGAAGAGGCAAATGAATTTCTGGAGCAACAATTGCCTAGTATTGCCCCTCTGAACACAAACGCAGCTTCTACTCAGGATGGTTCTTCCCCAAACGTTGATTTAATTACCAAAATATCTTCCTTGGTGGGGGCAGCTCCCAACCTAACATGGCTTTCACCTTTGTCATCTACAATTGCAGAACTAACAAAGGGTAACACAAAACTCTAGCTAGTGTCCTTTGAGGATTGTATCGTGGAACTGTTTTGGGTTCACTAATCTTAATGCTTGGCTTAGTTCCCGACCCCTTGTAGAGAATCCTTGCTTCTGATTGCTCAAGAAACCATTTTCTCCTGACCTCTTGGGGTCGATGGTTTCACCTCCTTTTGCTCTCTGGCTGCTCAAGATCCCTCGGGTAGACCTGCTGGAGAGTTGGCTATTTTAATCAATAACACTGTGAATCATCACTCTTTTATTCTCTCGTGCAGTAGCGAAATGCTGGCAATAGAATACTTTCAATCTAGTACACGGACGATCACCATTTTCATTATCTGTATTTACTTTAATCTTGCCAAACTGGATCTTGACCAATTCTTTAATCTTTTAGATGTAGTCTTTGAAGATGCCCTCCTTAAGAATCCAGACTATCATATCATTATTGAAGGCAACTTCAATTCCGCTTGTTTAAAATCACCCCCTCCTCTTAACTCCTTCATTGGGCCGAGCCTTTGCTCGACTTCTTCTAAGAGGGGACAACGATGGATGAATTATTTACTTGATTGGAATATCCACTTGGTAAACTTTGGGAGTGTTTTGCCACCTGGTACTTGGTCACGGGGAAAGGCATCCTCTTACATTGACTACTTTTGTGTATTAGCCAGTTTATCAGGGAAGGTTAGTCCTGTATCCATTGTGGATTCCCATTTGAGTGATCATTCCCCTATCTTACTTCAAGTGCATTTGAAAAGCGAACCACTTGTCATTGACCCTACCTTGGCTTTGGTTCAGACTGATTGTTCGAGGACATCGGTCCATTGGCATCCCACGTTGTGCCGGAAACTGACCTATCTTGTGCACAGAGACTATTGTCGAGTAAACGGGTCAGATTAATTGTCCTATCTATCTTCTCAAAGAGAATTGTTGAATAACTTCATTATAAAAACTCACTTACATGAAGTATTGTGTAACTCAAAGCATTCTTCCAAACCCCATCGTCATTCGTTTAACACCTTAATAGCTCAACACAAACGTGAGAAGAACTGCATCCTTAGAGCATTAGCCCAATTGAAGTTGAGTTATTTGAATTACCAGGAAACGATGAAACGAAGCCTTGTATTTATAAAAAGCATTGTAACAATCTGAAAATTATTACATTTCAGCTCCTTTTTAAGGACAATTTACACTGAGCAATGCAATTTGTCCTCCTCTATTTCTTCAAACTGTTGGCAATCCTACATCGGTTTGAAATTTCAATTACCTCCACAATTTCAATCTTGTGATTCAGGGGTTTTACAAGATATTTACACAGAGCTGCAAACCTTCTCTGTGGAAGACATCATCTGGGCCAGCCATTGGTAGACTAAAAACATCAAAAGCGGCAGGGCCGAATGGCATTCCTTCATGCATTCTTAAATTAGACGCACATTTTTCAGCAGCGCTACTATATGTTAAATTCAACCATATTCTTCGCTCTAATTCCATATCTGATTCTTGGTGAAATGACATAATTATTCCTGTTTATAAGAAAGGTGACCGGCACGACCCTGCCAACTTTTGACCTATTTCCCTCATGGATGCGGCCGCAAAGGTGTTTGCAATTTTACTTTTAAAACACCTCGAAAGCTTCATCCATGACAATAATATCTATTCAAAGTATCAGGTGGGCTTTAGGAAAGAAATGGGAACCTCATTGAATGCCATCGTTATTGCGCATGTGCTAGCTAATTCGAAAATAACCAACTCAGGCCCTATATAACTTGTAGCATTAGATTTGACATGTGCTTTTGATTCTGTTGTAAGGGAATTGTTATGGCTGAAGATGTTGAATCTGGGTTGTCTGGGTCGTCTTGCACAGTTAGTAGCAATGCTCCATGATAACACAACTTTTCAAGTCTGTGTAACTGAAGAGGGGGCTCTTACTCCTCCCATTTCTAAAACAACTGGAGTCAAGCAGGGGTATAAACTTGCTGCAACCTTATTCAATCTTTATCTTTGTGATATGGATAAATTGAGGTTTGATCTTCTATGTATCCGGCGAGACTAGGGAAGCAAAAATGATACTGGATGTGTTTCACTGACGACATTATCCTCCTTGACATAACGCCTTTTGGCTTACAGTATAAGCTTAATAAATTCTATGAATATGCCAATAAACATAATCGGTTTATAGTCATTGCATCGAAAAAGATGCATCAAAAATAAAAGCATTGGCATTCTATCTTTTTCATTAAAAGTACATATCTATCGAAACTTTTCCATAAAATGGATATGTACTTTTAAATGTAAAAGATAGCATTTCGATGCTTTTATTTTCCACATTAAAACGTTACATGGAACTGTCCAGTGCTGAAATGTAGCACTGGGCAGTTCCTTGTAACTTTTTTTGTATATATTGGGCTGAAGGGGGTTCCCGCAACCCACCCAACCCCCACACCCACCCCCCTTAACCACAACCCTAACCCTAGCCCCAACCTTAAACCTAACCCTAATCTAAACCTTAATCCAACCCTTAAACTAACCCTAGCCCCAACCCTAACCCCTAACCCAAACCCTAATCTAACCCTAACTCAAACCCTAATCTAACCCTTAATATAACCCTAGCCCCAACCCTAACCTTAACCCTAATCTAACCCTTTTTCTAAGCCTTAATCTAACCCTACCCCAACCCTAACCATAACCCAACCCTTAATCTAACCCTAAATATAACCCTAGCCCCAACCCTAACACTAACCCTATCCATTGAAATTAGCCATCGTAAATTATTCAATGAATATGCTTTTCGAGGGAAAGGCAATTCAATGAATAATTTTCAATGGTGAGGTATTCAATGGTATGGCTTTAAATGGAAAGACCAGATACCACATAATCTACAAGCTAATTCTCTAAAATCCAAGATTATTATTTTCACCAACAGAAAGAGGAGAAAGTCATATCAGTGGAGCATATCTGGTGTAAGAATCGAATGTGTAGACTCCTTACGATACTTAGGTTACACCCTGTCTGATTCTAATTCTGACAAATCTTGGTCTACCAGTCTAAAAATCAAAGCCCGCCCACATTTCTTTATGAAAAGTATTGTAAGTTTTCCCCAATGCCAGTTGTAGATTTTTATTTAATGAAGGTAGAACCAATCCTACTGTTTGGACTAGATACATGCCTTTTGAATTTGGATGCAGTTCTAAACAGCCTCCAAGCGCAAATATGGAAACAAACCTTGGGATTGGCGTCGGCTGTTCAAAATTCTATAATTAGGCACACATTGGGACTATCATCTCTTGTATCAAGATTAACCTGGTGAAAGTGAGCCAGTTACGCTTAGATGTTGGTCCCTCCACTAAATTTTCTTTTTTTCTCAATCTTAAAGATCTCCTGACAGATGGCAATGTGCTCTCTATGGTAACATTTGCAGACCAAATGAATAAAATCCTGATGACCATCAATTCTACAGAAGCAGATCTCGCGCAAGGTTTACCTAGTGTTAACCGCAAACTTTATGAATGGGACTGGATTAAAACAATCGAGACCAACAACACATACAATACTTACTTGGAGTATGCTTTGTATCCCAGAAAGCAAGAACATCGTTCCCTGTACATAGTCAAATTTCCATGTGAAAGAGTTTGAACAACCTACCTCCGGTTTAAATGAAACCAATTTTTTACGTTAGAGTGTACCCAACACTGGCTCAAATCTTCTGATTCTAATGTTGCTAATACCTGTCGATTCTGTGGAAACAGAGACTAATGTGAAACACTAAAACACCTTGTATTATACTGTTCCCTATTCGAAGATGCTAGACACATGTTGTTGGGTATCTACTGAAATGGCGAAACAATATTTTTGCTATAGATGTTTAAGAGGGGATAATACTCGTCTTATCATGGCACTTGCACAACTACTGTATAAGGTTGACGATTCATTGATTAAGGTGAATACACTCATAAGATAGAGCTGGTATATTTCACCTCTTGGTATGTTGGGGGCCATATCTATGACAATCAATGAACTTCTTGGTAGCATCAATTTTGGTAAAACACCAAGATATCATTTAATGCAAATATGCTCTATAGGTGTGTCATGATAATGATGCATTGCACTGATGGAGCTAACTCTAGGATATCATGCAATCTCATATCACAAATTGTCTTTTAATTGGCCTCATGTTCAATTGTCAAGTGAAATGAACCAGCCTTGTTTCTCTTGCTCAAAAGTTCTGATCAGGGGTCCATAGCTTTAGACATTTTGATGTTACTTCTACAGTCGAATTTTCCAACAGAGCGGTTTTTATTGCTTCAGAGATATTCATCCTATGTGATTTTTTATTGCCTGTGGCGATTTGGTGTTTTAACTGTAAATATTAATTGTTTTATTGTTAATAACATGTCATGATTGTTCTTGAAAAGGGAATGCAGGTTCTCTATCACATAATTCATGTATTTTTTATAACACTTCATGTAATTGTTTTATATGTGAGACTGTACATAGTTCTAAGTAGATCTATTTTTGTGTTTAACTCTTCTGTTTTTCTTATGAGCCTTAAGCAATTGTAACTTTGATTTGTTATCTGAGCTCTTTTTATGTACCTAGTTTGTTCTTGTATTTTCTTTTCCATGTATATCTGAGTCATTATAATTTAAAGGTTTCTTTCTATGAGCCAAAAATAATTAAAAATATATCTTCTGAACTAGCCTAAACTTCATAGCCAAGGCCTTTATGTGGTCTCTTCATGTTCTTGTATTCTGCATTCCTAACCAGGGTTTTCAGAAAGGAGAATTCACTATCACTTTCAAATGTATCCTAAACTACATGCAATAATCTGTTTGAGCAAGTCTTTTGGTTTACAAATCTCACAGACTCATTGAAAGTGTAGTAAAAATATGGTAAAATACTCGGGTTGTACATGAAGCTGCAGTAGGCCTTACATTTTACATCATGTTGTGCTCTAAAAAATATCATACTACATAATAAAAGGCCAGATGTAAGTTTCAACAAAGCAGTCCTGCCCGATTTGGCTGTTATCACCGGAAGAGGGAGCTGTTGCCTTATGCAAACAACAATAAGACTTCAGGTTCATCTTCCAGGTGAACAAAAGGTATATTTCAAGATTGATAACATGCATTTAGCTGCAGAAAAGGCCCAAACCAGGGATACCACTTTAACAGCATACTTCAAGTTGCATACACTAAGTATATACATTTAAAAAAGAAACATATATACGGAATGTCATTTGATTAAGCACTATTTCTAAAAAAAGTACTTTTTATCAATGTACTTATGTATTAAGTAATTATTAATTGTAATATTTTTGGTACGTATTATTATATTAATAATATTCTTCATTTATGTTTTAAACTTTATTTGACTTCAATTTACTTTATTTTATGATCTCATGTCTACTTCAAATCATGCTGCATTTGAACTATATTACTCTGACATCCCTCAACATTGTATATTTGAATCCAAAACCCATAAGTGGAATCCAAGACAACGAGGAGCCGATACAACAATGGTCTGTCTGTATGTACTTTGTTGAACGTTCAATGGATTCTGTGAGATTTTGTTTGAGGTTACTCCTCCTCCATGTAAAAGGAGCAAGATCATTTACAAAACATTGTTTTCAATTAACATAATTTACATTAAAATACACCACATAATGTATTTACACTCTGAAAATGTCTTCCTTTACGCACATCAGCTCATGTACATGGCCTTTTCCACTTTTAGCAAATATTGTAAATAAAAGTTCTAGGCCTTGACGTTTCCACATGTTTTTAACATTGATTCAGGAAACAGTTGAAAAACTGTGCACATTCCAGTTGTGCTTTAAAGTATAAATTCAGGCTTCGGGAATTATTGTGATCCAAAAGTCACTTTTACACCATTAAAAGGTTCATGGGTGCACGCTCATTTACCCGCATTTCACATTTACTGGGGCACCCTTTTCATCATGGCTGCAAGCAAAATGCGCAATCGAACATAATGCAAACTCATTCAGGTAAAGCCTACCCCGCTCGATATGTAAGCAACCCCCAATGCTCTTTGTTTATTCCATGGAAGTTACATTTGGTTACATAATTGCTGACAATATGTTATTGTGCGTTTGCCTAAAATATGGCATTTCTCTTTTGCTTCCTTTGCATATCTGTGTGGAAGAAGTTGACCCTACTAGGTATTACCTTTGTTCTCAGCTCACAGGGGTATCAGAGATGTGTAGTGTTGAAGTCTGGGAAACCAATGCGTGAAAACATTACAAGCATATGTAGCTTGCCAGACATATGGTAAGCATGACACATCACATATTGAGCACAATCATGTGAATACAAATAATCTCATTATGCTATCTAAATAACATATTTTTTGCATATGCACCAATACATGTCATTGTGACAGCTCTATTTCTGCATGTTAAGCTATGGCTATCAGAGCTCTGTTGGTAAGAGATGTGTTTGTGTATGTTTGTGCTTGTGTGTACCAGTATGTCATAGACCAATTACTATTCCTTAGATACTTGAGGAATATAAAGCACATGGACTAGTGGCTAGAGGATGACAGCATACAATATTTTTTATGGCTAATATATCCAGCCATTTTCATTTGTATTAAAAAAACGATTTCATATATCTAAAAAATCATTACATTTGCTCAATAGTGCCATATGGCTCACACTCTTTCTCTCATTCACCCTCATACTTTCTTCATTACACAGTCCAAATTGGTTGAACACATAGAGTAACAGTAAAACATCTGTCACTTTTCTGTAACAAATGTAGATGCTATTATCGTCCCTTCGTTAGTTCCAGATGACAATATCTGTATATTGATGTTCCCATAGATCTTCAAGTCAACAGTTGCTATGATCGCGTATCAACAATAGTAGTCTCCAACTGTCGCAACCTTCTTCAGGACAAAACAACCACATATATTTTCATTCACATATGCAAGATTGAGCCGCACCATTTCCAAGTATACTTATGGGGGAAGTCAAGATCTACTGCTTAGATTCCAGTTCTTATTCTAAAACTCTTCCAATTTCTTTGAGCCTTTCTTAGACACAGTTAGACCACTTCACACTTTCAATGTATCCTCTCTGAAGTAATAGACTGCTTGTGCCTGATTTCGCTGAGGATGCATCATTGACCATAACTGCTTAGGTCTCCAAATAGAAGTCAATATTCCCTGTCTGCATCAACAACGGTTCTGCACTCGTCAAATAGTGGATGTCTCGCTCTTTGGCTTTATCTTCCCTGTAGGTGTCTCCTCTCCGGGAATACACGTAGTATCTAATCGTCGTGGTGGAATGGAGAGTCGGGAGTCTGACACAGCAGCTGAGGTGGTCACAGGGACAGAAACAGAAGCATAGGCAATGACAGGTCAGCAGTCACTCCCAACGCAGTGCAGTTGGGCAGCAGGCACTCACACTAGGCAGGCAGCAGCAGATGGCAAGCTGTGGGAGGCAGACAGGGCAGGGGGAGGTATTTAAATTGGCACAGAGGCAGGAGAGGGGTTTCTTCCATGTCTAGCTACGAAGTCATCTGAAAACAGAGTAAAGGCCCTTAGCGAGTAAGTTATCTGACACGTACTGCACGCAGCATGTCTACGCAGCTCACAGAATTGACAGTGAAAAGCAAGTATGTATGTATGCATGGGAATTGTAAAGTGCAAACCTAGCTTAGTGGGTGCACCGCGGGGTCTTTCTAGGTATGGTGCAAGATAATAAATCAGAGCACACATCTTAGAACAGCAATTATCCCAGATTAAAGCCACTCAAACATACCCTATTCATCAGTGTGAAAACAAATTCCATGTGCAGTGGATCAGCCACATGAACGCCCATAGTCCAATCCTCAGCTCTGATGTCCAACCATGTGAACCCCACCAGATACTGATGACAGGCTGCCACAACACAGCAGGATATTGTGATGATCACTAAGGGTGACATCAATCAGACTGAGATCTCATGAAAGGTATCACCTTCCACAATGCCATTATTCAGCCATTAATGGGAAAACAAATATGCCTGCCATGATTGGCTACCTGAGGAAGGCAATCCTGACCACCAATCCGCCCCTTCCTTGTAAGAGGTAGGTTATTTGGTTTCTTAAAGGCATTCCAGGGTGAACAGAACACTTCTTTACCAAATGCCCTTTTTTGCCTCAATAGAGACACAAACCAAGGGGGAGGACACTGAAGCAATCTGCATTTACTCATCGGCCTGTCACACAGGCAATAATACAGTTAAATAAGACTTTTCACAGCATTTCCTTGTTCATGCAAACACTTCCACATCCCGTCTTTACTTAGTGCACTCGTGTAAATAACTATTTTGTTGTTAGTCCATCTCAACACTTCTAAAGCCGAAGTACTCTTGACAATTCTTAACTAATCCTCTCCTTAAATTCATCTTTAGAACAATTGTGTTCTTGCTAAGCACTTGCTTTCAGCATCCAACTGTCTGAACCATGTGACATCTGAAAACACTTAAATTGTTCCCTGCTGCCAGTCACAAAAATCTAAAGCTTCTTTAGCAGAGGACGCAATATAAGCTCGAACAAGCATCTGATGAAGACATGCCAAAAGCTGTATATTCATCCGAAATCAGATTAAAACTTAAAACCCAGAGCAACTAGATTTCTGTACATATTTAATTCTGGATTCCTCCCACTTCCCAAGCCTGTTATGAATAGGCAATATACAACGACAATGCTCTACTGACCGGCAAGTCCTTAACTGGTGCTGGACCATAAGGGGCTAGTCCCTACTCAGGTGTATAAATATTAGCACCCTGGGCCTGCAAACTGGGGAACTAACAGCTTTTTTAACGTCATTTTTAATATCAGAGACCCTTGAAAAACTGCAAACCAAGATGGCCGACATGGACATTTTAAAGGAGTCCTGCAGCAGCAGTTTCAGATAGTCAGAGAGGGGCCAGATGGTGAGATAAATGGGACTGGGGGAACCAGACAGATATGCAACGGGGGTAGAGAGGTAAGGGAAGCAAGTACAGGTGCTCGGTGGTGGGCCGGCGCAAATAGGGGGTTGGATCGGCAAAACAATTGGCAGTCTGTCGTAGATGTGCTGGACACACGCATGAAATGCAGGCTTTGCTATTGTAGTGTCACAGGAACAGGACATGCAAGGTGGATTCTACTATATTTATTGAATCATGTGTAAAGTTATATAAACTAAGTATATGGAGCCCCGCCTGCTCCCACGTCTATCCTCCGTCTCTCCAACCCGCACTCTCCTATACATTCTTTCTCAGAACACTCACAGTCATGAGGCTGCGCGTGGCTTCACGTGGCTCTTTTTGGTTTGGAGAGGTAGGCCGCTGGGCTCTGCCGTGCGAGTAGTGGTGCGAGCGCAATGTGCTTATCCCTTTGGATCTAGTAACCAGGTGGGCAAGTCCCTTGGTCTTTCTACTGAGGTGATGGTGGGCGGTGCACGTCTCCAGGTCTCCTATTGATGGGATGAGAAGCATTGGTTGCTGCTGAGTACTCCTGGTCCTCTTGCGGGGGTGGAAGAGGGGATCAATGTGTCACCCAGATGAGGCCTGGGGAGATTGATGGAACCCGCTCGCACAATAATGCATAGTTTTACATGGTAAACTATGATATCAACAGGTGGGCGTGTACGGTGGGAAAAATAACATTTCATGTAAATACTGTACAATATACCACAGTGACCTGTGTCTGCTAACCACAAATGCAGGTGAAAGTGATAAACAAATCAAGAAAAACATGACAGCAATGTTATAATCCCTAACAAACACATCTGAAGTGGAACGATAAGGGCTCCCACAAAGGTCAGAAACCACAGTGGAGTCCATTAGACCACAAAGTATGAATATAGAGACACTCTAATACTGGACTGGAGAGCTTCAGTGACGAGAAAAGAGGACTCATTTATACTGTTGACATCGAGTCAATGGGCATTGCTAGTCATAGAATTTCAGAGAGGCTAATTGAATGGATGCTGTGCTGTTTCCGACCCAAGTGGCAATTACTAGCTCCAGCGAGAGCCCGGTGATGTTAAATATAGTATATGACGTACAAAATGGAAGGCTACTTTGCTATTCTTGTGTTCAAGCATAAATGCCTTCGCTGGGATTGAGCATGAGTGCTGTCATCACACAGTATTGAACACAACATTGCAACAAGCAAGTGAGCAGAAAAAGCACAGAATAACAGATAGTGGGAGCCGCGAAGAATATAAAGAGACTCCAAGACAGTCAATGCAAAAATGCAAACCAGGACCAAGAAGGCAGCGAGTTAATAGTAATTTCTGGGGCAGAACGCAAGCACTAACAAAGAATGTTCTTTGCGCCGGGGCATTTGTCACTAGCAAACGCAACATGGCGATTGAGGAACACAATGGAGGAATCAGGATGAACGGGGACCGTTTCTAAGACAGTTAGGATCGTTGTTTCAGAGAAATTGATTTGTAAATTAGACACAGGTATTGAAGAGATATTCAGTAACAATGTGAAGTAGTGAAAGCCTAGGAGTAATGTGTTTCGAGCAATCAATACTTGAAAAAAGCATTTCAACAGGAGGGAAGCCGTTCATGACTAGGGTTGGACAAGAGGTGTATGCATGTATGTGTGTATGTACGGAGGCATGTAGGTGAGTGCAATAGCACATAGAAAGCAACAGAGCTCTTAATAGTATAGGGTGATCATGGAAGAAGGGTGCAGTCGTGTTTTCTCCCTTTTTGCACATAGCAGACCACACTTTTTAAATAAAAATCAGAAACAAAAGCTATTTCTTCTCAAAGAAAATTGTGAATGATTTTCCAACCAATTTAAGTGACTGAATCGCTGGCGTTTTATTTTTAAGAAATCATTTTGTTTTTGTAAAAATTGTTTTTATGTACAAAGGTTTATGTTACAAAAATGCGTTATGATTTCACAAATCAATTCATTTTTCAGAAAGAGGCTTATTTTGGTGAATAAACACATTTTTGAAAACAAAAAGTCAACTTTCTGTAAAAAATGCTTTTTTTGTCAGATTGAACATTTTACGGCATTTGGTGGAGTCACATTTTTCCAGCTAGTCAATATCAAACCAATACTAAGCAATTTCGGCAAGATACACCCTATTCTATTGCTTTATTTAGCAGGGTATTACATTTTTATTTGTACTTGTTGAATAGTTCAAAGGTGCCGACCTGAAATTGCAAAGCGTTGATTTCTTTTTAAATGCCCCACCAGCGATGTTATGTGACTGTATACCTTTTTGATTGGTTTAAATCTCTCATAAACTGTGGATTGTGGCCAAACAGTATTGCTGCCATGGATTTGCCGAGAACAGATCCACATTACCTGAAGGTTTGCTGACCAAGAAAATGAAACGTGTATAATGCCGTCTGCAAAGGTTTACTCAAGATTACTGAGGGTGTGTGAGGAAGGAGGAGTCTCAGTACCACATTTGGCTCGCCTTGTTACCCCTGCGTGCTACAGGTAGTCCCTATGTGTTACTCCCCGCCCCTGGGAGATATTCTGTAATGTGTTTTTTTGATACTAGACACAGCTGTTTTTTCTTGAGGAGAGGGTACCCTACCTCTCCCAGTAAATGCTCAGGAAGCTAGCGTGGGGGGAGGAGGGTAAACCCTCACTGTGTTAGAAAGAGCATGTGGGCTAAGGTGAAGAAGAAAATGGGAGTAGATGAGGATTGTGGCGCTCCACAAACACACAATGCCGGTGCAGGGGTATCGTCTTGCACAGGGACGTCATTTCACAAAAATGCCAGGGGTAGTGGAAGTGACATCACATGACTCCTGGCCTCTGATGACATCACAGGAAGTGATGTAATTTGACCCCACCCTAAAGTGACATCATGAGAAGCGATGGAACATGACCTTTCATCCCTTGAGAAAACAGGAAGTGGCATCACATAGCATTGTTCCAAAGTACACTACAAAAAATATGGTTACGATATCACTGCAACATGATATACATTTCATACAAGAGTGAATCACCAGATGTATCATTAATAACAGTGTGTATAGACCCATATTACCAAATTACTGTGAATGCAATCAGATGGCCAAGCCCAAAGGATAATGATGTGTTATTATATAGAATTTATGCTTAACCTTACCTTACCTTCAAGGTGCAGATCAAACACACATTGCAGCAGCGAGCGCTCAACCCACTGAACAATCTTGCCGGCTCTAGCGATCTTACCGGCAATAGTTAAATGAGCAATTACATGTCTGAATGTTCTCAAAGTCAAAAAGCAAATTAAACTCTATAGTGGATACCATTAACTGGTAACTGAGATTTAAGAGCAGGCCTCTTCATCTGCAAGTCTGGTGCAAAGTTGGCCACATGTCAAGCCTACGTGGATCTACTTTCCAGGCTTCAGAGGTTGGCAAAACACATACCATTGGGAGGGTTCATAACTATGTATTAAAGAATTTAGCACGGCACAGTGAAAGCAGTGCACTCACATGGCATCGCATACTCTGGGCACTCATTACCTCATACATGCAAACAAACATCCTGAACAGCATGCCATGCAGATAGGAAACATAGACACATTGCAACAAAGCATTAATTTCGGCACAATGAAATCCAGGGCCACTTCATGTGCTATGGTCAAACATTTCTAGACTGCACTCAAGCTTTTAGGCACAAGGATTTTGTCAGGTGACTGAGGGCACCGAGAGAGAATGTCTTGTGATGATCGTAACAGAGACAACGGCAGAAAAAAACATGCTATCACTGCAACTTGCGAAAAGCAAAATACATCCCAAAATGGACGCTTATTCTACTCTAAATGCTTTTGGGAGGTTTTTGTCTGTATTGTGAATTTGAGGTGTTTGCGAACAGACTAAATCAGTGTCTCACCCCCTGAAGTGTGCCTGAAATAAACCTTTAATGAGTCTGGCAATTATTGTATAGAATTCCAGAAAGACACATTATTTGTTATTCCTATTCTTTCTTATATAGGGTCACTGCTCAAAGTGTTACACTTGTGGAAGCCCCTGTTTTCTAAGCCACCCACTCCAGAAACAAAGAGCCACATGGCACTGGCCACAGCTCAGGCGCTTCAATTTAAATTTAAAAAAAAATGTTTAAAAGGTTTCTTTTTCTTTTTTTTAGGGGTAGCAAGGGAGACCACAGGGGCAGCAAGGGAGACCCCAGGGGTCGCAGTTACGACCCGTGGCAACCCCAAATAACGTCCCTGGTCTTGGAGTTCCTGGGCGTGCAGGCTCGTGAGGCTGCCAAACCCTCGCCTCGAAACTGGACTGCACCAGCTGCAGCACATGTCGTGATATTTTACTCTTTTAAAAACAAGATGAAATGTGAAATCGAGGTCTCAATTAATTTCTTCTGACTTTGATGGCTTTTATTCAAATCTTCGTTGCTCTTTTTTATCCCTGACTTGTTATAATGCTGTTTGAGTCTCTTTGTTAGCTAGTGTAATGCTTTTGCGCTTTTAATTCTTTACATCCTGGTTCCTTGGATTAATTCTTTTTAACTTGTAACTTATTTTAACTCTCGTTAACTCTTTTTACTCTAACAACTTTCTTTTTACTCTCACAACTTTTAACCCTTTTAGCCTCTGTTAAAAAATAAATTTAACGTGTGCTTTAAAAATTCTTGTTATCTGGTTTTCTATCTATTTAATGTTAAAACTATTGTAACCCTTTTTACTTATGTCTATTAGGTGGCTCTAAAGAGCTCTAAAGAGCCACCTATAAACTGAAACTGTTGTGTTACGGTACAGTGAGGGAAAATGGCTTATGAGGAGGGACACAAAGCTTGTGGGTGTAGCTTGGTTATTTAACATTTACCCACCCATTGACTGCCCATGGCCTTTCGAAATCCCTATGGTCAAACGCACCCACTTCTTACTCATCCTCGCCCAAAACGCATCCTCAAAGGATCTCTTTGAGCTCACTTTATCAAGCCTTACTATCAAACAATGTGCTCTATCAAATGGTGCGCTCCAAGTGCCTGTTAGCGTTCTTTTCAAAGCAGTTTTCTGAGAGTTAATTACTTAATTGGAGCATTAATTGCACTAGTTGTATAATAAACATGTCTTCACCAGGCCTGCCTTCAGCCACTCTATTTGTAAGCACTGTGTGTGTGTCCTTCACTGAAGTCCTCTTAAAAAACAAGCATTGGCAAAGCCAACACTTTTTACTTGTGTAGAAGTATTGGCCATTTGCCAGGCACTGCTATTAAATGCTCAGGTACTCGCACCATTTTGCACCTGCGACCATCAATGGCCAGTTAATACCACTACGGCAATGCCCTCCCCATACCTACATAAGAGCCGTAACTCTTGGCATTGCCAATGCTTGTCCTTAGTTTTAAGCATGTAGCGTTTACAATTATTTAAAATGTCAAGGTGTAATTAGTCGACAGCATGAGTGGGAGAGAGAGAAGTGGGGGGGGGGGGCATAAGTACAGACATTCAGAGACTAGAGCCTTGGGGAGCCCACTCGTAGTGGAGGGGAAGGTGCATCGAAGAGTAGTTGAAGTTGGCATGTATTTATTAACTCCTTCGTGCCTCCTCCAGTAACAGCATAACATGCTGGAAATGTGCTGTTGGGTGGGTTCTATAATCATATCAGTGGTTTCCTTTTCTTAGATGGCAAGCATCAGGGACCCCAACATGAGCTGCGTCAGTGGGCACAGCTGGCAGCTCTGACTGCTAGGAGTGCTAGCACTGCAGAAGCAGTGCAAGTGGACATGGGCATGGGCAAGAGTGTGCAGGCCTCAAAGCACCTCATTAGTCAGCTGCCTGATGTCAAAGAATGGAAAGCCCACTGAGCGCCAAGCCCCAGGCCTGCTGGCACTATCAAGAGTGAGTATCACTTACATTTGTTTTTAAGGGGATTTATTTTGTACTCCCTTTTGCTGTTTTGTTTTGACTTTTGTTTGTGGTGAAGCAACAGATTTTTTTCTATGAAAACATAATCATAATTTCCACCATGAGACAATGATTTGCCTCTTCCATGGCTCCTAAGGACGGCTTTTATCTGGTGTGTGGCATTTTCCATTTGCGCACACAGCCTAACTGAGTGCAAAAGGTGAAAGGTCATAGCTGCCAGGAAGCATGGGCATCCCAAACTACACTTTATTTGCATTGATATATGTCAGACAGATTAATTAACATGGGGATGACACTAGCAGTTGCTCTTTGGCTATTGTGCAGTCATGTCATCCATTCTCTAAGTGTTAAGGGGTTCCATGGATGAAGGACCCGTTCCCTCCATAAAACAGTAGATGGGCTGATGTGTAACAAGTACTAAAGAGGATTAATCATTAATGACACTCTTCCGTTTCTGGGGTGAATGGGTGTTTTGACCCGGTCTGCAGCCTGGAGCCTGGCCCACAGTGTAGAAGGATTTGACTTCTTCAGCAGGACTTGGGGATGGATGTGCCACCCTTTACATTGCTGGCATTCAAGTAGGCAGCAGCAGGATATGTGTCAATCCCTTTCTTAACCCCTTAAGTGCCAAGGACGAGTATGCTCGGCCTTTTTGCACAGACTTGTATGATAGCCTGGCACTTTTGTAAGCTCCTCCAAATCCCGCCGTGGTGCTTCTTAAAGCGTTTATAAGAAGGGGACGACAAATGATGATCCATTTTCAGCATAGTTAGAATGTTGCTTTTTTTCGCTATCAGACTTGTCCTGCCATCTCAGACGGTCCCTTACTACACTAAAACATGTTGAAATTGATCAGAGCGCCCGGATACAGCAGATATTTGCTGGCCAGTATGCTTAGTGTTGGCCGCTGCTCAATTCTCGCCTGCCACCAAACCCTCCATAGCCAGCTACACATTATCTTCGAGACAATGCTTGATAATGGCATCTGCAGCTCTTGATATTGCCACTCGTCCACTTTGCTGTAATGTTCTCTTGGCTCAATAATTAGATGAGCCTTTCCAATTAGCATCATGTGCTTTTTAAAAATGTATGTATTTGTTTTAATTTTTTTTTTAATTCAATTGATTTAATAGTTTTGACAAAACTGATCGAGGTCATTGCAGTCTGTTATTGTTGATGCATATCGTTCTTCACTTTTGTTTGGGGCATCCCAAGTCTCTTATTTAAAGGTTATTTTCAATTATAGTTTTAGGGTTGCACCTTGCCTCATTCACTTTGCGGTTTTTCCAATCGATCTCTGATCATAGAGACTGCCACTATGAGCCATGAGGTTTTTTCACCATTTATCAGAGCCCTCCAAATGTCTCCTTCTTCCAATGTCCTGTAACTTTCTGTTAAAGGCCATAGGTGTCTTCTTATTTCACTCACACCTTTACAGATAGTTAGTAGGTGTTTTAGAGTCTCTGGTGCACTACCGTGGTCACAGAATCTGCAGTCATTTCCTTCAGATTTCCCACGAATTGCATTTATTTAATTCGTGTCTATTTGATTTAGCCTCATCCTAATAAATGTCAATTTTGGGCTGCCACAAGGCAGATCTCTTGCGAGACTTCTGGCTGTGGCTGTCTCCAAAGTAGTAATCCAGTCCTTTTCCAAGAGTTTCTTCTTGACTCTTGCTGTATTATGAATCAAAACCTCTTCCGGACAGCATATATCTTCTAAGATCACTCTCCTGTCCTTTATCCAGTTTGCCAGTGTCTTGTTTTGGTATATTTTGGCTTCTTCGGACAGAGTCTTGAAGAAGGGATGGGTCTCAGGCATTAAGATCTTTCTAAACAGTGCCAGGCGGTTCCATTCTGGTGGGTCCATGATGTTGGACGGACAATCTTTAGCCACTAATTTGTGCCACAAGAGCTTACGATTTACCCCATCAAAGGCCTGTACAAGGTCCACGAAGGTGATGAAAAGCTTTTTTCCATGATTTAATGCATTTCCCTTCAGCACGCTCAGCAGTAAGATATTTGCCTGCGTTCCCACTTTCCTCACAAAACCCGTCTGAAAGGGATTCAGCCAGTTGTGTTCGACCGTCCATTGTCACAGTTTATCCAACAGGAAGGTGGCAAACATTTTCCCTATAACGTCCAGTAGAGAAATGGGATGATAGTTCCTTGGGTCTTCTTTATTTCCTTTTTTAAAGATCAAAACTATCGTTGCTGACTTCCAGGATTTTGTAATTAGCTGTTGTTGCAATACTCTCTTAAATACCTTTCTGATGAATTTAGCCCACTCCTCGGGGTGCATTTTAAGCATCTGATTGGTTGGTCCATCCGGACCAGGTGCTCTGGACTCATTCAGTTTCTTAATTTTTTCTAATATGTCCTCGATATCTGGTTCGGAACTCCACCCCTTCTTTGATCTAGCAGGGATTGAGTATGTAATGGTGTCATCCTCTTCGAAAAGCTTAGAGAAGTAGGTCTTCCATCTCTCTTCCCCTACATGATTTTGTTGTGCATCGCACATTGTGAGTATGGGTGGTTTAATTAGAGCCCAGGAGTCTTTCGAGTTTCAATTTGCTAAAGCCCTGAGCATGTTCTTGGAGTAATTCTGTAGTAGAGTTCTTCTCCTGTTTCTTATCCAGAGTTTATAAGCTGTGGTTTCTGTTTGAGCTTTTTCTTTTAGCCTCTCACATCCTGATTTTAAATCAGCTCCTTTCTCTTGTTCACAAGAATGTTGTCATCGACATGTCGTTTTGTCGAGTCCAGATTTGGTCCAACCCCTCCTTTCTGTGGCAAAACAGTCTAAAAGAGGTCTGTAGTTTTCCTCTAGATTTGCAACCTCATGCCCGTTGTCATCGATCCACCCTGTGTAGGTACTGGTAAGCTGTCGGATGTCTCCGGATCAGGTTTTTAGGCAGTTCCCTCTGTTGTTAAATTCCAATTCGATCTCCATACTTCTCGAAGTGGCTTAACACCCCGCCTGCCACTCTGCCGTGAAAAAGTATTGATCGCTATTAGTAGTTTTGATGATTTCGAACCTTGTTATGATCAAGTAGAGGTCTCTTGAGGCGAACATATAGGGCCTCATTACGAGTCCGGCGGTAACTGAGCCGGAAAAACCATCAGGTTACCGCCAGACTCGTATTACCATTCCGCCTCCGTGACTCCCTGAATTACCTGGGCTTTACGACCCCGGTGACCCGGGAATTCCAGAGGCGAAATTCAGTAAATCCCCATTCCCATGGAGTCCAATGGGACTCCATGGGAATGGGGAAGTGGAAACACTGGCACCATGCTGAATGGCGCCGGTGTTTCCACGTCCGCCTGCAGGCGGGTGGTGTTAAACCCGCCTGGTCAGACCTGTCGGGAGTGACACCTCCCGCCTGCAGGACTCAGAATCAGCTGGTCTGGAAAGAACGGTGGTGGCGGATTTACCACCACTGTTCTTTCCGGACCGGCTGACTCGTAATGAGGCCCATAGTCTGGATTTGCCGAGATTTCCCCTCTTTCCCATGTTGGTACGATAATGTTTGACTTGGGGTTTGTGATTTCCAGCTTCAACATAAATGTCATCCATAGGATGGCTCTTATTTCTTGTGGGCCTACCCGGTTGGTCCTCTCCAGGTTCCCTTGTCTTATTGAACACTTGGCGTTAAGGTCCCCACAAATTAGGATGTGGTCTACTGCATTTTCTAGGATTGTGTTATCCGTAATACTTGTTGCTGTGTTAAAAAAAAGAGACGTTTGTGATGACTTGCGGGTTCCAGTAGCAATTCAGGATCAGTACAGTACTGGACTTGGTCTTGTCTACTGCCCTAGATACCGTGTGCCATTAACCAGTACTGTCAAAAATGAGGCGTCGGCGTGCAGGACCGGACCTGCCGACATACCTGAGCCTGCTCAAAGGCCGATTAGTAGTCCAGACGTGGGGCGTCCCTTGCTCCCTCTTTTTGCCGGGAAGACGGACAGTTCGGAGCCATCCAATCTGGGTTTCTTCAATAACCACGTCTCTTGTAGACAGATTAAGTGCTTTTGATTGGGTTTGGAATGGTGCTGCCTTAAAAAACAGGGATAGGCTTGAACCTGTGCTTTGCTCGCTGTGGCAAAAGAGAAGTCTGTTGATTTCTGCGGTACTGGGAGTGTGGTGGCAGTGTTAGGGGGTTCTACGGGCACTGCTCTTTTTGGAGATGAAGGAAGCAGGCATTTCAGCACTTCCTTTCTGGGAAGGTAGAAGTGCAACCACGCCATCTCAGGGGCTGCAATTCCATATCACCTTGCCAGAGCGGCGGAAATGTGGACAATTGAGATCTTTTGCAGAGCACAGATTAACTCCTCTGCGCAGTCTATATCTGAGATGATTCTGGCATTCCGTTGCAAGCACTGGAGTAAACTGTTGGCCAGATCCAAAGCCTCTTTTTCAACTCTTGACTTTTTCCATTGAGGCATGGTTCCTTTGCACGCGACCCAGAGGGATTTGATCAGTTGCTGTAGTTTTGCTGTTGCTGGCACTCTTTGTAGTGTGATCATGGAGGCACTGATATCTGGATAAGCCATTTTTCTACACCCCATTTGCTAAGCAGTCAAACATGGAGATGGCCCTACCTCACTGGTACGATTGCAGTGCTTAGCCATAAACTGCTTTGTGTTGTCCAAATGGACATTGAAGCATGTGGGCACTTCTCTCCTATACATGCCAATCTGGGGTAGCACATTAGCTATTTGCATCCCTTTTAACTTCTGCCAGGCTTTTATGGAATGGCTGAAATGGGCACACATTTTGTGACATGTCACCGTTGTGTGGGGAGGCACTTCTCTCTTTTTTGCATCTGCAATAGAGAACACAGTAGTACCTGCAATCTGGCATTGATTACATGATAGTCAACCATAATCGCACACAAAGCTCAAGGCCCATGGCCTCAACCATCCCAAACACCTGGCATTTAATAGAGGCAGGATGTTTGCAACTCCATGGCATGTATTACTTGGTGACATATTGTCTATGTGGCAGTTTAGGTAGTGGCTGCCCCAGTGGCAAATTTCTTTAGATTAGACCGGTGTGCAATAAGGTCCACATGACCTGTTGCCTGTCAACTGCTACACGTATCCTTTGTTATGTGAATAGTGTGCACAGTATACTTCATCGGTACTTTATAATAATAGTGTTGTGTGAAATTAGGCCATATGAACCATGGAAAACTAGGTACAGCCGAGTACCTGTCATGTGTGCAGTGTGGGGCTTGCATTGCCATATGCAATGCAAGCCATAGAATGTTGACTAGAGGTGGAACCCTGTGTTCACTCGGGGTTCCATGGATGACAGTTAAGGATTCAGGATGGGAAACCCAGCTGAGAGGAGGATGTTATCTAAGCTCCCTCCCTCTTCTTCCAACTTATGCCCTGAAACTAAAGCACTTCTACCTTTTGTACCTGCATTCTGTGTCTTCTGATGAAGCAGTACATTACACCATTTTAGACAAAGAGTAGTCACAGAATCCTTCACTGTCCACCAAGGACAGGAGTTCCTGGACCAATATTTTGGTCCAATACCCTCTGTAATAAAACACAAAAGTATGGTTTCTGGGGTACGATGCACTTGGTGAAAAATGTTGGAAATCGACTTGTTTGTGGCTAGTAATGCAAAGGATGCTGTCATGATCTGGGTGGTGTGAGTGCTGGAATGCCAGTTTGCTTGTGTAATCGCCATTCCAGTCGTGCTGCCGAGGAAGGCGGTTGGGTTGAGCACAGTGGCGGTGCGCCACAGGGTTCTGCTAAATAAAGCTGAAGTTGCACCCCCTACGGAGTATCCTGCATTCTGTCACTGGCTACGAGGGAGCAGAGCCTTTTCAGAGACCCACGTAGAAAACTGAGTGCTGCGGTGTACGGGGCCGAGGTTTGACCCTGCAGTTTCGCCTGCAGTTCCTTGCAGGATTGAAGAGAGACCGAGTGTTTCATAGTCAGGGGCGCACTGCAGGGCTGCTGTGAATTGGCGGCCTGCACCCCATCTTCGGGTTCTCGGCGGTGCAGTTTTTAAAGAGTGGCTCGAGCAAGGATCGAGCTCGAGGAGAGGCAGCGGGCAACCCAACGAACATTACGTACGTCTCCGGCGTACGAGGAGTGAAAGGCACTATGTGGGCAGACGCGACTATTTACACAGAGTGCAACATCATCACCGGCGTGATAATTTATCTGCGCCAGTGCCATTGGAACAGTCACAGCGTTTGTGAAACAAGGAATGACGTTATTGTGGGGAGGAAGCCTCACGGTGAATGTACGCGACAACTCAGGTACTGTGTGTGCTTGGGCAGACAATAAGGGACAGTGCTATGGTGCCCGCGCTCGGACAACAAGCACTGGGGCTAGCATCTCCCAGCCGGGTGCATTAAAGGAAAGTGGTACTGCCCGTGCACAGTCACTGGGGGCCCGCATTTCTTCCCGGCCGTGTGCATGTTTTAGGAGCTCGGAGGCTGCACTCAATCGCTCAATCGTCTCAGGTGGCTGTGGTGGGAAGGGAGGCACGGCCAGTTCCCCAATGGCACAAGTGAGGTGGCCAGCCCAAAGGGACCGCGGGCATGCAGCACACCATTGCTCGTCCTCCTCAAGCTTTTCTGGCAACCCCTGGTGATCGCCTGCTGCATGGGACTTGTTGGTGGATGCCTTTAGGGTGTATATGAGGGCGCCAGGTGGGTCAGGATACAGCAAGGATGAGAAAGAAGCAATGCTTTTGAACTGCCTAGGCACGGAAGGGCTTCGAATCTCCAGGCACCTTCCAGGCGAAGAAATGTATGTGCCAGGCATCGGAGAGGGGAGAGGGTGGTGAGCCCCTATGAGACTGCTCTTAAGAAGCTGGAAGGGTGGTTTGGCAAGAGAATAAACGTAATGCTTGAACGGTACAATTTTTTCTGCAGGGTGCAATGTGCTGGGGAAAGCATTGACTCCTATGTCACTGCTCTCTGAACACTCTTGGCCACTTTTAAGTTCACAGGCTCACATGATAAGTACATCAGGGATCAAATTAGGATGAGGACCAGCAACTCCAAAGTCAGAGAGAGACTATGGATTGAAAGTGAACCTCTCTGGAAAAGGTGATTGAGATCTCAAGGGCGATAGAGGAATCACGGGCCAGTGCTCAGGCAGTAAGGGAAAAGGGGGAAAGACATGGCCAAGTTGAAGCAGTTCAGCCATCCTACCATCGCACAAGAAAGGCACTGCTGACTTCAGAAAGAGGGCTGAAAAGCTCGAGTCACAATCGGGCAAGACTGGCTAAGCGAGCTATGGGGCAGGGCGAAAGAGGCAATCAAGAGGTGTGGTTGGTCCAGTCATCCAACGAGGGCCAAGGATTGTCCGGCCGTGCCGTTGAGTGCAGGCGGTGCAAGGCCAAGGGGCATTATGCCAGAATGTGCAGAGTTCCTTAATGAGGAAAGCGGTGCACAAGGAAGACAATTGGTCAGGATGATTGAACCGGATGGCAGCCCAGGGAGTCTAGATGGATGCGAAAGTGCGAGGATGAGTGAGGCCGTGATTTTGCATGTGGAGGGTGAGACCAAAAGGGGGCCATGGGGCACGTTAACCGTGAATGGGGTACCCCTTGAGATGTTGGTGGATTTCGGTTCCCCAAACGCAATGATTTGACCTGAGGTATATAGCAAAAAGTTTGGGAAGGGAATGGTGAATCTTGAACCCCCTGATATCAACCCGAGTGTGTATTGTCAGGTGCGCATAAAGGTCATGGGGTATGAGTGGGTACAGATTGAATTTAAGGGGCGGTGCACACAGGGTAAGTTGTACATAGCACACAAGGGGGACAGCTTCTTGGGATGGGATGAGCAAGCTGTGTTGGACATCGAAATACATCCTGGGAAGAGGGTACCAGTGTTGAGTATTGAGGAGGGCCCAGAGGGGACGGGGATGGGATGAGCAAGCTGTGTTGGACATCGAAATACATCCTGGGAAGAGGGTACCAGTGTTGAGTATTGAGGAGGGGCCAGAGGGGATCATGTCTTCACAGTATTTGCGGGACAATACCCCGATGTGTTTGCTGAGCGATTAGGGAAATTACAGGGATTCTCGCATCACATAGTGCTTAAGAGAGGGGCGTTGCCTATGGTGCACAAAGTTAGAAAAGTACCTGTTTTAGCCAGGACGACTTTAAAGGATGAGTTGGAAAAGTAGAAATCTGCAGGCATTATAGAAAACATTGAAAGATCAGAGTGGTTATTCCCTGTGGTGTTGGTTCGCAAACAAGATGGGGGGTTAAGGATGTATGTTGACCTTAGGGAATTTAACTCAAGCATCTGGGTGGATCATCATCCCCTCCCCAATATCAACGAGTTGCTTTTGACCATGGGGCACGCTGCATGGTTTTCCACGTTCGACTTGTCATCAGCATATCACCAGATTGATTTGCACGTTGACTCGAGGCCGTCGACTTCCTTTGTAACACCCTTTGGAGCTTATAGGTTTTGCCATATGCCATTCGGGTTGCCTTCGGCATCAGCCGTTTTTCAACGTCTCATGCAAGAGTTGTTTAAGGGGTGTCCTCGGAGTCAGTTATTTTCAGGATGACATTTTGGTCTGGGGAACACGATCACAGGGTGCATCAGGTGATGCACATCTTGCAGCGGAGTGGTTTGACTATAAAGTTGGCCAAATGTTGGGTGGGAGTGCCTAGTGCGTCCTATTTGGGACATACGCTGGCGGCAGATGGCATAAGGCAGAAGGAGGAGCTTGTGAAGGTCATGAGTGAGGCCCCCAACCCCACCAACATGGATCAGCTCAGGTCCTTCCTGGGCATGACCAAGTATTATGTGAAATTTATACCCTTGTATGCTGAGAAAACCGTGAGCATGCGGGCACTGTTGAAAGAAAATGTTAGATTTGTATGGACCCGGGAGTGCCAGATTGAATTTCAGAGGTTAAAAAGGGAGGTGGATGAGGCGCCGTCCTTGAAATCTTTTGACCCAAAAAATCAGACTACTCTCACCGTTGATGCCAGCGAGGTGGGCATAGGAGCAGTGGTGGAACAGTGGCAGGATGGGGAGTGGAAGCCCAACACTTTTGCGTCCAGAGCTTTGAGGGAAGCCGAGAGGAGATATGCGGTCATTGAGAGGGAGGCGCTGGCCACTGTCTGGGCTTCAAAACACTTTAGGACATTCCTCTAAGGCAGGGGTCTCCAAACAGTCGATCGCGAGCGACTGGTAGCTCGCCAGAGCCTTTGAAGTCGCTCTCGTTTGACTTTCAGAAAAAAAAAGAAAAAAAAAGATGCAAGGAAGTGCTCTGACCAATCACAGGCCTGCAAATCTGGAAAGCATATGGAATGCACCCGGTGATTGGCCAGAGCAAGTTCCTTGCTGTGTAAGCTGTGCTCCCATTGGCTTAATGGTTTCCCTTTGTGCTGTGTAGGAAAGCCCGGGCTTTCTCTTTTAAAAGCACCGTGGCGGATGTTTTTTTTTTCTTCATGTTGTGGCTGCCCTGGCGTTTGGAGTGTGGACAGAGGCAAACAGAGGCTGCCTAAACTGAATTTGAGGTGAGGTCGGGTGGGTGGGGGGAGGTGAAATGTGTGTGTGTTTTTTTTTCTTCGTATCTGTGTGCCTAAGTGCGTGTACTTCTCAGCCACTCTGGTTTACATTTAAACAGACCGAACTGTCATTTCTCAGCAGGACTGCAACACTTTACCATTGTGTTCTGTATGTTGAGTGCTTCTTCACCACCAATGTGAGTTCATGGCACTGGCCCCGTGTCTCAATAGTAGATCTGGCTATATTCAATTGGGAACAGGCAACTCCTGAGCTGCCTGCTGTCCATAAACTGCCACTTGGGATGTTGGAAGCCGTGATGGGGCAAGGGATAGAAGGCTCGAGCCTGTCAGATAGCATAAACAGCAGGGTCTTAAAACTTGCTCACTCATTTTGCAGTGAGGGGCCATGGGGGAAAAAGAGCCTGATCCCACATACAGGGGGTTGTTACCCCTTTATCACTCCTGAATGAAAGAATGAGCTCTCTCAGACACAAGTTATCACCCCTGCACACACAATGAATGAATATGGTATGGATCTATAGATCGAGAAAACTGGAGTGAGAATTCAGAGTGTTTTAACAGAAATATAATTGTCTTCCCAGATGGGAGACTGACTCCTTTAATATACATGGGGTCACTGAGATGACCAAGAGTGAACCTGTATGTTTGCAGTCATGTATTGGGTGGGGCAATATTTGCTGAGGAATTGCATGCATCATTCACCCGCATTCAAGTATTGAATTGATGAAACTGTTGTGCATTTATTTATAAATGTCGGGACTTGCAAATGCAGTTTAAAGAAATTCATATATTTCCATAAAATGGTATTGTCCTCTAATACCTAGCACGGCACTGTATATTAGGTTGGCAAACCCTTTTAAGTGAACTATCCTTGGTGTTTTACTGGGAGAGGGTATTGCAGCTTGTTTGCTTTCAATCTGTTTGAAGGATCACCACTTAATCATAGTCAAATGTGTACCTGACATAAAAAAACATCTCATGCTTTTCCCTTTCCCAGCCTTCACCTTTGAGGACTCCTATCTGAAGTAATGACAGACCTAGCTGCTGCTTCAGTCTCCCTTGTCCACTAGGGTGATTTCTCTTCGTTTTTACCACTGAACACTGACAGGTAGCTTAGGCCTTGCTTGAAAATGCACCATAGTAAGGTTAGTAAACGCTGACAATAACGCATCGGAAGTATGTGGCAAAGGTGGTTCGAATGGTCCAAAATTCTATGATGGCCAACAGCAAATCACTGCTCTCTTGCACTTTTCCAGCTTATTCACAATATGGATGTTTTTTAAGTTAAATAACCATCGAATTAGACTGTATTGAAAGGTTTGGATGGCACAACTAATATAGTTCCACACATCAGCTCGTAGCAAGAGCACTTTAAGAAGAGCCAGCAGAAGCAATGTCTAAAACACTGATGCATTTACATTTGTACTGTGGGGGCTTGAAAGATATAATTGTGTTGCCATCATTTTCATGATAGGATGTCAATTGTGTAGTTCTGCAAATGTAGCATCTTCAACCTAGCCACACTATAAGCAACAAACCAGTCAAGTAGGTATGTTCTCGAAACCTGTGGTGAAATTCACTTTTCAACTATGATTGGACTATTAACAAGTTTCAGCAAGTAGAGTTTTAACTGCAACCAGTTCACTTTTTGGGATGGAATTGAGTAGTGAAAAGAATGAGACTTTGTGTACCAGCCTGACATAGCGGTCTTAATTGGATTGACCTGTTTCCCATGGGTTATAAACACATGCTATCCTTTTTCCTCAATGCTTCACTGCACAGGGGACCTAAATGCAAGTAGCCCACAACTTAAATGTTTTTTAGAAGAAACATTGAATTTTTTCTTGGAATTAAAGAGGGCTTCGCATTTGAAGTTGTGTGCCAAAACTAGCTAAAGATTACAGTTCTGAGTCGTTGAATGACTTTGCCAAGACTTTGCACGGCAAAAATACACTTTGCACAGTTCCATGAATCAGTTTGTTTCGGCAGTGCAGTCACTTTTCAGCAGCGCAAATTCACTTTGAATCGGGCTAAACCGGGCCCAAAATCGGCAAGTGCACCAAAGAGAAAGTGGTGCGCAAAGGCTTAGGAGAGCAGGGAGCACAGGAGTGGGAATGTTTAAGCTTAGTTTGACCTACAGCACGCCAGTGGGTTCACTAGGAATCAACTTTAGGGTGCCACTGACAAAGGTAGGGGGACGACAGACAAAAGTAGGGCTCGCTCACATACTTTCATGCTTATTTTCCACTATGCGGAAAGTGTTATCTGACTGGACCACACTATGATTTTGTGTTTGTGGTTCAGCCATTGCCCTGTATTCCTGGGCGGGAGTGTCATTTAATATTTTCGGGAAATTGCAAATGTGCTAAAATGGCACTGGTTTCTATTTTTGAACTAAGCAGAACTTTGTGTGTTCAATTATTTTTAAAACCATAATAACACATTGAAATCCTCCTCAGATTACATTGCGTGTGCAGTCCCAAAAGAAACGTACAAACGACAATTGTTGAAATCATGGATGCAGAAGTAGGCGGACCATCCAACAAAAGGCAGAAGACGTATCATTTTCATCAGGAGTGGGAGACCGATTTCTTTTTCGCAAGTGTAAAAGGGAAGTGTGTGTGTTCAATATGCAGTGCCAAAGTAGCAGTGGGAAAAAAAAGTAATGTCGAGAGGCATTTTGGGACAATGCATATAAATTATGAAAATAATTTTCCTAAAGGAAGCCGTCTGAGAACCCAAAAAGTAGCTGAACTAAAAGCTGCCCTGCAGATGCAACAATAATTTTTTACTCAACCAGCAAAGAAAGCAAATGCTGCAACAGAGGCATCCTTCAAAGTTACAAATTATTTGGCAAAACACAAATGCACTTTTACAGATGGTGCAGTGGTGAAAGGTGCAATGGCTCTCATGGCAGAGTCAGTTTTAAAAGATTTTAAAAACTGCCCTGAAATTATGTCTGCCATTTCAGATGTGCAGTTGGGGGCAAACACAATGGCAAGGAGGGTATCTGCACTATTAGTCAATGTGATGGGGCAGTTAGAAAAAGATTTGAGGATATGCAGTTTTTTTTCTCCATTCAGTGTGATGAATCAGTTGATGCGAGTGATACTGCTCAGCTGGCACTGTTTGCTCGAATGGTGTTTGAAGACTTCACCAACAAAGAGGAATTCTTGACCTTGCTGCCTCTGAAATCCACAACCAGAGGTGTTGATAGCTACAATGAGGTCAAGAATTATTTTGTCAAAACAAAAATTCCATTGAACAAGTTGGTGGCAGTAACTACTGATGGTGCACTGGCAATGACCGGGTGTCATTCTGGTTTTGTTGCATGTTGTAAAGCAGACCCCGATTTCCCTCCATTATTGCACTACCACTGCATCATCCACCAGCAGGCAATTTGTGCCAAAGTGATGGGTTTTGATCATGTGATGGCCCCTGTTGTGCAAATTATTAATTCAATTCGTGCAAAGGCCAAACAGCACAGAATGTTCAAAATATTCCTGGAAGAACTATCTGCGGCACATGGTGATCTATTGCTACATACAGAAATCCGATGGCTTAGCAGGGGCAAAATACTACGTCGCTTTCTTTCACTTTTGCCAGAAATCAAAGACTTCATGAGGTCAAGAAATGAAGACATCGGCCAATTATGCAGCATTTCTTGGCTACTTGATTTGGCATTTCTGGCAGATGTTACTGAGAAATTAAATACCCTGAACTGTGAACTGCAAGGCAAAGGTAAAACCATTGCTGACATGATAAGTACAGTGAAGACATTTAAGTCCAAACTTAACCTGTTCAGTGAACAAGTGGTGAGAAAGAAAATGCATCATTTCCTTTCTGTTATCCAAATACTGACCGACAATAAAGCTAGTCCTGAACTCCTGAACATTGACAAATATAGCAGTCTCCTGAACAGGCTTAAGGAGGAGTTCAGTGACCGGTTCAGGGATTTCGAAAGGATTGAACCGTGTGTGATGTTCATTGCAAACCCATTCATGGAAGTCAATGTTTGTGAACTTACAGAACAAATGGGTGAGCTGTTTAACCTGAAAAGCAGGCAATCTCACACCAATTTCTGGAGCCTTGTTGGTTAGAAGGAGTACAGTAACCTTTGCACAGCAGCATTAAAAGTGACTTCTCTGTTTAGTTCCACCTATCTCTGTGAATCTGCATTTTCAGATATGAACTTCCTCAAATCGAAATTTTGAACCCATCTGACTGATGAGCATTTGAGTGACTCCATCCGAGTAGCTGTAGCAAGTTATACACCCGACTACAGAGCACTGGTGGATGGCATGCAGTGTCAACCTTCACACTGAATGTCCCAATCTTTTTCCCACATTGTGAAGTCTTTTTATGAGACAGCTTCTAATAAAAAAGAAGAAAATAAAGAGGTTTTTGAACTTTATTAACATAATCGTGAAGCACTATTATTCCCTCTATTTATAAAGGGGAAATTACCAGCAAAAAAAAACGAGTACAAGTTCCAATGTTTATGAACATCCCCCAACCCCGATCGCTCGCAAGTAGCTCTCCACTGTTGGCCCTCCACTGAAAGTAGCTCACGCCAATGAAAAGGTTGGAGACCCCTGCTCTAGGGGATACCCTATGTGATAAGGATGGATCACAAGCCCCTGGTGTATGTTCTCGCAACCAGAGGTACGGTGTCTGTGTCTCCGAGGATAGCAAAGTGGGTGGGGGATTTGCAGGAGTTTAATTTCCGGGCAGAATATCTTCCTGGAAAGAGGAATATTGTTGCAGACTGTTTGTCGTAGTTACCGGTAGGGCAGCACAGTGATGGGGAGGAGGGTGATCCAGGGGCGCAGGTCGCTTGTGTTCTGCCTGCGGTGGATAAGTGGGAGGTGGAGTCGGCAAATGACTCTGAACTTACTTGTATCAGAGAAGGACTCCAGAGGGGTTGGGATGCCATTAAGATCAGGGTGGAATACAAGGGCTACATGCACGTTCTCCGTGAATTGACAGAGGGACCGTGGGGTGTTATGAGGGGGGAGAGACTTATTCCCCCTGTGAGTTTGCATTCCAGGTTGATAGGGTTGGCCCATCAGGGGCATCTTGGTAGGTCTCTGATGAAGAGGAGGTTGCGGGAGGATTATTGGTGGCTGGCTATGGATGAGGAGATGGAGGCGGCTGTCAAGGAGTGTGTGGCGTGCGCCCTTAGTGACAAGAGCAGGGTATTGCAGCCTTAACCTCTTTATCCAGTAGATATTCCGAATGAAGTGTGGTCGAAGGTGGCTCTAGATATCATGTGGCCTATGGATTGCTTGCAGGGAGGGTTGAGATTTCTGGTTGTGCTTGCATATTTCTGGGTGGAGGCTGCAGCTTTTGAAAGGGTCACGACTGATACAGTCATCAGTATTTTCTCAAGAGGATTTTTGACAGGGAAGGGATGCCCGCGAGCGTGGTGACTGACAATGGTGTTCAGTTTGTTTCCCAGCAGATGCAGGATTTCCAAGGAAATTATGGCATAAGGCACCATCGCACTGCTTTGTACAACCCTTGCTTTAATAGATTGGTGGAGAGGGTGAATGGTTTCATCAAGGGGGCTATTCAGTTGGCTGTAGCGAACGGTTTGGCATGGCAGGATCTATTATCAGAGGCGTTATCTGCCTATAGGAGGACACCCTCTCTGTTGACAGGTAAAAGTCCCTTTAACCTAATGAGGGGCAGGAAGGCGGGAACCAAGTTAAGGACGGTTGCCGTAGGTGGTGGTGTCGTGACAGAGGTAGACATGGATGAGGTTTTGCAGAGAGTTCGGTCTCCTCAGGACCGGGTGAGGCATCAGCAGGTTGGCAGGAAGGCTGTGGAAGTTAAAATTGGTGATCAGGTATGTGTAAGGAATCCCAGATTTGTCCCCAAGCGGAGCAGTGTTTTTATGCCTCCCGCATTGTGACTCGTGTGGGAACGGGTTATGTGGGCCTTGATGATGGTACGAGATGGAGCAAAAGGAGAATTGTTCTGATGGGGAAGGGTGCCTCATCGCGGTTACACCAGCAGGAGAGTGAGTCTGGAGAAGTTTGGTGTGATTTTCCTGTAAGTCCGCGTGATCAGGCTGCCAGTGTTGGTGGCAATGGGGAAGGGACGCCGGTCTGGAGGCTGGGGAGGCTGTGACATTGGGTGCGGAAGTGATACAACCTGTTGGTGCCAGTTTGGTGCGTCCTGCAAGGGTATGCAGGCCCTCTGTTAGGTTGAGGTATTAGGTGTGGTAGTGGCGCATGTTGCTGTTCAGTGAATTTAAGTTTGGGTTCTGATGGTGTGCATTAAGGTGGGTGTTTGGGTTTGGGTTTTGTTGTGTGTGTTAAGATGTGCAATTGGGCAGAATTATCTGTTTCTACACTGTGTGTTTGTTTCTTCCCTCACAGTTAAGCATTCAATTCCTTCCGTTGTTGTACGTTTTTGTGCAGTGTCCCAAGGGGGGAAGATGTGTCATAATCTGGGTGGCGTGAGCGCTGGCATGCCGGTTCGGTTGCGTAATCGGCATGCGACGGGGTTCTGCTAAATAAAATTCAAGTTGCACCCCCTACGCAGTGTCCTGCATTCTGTCAGACGCCTGTGACATGAAAGAAGGCTTTGGAATTTGTGAACATTTGGTGTCTATAGGGTGTCTGTTTCAGTGTTAGCAAGTGCACGAGAATGAGCTGGGTTGACAAATCTGTGCCACCAGGAAATTACAGACACAGGATTTGTCGCACTGCTGACATTTAAAGGATGTGTTCTGTCAACCCTTTTACATCATCTTCTTTGTTATCCATGAGCAATGTTCAATCAGAAATTCTAAGAGCCAGCCCACCTCTAGTCTACTCCTGCCGAGCACACAATTGACCTTCATGATTGCTTTCAAGTGACTCCACTGGTTCACAAGCCCATAATGTGTCCCAGGCTCCCTGCGACAAATATGTTTTGTTAATATCAAAAAAAGACAGACCAGACATGTATGCTTTCGTACAGTGGCAAAGTCATTAAAATTGTTTAATATTTTGCTGGCAGATTCATTGGCCACATAACCCATGCCCACTAGGGCAGCCTTGGTACTGGTACAGAGGTTTGTGTTGTACTTGTGCTATATTCCCTATTGTGGCTTAATTTCTTTTTCTTGGTCTAAAAATGTAACTTATTGTTGCAGTAGCTATTACCTACGTTTTGGTGCACATCTTTTGATAAGTCACACTTTTTTTCTCCAGCACTCAGAGTAGTACTGTCATCATCCTCTCTGACATCTTTTTCTCTACCTGTGGTGTCCCCCAGGGATCTAACCTCTCTCCCTGGCTGTTCAACCAGTATCTGGCACTTCTCGCCCACCGCATCGCTGCTCTCTGCCCCAACTTTCAGTGTTATGTGGACGATACCCAGCTCATTTTCAGGCTACCCTCGGCCTCCTCTTCTCCTTCCCTCATCTCTGACTGTCTTTCTGCTATCCAGGAATGGTGTACCGCCAACAACCTCTGCCTTAATGCCAGTAAGACTGAGATTCTACTCATCGGCACTCCCACTCCCTCCTTCCCTGCAGCTCTCTCGCGGGCCTCTCTGGGCCCTCGTCCTGCTCCTACCTGCAAGGCAAAAAACCTCTGGGTCATCTTCGACTCCACACTCTCCTTCTCTCCTCACATATCCGACGTCTCTAAGAAGTCACACTACCAGCTACACCTCCTCAGCGGTATCCGTCCTTTCCTCTCCTTCCCCCAGAAGCTCACTGTCTCTAGGGCCCTGGTTCTCTCCAAGCTGGACTACTGTAACAGCCTCTATCTAAATCTGCCGCCTCTACTCTCCGCCCTTTGCAACTCATCCAGAACAGGACTGCGAGACTTGTCCTTGGCCTCAAGCCCAGGAACCGTATCTCTCCAGGACTGAAATCACTACACTGGCTCCCAGTGACTGCGAGGATCAAGTTCAAAACCCTCTGCATTGTCCACAAGGCCGTCTGGGGCCTTGGGCCAAAATACCTTCAACTCTCTCTTCCTAGATATCTTCCTTCTCGAGCTCTTCGCTCATCCGCCTCCAACTCCCTCAGGGTCAGCAGCTTCTCCAAACAACAAGTTGGGGGCAGATCTCTCTCCGCTGCAGGGGCCTCCCTCTGGAACAGTCTTCCTGCCTCCCTGAAACTTGAGGAGAACCATCTCCGGTTCCGGAAGCACCTCAAAACCTTCCTCTTTGCCTCCGCTTTCTCTCCCCCTCTCCCCTGCTAATACTACTGAAACTGCACTGAATCTGCAACTGGGCCTCTCACCGTTCTCGGTCCTTGGCCCAGCCACTCTCCCCTGCACTGCCTCCCCGGCAAACCCCTGCACTGCGGGACTATGTCTGTATCCCTACAGCCCCCCTTCCCTGCACTTGTCTGCACTTACCTCGCAATTGCCACCAGCTGGCCCTTGTTATTTATCCTGTATGCTGTATACTAATAACCCTGTACTGCACGTTCCCCTCTCCCTTTCCCCCATGCACTTTTCCCTTCCCCTCTGCCCTTGCACTTGCGCGATCTGAATGACACCTGGTCTAGTAGGATCGTTGTCTGTCTCCCCTTGTTCCCCCCCTGCCTCGTCGTGCCTTGAAACACTTGTGTATAGGCACGTTACAAATGCCATATCATATCATAGCATCACTAGAAGGAGCCGTGCAATCTTGCAACTCCCCTTTTCACCTTTATCAGAGCCCCCCCCACCCCCTGGGGACCACAAAGATCAGTATCATTAAAACCTAAATGGGGAGATGACTTTGAATGGCTGCCTTTTCCCACACCATCACCACTATTGACACATTCACTGGAAGAAAGTACATTGTCTGCTGCACAGATGGACCTTGTTATTTTTCTTACAGTGCGTGGGCCTCCTGTGACCCCATTTGGCCTTCACTGCAGCAGAGCTAGACAGCACAGGCAAGTTCTTTCCCACATGATTGAAATCAGATGATGCCTTGGGAACAGAACGTTTTGATTCGTTGACTATAAGGTTTGGTTCTCGTGGTTGCACCAGTCAAACCAGGCTTCCAGTCTATAAAGCTATTATGTCCTGCTGAAGAGTGGGGGGGGTACAAAAAAAGTATCTCTCTGCAGTGGGTGCTGGGGAATGGCTAATTCCCATCAACCACATAGCAGTGTGTTGAGGAGATGGCGTGGCTTAGAAATCAGCTGGATGTCCAGGTACGGCCCGGCAAAGTAAATGTAGTCAGTCCATAGAAGAGGTGGAAGGGTTGGGCTGTGTCTGTGAGGTGCGGCCCGCTGAAGGTTTTGGCAGCAGAAGGCAGAGCCATCCGCCCCCCCACCACAGTAATGTAAGGAGTAGGGGGGTGGGAGAATGCTGAACACCCAGGACACATCTGTCAGTTGTGTCCCGGTAGACACTGAATGGTGTGGGCGGTGGGACTCTCAGAGCGGTGCGCCCTTGAGTAAAGGGAGCGCTGTGCTGAGAGCCCTGCCTGTGGAGGAGCGGTCAGCAACAGCCCTCCTGTGATTAGAGGGAGTTCCTCACTGAGAGCACTGCCAGCAGGGGGGCTGTGAGTGCAGTGCTCCCGCTCTTTATGGGAGGACCGCACTGAGAGCCCTGCTGGCGGCGGTGGCTGGGGGAGTCACGCAGCTCCCAATGTCATTGGCTAATTTCTGGGCCATGCCGAATTTCCGAGCCATATATGCTTGTATGGCCTGGAACCTGGGCAATGGTCACTCAACCAGGACATAACATATTTAGACATCTTTATGCTTATATTTCAGATTTGTTTAATTTTTATTATACATGATTTCATTATTTTTAATGGTTCTAAAAATGATAAAGCAAATGTATTATGAAGATGTTGTATATCTCATGATTTAAACAAATTAAATAACAGCATTGTTATTTATGTTTATCATTTCTTTACATTTTTATTTTTAAAATAGTTTATAAGTTTCTAAAATTTTTTCAAATACATGTTATATGTTCAATTACTCTAGTCTAGAATTATTTTGATATCATATTGTTCTTTAATTTAATGTCGCTTTGTTAAATATTGAAATTTTTGATTTTTAGAAAGTTTCAAAGTTTCAAAAAATTTACAAAAATGATATTATGTTTAGCTGTTCGACACTTACTTTCATTTTGAGTTTATATGCCTCCGCATCAGTCCAAAAGTGAAGCAAACGGCTGAGCCAGACACTACACTGAACAAATAAAGGGGCCGATTCATGGAACAAATGTGCACCAAAAATCGTGGCGTAAGCCGGCGAAAGCGTGAAAAAGCAAGCACACGCGCACGTGTGCAATTCATGGAAGGGCCTGTGTGTGTTTTTACCGGGATGTGCGCCAAATCCGCGCGTGGCGCACACGGGAGCACACGTCATTGCAACATCCAGAACGCCATGCACGAGGCGCAGAGCGAAAGCGCACAACGTTAGCGCACACACCAAAAAGGGGCGGAAAAGGGGGTGGAACATGCGGAATAGGGAACAACGCGTGAAAAAGAAGGAGTAACTGGGGAAGTACTGCAGGGAAATACACGGGACGCCCACACGCACGCAAACAACACATATTCATGGAATGAAATAGGTGAAACCCGCGCACAGCAAAAGACACGCACAGGCCTAAACACGTCCATCACACGTAGGCAGACGTTAGCGTCCCTGTGCATTACAAAAGTGTGCGCAAACAACAAACACGTACATACAGCTACGATGAATGTGACCCCCTAGGAGAAATGACGTGTCACGCAATGCACAGGCATCCCATAAAAGCAAGAAAAAGAGATAAGTGACCCCTTTAGCCCACGTGCGTGTAAAAAAACACACGCAGTACGCTGTGGCAGCCAGGAACCCAACAAATACATACATGATCAACACGCAGGCTAGTATGGGTGGAAAAAAAGGGGTACGCGACAAACGGGGACACCCTCAGTGGGAAAAATAGCGTGTGCGACTCACCATCTGCCTTGTGTGTAGAAGAAGAACGCATAGCCAACACCCACCCGCTGTGAAGTAATTGCGTGTGAACCCCAACGCCTGGAAAACACACGCACCGCTTTCCACAAAAAGCACTTAGAGAGTGATGGAAACCCATGTGGGACCCCCAACCCGTGCCTGGGAAATGCCAGCGCATGTTACGTCACATACGCGCTTATGCGCTAAGGGCCTTTCCTCAAATTGCACGCTGACGTGCAGTTTTTTCACGTGCCAAATCACTCTGTATCAAGCTGGCCATGCGACAACACACGGAAGACCACGCTCCTGCCCAGAAAGCCAAATTACTGCTCCCCGGAGCCCCGAGCAGCCTTCCACGAGCCAACTGCTGCTGCCTGCCTGCCTGCTGCCACCGTGCCCTGCCATTTGGTGCCTGCACATCTGCCATCTGCAGGGGTCCAGTTGCTGTGACCACCCCTGTTGGAACAGAAGACTCCCAACTGGTGTTCCATCACTCCACAGCCCAGCCCCAGGACCCAGTTGCCCAACCACACCTGCCTCGGGGGTCGCCATGTCAGGGCAACACCATCAGAGACCACTGGCGACCAGCTTCAATCACAAGGAAGTTGGTATCCTGCTGGAGCAAGTTCTGGGGCATTATGATGCCCTCTTCACACCATTGCGCGCCAACAAGGAAGGACAGCAGAGGATCTGGGAGGACATAGTGGGTGCCATCAAAGCGGAAGGGGTGGCACCCCGCGACATCAAACATGTCCGGAAGCGCTGGGAGGACTACAAATCCAGGACCCTCAAGAAGGCCCAGTGTCTCTTGGAGGCAGCGGGTGCAGTGGGGCACCGGGCCCATCTTACCACCCAGCAGATGAGGGTCCTGGAGCGCATTTGCCCAGTGCTTGACCACCAGATCCTCAGGATGCAGGCCCGTCTGGAGTCGAGCGGTAAGTGCCCATGCATTCACGTTTGAAACAGTGCATGTCGAAGCGTGGTGGTTGTTAGCTACTCGGCTGCATGTGTGACATGGGTCATGTATGGATGTGTGTGTGAAGGGAAATGATGGTGCTGCATGTGAGTCTAGTCGGCGTAACCCACATGGATGGTGTATGTGTTACAATGCATCGTGCTGAGTAGCATGCGGAATGCACACATGTATGCATCTTGTGTCTGTAACTTGACATGTTTGTGATGTGATAGATGTCTGCTGCTGTCATGGACATGCATGATGTACATGTCCATGTGTCAGAGTAGTGTGTGCGCCATGGATGCATGACACATGTCCGTGACGATGTGTTGAATCAGTGATACAGCCTACTCATCCTTGTCTCCACTGTGTCTGTGGGCATACAGGGCCAGATGCATGACCCTCCGGTGATGCGTGTGCATGTGATCAGCATGTCCCATGATGCATGTGAGTTTCAGCCCACCATTGGATGTATCTACGGTGCGGTGGACATGGATGCAAATGTTTGTTGCCTGTGCCATGCCGGTTCCTGCATGTGTGTTGCCTACACTGACCCATGTGTTGTTGGGAGACATGATGGAAGTGACGTTCGACAGTGCCACTCATGTGCTATTGCTTTCTGTCTAGGGGACTATTGTACAGTACCCTGATGCTTGTGTTCAATGTCTCCCTTTACACAGCAGCGAGTGAAGAAGAGGGCGGAGACGGCGCTGTGGAGGAAAGTGGCAAGGATGCCTCCACCAGCCGGCGACGCAAGGCCCAGTGACTGTCCCAGGAAATTCCATCATCCGGGAGTGAGGGTACTGGTGCCGCATCTGCCACTATGGCTGCAGCGGAAGGGCGGATGAGCCCCCACAGGGGCTTCCTACGGCGGAAGATGGTGTGGAGCCATCCAGGTTGGTGGTGTGTATAGAGGAGGAGGAGGCCGCTACAGAGCCACAAATGGGGCCTAGTGGGGGTGGTAGCACTGGTGCAAGTGGTGCAGACCAGGGGCAGAGGCAGGAGGCAGCACATGTCACCGAGGAGGTGCCTGTGAATGTCTCTGTCCCTGACACTGTGACTGCATCACCATGCACCTGCAGGGATGCCCCGTCCCAGGCCCATCCGCAGGTAGGGGGGTCCACGTCTTCTGGCACTCCTCTACCTGCGGACGAGGGGACCCGTGACCGGATGGAGTCCGTCCTGATTGGTGTCGTGTTGCGCACACGTGTCATTCGTGATGACGTGCGTGCTTCCTGGGGGGACCAGGCACGTCATCACGAAGAGCTGTGTGCCAACGTGACCCAGTTGGGAGGGGCCATGGTTGCGGGTTTCATCCATGTGTCGGCCAGTTTGCGGCCCTCTCCTCCTCTGTGCACACTATACGCCAGTCGTTCTACCTGCCGTCTTCCGGCGCAGATGCTACCAGGGCCCCCTGTGGATCTGCCCCAACCAACGCAGCCAGCCAGGTGGAGATCCCATCCCTGCCGCAGTCGGGAGTCAGAGGTCCAGCAGGGGTGGCCACCCCACCAACTGGACCCCAGCGAATGGAGGATGTGCCAGCGTCATCGGGCAGGGCTCGTGCACAACGGCGCCGGGGGATTCCATCAGCCCGGATGCCGTTGTGGTGGCAGAGGCAGTTGCGTCGGAGGCAGCAGCAGGCTCAGCGTGGGAGTCATCATGCCGAGGGGCAAGAGGACCCCGGACTGGGAGTGTCTTCCGTGTGGCAGCGGTTGGGCCGGCAAATAGATGCAGAGAGGCGGCGGGCAGAAAGGGCACGGCTCAGGATGCTCAGAGCGGAGAACTCCATGCACCGGGCTTTGAGGCGGGCGGTGGACCTCGAGGAAACTCGCAGGGATTTGAGGGATTCCATGGCTGCATCCCTGCAAGAGCTGGAGTCCAGGGAACAGGCCCGCCTCCGGAACATCGACATGGAGTTCGATGACGCCCTGAGCCGGAACATCGAACAGTGAGCCGTGGGACTAGCCCGCTGCCTTTGTAAATAGTTATGTAGTTGTAGGTTTCCTTTATTTTTTTTCCTTTGGGGCGCATGGACTATGCCCCACCTTTTTGTTAATAAATATTCATTAGGTAGGTTTTTTCTCAGGTTTCCTTTGGATTGTTGGGCACATGGACCCTTGATTTTTACATTGTATATAATTATGGACCTGAATTAACATAATTTGTTTTACCATGGAGGAATGGTTTTGTTTTTTTTTACTTTGGATTTGGTGCTATGGACCGACACTTTGGAGGCATTTTTCATTGCATTTTATTCTATTCACCATTAATCATTTTCTTTGATTTTGGACATCCTTTTATTTATCATTTTATTCTTGTGTAATTTTGTTTCATTCATTCATTTTTGTATTTAATACATTTTTATTTTTTACTTCATTTGTGTGGTCTTCTCTCACTGGTTTCGTGCATGTCGCAATGTGGGTTTTCTCAGTCATGTGTCGCCATTGTGTGGGTCTGACAGACTTGTACTCATGCGCATACTGGTTATTTGGCATCTATCATGAGATGGGGATTTCAATTTGGAGTGGATGGAATGCTTGGTTGGGTGTTTGGACTGGGGTGGCATGGGGTGGGATTTGGGTGGCCATAAGGGCCATGGATCTGGATTGTGATGATGTTTTCGGGGGACATAAATTGGGGCCTGCTGGCAGGTGCCCGTCACTGGGGGGGACATGAGTCGGGCCTGCTCGCAGGTGCCTGTCACTGGGGGGGTGAGGGACATGAGTCGGGGCCTGCTGGCAGGTGCCCGTCACTGGGGGTGGGTGGGGGACATAAATCGGGGCCTGCTGGCAGGTGCCCATCACTGGGGGGTGGGTGGGGGACATAAGTCGGGGCTCCCAAGTGCATGGTGCCATGTGGTCTGCCTGTGGGGCATGCCTAGGGGTGATAGGCTGCCTGTGGGATGTGGGCTATGGACTGGGGTGAAGGGCTGCCTGCGGGGCACAGCCAGGATGGATGGGCTGCCTGCGGGATATGGACTGGGGTGAAGGGCTAGCTGCGGGGCATGGCCAGGGTGGATGGGCTGCCTGCGGGCTATGGACTGGGGTGAAGGGCTGCCTGCAGGGCATGCCCAGGGTGGATGGGCTGCCTGCAGGCTATGGACTGGGGTGAAGGGCTGCCTGCCATAGCCCGCAGGCAGCCCATCACCCCCTGGGCATGCCCTGCAGGCAGTCCACTCCACAGAGGGGCTTTTTCCACGTTTCACACGCGTTTTCGCTGGTGCAAGCGGGGTACATGTTTTCCGAGGGGTGCGTGTGAAGTTTTACATGCTATTGGCCTAGCGCGAGCGGGGTACGTGTATTCCGAGGGGTGCGTGTGAAATTTTACATGCTATTGGTCTAGCGCGAGCGGGGTACGTGTATTCCGAGGGGTGCACAGGGAGTTTTACACGCGATAGTCCTGGTTCGAGCGGGGTACGTGTATTCTGAGGGGTGCACGGGGAGTTTTACACACGTTTTCGCTGGTGTGAGTGGGGTACGTGTATTCCGAAGGGTGCATGGGGAGTTTTCCATGCGTTTTCATGGTTGGGGGGCTGTATGCTGGTCCACTGGCCTTTGCGCCATGTACTGGATTTGTGCGATGTTTTTGCCGCACAGGGCATGGTTGGGGGCATAACTGGTGTTGCTGCAGGGTCGCTGTGCCACATCTGCTTATGGATGTATAAATCCATGAATACGCTGTGCGCCTAAATGGGTTTTGGCGCACGCGGCTGGCGTAGACTGCGGCACGCGCACTCTGTGCACCAGCCGCGTGCGCCACTTGTGCGCCGAATTCTATGAATTACCCCAAAAAAGTCTTCCTGCTGCTCCTGGGCACACCCTGGGCACACTCTGACCCTAACCCCTGATCTATTACCCTGCCGTTATCCTTCTTGTGAGAAGTCAAAAGAAGAAAGATTGTCTCAGACTTCCTGGTGCCATACGTTAGAAGAATCGGAATCGTATATATTTTTTCTTCGAGATATTTGAGGAGAGAAAAACACAACTTTTCTTTTTCCACAGCAGTATTTATCCCACTAATCTAACACATGTGTACTAAAACACTATCAAATCCCAATAGGAGGATTATCTTCACAATTCGGGAACTCTTCAAGGTTTTCATGAAGTGATCATAAACAAAGTCCTTGAACTTCGTACACACCTTGTTTTAATTTGAATATCAGTACCATTGATCTCGATTAATATTTCTGATCAACATGAATTTCATTTTTATATTTCTGTTGTATTTTTTATGAATCAATGCAATGTTTGGGTTAATCTTGGCAATATTATTAATTACCATTGTATCATGCATTCATTACTTTTTTTAAATTAGTGTATTTACTGTGAACTGGTGCAGGTATAGGAAAAGGAATCCCAAGGGAGTGTAGCAGAAGAAAAAGGCAAAAGATTATATAATGATTATTAAAGCAAACGTGAGAGAGCAAACTCTCTTGTCCGTGCCAGTTTTGTAGAAAATTAAAGTAGTGCACACTGAAACGAAATTGGCATAATCAGTAATTTATCCATTTTGGATGTGCTCCAGCCAGATGAAGCAGTTTCGGCAGATGCACAGCCCTATCTAGTACATATGAACGATTTTACAAGATGAATACATTTTCCTGTAGATCATTATTTTTTCTTAGGACCCTGACTACCTCAAGCATAGTGCATGCATACTGACATGTGTTCTTCTCATCCATGCAGGTAGATCAATCAAGATTCCATTTCATGAGAAGAGCGAACAGTACAGTGGCTGCAAAGCAGTCAGCTGTAGCAAGACAGTGAATGCCCATTTGAAAATAAAACAGAGTATGACTCACTCTGGGATCAGCCAATCCCAATTCTTCAGAAGAAGTCTTCCACAGTGGTCACTCTCTAGTGTACCTGGTGCAAGAAAACTAGCAATGGACCTGGTAGGAACATGGAAGTGGTGCTGAGCCCAAGGCATCATCCAACTTGAATCATGAGGGAAAAAAGCTGCGTCCTCTGATTGGGGCAATAGTGCTGGAGCCAATCTTGGGAGGTCAGGTACAATCACAGGAGGAGGAACAAGCACTGGAAACATGCAAGAAGCTTGTTCACTTTGCACAGATGAGGAAAAGGCAAAGTGTTGCCATTCCAAACCATTGGGCCTTTCAGGCGATAATGACCGTAGCCCTCTATGCGTTGTGGTAAAAGAAAGATGCAAGAATCAGCAATGCACAATAGAGACTTTTTTCTTGTGAATGTCTGCATTGCCCATCAATCAGTAAGCCAGCCATTCTTGGCTATTAGTTACGGTAATATAGATAATAAAAAGAATACATTCTACATTTCTGAATACTCAATAGAAAATACAAACAGGTTTGACAGTCCTGCGGTAGGGAACTGGTGATAACAGAATGCTCTGCGAGAATGTGCCAAGCAGGTCCAGTAATACTGGGATTCAATGGGTCCTCATGTATTGACCATTCATTAACATGTGCGACAAACGGTCACACTGTAAAGGGGATATCAGCTAGCTCCAATGAGCAAGAGGAAATGGTGATATTCCTACTAGTATTTATCAGACTAGTTTGCTAAATAGTCGCCCAGCCTTCTACTTCCTTAAGCCTTGCCAACGGCAATGGAGCAGTAGCAGACATGCAGCACATCACCACCCTTCATTTGGCAAGCAAACAGTCGAGTTGAATAAATGCACATTTATTTTTTCCATTTCTCAATTTAGCCATAAGACCTAGTAAACACTTTTGTGGAGAATGCAAATCCGTTCTACACAAAATCCTCTCCAGTATAGATAGCAATTTGGACCCAAATTGTGAGATTTATGGATATGGCTACACCAAACGGTAGAATGTATCTACATCCAAATGACATTTTGGGCAAGCTGAGGGATGAAAGATATCACACTTGAGTTTTGCATAAGGGATCATGCATGTTCTCTGTAGGATATTGTATTGTGGACATTTAAATCTGGGGTAAAAATCATTATGACCTAAGAACACAACCAGTTGCATTGTGCTTATGTCAATTCTTTCCCTATATGCCATCCCCATTTTGCCCTTCAGGCTAGTCTAGGTCAAACCTTGTCATCATAAAAATGCCTTGTACATTTAAAGCACTGTATTGTAGCCTGAGCTGATCTCCAGCAGTTTATGAAATATAGCAGATTTAACCGCCTCCTCTGGGAAAATCAGCCCTATTTCATTTATTTATAGAAATCACAGCAAAGCAATGCATTTTTGGCACAAAAGCACTTACAGAATGTAACACTGATAACAGAGCAGGGCACATGGGCTCTTGACAATGCGGTGAGAGAATGTGACTTGAAAACCTGATGTTGCAGGGGAAGGTGGACATGACAGAATAAGATAGGAGCGTGATGGTGGAGGAAGTGCTAAATTAAGGATGGCAGGGTGACGTAAAAATGCTGTAGGGTTCTCCATCGGGGTAGGGAGAGAGAGGTAAGGACGGTGATGGAGTAATGTAGAGTGAGGCGAAAAGGGTTCTTCAGAAAGGAGGAGGACTTTGTAGGTTGGATTTAAACAGTGGTAGAGTTCAAGAAGCGCATAGAGGGAGAGGAAGAGCATTCCAGCGTAGGGAAGCGAGGAGACAGAGAGAGACCGTAAATGAAAGGGAGTGCAGGGGGCTCATGCAGTGGCAAGGAGATGAGATAAGGATGATTCTAATGAGCAAGGGGAAGAGTAGGGTGTGTATGGTGTGAGATGAAAATGATGAGAAGAAGCTTATACTTAGCTCGTTTCATAGATAGCCAGCCAATCAGGTAACGTGCAAAGGAAGTAGAGGAAAAGTGATAAAGGTTGAAAAGTTGTGGGATCCGCAAAGTAGAGGACTTTGTCCAGAAGTGAAAAAGCATAGTTGGGAAGACCACAGAGGAGACTGGCAGAGCAGTCAGATCTAGAAAGGAGTAAAGAGGAAATTAGTCATTTAGCCGTATTGAAAGGAGGAAGATGACAGATTTGTCTGATATTCAGGAGGTTGAGTCTGGCTGAAGTTGTAGATTTGGAGCAGAAAAGCGAGAAGTTGTGAGATGGGTTGAAAATGACACCAAGGTTATGGGCGGAAGCAGAGTAAAGATGGTGGTCAGTAGAGAAGAGAAGAAGAGGGGGAGAGGAAGGGATAGTCAGTTTGGCTGGGAAGTAGAGAACTTCAGATTTAGTGGAGTTGAGCATGAGCGAGTGAGACACCATCCAGTATTTGATGGCTGAGAGACAGTTTGAAGTTTTTGACAACAGCTTGTCAGATATGCAGGGAAAGGAGAAGACAATTTGAGTGTCGTCAGTGAAGAGGTGATAGGAGAAGCCATAAGAGGATATTATAGCACCAAGAGATGAAGTAAAGAGAGTTAAGCGAAATGGATCAAGGACATACTTTTGGGGAACTTCAACAGTAAGGATGGTGAGTGGGGAGGTATGGCTGTTCCAGGACACTTGAAATTGTCTGGGGGCAACGTCTGAGGCAAACCAAGCAAGGGCCTTATCACTGCTGCCAAGGAGAGATAATGTAAAGAGAAGTTCAAAATGGTCAACAGTATTGAAGGCAGCACAGAGGTTGGGAAGAATAAGAATAGATGAACGGCTCACATGATATAGAGGTGAAATTTCTGGAATTAAGGAGAGCTGCCTCAGTAGAATGCATGGATTCAGAAGCCAGATTTAAGTGTCTCATGGAGGTTGTGAGTATAAAAGAATTCAGAGAGTGGAATGAATACCAGTTTTCTTAAGGAGGGGGATGAAAATAGCTGACTTATAGGATAAGGGGAAAGTAGCACTATCATGAGAGTAGTTGAATAGGGAAGTAAGCCGTGGAGCAACACTGGGAGCAATGTGCTTTGCAATGTGCGGAGACAGTGTATCAGTGGGGGCACAGGAAGGGTTAGCTATGAGGTGTAAGGCAAGAATCTATTCAGGGTTGGTAGGGGCAAAGGAAGACATAGTAGCAGGAGAGGAGGGTGGGGGTGGTGGAGAAAAGTGAGCAGGAGGAGGGGATGGAAGGTAAATAGCAAGGGTACTGTGAATTGTGGTAATTCTAGAAGCTAAGCAGAGAGCAAGACTATTTGCAGAAACAGTGGAGGAGATGGAGGAGGGTTTAGGAGGTGAAATAATTGAGTTGAGGGATTTGTGCTGATGACTGGGTTGGGAGGATTGAGATAAAATGAGAGAGATAGAAGTCACATGTGGCAGAGTCAAGAGCAGATCAGTAGTTTTGAAGAGCAGTGAGGTAGAGTTGATGATCTGAGAAGTGCCAAGTCCAAAGCTTTTTCGCATTGTTGTTTTCAGGGTGTGGATGAGAGGTGTAATCCAAGTCTGTGGAGGGTAGGATCTAGGAGTAAATGTGGAAAGAGTGAAGCAAGAAGACAAGGGAGCATAGAGAGTAGTGTTAAAGTTAGTTAAGACTTTTTCAGTGGATGGAATGGTGAGTTCAGCATAGGAGGAGAGAGAGTGGTGTAGGTCAGAGAGGTAGCCAGGGAGTTTGGAGGAGGGAAACATGTGCTTATTAACCGTATTATTAGATGGTGAGAGTGAGTACGAAGCAGGAGTGGATATTAAGATAAAGACAATAGATTAATTGGCGGAAGAAGGAGGGGTCGGGATATTGGAGGGGAAGTCGGTGGATAGAGCAGCAGGGAGAGGGGAGGTTAAAGTCAGCAATGACAATGAGCTGGTGAGCGGGAGGGAGCAAGTCAATTAGTTGGGAGATGTGGTCGAAGAATTGGCCTACTGGAACGGGTTGCCGGTAAAGAGAGAACATATGTATGCCGTAATGGGCAGAGATTGTGGAGATAGTATATTCGATAGAGGGAGAATTAGCAGGAGATACAGGAGTCAGAGAGAAAGGAAGTTTGGAAGATAAAGACAGTCCTACAACACCACCCCTGCCAGTGAGAGAGGGTGTGTGGATGAAGCTGTAGGCAGGGTCATGAAGGGGTGGAAGGTTTGCAGAATCAGAGGGTGAGATCCAGGCTTCAGTAAAAGTAATAGGTAAAGAGAAGGTGAATGAGAAAGGAAGAAGTCAGGGGTAAAGGAGGTTTTATTACAGACACATTTGTCATTCCAAAGAACAATAGAACGAGAGTGAGATGAAGAAGCATAGCTTGCAGGCTGCAATGGGTATCCCAGCAAACTGAAGAAATACCCCCTTGAGATCTAATAGCATGCGATCATTTCTTCAAAGGTAGGGAAACCATTCACTTTATATAAATCACTGGCTACCTCACATCCTCCACAGGGCCAAGTCCTCCAATTCACTTCCATGAATGCCCTTACAAAGTATGGTAAAATACAATGTAGGCATTGTAGGCATGCAAACAGCATCTGGAGTTCCGAACCCCTAAATACTCTGGTCCATACCTTCCTTCCCAAGGATAAACAATAAGGTGTAACCTTTCAAGATGGTTGACAACCCATCAGTAAATAGTTACAGTGTAGGGGTTCTATATATGTGGCAGGTATGCTTTTTGAACTTTTGGTTCCTTATCAAGTTAATCTGCCTGCAGGAAACTTGGCTTGCTGATGAGACTTGCCTGTCTGACAAGTTTAACATTTTTCATATTTTACAGTAAAGGGAGAACAATCGGAAAAGTGTCGCTGGATAAAGGACCTGGCATCTCTGGTGAGAATATCGCTTTCTGTCCAAGTGATTGTGTGCAATTGCCTAAATCCTGTTTCACTGTTAATCTCGCTACCCGGGAAGGTGATGCCACCTGGTCAAACACTGGCGGTGGTAAACATCTATATAACACCCAAAATGAAGCGAGTTAGCAGTGTCAATGAGGATTTCTTCCTGCCAGCCAGGACACCGTGCGAAGAGGATGACCGCATCAGACGTGTATGAGAATTTAATGGGAAACTAGGTATGGCTCTGGACTGCTCTTATATAATAGTGTGGCTGGAATAAACCTTTGCTATCCCCAAGAGGAGATTCTCTAAGGGGAGAGAGGCAATGGGCCGCCTAATGGACGCTTTCATGAGCAAATATCTGTCTGTTGCATTAATGCAAGATGCAAGGGGGACCTGCCGCCAAACTTTACCTTCAAGTCAGGGCAGAGGAAAACTGCCACTGATTATTGTATGGTGGGTGGCTTCGCTTTCATAAGGCCAAGTGGTTTGAGATGCACGACCACATAGAGAGCAACCACAGCTCATTGGTTTTAGAGTGGCATGTGGGAACAAATAAGGAGCATTCCTGCCAGGACAAGGAAGACTTGCTGCATGTCCCACCCATGAGTTAGTCAATGGAGCCGCTAGAGTTGAGGTTATACGAATTCAGTTAATCGGCACTCCTGCGGCAAAGCACTCACTGCCTTTGCATTCCTTCCTGTAGTCAGTTGCCTGCCTCCCCCTCAGAAACACAGCGCGGAAGAGTCCAAGCTGGGTTTACTTTCTTTATCTGCAGCCCACTTCTGAGAGGGAGGTGGATGCTCTAACTTCTCCCCTCTTCCCGCAACATGTCTAAGGATTGCTGCGGGTTAAGGAGGATGTAAAAGGTTTGAAAAGTACAGGTCAGGCACCAAATGTGGTAAAGCTTAAGAGGACGAGAGGCTATGAGGCAGGTGGAAAGAGACCCAGAATGAGGCTGAGGGGAGAAAACAACAGAAGGAAAACAAGGATGCTAGAGAACAGGGCCAGGGAGAGAGACAGAAAGTCAGACAGCGGAGAAGAGACAGAGCAGGAGAGTAAAAGGGAGTTTGCAAACAGCAGATACCCACATAACTGGACAGGGGAGAAAGAGACAGAATGGTTTTAGAGAGGCTGAAACAGAAAAACAGGAAGAGACAGAATGCACAGGACAGAATAAGAGACAGAAGAGGAGGCACAGAGTGAGACATAAAAGGAGGGCGGGAGTTAAACAGAATAGGAGGGGAGGGGCTGAGGCAGAATAGGAGGGGAGGAAGGGATCGAGAATAGAAGGAGAGGGGTGAGACAGATTAGGAGGGAGATGAAGTGAAACAGAATAGGAGGGAGATGAGATGGAGTGAGGCAGACTAGGAAAGAGTGGGTGAGACAGAGTACGAGAATGGGAAAAGAAAGAGCACATATTGAGAGTGAAAACTATATGAGAGTGGAGGAAAAAGAGAGAGAGAGAGAGAGAGACAGAGACAGAGTAAGGGAACCGAAAGATAACTTAGAGAGGTGATAAGAGCACCGAAGATTGCAAGATGAGACAAGACAATATTGAAATGAGAAACTAAGATGGAACAGTAAAGAAAGAGACAGGCAGAATGGGAGAGAAACTAAAAGAGACAGAACGGAAGGGGAAAAGAGAGATGATTGGTGTGGGAGCAGAGAGCAAGAGCACAAACAGCAGCAGGGAGAAAAGGAGAAGACACAAATCAAGAACGATAGGGAGCCAATGCTAAGAATGAGAATTTCAGAGAGCCAATAGACCAAAAGGATGCAAGGCTGGAGAAATAAAAGATGGAAATGGAGGAAAAGGCGAATGGGATGGATGAAAGTGATGGAGAATGGCGAGTGAAGTCTGTAATGAGGAGCAACAAGAGGCTGAATGTAAGCAGATTAGAAGGAAACATGGACAACAAGATAATGGCAGTCAAGCTCAGAGTGGAAGATGGGGAAGTAACGAAAGAACAGAGACAACAGCAAAGAGTTCAACCTGGGGGAGACTGTGTAAGGAAGAAGTGTCATTCAGAAGGGATTAACAGACACGTGTCTTCCTCAAACCTCCAAACACATAAGCAAACGTCTCAGCTCTCTCATTTAGAGACTCAAGAATTAGAGAGGTGTGTGGGGGCACCTAGTTTCTTGGTATACTTCCTGCTCAGAGCTACACCCCGGACCTTGGGTAGGTGGTCTCTAGAAAGCTTTGTCCGCCTCTCATCCAGCGAATTTAATGACCATGAGCAGGGGATGGGGGCGACTTCAAAAGGTTTTCCTCAAGGGGTTTTGGCATAATGAAGGTTGAAGACACTGCCATAGAACAACACTGATGGTCTGGCTAAATCTGCTCCCTCTAAAGGCAAGGATGACCTGGCAGAGACCAGACAGCATATGCAGCGATGCAGTGTGGCCTGGGTGGCTTGGGAAGATGTAATGCATTTTTTTAACAATTTGTAGGTGTTTTACTCATTTTGGGAAAAAATGGCTCAGGACGTGTTTCATTACAAATAATTTGAGAACATGCTAGGATGTCATGTCTTTGTTCATGACTTGTAATGATTCACATTGTATATACATATATATTTCGTACTATGTGAAGGCTGCATTAGGAAGAAGCATGTTTTGTTTTATGTGCTGTTCATTTCTGTCAATGGATACATTTTGAATACACTTTAAAAGTAAGGAACAATGTAAAATAACTATGATACCATGGAATACGCTGTGTAATCAGGGATACATGAATGGCACCAGGTCTTTAGAGCCACCCTGCATCTCCCTTGTTCCCAAGGTTACCTGTGCAGCAACGTGTCAGTCTTCTTCAAAGTGGATGTCTTGATGTAAAGTGAGTCGCAATAGTCTAGGCAGCATGACCATCCTACTGAGACTACTGTGCCAAGCAAGGACATGGAGGAGTTCATTCAAATCTTTTTGCTCGCCGCAAACTCAAAAAACCTTGTCTCACGTTATGTAGGAAAAAGGGACTCCAAGATAAGTGAATGGAGCACACGCACATGTTAATGGAAAACAAGGCAGGACTCAGTATTTGGAGTCAACATGAATTAGTGAAAGTGGCCCTTCACTGGGTCCTTGCCTGGTACCGGCCGCATGATGATCAGAATGTCCCTAATGGGAGGGCACATATACACAAAGTGAGAAATTGATTAACCCTCTTTACGCCAAAGGCAACTAGATTGGTGATGCTTTCATGCACTAGACACATTTACATTTGTGCATATATATTTTGATAATTCATAACAACCTCAATAAACCACAAGTAATTGTGTTATGGGACCAAACATCGAACTCATTTCAAAAATAATTGATTAAATGTCACAATGTATAAAACAAATGGCAAACTGGACAGAATAATTTCATTTGCTGTCATAGTTTGCAATTCTAAAACCTTATCACAAATAACTACAAAATACAAAGACAAGGGAAACACATTTCATGGAGGTGAATATCACAAACATTTGTGAATAATAAACAAATAGTTTGTGTCAAAAACCGACTCTTATTATTGTAGGTTTTTCAGATTGTCGACATGTTTCGGCCTTATTTTACATTAGACACTAACCATAGTGTCCTTCTCTATATAGATAAAAAGGCCATCTTCAGGACAACATTTCTTCAATTTAGTGGTTGAATCTTGTATGTCCCAATAGTTGGTGTTTTTAACCCGTAATATCAGTGCCACGGCGGCTGAACTTTGCAATTCTAATGAGAAGGATTGGCAGAAGTTGCTTCTACACGTGCAGTGACCAATTGTCATTCACTGCATGTCGTCCAGTTTTCTTCCACAGTTCAATCGATGTCGACAGATTTGTATTTGAATATGTTAACGGGAGTGACGAGCGTATTCATCCGATTGTTGGAAGAGACAGAAGTGTTCTACCATCATTCACATGGCGGCAAAACTCTCATTTCTAACAATAACACAAGGCGTCAGAAAGTTCTGAAACCTTTATTGTTCCCCAAATGATAACACGATCCACGGTAAAATGCTCGTACATGTATACGTTCCACTTCGAACTCAGCGCCATAGCGTCTCTTAGTGGAAAGAGCAGGAAAAAGGCAGGAAAAAGGAAGTACTCCAGTTGGGGGGCTAATGGAGGTCAATATGCTGTACATATCACTCTACTAGGCGTCCATTCACTTCCCGGACTATGTGCCTTTAATGTGTGCATTTTATTGGTATTTGCTATGGTGCTTTCCGCAAAGCACTGCATACATGCAAGTCAATGGTAAAATATATGTTGAGATGAAGTCTTACGGCTCCCCAGTGACCAGATCAATATCTTAACCTCTGCCTCGGTTACTGGTGCTTCCAAATCCACAGCAGTGGGAGTGACCTTCTGCAGAATGTTGTCAGAAATGGGTGCAGGAATTGGGAGAAGCCCGGATGGGGCTTTGGATGAACTAGAAAGCTGCCCTGGATGTTTTGGGAGAAATGGAGAAGAGGAAGGAGGGAATCGAAGAAGTTATAGAAGGTGGAATCAGAGATTAGTCATTTTAACAAAGGATCATTTTCACAGCAGTAAGAAGAGGCAGAAGGGGGAAAACACTTTTGAATTAAGGAGGTAAAATGGTATGAGTATCAGGACCGCTATCCAGTTCTTGGCAAAAAAATATTTCAGGCCTTTCCATGATCTGATTGGTTTGCACTTCCCGCTCAGAGGGCCAATTATGTCCTCTGAAGGATCTGCCACTCTTCCTCTGTCTTCTCCTTCTGTCTAGCCTTCCCTCTTGGATTTGGTTTCTCTTGTACCCCTCCAGCGACTTGATGTGATTTAGTGCTGTGGTTACGTTTCTCTCCCTTTTGGTTTCTCGCACGCTGTTTGCCGATCAGGCTACATGCTTGCTCCCTGCTCTGTCCAAGTTACTTTAGCACGGTGTGGTTCCACTTTGGCTGGGCGAGGACCCACTCCTCTGCTTGGATCTACATGAGTGACCAGCTTGTTTCCCTGATTGGCACGATGTGTTATGCCTACTTGTTTCCATTGCCTCCCACACTCCTGACATTCTCAGAGAGATCGGATTAGGGGGTTCTTGGTTACTGTCTCATGGCAACTGTCTCAGGGAGTTCACAGGTCAAAATCAAGAAATAGAGGGTTCAGGTGGTTGTCGGCGTGGTGAAGCGTCCGTCAGCCCTGTACCAGTTAAGCATTGGGGTGAATATTAGAAATGTTGGGTGTTATGCTAGTAGTGTGTTTCCATGTGTGATTAGTCTGGTCTTGCCTCTCTCTCTATCAGGCCTCCTGTGAAAATCTTGCATCTTACCGTCCTTGTTTTGTCTTCCCCACAGCGTTCAGCCTCTTGAAGAGATTGGACATTTCTTGCGGGTTTCTTCGGCTGAGGGGGAGACTGATGGACTTTTGGCTTCTGAAACTATGAAATGGGGGATTGTGACACATTTCTCATGAAGCTTGATGATGTTAGCTTATTCTCCAAACAGTAAAACAAGGGTCTTAAACATAGTTGAGGGTGCTGATACTTTGAATTCTGTTGAAGAAACTCTCTCTTCCGCCTTCTACTGCCACCTCTCATATGGGGGGGCAGGTGCAAGTGGCTCTAGGTCACCTGGCCTAAGCACCACCCACCTTCTAGCCCTGCCTCTTCCTTTCTGCTCTTAACTCTTAGATCAAAGGCGTCTCTCGCATTATGTGTTACTACTGACTTCTGCAATTGTATTCGCTCTCGACTCTTGCTTCTGTACTCTTTTTGACTGCTTACTCTCTGTTCTCTCCTCCTCTCCCTTTTTCCTTTTCCTATCTCCTCCCCTTAATTCCTTCTATGCACTTACTCTATCAGGATTGTCTGTGGACCTAGTATGATAGCAACCTCGTCTGTCTCCTCCCCCCTCACCTTACTTGTTATTTCACCCCCCCACAGCCCCAGCACTATCTGAAATGCTGTCAGGCCTAGTACGATAGACGCTTGTTTTGTTCCTCCCCTCCCTTTTTGCACCCCTCTGCCTCACCTTTTGTTTTTCTCTGGCTCTACCAGAAATGTTGTCAGGCCTAGTATGGTAGTCGCCTGTCTGTTTCCATTTCCTTCCCACTCTCCCCCTCCCTTCCTTATCTATGTCTTAGCTCTTGCACTATCTTAAATGTCGTCAGGCCGAGTACGATAGTTAATTTCACATCCTTACTGTTCATGGCCTGTAAGAATGACATTGTATTTCCCCTTGTTCCACTCCTTGCCTTAAAGTGCTTTGAAACACATGGTGTATAGGCGCTATATAAATAAACTATCATATCATATCATATCATAATTTGTGCTTCAACACTGGCCCTCTGTCCTGTGTGGCTTGCACAATTCCTCCTACAGGAATATGAGAAAGTGCCAATTCAGCATCTTAACTTTTTTTTTGTAAACAATTTTTATTAACTTTTACAACAACCAGTCAACACAAAACAAACCCTACAGTGCATGTCATATAACTTCAAGCATCATATACAGTATCGTGAAATGTCCACTGCCTCCCCATTACCCTCCCCCTTAACTCGAGCCTACTCCACTTCGCCCTCTGCCGTTGTTTCCTCTAGGGGTACCCCCCCTCTGTATTCCCGGAGGAATCATATTCACTTAGGCAGGCCTGGGTGGACCCAGACAGTGTGGCCACTAAGTGTCTCCAGGCCATCAAAGTTTCCGCTTCCTCATCCCCCCCCCACTATTGGCTGCTTCATTCCATACCGCCGTATCCGCTTCTGCCCATTTCTGGAGATCGTGCCACCATTGTTTGCTTTCCAACCCATGGCAATTCTGTGCTTGGCAAGTATATAGGCCAAGTCCTTGAATTTACTCACGTGTTTCAGTTTGTGCAGTCTAGAAAAAACCCCTACCATGCATGCCCACACAGATTCCACATCTAGTGTGATCCCCGTCTTGGTTAAGCGGTGGGCTACTTCTCCCCAGAATTATTTCAATTTCCGGGCATGCCCAGAACATATGTATCATCCCTGCATTCACTTCCCCACATTTGGTACATGTTTTTATTTCTGTGCTCTTGAATCAAGCAATCCTCTGGGGGGGTCATGTACGCTTTGTGGGTGACATATAGCTGGATCTGTTGCAGCCTCGCATTCCTAGACACTTTTTGATGGTATCTCTGGACCCTCTCCCACAACCCATCATTCATGGGTTCCCCGGCTTCCTCTTCCCAGTCCCGTCTCAGCTGGGCCACTTCCTTTCCCACCCTGGACATCAGCAGTTCATAGATTCGAGAGACCTCGTGCCCCCCCTATGAGATATCATAAATTATTTCTATGGCCGTGTCGGGTTGGTCTGGTGGGTTGGTGAGGGCAACCAGCAGCAGGATGGATGTGTGAGTCTGGCTGTTCCATCCCCTGCCATGGTAAGGATAATGTTCATGCTACACCAGCAGAGATGTAAACGGAAGGTGGTGTGGAAGAGGATGTAGTGCGCATGGCGTTGGGGTGATGATGATGGGTCAAGTAGGAGGGAGGCATGCAGAGACCAGGGAGGGGAGAGTTAAGTGGAAGGGGTTTGGGGATTCACCTCGGAGGCAGATAGGTAGAGAGGGTGGGCCCAGCATGGTCCCCCTGTTGGGAGCGTCTAGGGTGGAGAATGGGGATGGGGCAAGGTACAGGTAGACTGAATATACAGCTATAGGCTTGGGTAGGACCCGGCATCCGGTGTGTGAGGGACTATATGCTTGGGAAGGAGGCCATGGACAGTTTTAGGGGGTCGAGGGGTTGCAAGATGGAGAGCTGATAGGTGCGGTTTGAAATTCACAGGGGTACCAGAGTTTGGGGAATGTTGGATGGGGAACGTTGGATGGGGACTGGTCAAGCATGCAAGTAAGCAGTGAGAGGGTGATTAAAAGAGGCAGAGATGGGACTGGGACAAACAGGTTAGGTGCAAGCAGATAGGTGTGGGGGACAGAAGTGGCCCTGTGTACTGTGCTCAAGGAAAGTATGTGGTGATGAGAACCACCAAAAGCAGGTTATTGTTTTCTGTGGGGGGAAGGATGTAAGCTTGGGGATCGTGTGATGAAAAGGTGGGAGGAAGGGCCAACTGCGGCATCCAAAGAAACAGGTGGGCAGGCTACTCGTGCAATGAAAGGTAAGGACCAGTTGTAAGGGGACATGGGGATGGGCCTAGTTGATATCCCCCAGCAGTCTTACTCCCTCGCTCTAATGATAACATGGCACACTCCTCAAAAGCACTTTCACCTAATTGGCATAGAAGTTCTTTCTGCTAGTTCCCCTTTGAGAAGCCCTAACTCTCTCACCAGATCACCTTTCTCCTCCCCCAGGCAATGAAACACCGGGTACCTTGATCTCTGACGTACGTTTGTTGCACGGATGTTTGAATTTATAAAATGACTTGTTACACAGCTCTTTGTCAAAGGCCCAGCAGAGCCACATATTCTGCAACAATCCACTTCTTCTTCATTGACACGGCTCTGAAAAGACCAAATAGGCAATTGAGGTCTGCTGAAAATGTGTACCTATAGCAGAGATCTTGTATTGCCATCCAGTATAGTCATAGGTAGATGTCCAACTGACCCAACACAAACTTTGCATTCTCATTGTAGCCATGAAGATGCACATTGTACCACGTGCCCGGTGGACAGAACGTTTGAGGTTGGGCAATGGAAGATTGGAGGTTGTGAGGGCAAAGTTGAGGAACTAAATCCAAAGAAGAGGGTTGGTGGGTCTGCTTAA